>NC_064927.1:374808286-375416880 GCF_023897955.1 Schistocerca gregaria
TGCGTGCCAGATAAAACGAAATAAGCCTTTCTAATATTGCAGCTGTTGTAACACACGCCAAATAACACAGACTATTTTGGCACAAATGGACATTTTTATCTACCTAATTTACATAACTAACTCGACAGAATATAATTCACGAAGTACCAATATCAAATGCCAATTACACCTACTACAAGCAAAATATTTTATGCTAGGAAATAGTTTCACGTTTCATTCATATGCATCATTTTCTGAAGCATGAGCTATAAAAGTAGTAGCAATACGAAATTTTTATGTAAACTTGGAATCGTCAAATTCTTCCATATAATTTGTATGATATATCCATTTTCCTCTCCTTCCTCGCTCTAACAAACAATCTTGTCCTCACTAATTCCGTAACTATTCCTGCCATTGTCAAAATTTATTCTCCGGTTAATTTCACTAAAACTCCCAGAATCAACTATTTATTTATCCCGCGTTTATTGTTCGATTAGTCATTATTACGTATTCGTACGAGGCGTTTTCCGCACTATTCCTAGAACTGAACTTAAGCGGTTGCTAACCGGGGACTGGACAACTGGCCATTTGTAGTGTAGCCATCTGACAAAGTTTTTCCTGGAAACACCGAGAAGATAACATGTAATCTTTCTTATCTGTTGTTCCTGTTAGTAGTTTATTTCCACTCTCGTGGATTGCGCTAGTAATTATAACAACACTTATCATTCCCGCACCCAATCAACCACGTAATAAAACAGCGACTGGCATTCACTCCTTCGGCTTTATTCGGCTTAGCTCGTATAGTCCCACCCCCTTTGTGTGCAGAAAAGTTTTTTCTTTGTTTCTAGATACGACTGGGATTCTTCTGGCAGACCCGGGTCTGGCTAGAGGTTGACTATGCCTGCCTTATACAAGCACTATGTTGGCCGTGTGTCAGTCTGTCCAAATCTTAAGATCCCTTTTTCTCAGGAACTGAGAGATGTATCAAGCTGAATATATGCCACATACTCAAGTCTTCAGTCCATTGGCGATGCTACTAGGTCAATGCAATCAAAAGGTACGTCCATTTACGCTACGTATTTCGATACTCGAAAACTCAGCTATCAAAAACTGTAGATTACTTAATATCGACTTAGCCTGACGTAATTTGACAAGGACCAAGGTTTCACAGTAAATTTAAAGGAAAAAATGTGAAATTCGTTAACTTGCAATTACATAACTTAAAATTATTTATCCAATTGTTGTCCTTCCGCTAAGACCTCTTTCTTCTCAGGAACGCTCGTAGTTATCGAGACGAAATTTATGTCAGGTATTAAGGTCTTCGGCTCCTTGACGATGCAAAATAATCAAAAGATGCTGCCATTTATGGCACATGTTTTGATACTCACAAACTACGCATCACAATCTACAAGCCACTCGCAGTTGACCTAGAATCGTAAAAGGTGACAAGAAGCAAAGATTCCCAGGAAAAATAAAGGAAAAAAATACAAAAATCGTTATCGTTTCGTTGGTAAAATAAACACATCAAAAGAAGTTTTGCATCAACCCGTTGACTGTGGATGTTGTATCAGAGTCACATTCCCTTTGACTGTTCAGAGATGTCACTAAACCCGCCCAAAGATGTAAACAACCATGCATGACCAGCGCCTGTTAGACAGAGGGGTCCGACAGCCGATCAGTTCCCGTCATTTCACCAGGAAGAAGGTACACGGCTCGTGTTGTCTGTAGGTCAACCATGCCTAGACGGTCAATACCGCGATTTGATCGCGTCCACATTGTTACTTTGTGCCAGGAAAGGCTCTCAACAAAGGAAGCGTCCAGGCGTCTCGCAGTAAACGAAAGCGATCTTGTTTGGACATGGAGAAGCTACCGAGTTACAGGAACTGTCGATAACATGCCTCGCCCAGGCCGCCCAAGGGCTACTGCTGCAGTGGATGACCGCTACCTACGGACTATGGCTCGAAGGAACCCTGACAGCAACGCCACCATGTTGAATAATGCTTTTCGTGCAGCCACAGGACGTCGTGTTACGACTCAAACTGTGCGCAATAGGCTGCATGATGCGCAACTTCACTTCCGACGTCCATGGCGAGGTCCAGTGCAAACCACTACACAATGCAGCGTGGTACAGATGGGCCCAACACCATGCCGAATGGACCGTTCAGGATTGGAATCAAGTTCTCTTCACCGATGAGTGTCGCATATGCCTACAACCAGACAATCGTCGGAGACGTTTTTAGAGGCAAACCCGGTCAGACTGAATGCCTTAGGCACACTGTCCAGCAAGTGCAACAGGTAGGAGGTTTCGCGCTCTTTTGGGGTGGCGTTATGGGGGTCGACGTACGCCGCTGGTGATCATGGAAGGGGCCGTAACGGCTGTACGATAAGTGAATGCCATCCACCGACCGATAGTGCAACTACACTCCTGGAAATGGAAAAAAGAACACATTGACACCGGTGTGTCAGACCCACCATACTTGCTCCGGACACTGCGAGAGGACTGTACATGCAATGATCACACGCACGGAACAGCGGACACACCAGGAACCGCGGTGTTGGCCGTCGAATGGCGCTAGCTGCGCAGCATTTGTGCACCGCCGCCGTCAGTGTCAGCCTGTTTGCCGTGGCATACGGAGCTCCATCGCAGTCTTTAACACTGGTAGCATGCCACGGCAGCGTGGACGTGAACCGTATGTGCAGTTGACGGACTTTGAGCGAGGGCGTATAGTGGGCATGCGGGAGGCCGGATGGACGTACCGCCGAATTGCTCAACACGTGGGGCGTGAGGTCTCCACAGTACATCGATGTTGTCGCCAGTGGTCGGCGGAAAGTGCACGTGCCCGTCGACCTGGGACCGGACTGCAGCGACGCACGGATGCACGCCAAGACCGTAGGATCCTACGCAGTGCCGTAGGGGACCGCACCGCCACTTCCCAGCAAATTAGGGACACTGCTGTTCCTGGGGTATCGGCGAGGACCATTCGCAACCGTCTCCACGAAGCTGGGCTACGGTCCCGCACACCGTTAGGCCATCAACCGCTCACGCCCCAACATCGTGCAGCCCGACTCCAGTGGTGTCGCGACAGGCGTGAATGGAGGGACGAATGGAGACGTGTTGTCTTCAACGATGAGAGTCGCTTCTGCCTTGGTGCCAATGACGGTCGTATGCGTGTTTGGCGCCGTGCAGGTGAGCGCCACAATCAGGACTGCATACGACCGAGGCACACAGGGCCAACACCCGGCATCATGGTGTGAGGAGCAATCTCCTACACTGGCCGTACACCTCTGGTGATCGTCGAGGGGACACTGAATAGTGCACGGTACATCCAAACCGTCATCGAACCCATCGTTCTACCATTCCTAGACCGGCAAGGGAACTTGCTGTTCCAACAGGACAATGCACGTCCGCGTGTATCCCGTGCCACCCAAAATGCTCTAGAAGGTGTAAGTCATCTACCCTGGCCAGCAAGATCTCCGGATCTGTCCCCCATTGAGCATGTTTGGAGTGCATATCGGCAGCATATTGTCGAGGCATTCATGGACGACAATTCGCGCCCCCATCGTGCACATGTTGTGAATGACCTCCTTCGGGATAACGACGTGGCTCGACTAGAGTGAAGATCACGTTTTCCGGACATGAACGCTATCGAACATGTTTGGGATGTATTGAAAAGGGCTGTTTATGGACGACGTGACCCACCAACCATCCTGAGAGATCTACGCCGAATCGCGGTTGAAGTGTGGGACAATATGGATCCATGGAGCCTTGATAAACTTGTGGATAGTATGCCGCGACTAATACAGGCATGCATCAATGCAAAAGGGATGTACTACTGGGTATCAGAGGTACTGGTGTGTACAGCAATCTGGACCAACACCTCTGAAGGTCTCACTGTATGGTGGTACAGAATGCAATGTGTGGTTTTCAAGAGCAATAGGAATGGCGGAAATGATGTTTATGTTATCCCTATTCCAATTCTGTGTACAGGTTCCGGAATTCTCGGAACCGAGGTGATGAAAAAAAATATTTTTTTGTGTAAATAGTTTAACCTTCTAAATCTTTGCAGTCAAAAGACACCGCCATATCCGTTATTTTGATATTCGCAAATGCCCTAAGGAAAACCCGTAGATGAATTTTCAAGATGTATGTTGGGCCTCGTGGTCCATTGGTAAGAGGGCAGGCTGCCATCTGTAATAACAATTAAAAAAACTGAAGGGGTATCGTGTGACGTCCTCTCAGACCAAATGACGAGAACAATGAGGAAGAAAATGAAGGAATAGAAAGTGATAAAGTACGTGCCTGGAAACTGAGAGGTCGCGGGGTCGAATTTCTGTTGCACAACGTAATTCTTTATTTTAACCTAGATTTCACCTCTCATCGATGTGAGGACACGATAGAAAGAACACGTAGTTCGTATTTCAGGTTGAACTGTAGGTTACCTTTCTCCGCTTGGATCACTCGGGTAGGCTCGGGACACACAAGGCGGCGCAGATGTGTCCTACAGAAAGACTTGCACCACGTCATTGAACCGCACGTAATTGTTTTTATTATCTGTATACCGTGGACAGCACAACTGAAGGATTACATTTTAGAAACCCCGTAACTGTCTCCCGTTGCGACGTTGATGTCAGAAGCTTTGCTCAGTGGTGCCTGCAACGCCACTCTGTTTTGGCGAAAGAACTCGACACCCTGCGACGCCACCATAGGGCTCGGCGATGCTTCTAGCAGTAAGGCGTCGATATTTGCGGGAAAAAGGGCAGAGCTCGAATGTCGTGTGAGGTATAAGTTGAATTAGATTAATAATGTCACACTGGCACCAGGTTTCACCACAATTCTACCCAGTGCCACCATGGCCGAGTCACGCGAAGGGAGTGTCGTCAGAACCTCTTAGTCACATTCCACCCCTTGTTTTGACGCCTCTGTGATGGAGTACAGAACCACGACGCCCGGTGTTGAAATCACGCTGTTTCATTACGGGTGGCCATTTCCTGTCTATTATGAGCGGCGGTGTGGCTGAAGTGTTGTTCTCGGTCACCGTAAGAAAACCGTGATGTCAGCGCTTGGCTTCGCGGTTCTGGGATCCATTGCAGGGACGTCAAGAGAAGGGGTGGAATGACTGTTCCAATGTGAATAAGAGGTGGGAGTGTGTGTGTGTGTGTGTGTGACAACTTTCCCATCGTGTGACAAGAACACGGCTTCGTTTGGCAGAACTGTGGTGAAATTGGTGCCAATGTGGCATCATTAAACCACTCTGAACCTCGCATGAACTTCTTTCTCATGTTTCGACACCTCACTGGTTGAAGCGCAACCGAGCCAGAGGGTGATGCAGCAGGGAGCCACGTTTTTGCACCATTACACAACGAGGCAACTGTGAGCCAAATTTCAAACGTCTACGTCACAGTTGGTAGCAGTTACCGGGTTTCGGAAAACCGTTCCTTTAATTGTGTTGCGCCGAGTACATGATTAAGTGTGTACGGTGCCCTCAGACTGCTAGAGCACATTCGTCCAGTTTCGTTTTTTATTAGCGTTCACATTATTCACCTGTGGAAGCCCACAGTGATCAAGATTATGTCCTGTAACAGCCGTGACTTTACGCTGTTTTGTTTCAGATAGAAATAGCTTTACAGGGAGCGAGGCTCATTCTAGCAAGGCAAATGAAGTTAACCTAGACGGCCCTTCAAATATAGAGACAAATGAAGCAATGCAGCACTGCAATTTCCCCCTTCTCCGCCTGGCCGTCTGCCTAGGGAGAAAAATATTCATGAAACTTTTGCAGCAGCGGCTTCCGGCCCGCGATAAACGTGAGGCAGTATAGAGCGTCGGGGCACGGCGGTATGGAACGCGATAGCATTAACGAGTGGCGAATGGCCAGTAAAAAGGCCTCTTGTAAGGCCTTCAAAGGGCCCCATTTGGCCCTTTTTACGTCTGCCGCCGGACTCCCAATTCAGCGGCGAGGCCCTCAGGAATGTTTCTTCAACTAATGCGGCGCGGCTGCTTTTTACGGCGCCTGTAACGCGACATTTGTCAGAGAGCTCGCTACAGCACCACGTCGGCGCCAGAAGCCCTTCGTGCGCGCAGCGTCGAGGGCGGCGGCGAGGCCCTTAGGCCCTTATCGCGCGGATACACAGCCGCGGACAGAACTCACCGCCTTTCATCAGCTGTAAATGCGCGTCTTAATGTTCCCGCCGGCAGTTCTGCTGCGGTGCCGATGGCCACTAACTCCTCCGGCGTTGACGTAAACCTGAAATTCCGATGCCGGGTCAAAGTGCGGCCCTAAGCGGAAACGGCACTTTGTTCTTTCTAGCCTCGCTCTTTCAGTGGCCAGAAGCGGAGCTCTCAGGTCAATTACGACACTGCCAGCGACTGCTGGCAAATGCTGTCGAAAATTTTGAGTGGACGGTATAACATAAACATTTTATGCCTATTTTCCATTTTGATGTCTCTTCTGCTCCATTTCCATTCTCTCTTGTCTTATAATGTAACTTCTTTCAACTGCTGGTTATAGTTGACAGTTTGTAATTTTGCCTCGCTTTGGATGTTATGAGACATGGACGGTACACAGTGGGCCAACTCGCTTCATAACTGCACAGTATAGAAAAGAAAAAGGGCCCGCGTTTCGACTTTAGTTTCGCGAAATCATCGGTAGGATGCACTTGTGCTCACTTGCACCATACCGTAGTGTCATTCCAGTCTGCAGTCATGCAGAATTTGCCTCCCTTCGAACAGCCGTGTGCCGCAAGTCTCTATCGGAACGGAAGGTTCCAAATGATTGGAAAAGAGCACAGGTAGTCCTATTCTCCAAGAAGTGTCGTCGAGCAGATGCGCAAAAATATAGACCTATATCTCTGACGTCGATATGTTTTTAGAATTTTAGAACATGTTTTTTGCTCGAGTATCATGCCGTTCCTGGAAACCCAGAATCTACTCTGTAGGAATCATCATGGATTCTGGAAACAGCGATCGTGTGAGAGCCAACTCCCTTTATTTGTCCATGAGACGCAGAAAATATTAGATACAGGCTCCCAGGTAGATGCTATTTTTCTTGACTTCCTGAAGGCGTTCGATACAGTTCCGCACTGTCGCCTGATAAACAAAGTAAGAACCTACGGAATATCAGACCAGCTGTGTGGCTGGGTTGAAGAGTTTTTAGCAAACAGAACACAGCATGTTGTTCTCAATGGAGGGACGTCTACAGACGTTAAAGTAACCTCTGGCGTACCACAGGAGAGTGTTATGGGACCATTGCTTTTCACAATATATATATAAATATATAAATGATCTAGTAGATAGTGTAGGAAGTTCCATGCAGCTTTTCGCGGATGATGCTGTAGTATACAAAGAGGTTGCAGCATAAGAAAACTGTAGCGAAATGCAGGCAGATCAGCAGCGGATAGGCACTTGGTGCAGGGAGTGGCTACAGACCCTTAACATAGACAAATGTAATGTATTGCGAATACATAGAAAGAAGGATCCTTTATTGTATGATTATATGATAGCGGAACAAACACTGGTAGCAGTTACTTCTGTAAAATATCTGGGAGTTTGCGTGCGGAACGATTTGAAGTGGAATGATCATATAAAGTTAATTGTTGGTAAGGCGGGTACCAAGTTGCGATTCATTGGGAGAGTCCTTAGAAAATGTAGTCCATCAACAAAGCAGGTGGCTTACAAAACATTCGTTCGACCTGTACTTCAGTATTGCTCATCAGTGTGGGATCCGTACCAGATCGAGTTGACGGAGGAGATAGAGAAGATCCAAAGAAGAGCGGCGCGTTTCGTCACAGGGTTATTTGGTAAGCGTGATAGCGTTACGGAGATGTTTAGGAAACTCAAGTGGCAGACTCTGCAAGAGAGGCGCTCTGCATCGCGGTGTAGCTTGCTGTCCAGGTTTCGAGAGGGTGCATTTCTGGATGAGGTATCGAATATATTGCTTCTCCTACTTATAGCTCCCGAGGAGATCACGAATGTAAAATCAGAGAGATCCGATCTCGCACAGAGGCTTTCCGGCAGTCGTTCTTCCCGTGATCCATACGCGACTGGAACAGGAAAGGGGGGTAATGACAGCGGCACGTAAAGTGCCGTCTGCCACACACCGTTGGGTGGCTTGCTGAGTATGAATGTAGATGTAGATGTAGGCATTATGATAAGTGCCATGATAGTCGACGGTGAACACTGAATCACAGAACGACATAATTTTCCATGCATAGTTTCTGTGACCTATGTAATGTACATCGTGACAATTATTGAACTGTACGATACAAACGTAAATTACTTACATATTACGGCGTGCACACACTTTATCGAACATTTAAACGTCACTACAGACATTCGGGGGGTTTAGGTTATGATATGTTCGATATGGCTGCCATCATTGGCAATGATGTGGCGCATATGAATAGTGAAATTCTGCATGACCCGCTGAAGTCTTAACGTAGATGCTGTCGGTGACTTCCTGAATGGCTGTTTTCAGCTCAGAAATGGTTTGGGGGCTATTGCTGTACACCTTGTCTTTAATGTATCCCCACAAAGGGTCGCATGTGTTCAGATCCTGAGAATATGGCGGCCAGTCAAGGCCAATGCTAATGGCCTAAAAGCGGTACCCCAAGTGCTCTTCTAATGACCGGATACTGTACACCAATCAGACGTTGAGGGTGAACAGACTTCTCGGTCGCGAAATGCAGATTCTCAGTCCCCACAATTCGTCAATTTTGCTTATTTACGAACCCATCCAAATGAAAGTGAGCTTCTTCGCTAAACCAAACAAGGCGCATACTAATTCCCATCACGTCCTCGTCCAACTGTGCAGTTTGAACGTCCTAGAGCAAATGTTTCCGAAGTTATGACGATTTTATTTCATGTGGTTCAATAATTGTCATCCTGTATGAGACTGATCCTGCATAGTTTTCAGGATAAAATACGATGGGTAGCACTCCAGAAGATATGTTTACGACATTTCTAACAGGTGTAATTATGTATATCGAGTTAAAACTGAATTACCACGGATATTATTCCAAATATTTGCTTACAAAATTTCCTCTGAGTAACTTCACTTTTGTAAATGGCTACCCTACTATCTTATAGTGCAGTAGCTGAGTTCCAATGTATCTGCGTACTCATATTTGCACGTTTTCAGTGGGCGGTCAATTTTCTGCCGTGTGGGAGTACCACACCGTAAAAAACAGTCACTCATTATTGCAATTAGCTGATAAACCTGGCACAAAAAGTCATTAGGGTTTTCTGTATAACTCTTGGGGAGTTATGTGGAATTGTGATCATAGTTGTTTTACGCACATTGACAAATAAATTTTTTAGAAAATTAAAATTACCCCGAGATAATGCATTAATTTTTTGCTAAACGCTGCAGAACTATTAACATTTTGTACAGGGAACTCTTGAACTAAACATATTTATCAAGTACTCCGAAAAACGTATGTTTCTCGGAAGTCGATTACCAACATCATGGGGGCTCACATTATTCTGCAATAATGGCCGATGCCGACATCAGTCCACATGGTTTTGATGAACGGATACGCCATGATTGAAGCTGCTCCGTTGCCAATTGTTCGTCTATATGAAGATGCGCAGGAAGCTGGGAATATGGATACCCGACATTACCGAGAAAATTTTCCACTCAGAAACCCCGTGAGAAAGCGATGAATGTCTTTTTCCATTTGTGACATCTTCGGATTCATTCATCTCGAGAGTCCAGAAAATGAAACTAAAGAAAATAAACAGACGCCAGCTCAGGTAAAAAGATCTGCTTTTCGAACCATCTCACAATACACCACACGCCAGCACCCCTTCTGAAAGCAGTGACACAGACGACGAATGTGACTATTACCTGGATTGAAAAATGTAAAATATTGAATAAAAAACTTCGATAGAGCAATTTATATTTTTAATTCGTTATCAGCGACCGCAAAATACTTCACGCCCGAATTTTAATTCGAATCCGCTAAATTTATAATGTTTTATCCTCCAAATTTCATCTGCTATTTTGAAATACACAATTCCAAAATGGGATTCGTAATTCGCCATCCAAAAAATCTCAGAATAATACAGTTTTGATGGGATTTTTTAAATCAATTTTCCTATTATGTCCATATTATGAAGTGAGTAATAGCAAAGAAACTACGCAGTTTATATTAGTAATCGGCGAAACTGTGTTCTGTGTATCACCGGTGTTCCATGGGAAGCGAGTAAGTACTCAGCGATAAACTATTGACAACATGGTTTTCTTTTTTTCGACAATTTGATGTCACTAATTTTTTTTTAAATTTATGATGTCTGTGTTGTAAGCTACGATTTACGATTGAAGGAATGATTGAATAAGTTCCTCCCTGTTTAAAAACAAAATGTTTCGTAAAAGTATCAGGAGTCTCAAAGCGTTCCGTCAGAACAAAAGTGTGGGAACCTCTGTTAAATCGTGACATGGTCACCCACTCATTAACGCAGGTTGCCTCGCTAAGGGCTTACAGGGGAAAGAAAAAAAAATTGTTTTTCACTATTTCATACAATTATCGACCGAATTTATTAGTTCAAAATGCTGTCGTAATCTAGTGATTAAGAGGTTTACTTTAATGTTATAGTTTTAACACAACAAGACAAGTGCTTCAGTTAAAAACTGCGTATACGTCTTGAGCAGCGTTGCACACTATGCACAAATTATACGGGTTGTATTTGTCCGTATATGAGCATACAGTACATAACTTCAAAACATTACAAAACTTTTTCTCACTGACATCCCCCGCAAAGTAATAAATAAATTTCACTGTTCATGCAGTAAAATATAAGCATCATGTACGACGCTCAAATCTGGTACTTATTTGCTACTTGCTCCATTCTGTCTCACATCAATGGCCAGTACTCAAACTCCACTGGGTGTAGGAGAGATGAATTCGCAAGTGCGAAGCTAGTGTATTTTGATGTTAGGAGCTTATTCACTAATATACCTTCTCAGGAGTGTGTAAAGAACGTAGCAGTCTTTTTTTGATAAATCAGGAGGTACCCAACTTGTCACAGATTGTTTACGCTTAGCCATACACACTTGCGTGACACAAAACCACTTCAATTTCAATGGGAAGATAAGCGAACAGTTAGATTGTCTTTTCTCTTTTATTTATGAGATTCCGCCCCTCCCTCAGTCCATTTCTAGCATAAATCTACACATAAAAGTTTTAAAAATTATTTTTAGAAAATGACTATCTTCCAGAACCGAATATTCGTTTAGGTATGTTGATGTGTTAGCCTTATGGACAATTACTTCCTGTCATTTTCAAACACTCCACATGCCGCTAAATTGTGAACTCAAATTCACAATGATTTTTGTTTATAGATTATTTAGACAAAACCATAGTTATCGGTAATCACGTTCATGCACTGCATGTGCTCAGCAAGTTTGAAGTGAATGGAAAAAGTAACTGTGCCAATAAATACAAGAAAAAAAAGACACGGAGGCCCCTTATACCACCTCTTCATACAAATGCAAAAGTAAATAACTGCGTGAAAAATAGCTTTCCTGATATCGGAGCGCAAATAGTTTTTTTTTAGTGAGGAGGTGGGAGGTGGGGGTGGTGGGGGGGGGGGGGGGGGAGCGGAGATTGCTAGTGGCTTCCTAATCGACATGACATCGACTCAACAAGTTCGCGAAAGTTCCCGGCAGAATAATTGAGACATGCTGCCTCTATAGCAATCCACAATTGCGGAAGTGTTGCCGGTGCATTTAGTTCACGAACCGATCTCTCGATTACATCTCATAAATGTCCGATGGAATTCATGTCGGGCGATCTGAATGGCCAATTTATTCACTCGAATTATTCAGATGTTCCACAAACCAGTCGTGAACAATTATGGGCCGGTAGCATGTTTACGAATATGAAGTCCATGAACGGCTGTAAATGGTCTCGAAGTACCTGAACATAATAGTTTTCAGTTAATGATGGGTTTAGTTGGACCAAAGACCCAGTCCATTCCACGTAACCACAGCCCACACCGTTATGGAGGTATCATCAGCTTTTACAGTACCTTGTCCACAACTCTGGTCCAAGGCTTCCTGGGGTCTGCGCCACAGTCGAACCGTACCATGAGCTCTTACCAAATGAAATCGATCTGACCAGACGACAATTTTCCAGTCGCCTAGGGTCCAACCGACATAGCCACGTGACCAGAAGAAGCGCTGCAGGTGATGTGATGTTAGCAGAGATACTCGGGTAGGTCGTCTGCTGCTATAGCCCATGAACGTCACATTTTGCAGCACTGTGTCAACGGATACATTCGTCGTACGTACCACATTGATTTCTGCTGTTATTTCATGCAGTTTTGCGTGGTTGTTACCACTGACAGCTCTTCGTTCTTCATGAAGGCCGTCGGCTACTGCGTTGTCCGTGGTGAGAGGTAAAGCCTGAAATGTGGTATTCTCAGAACACTGTTGACACTGTGGATCACGGAACACTGAATTCCCTAACGAATTCCGAAATTTGAAACCCCATATGTCTAGATCCCTCTATCGTTCCGCGTTCAGAGTCTTTGAATATCGCTATTCCATGACATTTGCCACTTCAGGGTAGTACGAGGGTGAGTCAAAAGAAAAACTTTAATATTTTTTAAAACAGTATTTATTGTGCAGAAGTGGTACATAGCTGTATCACTTTTCAATATAATCTCCCCCACACTCAGTGCAAGTCCTCCAGCGCCTACAAAGTGTATAAATTCTTTTAGAAAAAAATTCTTTCGGTAGTCCGCGCAACCACTCATGCACCGCGTGGCGTACCTCTTCATCAGAACAGAACTCCCGTTGCGAGTTTGAGTGGTTCAAACATACGGAAATCACTTGGGGCAATGTCTTGTGAGTATGGTGGATGAGTAAGACACTCAAAATGCAGGTCTGAGTGTTGCAACTTTTGTACGGGCAGTGTGGAGCCTTCCATTGTCATGTTGCAAAAGGACACCTGCTGACAGCAATCCACGTCGCTTTCATTTGATTGCAGGCCGCAGATGATGTTTTAGAAGATGTGTGTATGTTGCACTTGTGACAGTGGTCCCTCCAGGCATGTAATGCTCCCAAACGACACCTATTTCGTCCCAAAAGAGAGTCAGTACAACCTTCCCTGCTAATGATTCTGTTCGCAACTGCTTTGGTTTTGGTGATGAGGAATGGCGCCATTCCTGGCTCGCTCTCTTCGTTTCCGGTTGGTGGAAGTGAACACAGGTTTCGTCCCCAGTAAATATTCTTGCAAGAAAGCCATCACATTCTCGTTCAAAGCGCCGAAGCCGCGCGGGATTAGCCGAGCGGTCTGAGGCGCTGGAGTCATGGACTGGGTGACAGATCCCGGCGGCGGTTCGAGTCCTCCCTCGTGCATGAGGATTATTTAGGTTAAGTAGTGTGTAAGCTTAGGTACTAATGACCTTAGCAGTTCAGTCCCATAAGATTTCATACACATTTGAACATCAAAGGGCCAAAGAAGCTCTTCACAAACATCGACACATCTCATTTTAGGAGTCAGCTGCCGTGGCACCCATCTTGCACACACTTTGTGAAACTGGAGCGCATCATGCACAATGTGGTGTGCTGACGCATGGCTAATCTGTAAACATGCTGCAATGTCATTCAGAGTCACTCGGCGGTTTTCCTTCACTATGGCTTCAACTGCTGCAATGTTCTGTGGAGTCATAACTCGTTGTGCCTGACCTGGACGAGGAGCATCTTCCATTGTAGTCACACTATTTGCGAACTTCGTACTCCATTCGTAGACTTGCTGCTGTCGCAAACATGCATCACCGTACTGATCCTTCATTCGTCGATGAATTTCAATAGGTTTCACACCTTCACTACGCAAAAACAACAGAACGCTGGTCTTGCCTGGTGCAAGGCGCAAGTAGGGCGGTCATTTTTATACTGATACTGCGACGGTATGTGTGCATCTGCACTATGCTGCAAGCTACAGGCCATTCTGCACGCTGTTTGTAGCACTCTTACCAACTTGCAGGATAACGGCACGAAATTTCGATTTGTTATTACAAATAGAAAGTTTTCATTTGGCTCACTCTCGTATTTGAAGAGTAAAGATTTCATTTTCCATCATATATCGGAAATACTGTGTGGGGTAGAGGGATGGGAATGAATGAAAGACAAAAATCGAATCACAGGAGGAATGACTTTCTCGCTGTGATCCTCCAGTTCGGAAAGAGATGGTGGTCTCTTTTTTTCTTTTTTTTTATCATTATGACATGGGTGTTGTGAGGGACGCGCACCCATAAACACTGCAGCGGAGAGGAATCCGGTAGGGACCAAGATTACAGCGTACGGACGCGTCGGCGACGGCGGCGGCGGAGCGTATTTTTCCGGAGCGGACCGTAACTCACAGGTGGTAGGTGATGAGGGAGGGGGGCTGGGGTGGTCCGGGGTTCAGTCGGCGCCCCTTATCTGCAGGGGGTGGTGGCAGGTGGCGCTATCTCATTGGCGGCACGTTGCCCAAACACGGCGCCTCGCCGGACTTTTTGTGTATTCCGGCGCGCCGGCAGAGGCGGCAGCCGCAGCCGGTAGCCTAGCTGGTGTTTGCGCTCTCCTGTCCGCAGGCACGGTTGCGAGTGCAAGCAGCACGCTGCTCGCCTGTCGGGCCGGCTGCTCGCCGCTGCTGTGTTCCCACCAGGGCAGTGCCTACGTGACCCAGTGGGACCAGAATAGTAATTGCTCCACTGCTTTCCTCGCTGTATATCAATGTCACTTCATCTGCTAAGATGGAGAGATTGCTGCCCAACATAAATGGTCGACCAATTCTAAGCATAATTTCACCAGAGAAATCTGTCTGTAGGCCATAAAGAAGCAGCATGGATCAAGGGTCGTCTTACCCTCCATATTAAATGAGCAGGAAAAAATGTCTTTAGTTAATGTACAGGGTGATCAAAAAGTCAGTATAATTTTGAAAACGTAATAAACTACGGAACAATGTAGACAGAGAGGTAAAAATTGACACTCATGCTTGGAACGACATGGGGTTTTATTAGAACAAAAAGAAGAAACAAAGTTCACAAAATGTCCGACAGATGGTGCTGGACAGCAAAACTGTTACAGTGACGGTGAGAGGTACGCCGATATGTTACAGAATCGCACCATCTCCAGCCTGGCTGATAAACACCTGCTGGAAAGTACGATGTTCATGCAGGATGGCTCTCCACCCCATATTGCTAGACGCGTGAAAGATCTCTTGCGCGCGTCGTTTGGTGATGATCGTGTGCTCAGCCGCCACTTTCGTCATGCTTGGCCTCCCAGGTCCCCAGACCTCAGTCCGTGCGATTATTGGCTTTGGGGTTACCTGAAGTCGCAAGTGTATCGTGATCGACCGACATCTCTAGGGATGCTGAAAGACAACATCCGACGACAATGCCTCACCATAACTCCGGACATGCTTTACAGTGCTGTTAGCAACATTATACCTCTACTACAGCTATTGTTGACGAATGATGGTGGACATATTGCGCGTTTCCTGTAAAGAACAGCATCTTTGCTTTGTCTTACTTTGTTATGCTTATTATTGCTATTCTGATCAGATGAAGCGTTATCTGTCGGACGTTTTTGAACAATTGTATTTTTTTAGTTTTTAATAAAACCCAATGTCATTCCAAGCATGTGCGTCAATTTGTACCTCTCTATCTACATTATTCCGTGATTTATTCACTTTCCAAATTTATACTGACCTTTTGATCATCTGGTATACTTAATCGCCGATTACAATGATTTAGAAGAAAGGCCTTCTGTGAAAAACGAAAAACGGTTGTAAGTAGGCTGTTTAGGTTTTCTTTTTGGTAACGCCACATAGCGCTCTGTATGAAAAATCACTGGCTGTGCTGTGCGCAGTCTGTGGCTGGTTTGCATTGTTATCTGCCATTGTAGTGTCGGGCAGCGGCAGCTGGATGCTAACAGCGCGTAGCGTTGGCAGTTGGAGGTGAGCCACCAGCGGTGGTGGACGTGGGGAGAGAGATGGCGGAGTTTTGAAATTTGTAAGAATTGGAGTCATGATATATATATATATATATATATATATATATATATATATATATATATATATATATATATGTATATATATATATTATGGCTATGAAGGTAAATACATTGTTTATTCTATATTAAAACCTTTCATTTGCTAACTGTGCCTCAGTAGTTAGTGACTTCGGTAGTTTGAATCTTTTATTTAGCTGGCAGTAGTGGCGCTCGCTGTATTGCAGTAGCTTGAGTAACGAAGATTTTTGTGAGGTAAGTGATTTGTGAAACGTATAGGTTGATGTTAGTCAGGGCCATTCTTTCGTAGGGATTTTTGGAAGTCAGATTGCGTTGCGCTAAAAATATTGTGTGTCAGTTTAAGCACAGTCTTGTATAATTTTTCTAAGGAGACGTTTCACGGTAGTTCCATGCCGCACAGTATTAAAACGAATCAGTAGCTTGCATCAGGCAGCCACTTTCGTGTTGTATAACGCAGGAATGTAAATAAACCGAGAAAGCTCGAAATGGGCTACCCCAAGGATCAGTTCTGGCAACCACTTTATTGAATCTTCATGTATGGGCCAGTCACATTAATGTGAACATCAAGTATGGTCGATTTCAATGTACAATTATCACTCTTAGGCGACAGGTGGCAGCCCTAACAGTCGGGGACGCAGAAAACAGTGCAGTCGTTGTCACCTGCATCTCGTGGTCGTGCGGTAGCGTTCTCGCTTCCCACGACCGGGTTCCCGGGTTCGATTACCGGCGGGGTCAGGGATTTTCTCTGCCTCGTGATGGCTGGGTGTTGAGTGATGTCCTTAGGTTAGTTAGATTTAAGTAGTTCTAAGTTCTAGGGGACTGATGACCATAGATGTTAAGTACCATAGTGCTCAGAGCCATTTTTTTTTTTTTTTTTGCAGTCGTTGTCATAATCGGGGAATTGAACGATTTATCTGGTTTTCGAGAGAAGTGTGGAAACGATTCGGAAACGGTTATGTTTGTAAACTGTTCATGTGCCACCGCTGTTAAAGCATACCGTTCGTGACAAAATGGCGCTATCCAAAATAGTGGCGAGGCAACTGTGCACCAAGGGCCATGGAAAAGGATGAACGACGACAGCAGAGGCGTGTGCGGGCGAGCGTACAAGATATTAAAAATGCTTCAAATGACTCTGAGCACTTTGGAATTTAACATCTGAGGTCATCAGTCACCTAGAACTTAGAACTACTTAAACCTAACTAACCTAAGGACATCATACACATCCTGCCCGAGGAAGGATTCGAACCTGCGACCGTAGCGGACGCGCGGTTCCGGAGTGACATGATATTGTTGAGCAGCTTACAGCCCAGATGAACCATTTAGCGAACATTGCTGCGTAAGGGCCCCCACAGTAGGCGCCTGGTTCATGCACCCATGCTAACTTCTGTTCATCGGCGACGAAGGCTGGAACTTGGACAGAAGTATTACAACTGGACGTCCGCTGAGTGGCGATGGATGGAGTTTTCAGACGAATCACGTTTTATGCTCTAGCCAATACATCGCTGACGTGTACGCCGTGGAACGTCTGAAAGCAAATGGCCCAGGCCAGAGGAAGGAGCGTTATGGCGTGGGGTTCGTTTTCTCGGCGTTTTCAGGGTGATCTAGTCATTCAGGTAGCCACATTGGACAAACCCAAGTCTGCGCCTTCTCTTGGGGCCATGTACCCCCTTAGAGGTAGTTTGTGTTTACTTGGCACAATGGCATCTACCAGGAGGACAATGCATCGTGTCACACAGGTCACAGCTAAGTGCTTTGTTCACAGAGCACCAGGATGAGTTTACTGTACTGCCTCGGCTACCAGACTCCTCGGAATAAAACCCAGTCGAGCATCTGTGGGACCAGGGCGACGGAGCTGTCCGTGTCACATAACGTAAACTGTAAAAAGTAGCGCAGTGGTCCACGGTCCTGAAGTCATCAAGCCTACGCATCCCTGTTGGTACCTTCCTAAACTTCGTTGATTCCTTTCCTGCACTTCTCACCGTGGTGCGCACTTGAAAAGGTCATTATTCAGGCTTTCGACAGGCCATCACGTTGTAAATGCCGGACCTGCCGTCGGGGAGACCGTTCGCCTGGTGCAAGTCTATCGAGTTGACGCCACTTCGGCGACTTGTGTGTCGATGTGGATGAAATGATGATGATAAGGACAACACAACACCCACTCCCTGAGCGGAGAAAATCTCTGACCCAGCCGGGGATAACCCGGGCCGTTACGTATGACATTCCGTCGCGCGGACCACTCGGCGAATAGGGTCAGACGCTGTCATATTAATGTGACTGAAAGTGTATTTCTGACCTGCTTAACACTGCTACAAACGAATTTAGATAAGCTATTGATCTAGCTTCATCTATCCAACATTAAAACTGTGAATTCTAAGAGACCGTTTAAACGGGAGATTTGTCCACAATGAATGTGTACTTCAAAAATAGCAGGGTTATATCTAATCTAAAGAAGACTGTAGCTAGTTTCTTTCGCCCAATTACTCTTAATTCCATCCAGACCATGCTCTTACTCATATGCCGAACTTTTTCCTTTGTTTCAGTTATTATAATTTCACTTGATTTGTTAAAAAATTACTTTGATAATCAAAGCTGCTTGACTTCCGCAAAAAATCTCACTCATATGAGTTATGGTTGTTACTTACGTCCTGTTAAAGAGAAGCTTATTTTCTCCAGCCATTTCCTTGCAACATATGAACAAAGTTTATTGTTCAATTTATCTGCCCAAATAGTAGTTGTAATTTGTTAAATAGTTCATTCGTAAATGTATCGCGTATTTTATCTTAGTTAGATAACATTACGTCACATTCTCATTGAAATAATTCCTGAAGTTTTAGTCACAAATTAGACTTTAACAATTTTTATCTTAGGAAACTGGGATACTCTGTAGATGCATCATCTTAAATATCTTTGATGCTACAAATATTTCACTTCACCACATATTTACCTTTCTACTTGATGACGGCGTAACAGCTGAAAACCGCTTTGTGAAATAAATAATAAATATTGTAGAATATTACTTCGGTGTCGTACGTCTCTTCATTCATAATCAATAAAATATTCTACCACGAATCGGAGGAATAGTCTGTCAGTGTAATTTATTGATTTTGCTTTATATTTTGCGTGCCTACTCATTACATTTTGATTACTTTTCTTTATGAAATATAAAAAGTCGATTTGAAAAATGGCGTCAGAATTACTGCGTTGCGATATGTAAGTGCACGGAAATAGTGTAATGGAACGAGTCTTCACTTGGTTTGAAAGTTGGACGTCAATTCTTCTTTGCAAAATTTACCAATAATTTTGCTGTGGTGAACATACAGAAACTGTGGGATATTACTATCGCGAGTAGCCTGTGGTGGAGAGAGGCCGCGCGACGTGAAAGGCATCTGCCTGCCGTGATGGAGCCAGTAGCGCCGGAGAAGAGACTGTGGCATTAATTGAGCATTTATGGTAATTTGCGTTTTTGTTGTTGCTCGCTTGCGCATTGGAGGCATTTTATCAGATTTGTGAATGCATAGACTGAGAGTAATATTCGTATCTTTGTTGCGGCCAGAGACGTGTTTATTGAGTGTAATTAAATTCTGTGTACAGTATGTCAGTGATTCAATAATCTATTTTGCGAATATGGTATATTAAAGTCTTTATTGGTTCCTTTCATTTTTAACACCGTTTGAGGCTAGTAGACTAAACCCCTCCTGATCATCCAATCTTTCTATATAAAAAATATATGGCAGTTGTTGCATTTATTATCACCACGCATTGCACTCTGTGTGGATTGTAGTATTCTTTTTGAAATATTTTTAGCATTTTGCCGATCACCCAGTTGCAGCGACAAGACGAGGTAAACTGCTTAATACGTTCAGGAGCATTTGTCCTCAATCATAACTGTGTTATTGGCAGAAATGCCAAGTCATATATTTTCCTTTCGTATTTCAGAAGAGGAAACATTAATTATATTACACACGAATTCTAAAAATTAATAATGTAAAAGTTTCAAGCTCTCTCCGACGAAACATCATAGGAGCGGAAATGTTGACATGAAGTGGCGCAGGCATGGAGTTTTTACGCCGAATCTCGCTTGTTCCTGACGATTTACCCTTTCCATATAAAGCGTAAAATTCCCAGTGTGTTATGCTATGCCGTTACCTTAAACCAAAGGGCAAGGCCAGAAGTTGGGAGTTGCGGAAATGGAAATTTGTGTAAGATCCTATGGGACCAAACTGCTGGGTCATCAGTCTCTAAGCCTACACACTACTTCAACTAACTTGCACTTAGGTGTGGAAAGGGGAAAGGGTTGAGGTCAGTTTCTGCTTCTAATTGTCATTTATTGTAATTTAATAACCTTTACAACTAAAGCGGCACATAGCCGAATCTTTACCGAATGCAACTCTTTCACCGCTGAAGGCATCCAACAAGAAATCTTAACAAGATAAAAATCCGATTAAGGTAGCAATAAAATAATTCAAAAAACAACATACGCTAGGTGCAATATAAACGGCTGAGGGCCACAATTAAAACTCAAAATTTTAAAATATTTTACCATAATGTTTAAAGGCAGAAGGGTGCAGTGTTTAAGCTTGAAAGACAAATTTAAAAATTAATTTTGCAAAATTTAAGAAACAAACAAATAACCATAAGCCTAAAATTTAAAATAGCTCACAACAGATAATTAAACACCGGTGGCACTCAGAAGGCCTCCAGGCAGGTCGGTCTACCCACGTTCACTTAGGTGAAACTGTTGGTGAGCCCATCTTTACCTGATCCGTCGGAACCCAACCAGGGGACAGCCGACCGACACGCCTTGCTTCCCGTCAATCAGTACATAAGAACTCAATCACAAAAGGTTACAAACGTGAGAATCCACAATGGAGTATGTATTAGCTCTCAAAATTACACACCATGTGTGAGGAAAGGACGGTACCTGAAATTACGTTAGTGGCCAGGTCTGGTACCAGGAACACTAACGACCACGAGGCAGAAAATTCCGCTGGTACGCTCGAATTTGAAACACGGTAATAGTTAACTTAACTCGAAAGAACACTGCTTCAATTTACGTCAGTGCCTAGGGAAGGTAACGAGAACGCTAACGGCCATAAGACAGAAAATTCCACTGGTGCACTCAAATCGTTGTGGAGCAAAATAGTCAATTGCACCGCATGGCGGCTAAATCTCAGCAGTAGAACCACTCGGTATTGCTCACCGGAAAACCTCCCCAACAGCAAACCACCGAAGCGAAACACCACAACATGAACAGACGTGGCTTGGGTAGCTGGAACCACTACACAGCTTTGACGTCCTGGGTCGGTGAACCACGGAGCTCGTAGCGATCGGACAGCTCCACACACGCTCCGACACAGGGGCTGCCAGCGGCCCCAGCCGACTGCATCGCGCGGAGATAACTTCCCTCGTCCGCAACAACTGACCGACTGACAACAGACTCCCTTGACGGAAACTATATGCGCCAAACCAAAGATGGTACACGGCGCAAATATCGATACACATCACTGGTGCCACACGTAGAAGGAAGAAGAACCATGACTTAACCACGACAAGGGCGGGAAACCAAACACAGATAGACAGGACATTCACGAAAACGAATAGTTGGGAGAGAACACGGCTCACTGTATAAGTCAAAAATACACTCCTGGAAATGGAAAAAAGAACACATTGACACCGGTGTGTCAGACCCACCATACTTGCTCCGGACACTGCGAGAGGGCTGTACAAGCAATGATCACACGCACGCCACAGCGGACACACCAGGAACCGCGGTGTTGGCCGTCGAATGGCGCTAGCTGCGCAGCATTTGTGCACCGCCGCCGTCAGTGTCAGCCAGATTGCCTTGGCATACGGAGCTCCATCGCAGTCTTTAACACTGGTAGCATGCCGCGACAGCGTGGACGTGAACCGTATGTGCAGTTGACGGACTTTGAGCGAGGGCGTATAGTGGGCATGCGGGAGGCCGGGTGGACGTACCGCCGAATTGCTCAACACGTGGGGCGTGAGGTCTCCACAGTACATCGATGTTGTCGCCAGTGGTCGGCGGAAGGTGAACGTGCCCGACGACCTGGGACCGGACCGCAGCGACGCACGGATGCACGCCAAGACCGTAGGATCCTACGCAGTGCCGTAGGGGACCGCACCGCCACTTCCCAGCAAATTAGGGACACTGTTGCTCCTCGGGTATCGGCGAGGACCATTCGCAACCGTCTCCATGAAGCTGGGCTACGGTCCCGCACACCGTTAGGCCGTCTTCCGCTCACGCCCCAACATCGTGCAGCCCGCCTCCAGTGTTGTCGCGACAGGCGTGAATGGAGGGACGAATGGAGACGTGTCGTCTTCAGCGATGAGAGTCGCTTCTGCCTTGGTGCCAATGATGGTCGTATGCGTTTTTGGCGCCGTGCAGGTGAGCGCCACAATCAGGACTGCATACGAACGAGGCACACAGGGCCAACACCCGGCATCATGGTGTGGGGAGCGATCTCCGACACTGGCCGTACACCTCTGGTGATCGTCGAGGGGACACTGAATAGTGCACGGTACATCCAAACCGTCATCGAACCCATCGTTCTATCATTCCTAGACCGGCAAGGGAACTTGCTGTTGCAACAGGACAATGCACGTCCGCATGTATCCCATGCCACCCAACGTGCTCTAGAAGGTGTAAGTCAACTACCATGGCCAGCAAGATCTCCGGATCTGTCCCCCATTGAGCATGTTTGGGACTGGATGAAGCGTCGTCTCACGCGGTCTGCACGTCCAGCACGAACGCTGGTCCAACTGAGGCGCCAGGTGCAAATGTCATGGCAAGCCGTTCCACAGGACTACATCCAGCATCTCTACGATCGTCTCCATGGGAGAATAGCAGCCTGCATTGCTGCGAAAGGTGGATATACACTGTACTAGTGGCGACATTGTGCATGCTCTGTTGCCTGTGTCTATGTGCCTGTGGTTCTGTCAGTGTGATCATGTGATGTATCAGACCCCAGGAATGTGTCAATAAAGTTTCCCTTTCCTGGGACAATGAATTCACGGTGTTCTTATTTCAATTCCTAGGAGTGTAAATTCGACGCGTACCAAGTCTCGGGCCAAATACCTTGGAAACGCCGCGTTTGTCAGCAAGTGTGTCATAAAAATATCCCAAGCCAACACTAAAACTGAAGTCGCCTGAGTAGCCCTTGACAGCCCAACAGTACCGACACATCACCGTGTCATCTATTAACGTCACTGGATGCGGGTTTCGAGGGATATGTGGTCATCATACAGCTTTTTTGGCCGTTGTTAGGTTACTTCCTAGTTAAGTAGTTCCTCAGTTTGGCTCACAAGGACTGAGGCAACCCGATTGCTAAAGGCGCTCGACAGACAACTCGGCCACCCGCCAAAGCTGGCACAAGCCAGAACCAAAACAATAACATTTGTGCTTGATTTCACTTAGTAAGGATAAAGCTGTAAGTGTCGCCACAAGTTCCCATGGTGCGCAATGTCGGGAACTCGGCTCTTCGTGTTATGCCTCATGAATTGGAAGCTGGTTTCAAACCTCACCTTGGAAGAGTGCGTAATGATGGAAGCGGCTCTTTGCCTACTGTCAGGCAACTTAGCTGTTGATTTCAGACATCAACACCTAAGTGTGTGCGTGGTTTATATGTATATATAGTCTAAGGTATTTGCGATACGTGAATGAGTGAGTCGATAAATGAATATTCGTTTCGTCACGATTTATTACCTTGATATGTAAGTGGTCGGCAATTAAAAACCGTATACACGCCACAACAGAACCACCGAGTAGTTCAATTCAAAAGGAATAACAACATGCGTTAGGACATCTATACCACTAGCATAAGAGATGATGAGTTCCTGCCGTTCTTGCCGGCTGCTGTCGCATCTACATCTGCACCAACTCCTGTACTTCTTTGTCCGACTGGAATCGACGCCCACACATTTTTTACTTCTGGTGCGCCAAATATGTAAAAATCGCACCTCGAAAGGTCCGAGTTGTACAGAGGATGTTGCAGTGTATCCCAAGCAAATGACTGAAGCGTAGCCTTAGTCGATTGGCAGAGTCTGGACAGGCGTTATCGTGCATCAGGATGACCACCAGAAGGAAAATTTCCACCCTACATGAGTGTGCGCTGACATGAAACTTCCTGACAGTTTAAAACTCTGAGCCGGACAGACGATCGTACTCGGGAGCTTTGCCTTTCATGGCCACGGTCTCGAGAGACTGAGCTACTTCAGGTTGGAGACGAGGCACCGCAAGTAAAGCTGTGAGGACGGGTTATTAGCCTTGTTTGAGTTGCTCAGTATGTAAAGAAATTGTCCATGAACGGCAAAGGTCCGGAGTTCGAGTCTTGGTACGACACACAGTTTTACACTGCCACGAAATTTCAAGTATCAGTATGACTCCGTCTGACAGCCTGAGGAGAAATTGCAACGCCAGGAGTGGAAAATTTCCACGTCTCCCCCGCTAAAGAAATCCAAAGCTATTCACACAATTTCTGGTAAGATCATGATGGCCCTCTTGTTTGGTAGTAGGAACCCTCGAATTCTACGGGCAAGGAACCCCAATCGATGCACAGCACTATGGAGACACTTTGCAGAATCAGGGATGTGCCATAAAGTCTAAACGTGCAGCAGTACTGTCGGACGGAATCACCCTGTTGCACAATGACACCTGCCCCACACTGCCGATCATACGAAAGCTATGCTTCAGCAGCTTGGTTGGGACACACCGCGACACATTCGGTACAGCCCGGGTCTAAATCAGTTATGCGAAATTCCAGCGGGAAAACGCTCATGACGGAGTACGAAAAAGGTGAATATACTCATGCTTAAAAACGACTAAAAAATAAGGTTCCAGCTGACCCATTCTGCCTTCCTCAGCACCTTTAAAAATGATCCCAAACGTTCCGCCATGTGAACATATTCGCCCCCTTTTTCCATGGAACTCTCCTCCCACTCCTACGAGCTCCTCTAGTTGTAACTCAATCACATCCACTAGTTCCCCCATGTAGATCGCTTATATCAATTTACTCCCACTCGACTATTCTCCAACACAATATCATTATCACCTTGTGTCTCTCTCACTCCCTCCTGTCTCACAGTCATAATCTCCATTTTCCTGTCCTGCCACTACTGTCTCCTCTAGTTGCCACTGTCTCTCTCTTGCTCTTTCTTACTTCTACTGTTAGTTCGTTGTTTGATTTACGGGAGGTGACCAAACACTACTACCTGATTTATTCCATCCCACAGCTGCTATCTCTTCTCGCTATCTCTCTCTTCCTAGTTGTCAGTGTCGTAGACAAAACCTTCATTAGCTTTGGCAACCACTCTTTTCCAATATCTCCTTCCTTCATTCCTCTCATACGGACAACGTCACCTTCACTCTTTTCCTAACAATTTGCTGTAACCACTCTCTACTACAGGGTGTTTCAAAAATGACCGGTATATTTGAAACGGCAATAAAAACTAAACGAGCAGCGATAGAAATACACCGTTTGTTGCAATATGCTTGGGACAACAGTACATTTTCACTCGGAAAAACTTTCGAAATTACAGTAGTTACAATTTTCAACAACAGATGGCGCTGCAAGTGATGTGAAAGATATAGAAGACAACGCAGTCTGTGGGTGCGCCATTCTGTACGTCGTCTTTCTGCTGTAAGCGTGTGCTGTTCACAACGTGCAAGTGTGCTGTGGACAACATTCCTTAGAACAGAGGATTTTTCTGGTGTTGGAATTCCACCGCCTAGAACACAGTGTTGTTGCAACAAGTCGAAGTTTTCAACGGAGGTTTAATGTAACCAAAGGACCGAAAAGCGATACAATAAAGGATCTGTTTGAAAAATTTCAACGGACTGGGAACATGACGGATGAACGTGCTGGAAAGGTAGGGGGACTGGGAACGTGACGGATGAACGTGCTGGAAAGGTAGGGGGACTGCGTACGGCAACCACAGAGGGCAACGCGCAGCTAGTTCAGCAGGTGATCCAACAGCGGCCTCGGGTTTCCGTTCGCCGTGTTCCAGCTGCGGTCCAAATGACGCCAACGTCCACGTATCGTCTCATGCGCTAGAGTTTACACCTCTATCCATACAAAATTCAAACGCGGCAACACCTCAGCGCCGCTACCATTGCTGCACGAGAGACATTCGCTAACGGTATAGTGCACAGGATTGATGACAGCGATATGCACATGGGCAGCATTTGGTTTACTGACGAAGCTTATTTTTACCTGGACGGCTTCGTCAATAAACAGAACTGGCGCATATGGGGAACCGAAAAGCCCCATGTTGCAGTCCCATCGTCTCTGCATCCTCAAAAAGTACTGGTCTGGGCCGCCATTTCTTCCAAAGGAATCATTGGCCCATTTTTCAGATCCGAAACGATTACTGCATCACGATATCTGGTCATTCTTCGTCAATTTGTGGCGGTACAAACTCCCTTAGACGACACTGCGAACACCTCGTGGTTTATGCAAGATGGTGCCCGGCCACATCGCACAGCCAAGGTCTTTAATTTCCTGAATGAATATTTCGATAATCGTGTGATTGCTTTGGACTATCCGAAACATACAGGAGGAGGCGTGGATTGGCCTCCCTATTCGCCAGATATGAACCTCTGTGACTTCTTTCTGTGGGGGCACTTGAAAGACCAGGTGTACCGCCAGAATCCAGAAACAATTGAACAGCTGAAGCAGTACATCTCATCTGCGTGTGAAGCCATTCCGCCAGACACGTTGTCAAAGGTTTCGGGTAATTTCATTCAGAGACTACGCCATATTATTGCTACGCATGATGGATATGTGGAAAATATGGTACTATAGAGGTTGCCAGACCGCAGCGCCATCTGTTGTTGACAATTGTAACTACTGTAATTTCGAAAGTTTTTCTGCCTGAAAATGTACTGTTGTCCCAAGCATATTGCAACAAACGGTCTATTTCTATCGCTGCTCGTTTAGTTTGTATTGCCGTTTCAAATATACCGGTCATTTTTGAAACACCCTGTACATTGAAGAGCCAAAGAAACTAGTACAATATCGCGTACGACCCCCGTGCGAACTAAGAAGTGCCGCAACACGGCGTGCATCGAGTCGACTAATGTCTGAAGAAGCGCAGCAGGAAACTGACATAATGAATCCTGAAGGGCTGTCCATGACTCAATAAGAGTACAAGGGGCTGAAGATCTCTTCCGAACAGCACGTTGCAAGGCATCTCAGATATGCTTAGTAATGTTCATGTCTGGGTAGCTTGGTGGCCAGCGGGAGTGTTTAGACTCAGAAGAGTGTTCCTGGAGCCACTCTGCAGCTATTCTGCACATGTGGGATGTCGCATTGTCCTGCTGGAATTGCCCAAGTCCGTCGGAATGCACAATTGACATGAATGGATGCAGGTGTTGAGGCGGGATGCTTACGCACGTGTCACCTGTCAGGCCGGTAGGTAGGTAGTCAGATCAAGGGTTGGGTTGATATGGGGGGAAGAGACCAAACGGCGAGATCATCGGTCCCATCGGATTAGGGAAGGATGGGAAAGGAAGTTGGCCGTGCCCTTTCAAAGGCACCATCCAGGCATTTGCCTGAAGCGATTTAGGAAAATCACGGAAAACCTAAATCAGAATGGCCGGACGCGGGACAGAGCCGTCGTCCTCCCGAATGCGAGTCCAGTGTTCTAACCACTGCGCCACCTCACTCGGTGTCAGAGTGGTATCTAGACGTATGAGGGGTCTCATATCACTTCAACTGCACACGCCCCACACCATTATAGAGCCTCCACCAGTTTGAACAGACCCTGCTGACAGGCATGGTCCATGAATTCATGAGGTTGCCTCCAAATCCGTACACGACCATCCGCTCGATACAATTTTAAACGAGACTCGTCCGACCAGGCAACATGTTTCCAGCCATCAACAGGCCAATGGCGGTGTTGAGGGGCCCAGGTGAGGCGTAAATCTTTGTATCGTGCAGTCATCAAGGGTACACGTGTGAACCTTCGGCTGCGAAACCTCATATGATGGTGTTTCGTTGAATGGTTCGCACGCTGACACTTGTTGATGGCTCAGCATTGATTTGTGCAGGAATTTGCACTTCTGTCACGTTGAACGATTCCCTTCAGTCGCCTTTGGTTCCGTTTATGCAGGATCTTTCTCTGGCTGCAGCGATGTCGGAGATTTGATGTTTTACCGGATTCCTGATATTCAAGGTACACTCGCGAAATGGTCGTATGGGAAAATCCCCACTTCATCGCTACCTCGGAGATGTTGTGTCCCATGGGTCGTGCACTGACTGTAACACGACGTTCAAACTCACTTAAATCGTGATAACCTGCCATTGTAGTAACAGCAACCGATGTAACAAATGCGCCATATACTTGTTGTCTTATGTAAGCTTTGACGACCGCACCGCCGTATTATGGCTGTTTACATATATCTGTACTTGAATACGCATGCCTATACCAGTTTCTCTGGCGCTTCAGTATATATTACACTGCTACTGTGTCCCTCGCCTGCTCTGACTCTAACATTGCCACCTCGCTCTTTCTATACCACAACCATTGTTTATTACCTTCAGTGTTTATAACTTTTCTCTTTCAGCACAAAAAACGTGAAATTATTGGCAAGCCAAAATATTTGTGATAGTTTTTAAATATGCTGAGGATAGTAGAATGAGAATGCTGGTACCCCAGTTTCCAATCCGAGACTTTTAATGAAGAGGAGTATATTCGCTTTTTTTGTGCTCTGATATGAGCACTTTTCTGTTCGTTGCTTTCTCTCCGCTCCCACAGTAGGGTATGTCACTGAAATGAGAAGAACTTTATGGGTCAACACACTTTAATACCTTATCTGTGTTCAAATGTTTCAATTGGCTCTGAGCACTATGGGACTTAACATCTTAGGTCATCAGTCCCGTAGAACGTAGAACTACTTAAACCTAACTAACCTCAGGACATCACACACATCAATGCCTGAGGCAGGATTCGAACCTGCGACCGCAGCAGTCCCGCGGTTCCGGGCTGCAGCGCCTAGAACGGCAAGGCCACCGCGGCCGGCCCTTATCTGTGTGCGATTGAAATAACGCAAAAGTAATTTTACACCTCAGACCCGGTTTTTCGAGCACAAAAGATTTGCATTTGATTCTGTACTACAATATAGGGTTAGCAGATACATTCTGGCTATGGAGCGGACACTTTACCGCATGTTTCCCCGTACTGAGTAATTTTATAAACTGACTTTCCACGTCACACCGGATTTTACATACGTATTTTATGATACTTTTCAGCCTCTTTAGCTATTAAACGTATAATGATAGCTATAAATTTTTCGAAGTTGCTGGAGACGAGGATCTTAGGAATATGGCGTATTCATTTGAGCCATTTGCTGTGCTTAGCTGTCTTTGAATCCGCGGCTCCTAAAAATGCTAAAAAACATTTTTGAGTAATTTTCTAAGGAACCGCCCATTAATTAATGATGCCTCCAGAAATCCTTTAATGGCCACCGTACACCATATCAAATGCAACGAGAACGAACCTATTTGCTCCCTTTGCTATGCAGGAGGAAATGTGCGAAATTAAAATTGGTTCAAATGGCTCTGTGCACATGTGTCTTAACTTCTGAGGTCATCAGTCCCTTAGAACTTAGAACAACTTAGGCCTAACTAACCTAAGGACATCACACACATCCACGACCGAGACAGGATTCGAACCTGCGACCGTAGCGGCGAAATTAATAGTTTGGCCGTGTACTGTAGGACGTGTTCCATAGCTCAAGGGCTATGTAAAACACTTCACCCTAACTTTCTTTGACCTAGAATCTGACGTACGAGCCCTGGAAAAGTCCAGTTTTTATGCGCAGCGTTTTGGAAAATATTGGTAGCGCGTACTGTCGCATGTGCACCGATTATAACATGTGTGTCAACAAGTAGGATCAATAAAACTGAAAAGAATTAATGTGTGTTATCCGGAATGCGAACATTTTTCCGTATCCTAACCGGCAGCCAAAACAGTATCAACTGTTTTTGCTTAAAATGAATTCAATCAACCGATTTTTTCAGTTTAGAGCGAAAATTAGTTTTTGAAGTGCTGTTAATGGTTTACTTGTTCAATTATGAATAATGAAACATACATAAAAATGTTCACAAATACTGTCCGTAAGAACGATTCTGTACTATATACTGGAGTTATCGGATACGGCGTCTTAAACCACCTTGACCTCAGAGTTGCGAATCACCGATTAGGCGCCTCTCTACGGCACCTACCAGGTGGAATCCACAGAGGCGCCGTTCGCTGGCAACTCACGTGATGTACAAGCCTGATTTCAAGGTGTTTTTAGAGACTAAACCATTAAACAAAACTTGAAAAAGAAAGAAGTTGTGATATGGATAGCTTTTAATTCCGTAGCTGTATACTGAACTGATGTCAAAAATAATTATATACGACCGAGCGAGGTGGCGCAGTGGTTAGACACTGGACTCGAATTCGGAAGGAAGACGCTTCAATCCCGCGTCCAGCCATCCTGATTTAGGTTTTCCGTGCTTTCCCTAAATCACTCTAGGCAAATGCCAGGACGGTTCCTCTGAAAGGGCACGGCCGACTTCCTTCCCCATCCTTACCTAATCCGATGAGACCGATGACCACGCTGTCTGGTCTCCTTCCCCAAAACCAACCAACCAATTATATATGAAATGCTGGAGATATTTCGTGGCACTAAACACTTACTGGTAGTGTCTTATGCGACGACGTTCCGCTTCAGTAATCTTCAGGCTCACAGCAAGTGTTTCGCTAGAGGCAGCGCTGCTGTTTGGCAAATATCACACCCTCGCCTCCGAACGACTCGTCCACTGCCGCGGGAGGGTCTTCCACGCGTACTAAAGCACGGTCCCGAGTCTCAGCAGCAACTAATGGAGTGCTCAGAGGAAAGTCACTTCACCAGCGCTAACGTTCGGCGTGGTAGCAGGTCCAGAAAACCTCAGGCGTGGGCGGCGATGTAATGCACTTTTGAATAAACTTGGACGCCATTATGAGAACTGCCAGTACGACGCAGTTTGAACAAAGTGTGAATTCTGTGCCGTCGTGATACCGAGTTCTCTAGGAATGACATGTTAGGTTTAGGCCAATTAGAGATGAGCAAGCCGGCCGCGATGGCCGAGCTGTTCTAGGCGCTACAGTCTGGAACCGCACGACCTCTACTGTCGCAGGTTCGAATCCTGCCTCGGGCATGGATGTGTGTGATGTCCTTCGGTTAGTTAGATTTAAGTAGTTCTCAGTTCTAGGGGATTGATGACTTTAAAAGTTAAGTCCCATAGTGGTCAGAGCTATTTGAGCCAGAGATGAGAGAGCTTTCGAAGCTAGCGGTGGCATGGTCACAAATCGTAATCACGATCGCGCCTGCAACACCGACGCCCCCACGGCTCTGCTAAGTTAAGCTGTCACGTTATACTGACGTGAGCCATCATTACACCGCGTCTCTTTCTCGCACCCTCAGTTGTGTGGGATTTTTTTCATTTTTTTGTGCTCTTTCCTGATTGACCGAGCATGGTTTCTTATTCCAGTATTAACTATCTAGCTTCCAGAGGCGTTTGCCACCTATTTCAGTGGCTGTGTACCTCGTTCCGGGTTGAGACTTTTATTATTAATGTCTTTGTGCGTGTTTTTAGAATATACATTTCATTTAGTCATTGTTTGGTCCCTCTTTAAGCTACCGTCTTTGTGCTGCGTCCTTATTGGCCTTAATGTTTCACCATGGCTGATGTATTCGAGTATGACTGTGAAGCTGCTGTAGGGAGGGACAGTCAAGAGAGTAGAGAACTGTGTGCTCGTTGCCAAAACATTTACTTCGAAGTTGGGCACACTTTTCGGTGTTTGTACATTGTGTTTAGTCCACTTGTTTTTCAAAGATGAGGTTGTAAGCGTAATCACCAGAGATATTTTTGTCAGTAATACATCAAATAAAGTAAACCCAAATATGGAGAATTTCCAGCGATGGGTAAGACGAACATTTCGTGTCGAATGGAAGGTGCGCAACACACAAAGAAGTGAAAGCATTCTTTAAAAATTGAGTTACAGCTGCAGAACACATTGGATTAAAACAAAGTCGGCCAGAAGCTGTAAACAGAGCGAAACAAGACTCATCCAACCAAACGAAATTCCTCCATACCCCACAGTCCAGATTGTAATGATACATCCCTGGTTTTCCCATTCTGAGCATTTGCGTCACTTACGAGTGGTATTGAAATTCCAGTTTGGCCTGCAATTTCCCCTTCTTGCTCGTTTGGTGCTGAAAATGTTCTCGAGTGCAGAATTTCTCTTTGTAGTTGCTTTTGCATCTGTAGTCCTCTTCTTTTCGTCACAGCCCTCTTCCATCACCGTCTGTCACGATAATTCGACACACATTTCCATCAGCGTTGTGACTTGGCGAAAACTATTTTTCCTCTTCTCCTTCATGCGGTATAAATCTTCGACAATGTGCCAGTCGAAATACCAAATACACCGGCTAACTTGCTTACTGAAGAACCCACCATATGAGCGCCAGCTACTTGTCCACGCTCGAACGCCGTAAGCTCGGAAATGACGCAATGACAACTATACAGAGCACTGCTCTATCCACAACTGGCATTTGCAACATACTGAAGACATGTCAAATACAACAGTGCAGTCTGCAGACTTACCTAGCCTCTCCATTTATGTTCCAGCATACATTTCTCGCTGTTTTCCTTTCTTTGTCCATCCACTGTACCTACTGGACTGCAGCCTCGTCATTGTTTTCTGTTACCTTACGTTAATGACTTGTATTGCTGCAACAAATCACGCATGAGTGTAATTCAGTATATTAATACATTAATAATATTTTAAATAATGTACACTGTTTTTGCTTTGAACATATATAGTACAGACCGCGCATGTCATAATAAAATTTAAAACCAAAACCTTGAGTAGATAACTAGTGCGGCCTCAACTTGCAGGCGAATTTTGAAGTATTATTCCATTTATATTTTCTTAAGCGTAGTATTTGCTGTTAAGTTTCTTTGTTACAATGGCGAAATGTTGTGCAGACTTTGGTTGCATCGAAAGAAATGCGAAGGAAGAAGAAAGAAATGTTTCTTCATTTAAAACTTCCGGGCTGATGGGTCGTGGTCCACTCTCCCCTGACATTTCGTCTCCGACTGTGGGAGACATCCTCCGAGGTAAAGCGGCGAACTGCCAAACTTTCGCTCGGAGGGCGTCTCTCGTAGTCGGAGACGAAACGTCAGAGAAGAGATTTATACATCGACCACGGCCTATCAGTCCGGGAGTTTTAAGTGAAGACAATACCGCCCGTGAAAGAAACATTGTATGAAGACATGTTTCGTTTCAAGTAAAATATTGTTTCCAAATTATATAAACAAATTGCGAACACGTTTTTCGCGTTAAGTTACTGAATTTACAGGCTGAACGTAAGGTGGGATATCGTTACCAAGCAGATGCGAATGCCCTTCTATTTGAGAGTTTTTAGTCGTGGGAAGCTGTTAGGAAACTGGATGAAATGGGTCGTTAGAGACCTGTCTCGGAAAAATAGATTAATTTGCACACCTAAAACTCTATAAATGCTGAAAACTTTAAAACGACAGGACATAACTATCTAATACAGTTGAAGAGTTTTCTCTATTAGCTACATCTCTTAATATATTACGCTTCTTATCCTGACATTTAAATGCTATCTATACTGGACTGAACAAACGTCGTCTAACATAAACGCTTATATTGCCTAAAAACCGCAAATTATGGACATAAACAGATGTTATTTTTCATAAACTGTTAAAAGCATACCAGCCGCGCGGGGTACCCGCGCGCTTTAAGGCGTCTTGTCACGGTTCGTGCAGCTCCCTCCCGTCGGAGGTTCGACTCCTCCCTCGGGCATGGGTGTGTGTGCCGTCCTTAGCGTAAGTTAGTTTAAGTTAGATTAAGCAGTGTGTAAGCTTAAGGACCGATGATCTCTGCAGTTTGATCCCATAAGATCTTACCACAAATTTCGAAAAATTTTCCTTAAAAACACATTTAAGACGTATTGTTGAGGAATCGTTGGAAAACTACATGTTTCCTGCCGAACTGATGTTTCGTCTTCCACTTCTGAGGAAGAAGTGAACTGAATGACTCTCAGTGGAATAAAAGCAGGAATTAAATGAAGAACAATAATTCTGTCGCTTGTAAATAGAAAGGACTGTCAATGGAACTTTCTAGATTGTTTTTTACTCTCTCATCTGTACAAATGTAGCAACGGTAACCATCGCAGTAATGTCTGAAATTTTGGAGAAATTAGGTTAACTGTACCATTACATCCGTAAAACTAATACAACTAGTCATTCAGTTGTTAAAATCGCATTTTCAAACGAAAAAAACTGTAAACGTCGACTCCACTTCGCATAGATAGCAAACGTAGAAAACTTGGCAGTCTGCCGTCTCGAAGATGTCAGCTTTAAACGTCAACACTGCTGAGATAGGAACGTGCGCATTGTGTGTGTATCTATAGTCCACGGGATTTGGGATATACGCATTAATGTATTGAGAAACGAATTCCTTTTCCTCACGATTCGTTAGTATACTTCGATATACTTCACCACCAATGTACTATAATGATTATCCTTCTTCTTCTTGTTCTTCTACTGACTTCTTTTACGTATGAGTCACTATGAGGTACGGTAATTTCAGCTGTTTCTCCTGTCTTTTTTTCCACATTTCTCTCATCTTTTGTCGACATTTCTGTCTTCCGCCTTCTGTCCATGTGTCTCCGGTATCTTCTTGGGTTTTGAATGGAAACCTTCGGAGTCCTGTAATTACTTGCTAAGTGAAAGTCGTCCCTCAGTATTTTCTTCGCCCATGTCGCTTTCAACTCCTTTGCACCACGTGTTTTACATTTATGATTTATCAAAGTAAGTGAACACTCTTTTTGTCAGTCTGCTGGGAATCATCCTTCGGATTTGGCCGTAGAAAAGAATTAATCTTTTCCTAGCCATGTCTCTAAGTTTCTCTATATGTGTATACAGTTCATTATAATCGCAGTCTGTATTGTGTTTAACTGGCCTCAGAATTTTCCTTCGTATTGTTATTTTTGTGACTGCCAGTGCTTCCATCATCGATTTTTTGTTCAAAGTTAAACATTCTGCTGCATAAAGTGATTCCGGGAAAATTTCTGTAGGGTAGCGCCAAGTTTAGAATTGGTGCGAATTGAGTTTTTATTATACACTTCCTTGTTAAGGCAGCATGTTGCTTTAACAGTTTCATAGAAATGTCTTTTTCACTTATTGCCCCTAGATCCTTGAACGTCTTAGTTGTCCCTGTTTGTCCACGTTTAGTTTCCATTATGTTTGTGGATGCCTCGATGTTTGTCAAACATTTCTTTTTCCCAAAGGATATTTGCTGGCTTCCTCCTTCTACTAGTAATTTAAGAAGCAGTTCTATTTCTTTAGTGGCTGTTTCCACTGAGTCTGGAAAAATAGCTATGTCATCTGCAAACACTAAACGTTCTATTTATTTTTATAACCGTATGTAACTACCCTTCCCCATGAGCCATGGACCTTGCCGTTGGTGGGGAGGCTTGCGTGCCTCAGCGATACAGATGGCCGTACCGTAGGTGCAACCACAACGGAAGGGTATCTGTTGAGAGGCCAGACAAACGTGTGTTTCCTGAAGAGGGGCAGCAGCCTTTTCAATAGTTGCAGGGGTAACAGTCTGGATGATTGACTGATCTGACCTTGTAACACTAACCAAAACGGCCTTGTGCTGGTACTGAGAACGGCTGAAAGCAAGGGGAAACTACAGCCATAATTTTTCCCGAAAGCATGCAGCTTTATGGATAAATGATGATGGCGTCCTTTTGGGTAAAATATTCCGGAGGTAAAATAGTCCCCCATTCGGATCTCCGGACGGGGACTACTCAAGAGGACGTCGTCATCAGGAGAAAGAAAACTGGCGTTCTACGGATCGGAGCGTGGAATGTCAGATCCCTTAATCGGGCAGGTTGGTTAGAAAATTTAAAAAGGGAAACTGATAGGTTAAAGTTAGATATAGTGGGAATTAGTGAAGTTCGGTGGCAGGAGGAACAAGACTTTTGGTCAGGTGAATACAGGGTTACAAATACAAAATCAAATAGGGGTAATGCAGGAGTAGGTTTAATAATGAATAAAAAATAGGAATGCGGGTAAGCTACTACAAACAGCATAGTGAACCCATTATTGTGGCCAAGGTAGACACGAAGCCCACGCCTACTACGGTAGTAGAAGTTTACATGCCAACTAGTTCTGCAGATGATGAAGAAATTGATGAAATATATGATGAGATAAAAGAAACTATTCAGATAGTGAAGGGAGACGAAAACTTAGTAGTCATGGGTGACTGGAATTTGAGAGTAGGAAAAGGGAGAGAAGGAAACATAGTAGGTGAATATGTATTGGAGCTAAGAAATGAAGGAGGAAGCCGCCTGATAGAGTTTTGCACGGAACATAACTTAATCATAGCTAACACTTGGTTCAAGAGTCATGAAAGAAGGTTGTATACATGGAAGAATCCTGGAGACACTAGAAGGTATCAGATAGATTATATAATGGTAAGACAGAGATTTAGGAACCAGGTGTTAATTGTAAGACATTTCCAGGGGCAGATGTGAACTCTGACCACAATCTATTGGTTATGAACTGTAGATTAAAACTGAAGAAACTGCAAAAAGGTAGGAATATAAGGAAATGGGACCTGGATAAACTGACTAAACCAGAGGTTGAACAGTGTTTCAGGGAGAGGATAAGGGAACAATTGACAGGAATGGAAGAAAAAAGTACAGTAGAAGAAGAATGGGTAGCTCTGAGGGACGAAGTAGTGAAGGCAGCAGAGAATCAAGTACGTGAAAAGACGAGGGCTAGTAGAACTCCTTGGATAACAGAAGAAATATTGAATTTAATTGATGAAAGGACAAAATATAGAAATGCAGTAAATGAGTCAGGCAAAAAGGAATGCAGACGTCTGAAAAACGAAATCGACAGTAAGTGCAAAATGGCTAACCAGGGATGGCTAGAGGACAAATGTAAGGATGTAGAGGCTTATCTCACTAGGGATAAGATAGATACTGCCTACAGGAAAATTAAGGAGACCTTTGAAGAAAAGAGAATCACTTGTATGAACATCAAGAGCTCAGATGGAAACCCAGTTCTAAGCAAAGAAGGGAAAGCAGAAAGGTGTAAGGAGTATGTAGAGGGTCTATAGAAAGGCGATGTACTTGAGGACAATATTATGGAAATGGAAGTGGATGTAGATGAAGATGAAATGGGAGATACGATACTGCGTGAAGAGTTCGACAGAGCACTGAAAGACCTGATCGAAACAAGGCCCCGGGAGTAGACAACATTCCATTAGAACTACTGACGGCCTTGGGAGAGCCAGTCCTGACAAAACTCTACCATCTGATGAGCAAGATGTATGAGACAGACAAAATACCCTCAGACTTCAAGAAGAATATAATAATTCCAATCCAAAAGAAAGCAGGTGTTGACAGATGTGACAATTATCGAACTACCAGTTTAAGTCACGGCTGCAAACTACTAACGCGAATTCTTTACAGACGAATGGAAAACCTGGTAGAAGCCGACCTCGGAGAAGATCAGTTTGGATTCCGTAGAATTATTGGAACACGTGAGGGAATACTGACCTTACGACGTATCTTAGAAGAAAGATTAAGGAAAGGCAAACCTACGTTTCTTGCATTTGTACACTTAGAGAAATCTTTTGACAATGTTGACTGGAATACCCTCTTTTAAATTCTAAAGGTGGCAGGGGTAAAATACAGGGAGCGAAAGGCTCTTTATAATTTGTACAGAAACCAGATGGCAGTTATAAGACTCGAGGGGTATGAAAGGGAAGCAGCGGTTGGGAAGGGAGCGAGACAGGGTTGTAGCCTCTCCCCGATGTTATTCAATCTGTATACTGAGCAAGCAGTAAAGGAAACAAAAGAAAAATTCGGAGTAGGTATTAAAATCCATGGAAAAGAAATAAAAACTTTAAGGTTCGCCGATGACATTGTAATTCTGTCAGAGACAGCAAAGGGCTTGGAAGAGCAGTTGAACGGAATGGACAGTGTCTTGAAAGGAGGATATAAGACGAACATCAACAAAAGCAAAACGAGGATAACGGAATGTAGTCGAATTAAGTCTGGTGATGCTGAGTGAATTAGATTAGGAAATGAGGCACTTAAAGTAGTAAAGGAGTTTTGATATTTGGGGAGGAAAGCAACTGATGATGGTCGATGTAGAGAAGATATAAAATGTAGACTGGCAATGGCGAGGAAAGCGTTTCTGAAGAAGAGAAATTTGTTAACATCGAGTATAGATTTAAGTGCCAGGAAGTCGTTTCTGAACGCATTTGTATGGAGTGTAGCCATGTATGGAAGTGAAACATGAACGATAAATAGTTTGGACAAGAAGAGAATAGAAGCTTTCGAAATGTGATGCTACAGGAGAAAGCTGAAGATTAGATGGGTAGATCACATAACCAATGAGGAGGTATGGAATAGAATTGGGGAGAAGACGAGTATGTGGCACAACGTGACAAAAAGAAGGGACCGGTTAGTAGGACATGTTCTGAGGCATCAAGGGATCACAAATTCAGCATTGGAGGGCAGCGTGGAGGGTAAAAATCGTAGAGGGAGACCAAGAGATGCATACACTAAGCAGATTCAGGAGGATGTGTGTTGCAGTAGGTACTGGGAGATGAAGAAGCTTGAATAGGAAAGGGTAGCATGGAGAGCTGCATCAAACCAGTCTCAGGACTGAAGACCACAACAACAACAATAACAACAACAACATCAACAACATGTAACTGCATCATTCTGTGGGATTTCTCCTAATGATGTTCTCCAATCTCATATGACGTTTTCTGGAACACAGAAAGAAGCAACGCAGGGAGAGAAATTAAATACCTCACTTCAGTATTGAGCTCGAAACTTCTAGAAATTCCACCTCGAAATTTTACTTTAGAATTGTTGTTTTTTAGCGTTTTTTATAATTGCAGTCGTGAATTTACTAAGCCCGGTTCACTGATTATTTCAACCAGTGACTTCCTGTCAGAGATTCAGTGGCTTCCTTGAAGTTAACAGAAGGTATTATTATTATTATTATTATTATTGGTATAACTGTTCCTTTCCGAAGATACATGATTTGTTGCATTATTATTATTATTATTTTTCCTTTCCGAAGGTACATGATTCGTTGTAGCGATACAAGTACACTGGACGGGCTGGTAACACTTTGATACTTTGTTTCTCGACTAAACTTCATAAGTGTATAGTAGTAGAGTGGCATTTGTTTCAGGTAAGTATGCTCTGTAACCATGAGGAAAATGGGCAACATCATCGGCCCTTAAGATATACGCTTTCCTTCCGAGTAATAATACAATATTTGCATCAACAGGTATGTTCACTGGAATGCAAAAAACATTAATGTGTGTCGCCCGCAGTTCGAGACAATCAGCCTTTTCTTAGCGTAATCGTCTGCCAGAACAGTATCAGTAGATATTACTTAAAATATGTCTATTTAAATCAATCTGTTTATTCAGTTTAGTGCGAAAACTCATTTCTTAAGTACTGTTAACTTTGTCTTTGTTCCATTGTGAATAATGAGACACAAATGAAAAATGTTCTCAGACGTAGTTTTTAAAATTGATTGTGGACTACATATATGCGAGTTACGGATTTACTCTCTAAGAGTATTCTTAGATCAACGTTCCGAATCACTGGGTAATTGGGTGCTACATGGTGGTTCTATGCAGTAGCTACGTACGTCATTTAGAACAATGATTTAAGAATAGTCTTTTGGACTAAAACCATTAAACAGGAGTAAAAGAACAAATTGCTACTAGAAACACTTTTGATGAAAATATAATATACGAGTCAAATGACGTAAAAAATTATTACATACAATGCTGGAGATATTTCGCAATATCAAACACTTACTGGAATGTTTCTATACGACGAGGTATACTTTTAAGGCTGCCAGCAGGTGTTTCTTTAGTGGCTGTTTGGTAAAAAATCCACACCCTCGCCTTTGTACGACTCATCTGCTGCAGCGGGCGGATCTTGTACCTGCCCTATACTGTCCTCACTCGGAATGAGGCAGCTAACGTTGACGTGGACACGGACGGGAAATCCGGCGTCACGAGACACAGCGATGTCGGCACACGAGACGAGCTGGTTAACGCGATTTTGGTCTCTCACAAGGGGAGTGTACGAGCTTCACCTCATCGATTTCATTCATACTGACACATTATGTACGGCATGACTAAGATACCAATAAATGTAAATAGGAAAAAGCAACTCTCAACCGTTTCCGAGGAGATCTAGTATGAAAACATTAGGCTTGCTTACGTACTGTGCATGGTCGAAAATCTTGAAGCAGTCTGCAGCAGAGCCAAAAACGCGTAGTTACATAAACGGGATGTCTCCGAGAATCGAGCTAAGGGTAATTTTTTTCATTCCTACGTAATTCTAACAACGGGTTTGTTATGACTGTGCAATGTATCAATATTTAATGGGGAATTTATTATTTACGTAATGTCCATTCAGAAAAATGGATAATAACGTTTAAGGCGATCGAAAATAAAAAAAGGATACACCAGAACCTTCAATCAAATCGGTATAGTCATTTCATTTACATTCTTATTTCTACATTTGTGCAACGTAGAGTATGTAACTTATGGAACATTGGAGGACTGCGGATGTTACTGATCGTATAAATATGGAAAACAATGATTACTGCACCGCGCGGAGTAGCCGTGCGGTTTGAGACGCCATGTCACGGACTGCGCGGCCCCTCCCGCCGGAGGTTCGATTCCTACCTCGGGCCTGGGTGTGTGTGTTGTCCCTAGCATAAGTTAGTTTAAGTAGTGTGTAAGTCTAGAGGCCGATGACCTCAGCAGTTTGGTCCCTTAGAAATTCAAACACATTTGAACATTTGAATGACTGTGACATATGTCGCGTATGGTGAGCGCTGAATTTTTGCATGTGCATGATTTCTCATTGTGTCTGTCGCTACACGAACCTGGTTCACATTCATAAACCGCTCTCCGTCGTCGAATAATTTAGCGGCGCACCAAGTGTATCGAATCACCGAATATTGGTACAGACGACTGATGGTGTACGACTGATTCAATTTTTACGCAGTTTTCTTTAAAAACTATTTCTCTATTCTGCTCAAAGATGTGCGCGCAGCTTTGTAGTTATTTTATAAGGTTCTTCTTCTGTATGTAAAAGTTGCAAGGCTGCACCAGTGCAGTACATTTGAGGGAGACTACTACAATACTATACGTTGGCAGAATAATACGTTGGTGAAAAAAATACCGGTACCTAGGTTCCTGCACTTATGTAACTAAGGGATTACTCGCTCAACTGCGGACTCACTAAAGGGGAGCGATCATAAAAGCACACTGAGGTGGTAGAAGTCATGGTATATCGGTATACACGCATAGAGATGGTAGTCGTAAGGCATACACAAGGTACAAAAGGGCAGTGTCATTTGAGCTCAGGCAGTTCATGTGAAGAGTTTTCCAACGTGCATATGGACGCAGGATAGGAATTAACAGACTCTGAACGCGAAATGGTAGTTTTAGCTGGACACGCGGTTCATTCCATTTCGGGAAGCCTTAGGACATTCAATGTCCTGTGATCCACAGTGCCGGGAATACCAAATTTCAGGCATTACTTTCACCACAGACAACGCAGCGGCCAAAGGCCTTCACTTAACGACCGAGAGCAGCGGTGTCTGCGAAAATCCTAGACGACTGGAAAACCGTGGCATGATCAGATGACGCTCTGTTCAAGTTGAAAAGATCTGATGATAGATGTCGATTGTGTCACTGACCCCATGAAGCCATGGCTCCAAGTTGTCAACAAGGGACTGTGTGAGAACGCGGTGGCTCCGTAATGGTGTCAGATGTGTGTATATGGAATGGACTGGGACCTCTGGTCCAACTGAACAGGTTGTTCAGCTGATTGGAGACCATCTGCAGCCATTCATGTACTTCACGTTCCCAAACAATGAAGAAGTGTTTAAGCGATGACAATGCTTCACGTTATTCTGACTCAGCTGCTCGCGATTGGTTTAAAGAAAATTCTGGACAATGTGGCCACCCACATCACCTAATCGGGAGCCGGCCGCGGTGGTCTCGCGGTTCTAGGCGCGCAGTTCGGAACCGTGCGACTGCTACGGTGGCAGGTTCGAATCTTGCCTCAGGCATGGATGTGTGTGTTGTCCTTAGGTTAGTTAGGTTTAAGTAGTTCTAAGTTCTAGGGGACTGATGACCACAGCAGTTGAGTCCCATAGTGCTCAGAGGCATTTGAACCATTTGAACCTAATCGGGAGGTCAGTTCGTGCACATAATGGTGCACCGACAACACTTTCGTAGTTATGGACGGCTATGGAAGCCGCATTGCTCACTGATTCTGCCTGCGACTTCCAACGACTTTTTCGTTTGTTCCACAGTTTATATAAGCAAGCCTAAAATTTTCAATCTACATTTTCTCGGAAACAGTTGAGAGTTGAATTTTCCTGTTTGCGTATTTCGAAGTCCTATTCGTGTCCTACGCATCCTGTCAATATGAATTAAATGTGGGGAAGTTCGTAGTGTCATCTTGTTAGCGCTTTACACCCGAAATTGTCGGCTATATTTGGCTCTCAAACCACATAATTTGATTACGAAAATGGACGAGCATAAAATCTCAAGTTAACTTTATTAAACGCACATATCCCTCCGAATACGTATGTTAGACATGATGGTCTGTCTGTAGTAAACTTCAAAATGCCTGGACATGTAACGACACAAGAAGGACAGATACATGTTCAGTCAGTAAGAACATTAACTTATAAAAGTTCAGAAAGTCAAACAATTTATTTTCATAACATCAACTTTCACAGAAATTAATTCTACTAATTTAATAAGAAAGTACAAAAAGCTTTTAGGAAACAGACCAACTACGCTACTCAGACGCTGTGCAGTAAGTGACCTGTTATTTTACATTTCGGTCATCTGAAGGCTTTCATCGCCAATGCATTATTAACTGACATTTAATTATGAGAAATCTTCCCCATAACTATACGTTTTGTTGTGCCGTTGCTTTAAAGAGCATACTTTCCAAATGCTTTTTATAATTCGAAAGGAACATAATACAAAAATTCTTTATCCAATAAAATCTCGTTTCTCGTCATTGTATTACAACAAATCGAACGAATAACGACTCTTTTTCAAGATGATCCATGTACTGTTGCTTAGAAACAGCTTATATGCATAGGTTGTAAGATATAACACAAAACTCACCAAATATGGGCTTCAGTTGAACACGACAAATACAATATGACATCTCGCAAATTCTCCATGTGCCGTAGCCAGCCAACTTGCTTTTTATTGGTTCCACTTTATGTGGTACGTTGTCGAAATCAAGCACAACGCATTTTGCTTATCACATAATTTAATGGAAGCTCAATGTGAAACATCAGGAAGTGTCGTCACAAAAGTGGTAGAGCGCCACGACAATGTTAGCCAACTCATCCCGTATGACGACGGCTTGTCACAGCCAGAATTAATGGAACGCTCAGAGGGTAGGCTTCGCGCCGGGGCTTACGTATGGGGCGTGGTAGCAGCTCCAGAGAACTTCAGGCGTGGGTGGGGATGTTTTGACCTTTTCAATGAAGTTCGACTGTCAGTGTAGCTGTCAGTGTAGCCGTTATTGCCAAAGGGTGACTGATGGGGTATTTTATTGGAATCACCAAAACTGAAAATAATAATATTTGAATACGAAGCTGGTATCTGTTCTTTCGGATATACCATTTTCATTTATATAGTTAAGGCTCACCGGCCATTTGATCTTCTTCTGTGCAAATGCACAAACAGAGCTCCAATGGTATCTGCTTCAGACCACCATTTTATTCATCTTGTTTTCAAGTACCAGAACCTTTCGCATGAAACTACTGACACTACGGCAAGAAAGAGACACCTACTGGTGCAATGAAGTACTTCAACGAATTTGGTGGACTGCAACAGTCATTTACAGCATTCAAAGCAATAGTCGGTGCGAAGGTTGTTCTACGTCACTATAGAAGATGGCGACATATATTTTTTCGTAGTGGTCACATTGAGGATATCACTGAAGAGAACGTACGTTGTTCTGACGTAAATTTGACTTTGTACTACTGCGTTTATCAGTGATTTCGAAATGAAACTACTGAAGCTGTACATACTTTTGATATAAATGTTTTTTAAATGTTAGGCGCATTTTTGCTTATTATTTAGCACTATAATTTGTTTTCGGCATTATGATTTCATGGAAGTTCCGAGATGTGGGATAGTGTCTATGAAAAATGCGAAATTGCGTTTGAATACATCACCAAAAGTGGATCCGTAGATTCTTCGTGTTTTTGAAATAAGCTGAGAACGAAATATTAATTCATTTCACATATCATTCGGTGCAACAAAACGCTGCTTGATAATTTACCAGTGTAGTAAAGAAATCTTTGCTGAAAATACGACAGTCAGGATAAAGAGAAATGGAATAGTTTTTCAGAAGCCGCCTGAAAATAAACGACGGAGCCAATTAGCTGCTCGAGGTGTTGGTCTCAATATAATGACTTCATGTGCAGTCCGTACCGTGTGAGGCTTAACACAAATAGAGTGCACGTATTTTAAAACAGTTATGGACCACTATTAATTCACTGCATTACGCACATGCGTCATTCGTTGCAACGATGCATGTCGTTTGTACAAGACTAGAGCAATAGGTACAGTGGATTGCACAAAAGTACGGAAAAACAACGGGAAATCCACACTTGAACATAAATGCAGATGGTAGCCAAGACTCCAGAACGCACTGACATACCTCACCACGAAGTGCCGCTGCCAATGTCCTCAATATATTGCAAGTGTTTGTCGTGGTCAAAGTAGAGTGCATCATGTAGGAGCTCACTGCATTCGAACGTCAGGAAATAGAGCTCGTATAGGTGCTTCTGCAACCAAGGCAGCCGAAGTGTTTGTTGTATCAAGAGGTACCGTATAAAATATTTATACGGCATACAGGTAGCCTCTAAGTCGCAACGCGGACGAAAGTGTGTGTTGTGTTGAGTGATCATGATGGACGATTATTGAGGGGAACTGAGAGTAAAAGTAAGAGGAGGACAGCTGCGTAAGCCACTACGGAGATGAGTATCCTACTTACAAATCCTGTCAACACCAGTACAATACCAAGATAGCTTCGTAAGCAAGGAACTTCAGTGAGAGCTGAAACTCCAAAACCACTTACAAGCGACTCAGTTGCTGGTAACAGGGAGACGTGTTGCTGAATCAGTAGTCTGTGGACTGTAGGTGAACGGAGTATTTTATTTGGTCACATGCCTTTTGTTTCACATTGTTTCCAACTGCTGGGCAAGTATGCGTCCTAAGAGCGAATCATGGCCAGAGTTCGATGGTGATTCGATGCAACCATATCGTGGTATTCCATAAGATCCATCGGTATTCTGCTACTTAGTTCACAGCCAAGGAGTATGTGGCCACTGTGGCTAATCAGATCCATCTCTTTGTACAATGTTTGATTACGAATGATGATAGTGTCTTACAACCACGACAGGGCCCTCACTCAAACACCTCACATCGTCCTCAAGTGGTTTTGTGAGTACGAGGAAGAATTGTCGCATCGCCTCCGGCTACAACAGTCGCCAGATCTTAATCAAATGGTTCAAATGGCTCTGAGCACTATGGGACTTAACTGCTGAGGTCATCAGTACCCTAGAACGTAGAACTACTTAAACCTAACTAACCTAAGGACATCACAAACAGCCATGGCAGGACTGTAGTGTCTAGAGCCGCTCGGCCACTCCGGCCAGCCAGATCTTAATATGAAGAGAATGGTGCGTGATAACTGCCCATCATCATTAAGAGAATGTGCCACTGTTTTGCTGGAAGGATTGACTAAACATCCCTTTACAAGCATATAGAACCAGGGTTTATCCATTCCGCGACGACTGAAAGCCGTTTTGAATGCCAACGGTTTTGCTACATCGTACCAGGCATGTTCATGTGTTGCTGCACTAACGCTGCTGCTCGACGGCTGGTGTTCTCGTGTGAGAGTCAAGCTGTCTGTCACACGAATCACGTTCATATCCGTTGGGTGCATGTTTCTCTTGTTGGTGCAATACAAATATGCAGAGCAAACAAATTGATCAGTGGTCCAGAGTTCCAATGGTCTTTTTATCTTTCCCTCTGTTCAGTGTCAGTATATTTATGGATGTCCATCTTACTGCATAGACGAGGGACTTCAGCTGATGACATATATGGGAAAAAGTACCACCACAGCTACATCTTGAGAAAGCCTTTATTCTGTCACACGACTAATTTCGGCGGCACATTACCGCCGTCCTCTGGCCCCACCAATGCTAGAAGAGTATTTGGTTTCCTTGGCGCATTTACTATGGAATCCGTGTTACTAACACACGTGGGCTAACTTTCATTAGGAGTCCATACCCGACTCCGTGTTGTCTCCAATCACATTTTGTCACGGCATCGCGCCCCTTGGTGTTATTCTCGGACACTTCAGGAGCCTCGGAAAGCTGGTCGACACCCCCAGACGTCTCGATGGACGTACGACGCTTCTCAGGCAAGCGAGCGCACTGTCGCAGGGACAGACAGGCCACCCAAACCGGAGTCGCAGAAATTAATTACATGCAGCAGATACAAACTTCCGAAGAGCTGTACGAAGCGTAGGGCTACTAAACTGAATTTTGTGGGCAGTACATCAGATAGGTGGAGTACTACACTTTTCCTCCACAGACGATATTTTACTTAAGTCACGGTTCATCTAACCATAATGAATCAACTAGTAATGACTGACATACACTGAAGCGCATGCGTATTCAAATACAGAGATATGTAAACGGCCAGAATATGGCGCAACGATCGGCTACGCCTTTATAAGACACCAAGTGTCTGACGCAGTTAGATCGGTTACAGCTGCTGTAGTGGCAGGTTATCAGGATTTAAGTGAGTATGAACGTGGTGTTATAGTCGGCGTACGAGCCATGGGACACAGCGTTTCCGATGAAGCGATAAAGTAGGGATTTTCCCTTACGACCGTTTCAAGAGTGTACCATGAATATCAGGAATGCGGTGAAACATAAAATCTCCGACATCGCTTCAGCCAGAAAAAGATCCTGCAAGAACGGAACCAACGACGATTCAAGAGTATCGATCAATGTGACAGAAGTGCAACCCTTCCGCTAATTGCTGCTGATACCAATGCTGGGCCGTCAGCAAGTGTCAGCATGCGAACCATTCAACAATACATAATCGAAATGAGATTTCGGAGCCGAAGGCCTACTCGTTTACACTTGATGACTGCACGACAAAGTTCTAGGGGACTGATGACCTCAGATGTTAAGTCCCATTGTGCTCAGAGCCATTTTTTGGCACTGGTGATACCTATTTTCTATCTTCCTCCTTCTGTAAAGATGAAGGAATTCAGAGGCGGTGTAATGCATATGTGCATTCTCTTCACGTGTTTAAGCCAAGTATTGGGCATCACGGATTCATGTAGATGGGTAAAAATTGACACACACATGCTTGAAATGACATGGGGTTTTATTAGAACGACCCCACATTGCTTGACGCAGTGTATCGTGATCGACCGACAGCTCTAGGGATGCTGAAAGACAACATCCGACGCCAATACTTCTCCATAACTCCGGACATGCTTTACAGTGCTGTTCACAACCTTATTCTACGACTACAGAGTATTGTTGAGGAATGATGGTGGACATATTCAGCATTTCCTGTAAAGAACACCATGTTTGCTTTGTCTTACTATGTTATGTTAATTATTGCTTTTCTGATCAGATGAAACTCCATCTGTAGGATACTTTTTTAACTTTCGTATTTTTTTGGTTCTAATAAAAATCCATGTCATTCCAAGCATGTGTGTCAATTTGTACCTCTCTATCTACATTATTCCGTGATTTATTCACTTTTCACATTAATACTGACTTTTTGATCATCCTGTATATGGAGGAAACGAGAGAAGTGTCCTTATTGGCAGAGAGAGAGAGAGAGGGGGAGGAGTCTCTCTTGTTCTTGGGGAAAACAGGGCGAATTAGTCGCGAGGAGCCACTCACACCGCACCGTCGAGTAACCGTCGCGGCTCTGAAACAACGTTCACGAGTACATATTTCAGCAGTGAAACTAGATAAAAAGTGAAGTTATTAGTTATCAGAACGTCACGTGTCGTGGGCAGTGTTTACATTATGTAAAGTTAGAAAACTGCGTTAGTGTGTTGTAAAGGGTCGAATATAAGGGCGTAGCTCAGAGCCGCCATATTGCAAATGCTGATTCTGTGACGTGTGTGACAAAGCAATTTCTGTATTAAAACAAGTATAGTTCAAACATTGCTGACAATTAACAACTGACATCCCTGAACACTCCACTTCAGCAGGATCACCACCTACATGGAACCTGGCGACCGAGCGCTACTACTGTGCGACGGGGGCTTAACCGAAGCAGCAAGACAGCAGGTTAGTGATACCATTCAGTGAAGTACTTCCTTTTCGCTACTATGGCACTGATGGCGTTGTAGCGGGCTGCTAGATTTATAACCTGTAGGTTCGAACAACACGTAAGTGTTACGGAGATGCTTCAGGAAGCTTCAGGAACTCACATGGGAAACTCTGTAGGAAGGCCACATTGTTTTCTAGAAATATTATTGAGAAAATTTAGAGAATGGGCATTTGAGTGTGACTGCCGAACGATTCTACTGCAGCCAGCATACAACGCGCGTAAGGTCCACGAAGATAAGATACGATAAATCAGGGCTCATACGAAGGCATACAGACAGTCTTTTCCCCTAGCTCCATTTGCGAGGGGAACAGGGAATGACAAGTAGTGGTACAGGGTACCCTCCACTACGCATCGTGCGGTGGCTTGCGAAGTATCTGTGTAGGTGTAGACGTAGATGTAGATGTAGAAGTTCTTGATCTGCGCCGCCCGATGGCGCTACGAAGCCGCTTGGCACCGGCGTGCACTAGAGGGCGTAGTGGCAGGTGGAGTGTGGAGTGAAAGGCAGAACGGAGGTGGACAGTTTCGATGTAGCAGCAAACTGTGGATTGTGTGATGCGTCCGTACTGCTGCTCTCCAGTATCAAGTGCTCAGGCTGTCTTGCATTCGTGTTGGTTTGGCGGAACAGCTCCGACGACTGTGTGTGACGGTTGTACTCAGGGGAGTACATTAGAGGAGGTGGAAACACGTCATACTGGAGAAGTAAGATGTGTCGGAATTGTGTAATTTCAGTGAGACACGACAGCTGCGGATATGTTATGTCTGTGAGAGTAACTTGCCCTTTTGTCAGTGCACAGAGAATAAGGGGAGATACGTTTTGTCTTTTAAACTTTAGGATACTGTTCAGGGTACACTTATTCTGCAAAGTCTTCTTCAGGAAGTGCTCAAGGTGACGACGTCTTTAACTTCATCATTTTAATGCACCAATGTTATTAGCCTGTCATGGATTCTCGAAGGCGGTGCATTTCAAATTGTTGGTCGCAATGCACGATTATTTGGCTGAGTATCCTATATGATGATTTATCTACCAGCGTTTCTAATGCATTGATGTTAACTACTAGTTATCCGCTTTAAGAACTGCAGTGGTTTCGTTAAATCGATGTGTCATTCTTTGAGATTAATATTGAATTTTCTGCTACATGTGTGTTTTTTCAGTTATTGTTTCGTTGGTGAGAAAGCTTATAATTGATATGAGGAGTGAGTAACTTAGTGGCCTGTTGACTGGTTTCTTGTTAATGATTGTTAGTTTACGTCTTTGTATATCGACTCAGGTATTCATTCTGTCTGTTCGAGTCTAGTCTGTACGTATATGATGTCATACTTTATTGCTGTTTTCTTAAGCATGTCTACTTGGTGTATCTTAAGAAACGTATTTCCAATTTACAACCGCCTTCTTATTACAAAGGAAAGATACATGCCCAGTCAGTAAGGATATCAGCTTATAAAAGTGCAAAAAATCGAACAAACTCACTCCTCACAAAGAGCGCTCTTGTATTTACATAATATCACATTCACTCAGTATTGTCATCATAGAAGTTACAATGTCTATGAACAACACTGGAAGAGAAGTTACTCGTCTAGATTGAAGCAGAAACGTACAGTAAGTATCTTTGGCAGTATGATACTAATGGAATGTAAAAAGTAAAAACTGAACAGTGAAAAAATAAAAACGGACTGAACAGGAAAACTCTTTAACACAGAATAGGAAGAATAAGCGTACGTAACAGTTTATATTAATAAACAAAACCAGGACACTTCTGGAGGTGTAGCACATAGAGTGTGTTACACAAACCAATTAAAAGAAGAAATAATTTTCAATGTAAAAGCTGGAAGGGAAAAACAAAAACAGATACAGAAAACCACTGGATACAGCAGAGCGCTCAACCGCTACCCACAGTTCATAACGTGGCGCTCCTACCAACTATCCTACACTGAAACTCCGCAATAAGGGGTCTATTTTATATTTCAGGCTCCTGAACTGGCTATACGTCAATATGTCAATAATTGACATTTACTTATAACAAATCCTACCCAGAACGACAAGTTTTTGATGAATATTCAATATGCTGTTGTTTTCAAACGGCGTACTTTCATAATGCGAGTTGTGACACGAAAATAAGTAAATACGAAAATTCTTTAACCAACAATATATCATTCTCCGTCATTTTATTACAAAAAATCCAGTCAAAAACGACGGGTGCGCAAGAGATTCAATGTGCTGTCGCTTGGAAACAGCATACATTTATAGGGCTTAAGATATGACATAAAACCCTCGAAATATGGCCTTCAGTTGATCACGGCAAATATAATATGGCGTCTCGCAAGTTATGTTTGAGAGATTTACAGATTTCTCGCATCGTATTGGTGTTACTTTATTTAGAAAGTTGTCGAAATATCGCAGGAGGTGTTTTGTTTTTCACGTGATGAAATGGCTCCCCAACGTGTAAAATCAGAAAGTGACGTCACAAAATTCATAGAGCGCCACGTCATCTTTAGCTATGTCGTCCCGAGTGACTACGGCTTAAAGCACGATGGCGCCTCTCTACCGGAATTAATGGAACGCTCATAGGAATCTCTCCGTGTCGGCGCTTACATATGGCTTGGTAGCAGGTCCAGAAAACCTCAGGCATGAGTGGGGATGTTTTGCAGTTTTCAACCACGTTCGACATTATTGCGAGGACTGCCAGCGTGATTGCTATTTATAAAGCGTGAATTGTGTGGTTCAAATGACTGAGCACTATGAGACTTAACCTCTGAGGTCATTAGTCCCCTAGAACTTAGAACTACTTGAACCTAACTAACCTAAGGGCATCACACACATCCATGCCCGAGGCAGGATTCGAACCTGCGGTCGTAGCGGTCGCGCGGTTCCAGACTGTAGCGCCTAGAACCGCTCGGCCACTCTGGCCTGCGTGAATTATGTGCCTCGCTGTTGCGATACCACAATCTCCAAGAATGGCGCATTGGAGTTAGGTTAATTAGAGATTAGCAAGATTTTGAGCCTATCAGTAGCCTTAAGATACGAATAAATTTGGACTATAATTTGTTTCCTCATTGAACGTGTGTTGCGAGGACGGACAAGAGATACCAAATGAGCCGGTGATAATACAGTATAACTAACCTGTTTCTACGGGTTATTACGTTATTATTGGGAATGGAAATGCTTATTGATTGTGAAATTAACATGAGAAAATTAGGGTCGCCACCGACTATAACCATACAACTAATCGAAGGTTTGGCCGAGTCGGAAAATAAATTAATTTGATCACAGACCAAAAACTCATTAAAATACGTGTGTAGTGATATCGCTCATAGGGGATCGCCGTAATTAATAGTATTTCCCGTGCACTGTTCACGAGAATCAACCATTTAAAATAAATTAGCACATGCAAGAACACTGTGCAGAAGATCAGCTCCCAGCAACACACCTGAAAATAAGATTTAATCTAACGCATTTGTTTTAAAATAAAAGGGAAGCTGATCACTGGACCTGCGCGTAAGGAAACACGTTGGATGTGCTAACAGGAAAGCTACGTGGTGAGTGGATTAGGTGCAGAAACGTGACCTCGGAATACAAGAGAATGTTGTGGATAAAATCATTTATTTGTAAGACATGGATGTGAGGCATGTACACAATTCCTGATAACATTAATTCCTAAAACATTGAAGAAAAGCGTCGATACGTTCACCACTATAATCTACACCTAAAATCATTGGTGTGAATCATACATACGACTGCTGTTGCCTGATAACTGATCGCAATAACTCGAGAAACGGTACACGTTTCGCAGTACATCCGCGTGCCCACGTGGTTTGTGGAGACGCAATTTCTAGGTATCGTGGCCAAGTTGCAACAATATCACATCACACAATCATGAACAGTTAACATTCTTTAAAACAAACATGAGACCGGGCAGTTAGTGATGACGGTATCCCAACAAACTCTAGTGTTCAACCACGTGTTTGGCTCCCCACGGACGAAAGGTTTATAAACCAAGGAAAATTCACGAGAAGGCAAAGCTATTAATATTTAGAAAAATGAAAGCTCATACAGGCACAGCTGAAGCAAACAGACATTCATGCAGAAGCGAGTGCTCCTTCTTATAACCTTTGTGTGGCGCTCTTCCGGTGAATCCAAGTCTGCTATAGAAATTTACTAAAAGAAAAATCTGCCAAAGTTTTGCATTCCTTGCTGCAACAAGGCAAAGCAATCTTTCAGAGCTGAAAAGCGAGACCAAAAGCTAACAGCTCCCCCCTCGCCAAGTAAAAACGCGCCATGCGGTCAGTCTAGCTCACCCTTCTTCGACTGGACCACAGCTGTGGACGCTTCCCGTACCTGCGGCAGACTGCCTCCCTTTCACTTCTCCAGCCTCTTCCACGCTCCGCAGGGTTCGTAAAACCCAAAGATGCCATTTCCGCCACCAACCTAACGCAGGTGGATTTCTCACAAGTAGCGAAAACCTCTTTGCCTACTTGAACACTACTATTCTGTACAACTGCTGCTGAATCTGTATGACTATCGCAGACTTTCTGCAGCAGACTACGCCACCGTCTAGCAACGAGACACACAACCACAGTCTTTCAATCGCACCATTATGAGAGTTATGAGGAAAGAGAAACAAGGAAAAGAAGGAGAAATTGTAATGAAAATGGGCTACCGGACTAATGAAAGGTGGCTACAGGACCCTTTCAACAGTACTGTTATAATTTTTGCTGCTCTTAATTATGATTAATTCAGAACTTGGTAATATTTGCCAAGAAGGTGTTTTTCATAGTAAGGGGGGTGTTTCGAAAGATTCTTCTTGCATGGAGGCGCTAGAGAGTCCCCAGAGTTGCATTTCTGGTAATTAGAAGAAGCCAGTTTCTGGCACCTAATATAACCGAGAAAAACGTTCGCCTGCAGGGATACTGGGAGCACTTTTCTTTTACTGTGACTCGGATTGAGTTTATTTAGCGCCCGGGTGCCAGGGTTCCCGCGTTCGATTCCCGGCGGGGTCAGGGATTTTCTCTGCCTCGTGATGGCTGGGTGTTGTGTGTTGTCCTTAGGTTAGTTAGGTTTACGTAGTTCTAAGTTCTAGGGGACTGATGACAATAGATGTTAAGTTCCATAGTGCTACGAGCCATTTTTATTTAGCGTCCTGCAGACGCAACTCAATCTTGTGTCAGGATGGATTGTCGCACTTTACATTTGTGCTATAGTTGGGGAAGAATGGTACATACTGTCGCTAACTGATGAAAGGTGTGACGTAGCGTATTGATCTTGTCAAATAGTTTTTTGGCCTTCTATTGCACTTACTGGCGCAGGTATTTTTCGTGTAGTACGTAGTGGAGTTCCATTGACTCTATCCTCCAGTGTACTCTGAGGGTCCATTGAAGATATTTGTTTCGAATGGCTTAGAGCTTTTTGAACTTGGTGTCACATGTTGCGCTCCAGGAACTCGCTCCACATAGCAGTGTCGGGACCACCGTGGCTCGGTATAGTCTCATCTTCAAGCATGCATTAAAATACTTTCTCTTGAAGGGGACGAGAGGTCTCATCATTCTTAGTCCGACTTTATGTGACGTGATGAGTGAAACGTAGTTTCGTTTCCAAGTAAACGCCCGGGTATTTTACCACAGCGGACCAAGGAATAGGTTGGTTTCCGATGCGGAACGCAGTATTGATGGCCGGTCGGCGCCTTGTGAAAATGATGGCCACTGTTTTGTTCAGTTTGATGGTACTGTTGTATAGTTGTGCCCAACGCTCAATAAGATCCAGTTGCCGCTACAACCTCGCAACCCTTTGATCTAATTTTCTGTCTCTAGTTGAAATCGTTGTATCGTTAGCACGGAGTCTGACTGACACATGCGGAACTACAGGTACGTCATTGAAAAGTGCTGTCGCGATTACAGATTCCTGCGAAAACAGAGATGGACTACTTTCTTGGCAGAGTTATTGTCGTCGATATACACACCCAATTTCCTATCTTGAAGGAAGTTACCAAGTAGTTATACGTAGCAGTCGTTTATGTTGGTGTTTTGGTGCAGTTTGACAATTAAGTTCTCACGCCACACGTTGGCGTAAGCTTTTCCCAGTTGTCAAATATCGTTTATGGAAGCTTTTTTGTACGGGTTCGTAAATTCTGAGGAGTTGGAGTTACTTTAGATTCCGAAATGTTCCAGTCGGATCACGTTGTCCCGTACCAAAGTGTAATACCTTTTAGAGGGTCTTCCCCAGCGATAAGACTGATTGGGCAATAATTGTTCGGAAATGAGAGATCTTTCTCTGTTTACGGCAGCGGCACCGCCCTCATTGCCTTCCACGTCTCTGGTAAGAATCCATGATGAAGACAACTGTTCACAGTTGGTGTGATGAGGATCCATCAGCTTGCTGGGAAGGTGATCAGGCCGTGCCCAGGCGAGTTGATGGGCGTTTTAGAGACGAGTTACTAAATTTCCTGAGGAGTGGCAAACTACGGCTGGAATTACGTTAGTGTATTCCGGAAGATCCTAAGTGCTGTCAGGACCTGCTCCTCGTTGCGTAGGACTTCGTCATCTTGTGCGGGTGAAGGTGGGGTTCTGCTACTGCCATGCGTCGACATACAGTTCCATTTGTGCCGGTGGGTCGTATACCACACCATCTGCGCCACGTACTGCATGTTTTGGCGGTTCTTGCTGAGGCAAGTACATCGCCACTTGTCACTCGTCAAGCGTTCGTGGCAATAAGTCGTAAATCTTGGTGCCCCAGCCTTTCTGAGCCATTCTGTGACACTTGTCACTTCTGTAGCGTTCGCTGTTCACTTGGTATATTTAATTCCATATATCACTTCTTCTGTGCGGATGCACAAACAGTGCCCGAACTCTTACCGGAATTGGCGGTAAAGCGGCGAGTAATGAGTATAATGGGCAGGAGCACTATGAATATAGTGCGGGAATAAGTGCGAATATGGGTCTCACGGGAGGCGTGCCAGAGGTAAGTCCCTGCAGTCGTCCTATCCTCTGTTGCCTTCGGTGGCTCAGAAGGAGAGAGCGTCTGCCATGTAAGCAGGAGATTCCGGTTTCGAGTCTTGGCCGGGACACGCATTTTCAACTATTTCCGTTGACTTGTATCACGACCTGTATGCAGCTAAGGGTATTCATTTCATTGTAATTACATTTATCTTGTCCATTCTCTAAGAATCCCGAAGCTCCTTTACTTTTTTTTTTTTAAAGTAACGTAACAGCAAGAGCTCTTTAGCACTGGCACCGTAGTTTTCTGCTGTCGAAAACAAATTTCTGTAGCTATAACAGTCAGTCTCCAAACCTTATGGTTAAGCGCTATTATTCATTTTCTTTTGAAGTACCAGGGGTTTTTCGCATGAATCCAATGTTCCTAATACAATACGGAGACATCTAATGTACAACGAGGTACTACGAATGTAGTGCATCGCAGCAGTCACTTCCAATGTTTAAAGCTACTGCCGGTGCGGAGAATGATCTACCCGATTGCAAGGGAGTCACTCGAAAGTGATAGTGTAAAGTAAATTTGAGTTTGTACTACTGTTTCCATGGCTGGCTTCGAAATGAAACCACTGGGGCAGTATGTACTTTTGATATACAGGGTGATTTTTACCACCATGTACGAACTCTAGGGACTTATCGATAAGAGGATACGGAACAAAAAAGGTCTAATGAACTTACGTCCGGAAATGCGTGGTTTCCAACCCAGAAACCATTTATTCATTCGTACACTGCTACAGAGACTGCGATATAATACTTTCATTGTGGGATAGTATGCATAAGCCCCATGATATGGTGAGGGCGAATCATCAGCATCGGTGTAGCCGGAATGTGTGAGCCACGCTAATTGGCGACCGTATTTTGAGACCAGTGTTCCTTCCACGTCGCCTAATAAGGCGGAACTATCGGCGTTTCTTGCGGGTGCTGTTACCTCACAGTTGGAAGACGTACCACTGATGATTTGAAGAGTTACGTGGCTGCTACATGATGGTGCTCCAGCCCACTTTGTTGTTAACGTCCGGATGCATCTCAATTATGCCTTGCCTGGTTGAAGGATCGGACGAAAGGTAAGCATGGCCTGCACGTTCACCGGGTCTCAACCTCTGGGATTTATGGTTCTGGAGCCATCTCAAAAGAACAGTGCAGCAGAGCGGATTCCGGATGTGGAGACACTGGAGCAGCGTATTCATGCTGCCTTTGACACTATTCGGATGCAGCCTGACCGACGTGAAGGTGTAAAACAGAACATGCTGCGGCGCGTCCACGTTTGAGTTGAGGCGCTTGGAAACCATTTTCAGCACTTACTGCAACTGTGGCTGCACAGTACAGCGCGTGTTAAAACGCAATCTCTGTAACAATGTATGGTTTAGTAAATGGTCTTCAGCATGGAAACACTTCATTTCCGGATATAAGTTCATTTGACCTTTTTTGTCCCGTATCCCAGAGTTTGTACGCGGCGTAAAAAAGCACCCTGTATATTTATTAAATTTAAGGTCCATTTTTGCATGTTATTGAGGACTACAATTTGTTTTTGGCATTATGAGTTGCTGGAAATATCGAGATGTGGAAGCGTGTCTAGGGAAAATTCGAAATGGATTTCTAATTCCGACAAACAGATTGTCCAGAATTATGATGGTAACTCGTCGTTATCGTCGCATCTGGATCACCGACGCCTCGGTGGCACTGCTAAGGTGACCTGTCACGTTCTTCTGCCAACATTAGAAAGCATCTGTCTCACTCGCCCTCAGTTTTGTATTTTATTTCTTCATTTTGTTTGACTCATATGATTACTCACGTGATGGCTCTTTCTTCATTATCAGACCATTTTCTCCGTTCCAGTAACAACCGTCTCTTATCCAGATATTCTCGCCATCTATTTCAATGTTGTTTTTTTGCAATTTTCAATTGTATGAGCTTCATTATTAATGTGTTTTTGGATGTTTATCAAAATATACATATTTAGAGAAATCAGGACATCATCCGTCTAAAGCCTTTAAAATAAATTAATGTTGATGGTTGAAAATTTGTGTAGGAGCGGGACTCCAACTCGGGTGCTCCGCTTTTCTAGAACGGTTTCCTTCCTGTCTCGGCTTTTCGGACACGCTTTCCGGCCACTCAAATTCTCAAGTCGTCTTGTGCAAGTAGCGACCCCGTCCATCAGACCCACTGCTCATACCGTTCGCTAAGTCCCGCTGTGGTTTAGACGATTTGAGCGGATGTGCAACATTTTTAAAATCTTTCAGTCTTCAATAAATTACGATCAAACACTTTTTTTCCACCCCTCAGAAATCTTTTTATCCCCCTCCTCCTTCCCCAGCCGAGGAATTAATACCCACTGACAGTCACAGCGGCTTTTGACTGGAGTACTGAGGAGTGGCTCTCTGACACATAAACTTATCACTTTACAGTGGCGCCAAGACGGCGTGTCTGCGAAATAGTTCTCTCTCCAGGTTAGCGAGAGTGCATCTCCAATTTGAAAGCAAGAGCTCCGTTCTTAATCGGTGTACGGCTTCGTGTGACTTTATTAAACTAAACGTTGGGTGGAGATTATAATTACTTTTCTCCCCCTATACTATAGTCCTGTGTGTAGGACACACTTCGGCAAGTACATAAAAAGGAGAAAAATATGTTACAAGAAAATTGCATAATTCATTTATTAGCTTCTTAAATATCCATGAAATCGGCTTGCGATTGTGGTCGTCTCGTCGGTAATATTGACCCCTGTATGAATTTGTGATTGGATTTATTATTTATGAAATAATTAAATGCTCCCTATTTGTAAATGTTAGACGACGCGGCCGCTGAGGTCTCTAGTGTGGATACTGCATTACGTGAATGACTCAGGTTTCCAGACTCATCCGTAATAGTATAGAGGATACTCCACATACCTGCATTCAAAGAGATTTAGAGTTGTAGTTTGACGTAGGAAGGGCGTACGGTGCGAGGGACATTAGCAAGCAGGTGTGCTCCGCCCCCTCCCCTTCACCCCCTTGAGTATCATCAAGAGTTCTGCCATGTTGCACTTCTTGAATGATGTAACAATAATGTTTTCTGTCACTCTATACAACAACTGTTTTATCCATTGACACACTTGTTTGATTGTAGGTCATTTTAAAGCTCCCTCCGGCATGAATTCATGTTGATATCATCCACCATCCATTTGTTCCATACCTCTCTCATAGACACCTGGTTCATTTATCGAGACAAAAAGAGGTTGCAATTGTGAAGTAAGTGTTTCCGAAATAACAGGAAGCCGTGTATTTCCTCGTCTCAGTTTCTCTTTCACAGAATTTTTTTAAACAGATCTAGCACAACAAGAAAAACCCATTTTCAATAAAGCACCTTTCCTTCCGTCCGACACTCCGTTAATCCATGATTTCATACTAGCGTCATCAGCCCCTTATGATGTACGTGAACAACACATCCGGCCGTATGTAGAAAGGTTTGGGCATTGTTTTGGCTCTAAAGGCTCTGAGCACTGTGGGACTTAACTTCTGAGGTCATCAGTCCCCTAACGTAGAACTACTTAAACCTAACTAACCTAAGGACATCACACACACACCCATGCCCGAGGCAGGACTCGAACCTGCGACCGTAGCGGTCAGCGGTTCCAAACCGTAGCGCATAGAATTGCTCTGCCACGCCGGCCGGCGCATTGTTTTGCCCTTGAAAATGGTCACTGGATTAAGTTTAGTACTGTCAGCACAATCAGTAAGGACAACAAAATGGTTCAAATGGGTCTGAGCACTATGGGACTTAACATCTGAGGTCATCAGTCCCCTAGAACCTAGAACTACTTAAACGTAAGTAACCTAAGGACATCACACACGTCCATGCCCGAGGCAGGATTCGAACCTGCGACCTCAGCGGTCGCGCGGTACCAGACTGAAGCGCCTAGAACCGCTCAACCCCACTGGCCGGCGTAAGTGTAGTGCATTTTTTTCATATGCATTGTTTTTATAGTTACAGTTTCAGCACCTTTAATGACAACGGCACTTCATATGACAGAGGAGTTCCTTCCATATTTTCTAAATGCCTTAGTTCCACACTGGTTTTCTTTCGATATTGAATAATAACGAGATGGAAACATAATATTTCCTCTTCGTACTGCAGTGGAATGTTTTGAGATAATTTGGTTTTGGTTCACACGCTAAGTCCATGACGCTTCATAAACGTGTATCACCAACTGACTCCACACTTAAATTCTAATAAGTTCCACTGTAGCGTTAGCTAACAAGAGTGTATTTGAATCATTTTTGTATTAGTTCCAGTGTCATTTTGACAATGTCCTTGAATCCATTTCAGTACGTCATCTTCTAGTTTTGGTCATTTTGCATTCGGTTCTCTATTTGAACATTTAGTCTTGCTCATTTTTTTCATCTCGTCTTTGCTAGCCCGCCAGTAGCGAATGTTTTTTTCTGTTGGTGGAGGGCCGAACTACCGCTCAGATACTCTGTTTATATGTTCTTTTGCATGTGCTGTTACTTTCAGTTTATGCCTCACGTCACATTAATATCTTTTATTTTTTCCTTTGCAAAATTACGTTCTAAAAACATAGTGTACTCTTACCGGTAACACAGATCACTTTCAGTTCAAATTCATTGGCACCGTAGACTACAAGGACGCATCATAGGCTAGACAATGTTCTGGGCTTGTGATGTCGAGGCGGGAAGGAGACAGTGCTAGCAATCTTGTGAATCCCCGCAACTCCTGTTCGTCGCATCGGTCCACTGTTGCGGCTGCTGCCAGTTGAATCCACTGTTGGCAGACAGAGATACGTTTCCTGCGGCACCGAATATATGACCATTGCCAAGACTGGCGGGAATTTAAAATCTAATACTGGGAATTTTATACTGTTTCCGAATAGAAGGTGCATCCTTATTTTGGAGAAAAATTTTCGAAGAAAAATGTGTCTTATAGTCCATAAAGTACGGTATCAAAAATTACTAATGTGAACACAGATAGTTTTTGCATATATCTTAACGTTACTTGTCTGACAGAAATATTACATGTAAAAAGTGTCACAGGAACTATACTATTTCAGTTAAGAATATTAAAGGTGGTACGTAGCTATTATAAAGTGACAGCATTAATATGTTTAGTGGTTAATAATCACAGTTTTTCGGAAATAGTCACTGCATGTGGCTCAGGTCTTTCAACTGGACGTCACTTCAGTGACTTGCGTGTCTCTAGTATACCCCAGTTATCGACCCGAGGAAAGGAGAGGTACACGGTGTTTAGAAAATCTCATTACCTCCATGTAGCCGGCCGATGTGGCCGAGCGGTTCTAGGCGCTTCAGCCTGGAACCGCGCGACCGCTACCGTCTCAGGTTCGAATCCTGCCTCGGGCATGGATGTGTGTGATGTCCTTAGGTTAGTTAGGTCTAAGTAGTTCTATGTTCTAGGGGACTAATGACCTCAGAAGTTAAGTCCCATAATGCTCAGAGCAATTTGAACCATTTTTTGAACCTTGTATACGTATATCATTTATTGTTGCAGTGATGATACGCTCGTACATCTAAATCACGGCTGATGAGTCCACCTAAGCCACAGAGGAATGGCTCGTAATGATCACATGGTCCCACGAACGATCCAAAGCAGAGAAATCAATGACAGACAATTAGCATTATTTCGTTTAAGCTTTCAGAAGCCTTGTCCAAAACACCAACAATTTTACGGAAAAGCTCTTTGCAGTACGTTGCAAAAAAGATAAGGCCCGCTCACGACGTGCGGATGATACAGCGTGTGTGAAACGTTAGCCAATAAAGCCCATTCGTAAACGGTCACTTTACACACACACAAAAAAAAGAGTAAAAAAAAAGACTGATGTGAAGTTAACGGCATTTAAATATCCATTTGTAAACGAACTGAGTGATAATGCAATGATATGAGGTTTCTGGGCGGATGATCTGTCTGTCCAACTCTTCCTTCAAGGGGCAAACTACTTTTCTCGGACGAGTGTGCAATATATATGAATGGAAAAGCGAGAAACTATTTCCGGAGTAATGGAAACCCACACTTTTATGAAGAACATGAATACAAATCATCTGTGCTGCAATATCAGCAAGTCACTGCAATATCAGCAAGTCATTTGGTAGGTCCATATTTCTTTGATGGTGCTGTGAATCGTGGTGCGTATCTTACCATGTTACGTGATTGGGGTTTGTCCCACACCAGTAAGATCGGGGCTGCTCGGTCGTGTATGTTTTCAACAGGATGGAGCACTAACCCCTTACACTGAGGTGGCAAAAGTCGTGGGATAACTACTGGCATTGTGTCGGACCTCCTATAACCAGGCGCACTGCAGCAACACGACGTGGTATGGACTCAAAGTCTTTGGAAGTCCTCTCCGGAAATAATGAACCGTGCTGCCTATATAACGATCCATATTTGCCAAAGTGAGGGGCTCATTAAGCAGAAAGCTACGGTCCCACGTTACTGGACACTTAACGAACTTAAGGATGCTGTTCGACCTGCGTTTACTGTCATCACGCCAGCAATGTTGAGCATAGTTTCACCTCATACCTGAGGGAGAATCTCAGTCTGTCATCAAAACTATGGTGTACACAGAAACACCCTGGAACAAATAATAGAGAATAGTCACAGTACCTCACAGTAGTACTTTGCATTATCCCATATTAACTCAGTGCGGACATCTGCGAATATATGGACACGCGATAGGGGGAAACGGGACTTTGTCATCACTCTGTAAAGATTAAAGCAGAACCCGAACCATGTGTCGTTCCTAGCGACTAGTCATATTGTTGAGCGGTGAAACCTCTCGGTTTGTTGGGAGAGTTGCGTTCTACCAAAACTATGGTTGTCTCGTTTTGGTACAGTACATAAATGATGTAGTGAATGGTAGTATCACTTGTAGAATTGGTACCTTCGGTAGGGAAAGAAGCATAAATGAATGTGTGATAGAGAAACTGGAAGTCGACGGCTTCTCTTTGTTTTTTGTTTTGCACATAATTAGAACCGCACAGCGTTCGGTGTTAGTATATTGTGTATTCTATAACCTAAAAGAATATAAATTGTATTTTATAAGCCATAAATATTAGCCGATTGCTTAACTTGTGCCGCTTACGCAATCAAAGCAACTGCTTTTGATGTAAGGACAGTTTACATGTGTAAACTTAAAAAAACGTATATTATTACCATTGTTTGCACTTAATAATATGTTCTTTAGTATGATCGAAGGCAAGAGTTTCATGTTACTATAGATGAATGCGAAAGTCGTTTATGAATAACAGAATAATGTTTTGTATATCGTCATCGAAGTATTGAAGCGATATTTGGCACTTTTTTAAAAAAATAATTTACCTTATTTTTGAGGAAATTCTCTTCTAGCACTGTATGATATATATCTTTCTATCGTTACTACAATGTCCCTCTATTTCGCATTACAAATCAACAATTTTCTAATAAAGCCTGAATTAAATATTGTCAATTTCAGTTTTGCTATAAATACTGTTTATTTTTAAGTAACAGGACGATAACTATGTAGGACAAATATTTTTCCTTAGGTTACCCGATCTTATATATATTTTCTTAACGGTTTACTGCTTTCTGTCTTTAGGGGCATCTCGCAGGACATTGATCGTGTACGCATACAAAGCGATCGAAACGAGGTAACACTAATATGTATGCAACACGCCTAACGTACTGAAAACACGCTTACGATCTTAACTGAACAAAGCAACACCACCGTAATCAGCGCTTACTTGTGATAGTCTACGGTAAACTACGGTAGTTTTACAACTGTACAAGTAGACAATCAAATAGTTATCTTATAGTTTTGAGTTTTATTTTGTAAGAAATTATGCTTAGTTTCTTCCACCCACATCTTACAAGGTAACATGATTTGGCGCATCCGCTCCCCCTCTCCCCCACCCCCACCCCATTGCCATCCAGCTCACATTCTGTGCCCGCCTGCTCAGCTGAGTGGTAACGTATTTGCCTACTATGCAGCAGGTCCGGATTCGATTCCCGGCCGGGTTGGGGATTTCCTCCGCTCGTGGACTGGGTGTTGGATTGTTCTCACCATCCTTTATCATCATCACTGGCACGTATGTCACCAAATGCGGCGTCGACTGAAATAGGATTTACAACTCGGCAGCCGAATATCCCCGAATGAGGCCTCACGGCCAACAACGCCACACGATCATCTATCTCACTTCACATGTGTGTATGTTCATGTAATGCAGTTTATAATAGCACAGCAGTCTGACGGTTAGTATCTCAAAGCTACGCGTCAATTGCACTCTCTCTGACGCCTAAATTGGTATGATAAAGTAGCACACACCTACGGAAAGCGAACTGGGCTTCTCTGTGTGTCGAGTGCCACTGAGACAGACGTCAGCTACGATAGCGTTCTGCCTTACTACCTACTTTCGAGAACAACTAATCAGCATCTCCATTTCCGAAGTGCTCTATGCGAGGCACTGTGCTATGACAGTTTGTCAAAGTCGATTATGTCAGTGTATTTCCACACTTGCAGCCTACATCGTCCACAGAAATCTTTTCCATTCGTCTTTCCACAGATTATACACTTTTCTTACCGTCTCACGAACCCGTAACGCTATGAGGTGTCAACACAACTTTCGATGATCAGCAGTTATATGGCCCGTCAGCGTATCTACATTTACGTACACTGATGAAGCAAACCATTATAATGCACCGACGTGACTAGTCATGGGAGACATCATAATATCGGGTCGGACCTCCCTTGGGCAATGTGCACCAAGTCGACGTGACATGCGGTCAGCAGGTCTTGGGAAGCCTCCTGTACAGTTACTGAGCCACGCTGTCTATATAACAGTCCATAACTGCGGAAGTGTTGCCGGTGTAACAGTTTGTGCACAAACTGGCCTCTCAGTTGTGTCCCATTATTGTTCGATGGGATTCAGGTCGGGCGATCTGGGTGGCCAAATCATTCGTTCGAACTGTCCAAAATATTCTTCCAACCGACCGCGAACAGTTGCGGTCCGGTGATATGCCACACACTCATCCACAAAAATTCCGACTTGTATGGGAACGTAAGGTCCATAGACGGCTGCAAATGGACAAGTAACTGAATATAACAATTCCTAGTCGATGAGCGGTTCGTGTGGATCAGAAGACCCAGTCTGTTGCATATAAACACAGCACACATTATTATGGAGCCATCACAGCTTGCGCAGTACCTTTACGACAACTTGGGTCTATAGTTTCGTGTGGTCTGTGCCACTCTCGAACTCTACTATCAGCTCTTACCAACTGAAATCGAGACTCATATTACCAGGAATTGAAATGGCAGGAACCCAGGAGAGGCTATGCAGGCGGTGTCGTGCTGTTAGCGAAATCACTCGCATCGTCTGCTGCCACAGCCCGTCAACGCAAAGTTTTTCCTGACGGATACGTTCGTCGTATGGCCCACATTGATTTCTGCGGTTATTTCACGCAGTGTTGCTTGTCTCTCATCTCTGACAACTCTACTTCTCTTCAAAGGAAAATCGGAGTGTCATACTCACACACTTTCTACTTAGATTTCGTCGCTTCCCTTCTCTCTTTTGAGAAAAAAATTGCTGTCTACTCAGATCTGCCGTTCGAGTTTCATTGATATCACGAGGCAGTGGGAGAAGAGGAATGCACTCACAGCCACTCCTGCGGAACTTGGGCACCGCTTTAAAAACTCGAGAGGTCCGGGAGGGCAGAGAAAACAGAATATGGAAGAGCCACGAGAGGGAAGCACCGCCTTGGAGAAGCTCGGAAACTCAAAATGTTTTCAGTAGTCGAGCGTAAATACACTTACTGCCCTTCTGTGCCCTCGAGTTATTCCTTTGCCGCCACAACAAATAGACCACGGAATGAAGGTCTTTGCGCTAAGGAACTCGAAAAGGAGAGAAGCGCTACTGGCAGTTTCCCCTTTGACTGAAAAAAAAGTACTAGTGCTTCGCCGCACCAGTTATCGCAAAGCAAAATACGAGGAACAATGAAAATGATCCGTGATATCGGAGTAGCGTTTTTGTATCTTAAAGAGGACGTAACGGGTTCGATTTCTTCGCCGGGCAAGAGAGAGAATTTTAAATGTGCCGTTTATTTGTATGTTCTGTGTTTACGTATCTTTGTTGTGAACTTCAATCAGAATACTGGTTTGATGCAGCTCTCCGTATCTTCTTACTGTATTCATCTCGTGGTGTCCCTTTACCATTTTCACACCTCCACAATTCCCTCCAATATTTAACTGATGATACCTTTATGTCTCAGAATGTATCCTATCAACCGATCCTCTCTTTTAATGAAGTTATGCCACAAAGTCCTTGTCTCCTAAATTCTATATAGTATCCCCTCCTTAACGTCTTGAACACCAGATGGAATAGCTTTGCCGTTGCTGGCTCACCCTAGGTTATCAATATTTTCACGTAATGTCACCTATACCAGGGAACGTGTTTCGACTTAGGTCTTCAGTGTTCTGTCAAATCCTTCCCGCAGTATCATATTTTCCATTTCAGCTTTATCAACGTCCTCTTCTACTAGTATAATACAGCTTTCAACTTCATATCCCTTGTATAGACCCTGTATATACTCCTCCACCTTCTAGCGTTCCCTTCTTTGCTGAAACTGCATTTGCACCTGAGTTCTTGATACACATACAGCTGCTTCTCTTTTCTCCAAAGACCTGTTTAATTATCCTGTGGGTGATATCCATGTTTCCCCTAGGTAATACGCTTCTAAATTATTACATTTGTCCTCTAGCCATTCCTGCTTAGCCATTTTACTCTTCTTGTCAATCTCATTTTTCAGACGTATGAATCCCCTTTCACCTGCTTCATTTGCTGCTTTTTTATATTTTCTCCTTTCATCAGCTAAATTCAACATCTCCTGTGCTGTTCAAGGATTTCTACTTGTATCAGGGAAGGGATTTCATTCATTCATTTATTTATTTTTTATTAACAAAGTATGCTACAGCTGCCGTAGCAAGTGTCAGAATCATCTTCTCGTCTATTGGTAGGGTTTCCCATTATTCCATCCATAGGGGCCAATACGCTCTTGGACTCTTCTTCAGGTACAGTGTCTGATACCCGGAACGCCCCAACGAACTGGAGAGTCCATAAATAATGAACCTAAATGTTTAGCGTAGTGCGTCGTGTACTTCGGGTGGCGGCTGAAAGCTGCATTTGGTGTCTTCATTAGGGACCAAATGTCGAGTTTGCTTTCGTGTGCATCGCAAAATACATATTAAAGGAGGATGCCTTTCAGCCAATTAACGGCATTCGTCCTGGTTGGTGGAAAATATAAGCTGTCGGCGCGCAGTGTATCGTCATAGGCAATGGCTGCAAGAGTAATGCCACCATGCACTGCGTGAGCAGTCAGCACTCTTGATCGCGTCACAAGCCAGGTGGTGCGCATCCAAATCAAGAAATGAGCATTTCAGACACAAGGCGTCATCCGTCATCAATGTAATGTAGCCGCTGACGAGTAGCAAATTCACAACCACTTCTAACAACGAACGAATCGCCGTAGGTAGAAAGGGCGTGTGTACTGCTCACCTCGTCGTGTTGCATCCAACTTCGGGTTGCCGCTTTGTGATCGTATTGGAGGGTTGTTCCTACAGGCGAGAACAGTCTTTCGTTCTAGGCATCGCTATCGACGGCAGTCGCAAATAGCTGAGGTCAGTCAAGAATTCTCTGATTTGGGTGAGTGACGGTGGAATGCTTCCCACAGAAATCGGTGATCCTAGACAGCATGGCTTCAGTTGTCAGGGTACCCGTCAGATTGGCGTGGACAGATGTACACGTGCGACTCATAGTGTTGAGATAGAGCGATCGCGCACGGTTATAGACATGAATGAAACCGATACTGCCCGCCCGCCAAGGCAGTGTAAGAGTGGCATATCGAACTTTAAAAAGAAAACCGGCGCTCACGAAATGTCCATATGCTGCTTGGAATCTGTCATCGTAACTGTCGATGGAAGGACGTATGCAGAATAGTTTAGTTTGGAAACAAGTAGGTGCTGACATAATGTGTTCTTAGAAGCATGTCCATTCCACGTCATTTGTTGCCCAGTAACAGAGCACGTGAACATAGCTACAGAACAGCACTCCGGAACATTTGAGTACCGATTTATTGTCAAAAGGCACTGGTGTTGTTTGGGGAAAGCCACCTCTGACATTCATGCATTTTGTCTTCTTCATGTTGACGACGATCCCAGTGATTGCTCCGTGCTGGCGTAGCCACTCAAACGCCGTGTGTATTTCATCGCCTGATCTGGCCAGGAACACGACATGATCGGCGAATGCAGTGCATCGAATGGTCACGTTCCCTATGCAGATACAAGCTAATCACCACCATAGACCACACAAAGCTGCTTCGAGCACTAAAGCTAATACACTACTGGCCATTAAAATTGGTACACCAAGAAGAAATGCAGATAATAACCGGGTATTCATTGGAAAAATATATTATACTAGAACTGACATGTGATTACATTTTCACGCAATTTGGGTGCATAGATCCTGAGAAATCAGTACCTATAACAACCACCCCTGGCCGTAATAACGACCTCGATACGCCTGGACATTGAGTCGAACAAAGCTTGGATGGCGTGCACGGGTACAGCTGCCCATGCAACTTCAATACGATACCACAGTTCATCAAGAGTAGTGACTGGAGTATTGTGACGAGCCAGTTGCTCGGCCACCATTGACCAGATGTTTTCAATTGGTGAGAGATCTGGAGAATGTGCTGGCCAGGGCAGCAGTCGAACTTTTTCTGTATACAGAAAGGCCCGTACAGGATCTGCAACATGCGGTCGTGTATTATACTGCTAAAATGTAGCGTTTCGCAGGGATCGAATGAAGGGTAGAGCTACGGGTCGTAACACATCTGAAATGTAACGTCCGCTCTTCAAAGTGCCGTCAATGCGAACAAGAGATGATCGAGATGTGTAATCAATGGCACGCTATACCATCACGTCGGGTGATACGCCAGTATGGCGATGACAAATACATGCTTCTATTGTGCGCTCACCGGGATGTCGCCAAACACGGATGCGACCATCACGATGCTGTAAACAGAACCTGGATTCATCCGAAAAAATGACGTTTTGCCATTCGTGCACCCACGGTCGTGCTTGAGTACACCATGGCAGGCGCTCCTGTCTGCGATGCAGCGTCAAGGGTAACCGCAGCCATGGTCTCCGACCTGATAGTCTATGCTGCTGCAAACGTCGTCGAACTGTTCCTCAGATGGTTGTTGTCTTGCAAACGTCCCCATCTCTTGACTCAGGGGTCGAGACGTGGCTGCACGATCCGTTACAGCCATGGGTCATCTCGACTGCTAATGATACGAGGCCGTTGGGATCCAGCACGGAGTTCCATGTTACCCTATTCTGCTAACAGTCATTGGATCTCGACGAACGCGAGCAGCAATGTCGCGATACTATAAACCGCAATCGCAATAGGCTACACTCTGTCCCTTATCAAAGTCGGAAACGTGATGGTACGCATTTCACCTCCTTACACGAGGCATCACAACAACGTTTCACCAGGCACCGCCGGTCAACGGCTGTTTGTGTATGAGATATCGGTTGGAAACTTTCCCCATGTCAGCACGTTGTAGGTGTCACCACCGGCGCCAGCCTTGTGTGAATGCTCTTAAAAGCTAATAATTTGCATATCACAGCATCGTCTTCCTGTCGGTTAAATTTCGCATCTGTAGCACGTCATTTTTCTGGTGTAGCAATTTTAATGGCCAGTAGTGTAATATGCCCGACAAGGAGTGTTGTCGCACGGACCATCCAACAAAAATGTGACAGAGGTAACCGTTCATCATCATGCGGGTAACGCGCCGAGTGGATGAATCGAAGGACCACTTCTGCAGGCTCTGGAGAGAGGCCCATGCAATCCAGAATTGCGCATAGAAGTCCGTGGTCGACGCAGTAGGATCCGTGGATGCGGTACGCTCCTAAAGCTGTGTGAACGTTGCTGGCACCACCTACACATGATTAATCGGTGTGGATGGCCTTTCCGATAGCGGTTTGAGAAGGGCACAGAGGATGCGGGCGAAGATGTTATAGTCGTTGTTGAGTAGTGTGACTGGGCTAAGGTCCTGCCACCTACAGCCACTGTTCGGTTTCGGTACTGGAATCAGGGCTCCGTCTGTGAATTCCGTGGGTATAGTGAAATCAGGGCGCACAAGTTCTTGAAAAATTTGGAGGCATTTGTCGTCTTTAAGGTTATAAACAGTGCGGTAGAATTTCTGGGGTAAACTGTCCCATCCTGGCGATTTGTTTGGTGCTCTGAGAGCCAAGGCCGATGTCAGCTCGTCGGATGTGATGGGCAACAGCAAAGTATTATCAGGTGCCACGTATCTAGGGGCTGGAAAATCGTGCAGCACCTCTTCATAATCACGTTCGTTCCGCGGATCTTCTATGTACAAGGTTCCATAGTACGGGGCAAAAGTGTGCCATAAGTTAGTTTGTCTCATGGTCCGTCCTCCCGCTTCCGTGTTTATCGTCGTGATGAGCTGACGTGTGCGGTGTCGCCTTTCGCGCAAATGTGGTAGACTGACGCCATTTCGTTATGGATGCAGTCTTGCACGCTCGTGCGAATGCGAGCGCATTCCAGCTGCTCTATGCGTAGCAGAGAGGCTTTGATGCGCTGTACGGACATCTGACGTTCGGGCGGCAGCGGTTGCTCGCGTAACGCTGTATAGTAAAATTCCTATGTTGTCTTTTGTCAGCTTAATCCGTTACGTCTGTATGCCATCAGGGCCTTTCAGACTGCAGGCCTGACGCTTCCTAGCCACAAAAGCAAATGGAAGCAAACGAGGGCAGGTGCCAGAGAGAATAGCGCCACGTATCAGCAATTATTCGCCGACATGCTTCCACGCGAAGGAGGGTGACGTTTAGTGTCCATGGACCTCCACTGCGTCGGGTGAGTTGCCGGGATAGGGTGACAGCGAGATACAGCCGGGGTGTTCTGTGAAGTTTGTCGGCCAGATTTCTGCTTCACGGGTCGCAGTGCGGAGGCCACGAGAGACATACATCCGGTCCACACGACTGGCAGAGTGTCCAGTAAAGGGCTTATATCCGCAATGGTTGCCGCGGCATAACAGCCATGTGTCGTGGAGCGCGAGGCCACGTACCAGCTCGTGTAGAACTGGGCATGGTATACAGGGTGTTACAAAAAGGTGCGGCCAAACTTTCAGGAAACATTCCTCACACACAAAGAAAGAAAATATGTTATGTGGACATGTGTCCGGAAACGCTTACTTTCCAAGTTAGAGCTCATTGTATGACTTCTCTTCAAATCACATTTATCATGGAATGGATACACACAGCAACAGAATGTACCAGCGTGACTTCAAGCACTTTGTTACATGAAATGTTCAAAATGTCGTCCGTTAGCGAGGATAAATGCATCCACCCTCCGTCGCATGGAATCCCTGATGCGCTGATGCAGCCCTGGAGAATGGCGTATTGTATCACAGCCGCCCACAATACGAGCACGAAGAGTCTCTACATTTGGTACTGGGGTTGCATAGACAATAGCTTTCAAATGCCCTCATAAATGAAAGTCAAGATGGTTGAGGTCAGGAGAGCGTGGAGGCCATGGAATTGGTCCGCCTCTACCAATCCATCGGTCACCGAATCTGTTGTTGAGAAGCGTACGAACACTTCGACTGAAATGTGCAGGAGCTCCATCGTGCATGAACCACATGTTGTGTCGTACTTGTAAAGGCACATGTTCTAGCAGCACAGGTAGAGTATCCCGTATGAAATCATGATAACGTATTGAGCGTAGGTGGAAGGATGAAACTAAAATGAGCTCTAACATGGAAATTAAGCGTTTCCTGACACATGTCCACGTAACATCTTCTCTTTATTTGTGTGTGAGGAATGTTTCATGAAAGTTTGGCCGTACCTTTCAGTAACATCCTGTATAATGCGGCTCTGGTTTCTCGGGCCGCTATGTTATGGTCGATGTTTCCCTGCAATAGTGGGACGACCTTCTCCGCGTAGAATACGTGCCTGTCACCACGGTGTGAAGTACCGGAGGGCGCACATACTTTAACAAGGTGGACCGCACCGAGTGTGAGTGCTCTATGCCTCGCGCATAGGGCAGGTAAATCACATCTATCGCTTCAGTGCCGTCTCGGAGAAGGATGGCCGTTCCTCTTGCACCATCACCATATGGTATACTGTAGGGGGCGTACCCATTACGTCTAAACGAAGGCCTGGACAGACCTGCTGGATAAGGGCAATGTCCAGGTCTGCCGTTCTTATCACGTCGTGTGACATACGGGACTTGTCAGTGCGGTGGATACCATTGACATTGACTGTTCCCACACGGTTGGACTGAGGCAACTGTAGTGGTGGAGACAATGCACGAGTGCAAGCCCATGGTGGAGTCGTGCGCCACACATCTTCCCGGCCGCATGACGTGCATTACTGTGCCCTCCGGACTTCATGCCGTCCATGGGCAATGGAGGAGTATCGACGTGTGCTGCGCGTCATCTGCCTCCATGTTGTCATCGCAAGAGGGGTTTAGATCGGTGATGGCCGGCCATGCCGTCCGCTGTGGCCAAGCGGTTCTAGGCGCTTCAGTCTGGAACTACGTGATCGCTTTTGTCGCAGGTTCGAATCCTGCCTCGGGCATGGATGTGTGTGATGTCCTTAGGCTATTTAGGTTTAAGTACACTACTGGCCATTACGATTGCTACACCAAGAAGATATGCAGATGATAAACGGGTATTCATTGGACAAATACATTATACTAGAACTGACGTGTGGTTACATTCTAACGCAATTTGGGTGTATAGATCCTGAGAAATCAGTACCATAAACAACGACGGTAGTAACGGCCTTGATACGCTTGGGCATTGAGTCAAACAGAGCTTGGATAGTGTGTACAGGCACAGCTGATCATGCAGCTTCAACACAATACCAAACTTCATCAAGAGCAGTGACTGGCGTATTGTGACGAGCCAGTTGCTCGGCCACCATTGACCAGATGTTTTCAATTGGTGAGAGATCTGGAGAATGTGCTGGCCAGGGCAGCAGTCAATCATTTTCTATATCTAGAAAGGCCCGCAAAGGACCTGCAACATGCAACATTATCCTGCTGAAATGAAGGTTTTCGCATCGATCGAATTAAGGGTACAGCCACGGGTCGTAACATATCTGAAATGTAACGTCCACTGTTCATAGTGCCCTCAATGCGAATAAGAAATGTCCAAGACGTGTAAACAATGGCACCCCATACAACCAGGCCGGGTGATACGCCATTATGGCGATGACAAATATACGCTTCCCACGTGCGTTTACCGCGATGTCGCCAAACACGGATGTGACCATCATGATGCTGTAAACAGAACCTGGATTCATCCGAAAAAATGAAGTTTTGGCATTTGTGCACTCATGTTTGTCGTTTTGTACACCATCGCAGGCGCTCCTGTGTGTGACGCAGCGTCAAGGGTAACCGCAGCCATGGTCTCCGAGCTGATAGTACATGCTGCTGCAAACGTCGCCGAACTGTTCGTGCAGATGGTTGTTGTCTTACAAACGTCCCCATCTGTTGACTCAGGGGTCGAGACGTGGCTGCACGATCTGTAACAGCCATGCTGATAAGATATATGTCATCTCGACTGCCAGCGATACGAAGCCGTTGGGATCCAGCATGGCGTTCCGTATTACTCCCGTGAATCCAACGACTCCATATTCTACTAACAGTCACTGGATCTCGACAACGCGAGCAGCAGTGTCGCGATACGGTAAACCGCAATCGCGATAGGCTACAATCCGACCTTAATCTAAGTCGGAGACGTGATGGTACGCATTTTTCCTCCTTACACGAGGCATCACAACAACGTTTCACAAGGCAAAGCCAGTCAACTGCTGTTTGTGTATGAGAAGTCGGTTGGAAACTTGCCTCATGTCAGCACGTTGTAGGTGCCGTCACCGGCGCCAACCTTCTGTGAATGCTCTTGGAAGCTTATCATTTGCATATCATAGCATCTTCTTCCTGTCGGTTAAATTTCGCGTCTGTAGCACGTCATCTTCGTGGTGTAGCAATTTGAATGGCCAGTAGTGTAGTTCTAAGTTCTAGGGGACTGATGACCCCAGATGTTAAGTCCCATACTGATCAGAGCCATTTGAACCATTTTGGCCGGCCACTTACACAGAAGCCCACGTTCAAGAGGTCGACCTGATGCACTCTGTTTTCAGGACCATCAAGAAGCGGGGAGAGTTCCATGCTGCCTGGTGCCTGCTCGTGAACTAGGCTGCTGGAAACCGTTCCCCGTCCCGTTCTTCAGCTGACAATCGCCCCTTCTTTTGAAACTTGAGTAGTGACACTTTCTTGCGGATCAACGACTGGAAAACCATTGGAGTGGCTCGACAGTGGCCGAGGTCGGGTGCCCCCGATGTCACAATGGACACAGGCTGCCAGAACCTCTGCATCGTTTGCCGGCGGTGGCGTCTCCATCCCCGTCAGTGGCGGCTTTCCAATGGAACCTGTAGTGACTTGGGGTGGTATCAGGTTTTGATCATCCATCACTTCATGTCGTGACGCCTCCATATGCGTTAGCGGGAGAGAGGTCATCGTGGATTGCTGTGGGAAGTTCAGTGCGGGGCACCTGGACGATGCGGCACTGAAGACGTTCAGTTCGGGCATACCATCCTGGCTTTAGTCCGAGCACCTACTCGGTTGGCCATCCTATATAACAATTCCGCAGCAGCCGCCAACGAAAACGTATGAAGTTCTATGCATACTTGGCGTACTTCGTTAAGTACAGGGTACGTTTCAAAGGGATCCCGTTTCTGCTCTGTGTGGCTCAAACCTGTACAATATGCATGCAGTACGTCGATGACGAAATTGCCGGAAACTTCGAACAGCAGCACGGTCAACTTCTACCTCACTCATATTACCGCTAGCGCTGGAAAAGCCACCCAGCTGTTGTTAGATCGTTGTAGGAGTCTGTCACAGGTCGCTTCATCTATCACTTTAGGTTGCTGGATACAATAGACAAATGATGCTGATCATTTCTTGCTGTTCTATGTGCGTCACATCTAAGGAAAATCTTTAAATTCTATGGGCTTTCACTCTTGTGTACGATGTGGCAGGTCAATACAACAACGCACGACAGCGTGCTAGAGGGCAGACAACAGCATCTGCGTGCCGCGTCCGTCCGTACGGCCGAAAGCCGACTGCTTACAAACATTCCGTCCAAAGCTGGGATCCTATATCAGTAACGAAAAGTCTCGGAAATACTGAATATTTAAGAAGGGAAAATGGCCTCAAGGTGAGAACGGAAGTTTGTTTTAGTGAAGGCATGAGTCTAGGATATTGCGTTCAGCTATAGCAACCATAATGCCATGGTGGTGTAGTGATTAGCAAATCTACCTGACAAGTATCCGCGGCTCGTGGTCTTGTAGTACCTTTCTCGCTTCCCGCGCAAGCCGTCCTGGCTTCGATTCCCGGCGGGGTCAGGGATTTTCTCTGCCTCGAGATGACTGAGTGTTGTATGTCGTTGATCATAATTTCATCCTCATTCAATTGCAAGTCGCCCTAGTGGCGTTAAAGAACTAGTGGAGCGGCGGCGGAAATCATTTTTACCGGCATGGTAGCTCAACGTGTTGGGTCAGAGGGTTACCTGCCCTCTGTAATAAAAAAAAAAACGGAGTTACTAGAGCAACAACAAACATGAATGGGTGTCTCGCGACGTCCGAACCGAGCAAATACAACGAACGAATACGAACAAAATGAGATAAAAAATTATCGGGAGAACCTCGTTCAAGTCCCGGTCTTGGTACAAATTTTAATTCATTACTTCACCTTCCACAATTAATGAAGATAAAGCTGAGAAACCATACGTCTCCAGGAAACTGTAATTCCATTAAACCTAAATACGCTGCGCAAGTTAAGTCCGTAGATACTGAATACTATTGGGCCGGGTCGTTAGTACCTTATAAACCGATCAGTCGTAACTGTTGCGTTAAGTGCGAAAATGAGTAACGCAAACTAGGACCTCGGAGTCAACAAGAAGGCGTTTGTGCGTACTCGCAAACAAACACGTGCTCCGTCGTCCACCGCTTCGCCGTTTTCGTCCAGAGGACGGCGTCTTCATGTTCAAAAACGCTCGTTCCATCGGCACATAAAGCTCCAGAATTTATGAGGCTCCGTTCAGGAAAGCCGCGTATGTTATCGATTGCGAGGCACCATCCATCACCGCCGGCCTCGGCCGGGCTTGCGCTGCCCGCGTAGCCGCGCCGTTTCTCATCCGCCCCAGTTCTCCGATTTCCCGGCTGCTGCGGCCGTCGGGGCTCAGCTCACATAGTCGGGGATCTTCTCCCACTCCACGTCATCGCTTTAACCCGACGCAGAGTTGAACAACGAGGGCAGAAGCGGAAGTCTCTGTAATGAACGTGTCTTCAGTACGAAGCACAAAACGTGAATCATATCTACATCTGAATATAATGTTGGTCGAGAATACACTACTGGCCATTAAAATTGCTAAACCACGAACATGACGCGAAATTTAACCAACAGGAAGAATATGCTGTGATACGCAAATGATTAGCTTTTCGGAGCATTCACACAAGGTTGACGCCTGTGGCGATACCTACAACGTGCTGACATAAGGAAGGTTTCCAACCGATTTCTCATACACAAACAGCAGTTGACCGGCAGGGCCTGGTGAAAAGTTGTTGTGATGCCTGGTATAAGAACACGAAATGCGTGCCATCATGTTTTGTACTTTGATAAAGGTCGGATTGTAGCCCATCGCGTTTGCGGTTTATTCGTATCGCGACATTGGTGCTCGCGTTGGTCGAGATCCAATGACTGTTAGCAGAATATGATATGGAATAGCTGGGTTCAGGAGGGTAATACGGAACGCCGTGCTGGATCCCCACGGCCTCGTATCACTAGCAGTCGAGATGACAGGCATCTTATCCGCATGGCTGTAACGGATCTTGCAGCCACGTCACGGTCCCCGAGTCAACAGATGGGGACGTTTGTAAGACAACAACCATCTGGACGAACAATTCGACGACGTTTGCAACAGCATGGACTATCAGCTCGGAACCATGGCCGCGGTTACCACTGACGCTGCATCACAGACAGGAGCGCCTGCGAACCTGGATGCACAAATAGCAAAACGTCATTTTTTCGGATGAATCCAGGTTCTGTCTACAGCATCATGATGGTCGCATTCCTGTTTGGCGGCATCACGGTAAACGCACATTGGAAGCGTGTATTCGTCATCACCATACAGACATATTACCCGGCGTGATGGTATGGGGTGCCATTAGTTACAAGTCTCGGTCACCTCTTGTTCGCATTGACAGCACTTTGAACAGTGGACGTTACATTTCAAATGTGTTACGACCCGTGGTTCTATCCTTCATTCAATCCCTGAGAAACCCTACATTTCAGCGGGATAATGCACGAACGCATGTTGCAGGTCCTGTACGGGCCTTTCTGGATACGCAAAATGTTCGACTGGTGCCCTGGGCAGCATATTCTCCAGATCTCTCACCAACTGAAAGCGTCTGGTCAATGGTGGCCGAGCAGCTGACTCGCCACAATACGCCCTTCACTACTCTTGATGAACTGTGATGTCGTGTTGAAGCTGCATGGGCAGCTGTACCTGTACACGCCATCCAAGCTCTGTTTGACTCAATGCCAAGGCGTATCAAGGCCGTTATTACGGCCAGAGGTGGTTGTTGTGGCACTGATTTCTCAGGATCTATGCATCCAAATTGCCTGAAAATGTAATCACATGTCAGTTCTAGTATAATATATTTGTCCAATGAATACCCGTTTATCATCTGCATTTCTTCTTCGTGTAGCAATTTTAATGGCCAGTAGTGTAATACTACTTCATAATCAAACAAAACGAAAATAGCTTTTAAATTATAACTTTCAGTAGCTGCTGAAGCTTAATGTACATGCCAAAAGCTGCAGCACAGGCCAAACACATGCAACTCGAATGAGTATGTGTACCCGATCCGTTAGTACGAAAATTACTTTCGTCAGCGCCACTGTGAGAGCTGTGTCGGCTGCCCACTGTTGGGACGCAGATGGAGTACCGCAGTTTGCTTCTGTGCCTGGCAGCCCATGTTGGAGTTGTTCGGTCTCGGAGTCGCCTCCTGCACAGAGGCAGTGCCCCCTACACCACCAGTGCGCCTCCTTCCAGCAAGACGGGTAGACGGCGCACCGAGTGCGTTCCCGCAGCGTGAGGGCATTGCAAGAGTAGCTGAGGGCTGAGAAGAGCCGCTGGAGGCGCTGGTTGCGTCATGGAGGTCATGGTCGGTCAACGCTGCACTCCGACAGCAATTCTGAGCGTCAACACGAGGCAGCGCAATTCCTCCAGCAAGTCGCCGTCATCCTGAACGGGGTTGCAGCAAGATAAAATACAGCATGGAGTAATTGCAGACTCTTACTCCGTGCGATGCCAGGCCACGCAACAGCCATAACCCAGAGCCCATGACAGCACCTGCAAGGTGGTGCCAGTAGTCACCGACTTTCAGTTCGGGAACAACTAGGAGACATCTGAAGAGCCCCATGTTCCCCTAATGTGCACTGGATAGTGTGCTCCAAAAAAGTCGTGTCAGCACCAGCATTGTAGTCTGACATTAGATCTGCCACAATTCGCTCTACAGAGGAAGTAAGCTCTATCCTTTATGATGAGGTATGGACCTCCAACATCTTGCCACATATTCATGATTCCACCGACCTTCAACCACTTTCTATATACACTCCTGGAAATTGAAATAAGAACACCGTGAATTCATTGTCCCAGGAAGGGGAAACTTTATTGACACATTCCTGGGGTCAGATACAGCACATGATCACACTGACAGAACCACAGGCACATAGACACAGGCAACAGAGCATGCACAATGTCGCCACTAGTACAGTGTATATCCACCTTTCGCAGCAATGCAGGCTGCTATTCTCCCATGGAGACGATCGTAGAGATGCTGGATGTAGTCCTGTGGAACGGCTTGTCATGCCATTTCCACCTGGAGCCTCAGTTGGACCAGCGTTCGTGCTGGACGGGCAGACCGCGTGAGACGACGCTTCATCCAGTCCCAAACATGCTCAATGGGGGACAGATCCGGAGATCTTGTTGGCCAGGATAGTTGACTTACACCTTCTAAAGCACGTTGGGTGGCACGGGATACATGCGGACGTGCATTGTCCTGTTGGAACAGCAAGTTCCCTTGCCGGTCTAGGAATGGTAGAACGATGGGTTCGATGACGGTTTGGATGTACCGTGCACTATTCAGTGTCCCCTCGACGATCACCAGAGGTGTACGGCCAGTGTAGGAGATCGCTCCCCACACCATGATGCCGGGTGTTGGCCCTGTGTGCCTCGGTCGTATGCAGTCCTTATTGTGGCGCTCACCTGCACGGCGCCAAACACGCATACGACCATCATTGGCACCAAGGCAGAAGCGACTCTCATCGCTGAAGACGACACGTCTCTATTCGTCCCTCCATTCACGCCTGTCGCGACACCACTGGAGGCGGGCTGCACGATGTTGCGGCGTGAGCGGAAGACGGCCTAACGGTGTGCGGGACCGTAGCCCAGCTTGATGGAGACGGTTGCGAATGGTCCTCGCCGATACCCCAGGAGCAACAGTGTCCCTAATTTGCTGGGAAGTGGCGGTGCGGTCCCCTACGGCACTGCATAGGTTCCTACGGTCTTGGCGTGCATCCGTGCATCGCTGCGGTCCGGTCCCAGGTCGACGGGCACGTGCACCTTCCGCCGACCACTGGCGACAACATCGATATACTGTGGAGACCTCACGCCCCACGTGTTGAGCAATTCGGCGGTACGTCCACCCGGCCTCCCGTATGCCCACTATACGCCCTCGCTCAAAGTCCGTCAACTGCACATACGGTTCACGTCCACGCTGTCGCGGCATGCTACCAGTGTTAAAGACTGCGATGGAGCTCCGTATGCCACGGCAAACTGGCTGACAGTGACGGCGGCGGTGCACAAATGCTGCGCAGCTAGAGCCATTCGACGGCCAACACCGCGGTTCCTGGTGTGTCCGCTGTGCCGTGCGTGTGATCATTGCTTGTACAGCCCTCTCGCAGTGTCCGGAGCAAGTATGGTGGGTCTGACACACCGGTGTCAATGTGTTCTTTTTTCCATTTCCAGGAGTGTATACTCAGCACAGTAGCACGTGATCAGCCGATTGTGTGCCGGTTTACGGGTTTTCCTTCGGCTGCTTTCCTAACCGCCTATAGACCATTCGTCACCCAGTACTTCTTACGAATTTGTTGACATGTTATCGACTACCTAAAAACCGCTTGATTATCGCAAACACTGCAGTTAATGGCGAAGTTTATAAAGGTAATAAGAAGATTTGTCTCCACACTATTTTGTCATAAACGAATGCGTTTCCGGCAAATGCATAGATTTTGCAACAGTCCATATGCAATTTGTAACATTTGTGCCAGTTACTGTCCAGTTTGACAGTGTTGACAGTGTAGACAGTGTAGAGGCACACAGTTCACTCGAGATTATATGACCGTCGTGTGTAGAACAGTGAATTAGTGAAGAGTTATCTTTCGACTGACACCACACGTCATATACAAAACTGATATTAACATTTTGCTGTCGAATGTTCAAGGATTTCACCCTACTATATGACACTGGTAGTAGGGGTCCTGGGTTTATCTCCAGTATGTCAGTCTGTATCAGATTTTGTAACAGAGATAATTTCCCTTTTATTGGATGACTGATGGAGGTTCTGACCCTCGATGTGTATCTGCCACATTCGGAAGTTTCGTCTCGTAATGGTTGGTAGAAGTGACAGTCTCCTTGCACGACAGAGGAGTTCTTTTTCATATACTATTATCATAACTACCTCCGAGGTCTAGGAACCAAATGAGCCAAATCTAAGAGACGCTTTGAAAGTAGCACATATCGTTGTATGAAGCATTCATCCAAGTTTGAGTTTGTAATACGGGCCACGGCGAAGTTAAAGTGCACAACACTAGGGAGCAGCATGTCAGAATATGTAGGCGAACTGTCTACTTCGTATTGTGGAAGCGAATTAGTTCACACCTGCAGTAGGCCACCAACAGAAGTGATTGCCAAAATAGACGGCTGTCGTTGCACATTCCGAGGCCGCAGAGGCAGCGACCTGAGTGATTAACACGTAACTGTTGACATTATCACTAGCTGTGACCATATGAAGCACCTGTAATGTGGATTGAAAACTTTGAGAACTGCTCTGATGTGTGTCTATTTCCTGATATGTGCTACTTTCCGCTTCTAAAACTTCGGAAGTGCACAAGGGTTCTGTGCCGAAAGCAACGAGCAACCATTTTTAAAATATTTATTTCTTAGACAAGCCAAGTACATTATCTTAATCTGTGCACTTTATGTCGCTTTTCAACATAGTCTGCGTTTCAAGAATGAGATTTTCACTCTGCAGCGGAGTGTTCGCTGATATGAGACTTCCTGGCAGATTAAAACTGTGTGCCCGACCGAGACTCGAACTCGGGACCTTTGCCTTTCGCGGGCAAGTGCTCTACCATCTGAGCTAGCGAAGCACGACTCACGCCCGGTACTCACAGCTTTACTTCTACCAGTATCTCGTCTCCTACCTTCCAAACTTTACAGAAGCTCTTGTGCGAACCTTGCAGAACTAGCACTCCTGAAAGAAAGTATATAGCGGAGACATGGCTTAGCCACAGCCTGGGGGATGTTTCCAGAAGGAGATTTTCACTCTGCAGCGGAGTGTGCGCTGATATGAAACTTCCTGGCAGATTAAAACTGTGTGCCCGGCCGAGACTCGAACTCGGGACCTTTGCCTTTCGCGGGCAAGTGCTGTACCATCTGAGCCACCGAAGCACGACTCACGGCCGGTACTCACAGCTTTACTTCTGCCAGTATTTCGTCTCCTACCTTCCAAACTTTACAGAAGCTCTTGTGCGAACCTTGCAGAACTAGCACTCCTGAAAGAAAGGAGATAGCGGAGACATGGCTTAGCCACAGCCTGGGGGATGTTTCCAGAAGGAGATTTTCACTCTGCAGCGGAGTGTGCGCTGATATGAAACTTCCTGGCAGATTAAAACTGTGTGCCCGACCGAGACTCGAATTCGGGACCTTTGCCTTACGCGGGCAAGTGCTCTACAATCTGAGCTACCGAAGCACGACTCACGCCCAGTACTCACAGCTTTACTTCTGCCAGTATCTCGTCTCCTACCTTCCAAACTTTACAGAAGCTCTTGTGCGAACCTTGAAGAACTAGCACTCCTGAAAGAAAGGATACAGCGGAGACATGGCTTATCTGCCAGAAAGTTTCATATCAGCGCACACTCCGCTGCAGAGTGAAAATCTCATTCTGGAAACATTTCCCAGGCTGTGGCTAAGCCATGTCTCCGCTATATCCTTTCTTTCAGGAGTGCTAGTTCTGCAAGGTTCGCACAAGAGCTTCTGTAAAGTTTGGAAGGTAGGAGACGAGATACTGGCAGAAGTAAAGCTGTGAGTACCGGGCGTGAGTCGTTCTTCGCTAGCTCAGATGGTAGAGCACTTGCCCGCGAAAGGCAAAGGTCCCGAGTTCGAGTCTCGGTCGGGCACACAGTTTTAATCTGAAAGGAAGTTTCATAATTTCCGTTACTGTGCACAGATTTCTCTCATTATCGTGAAGTTTGAAAATACCATTACGATAGAACTCCCATAGACACGGAGGCACTACTTGCCGAGTATCGTTCACTGTCACTTATAGTGCACATACGGCGCTATAGGGAGGATATTGAAGAGTTTCCCACCGAAAAGTGTTTATCTTCTCCACAGTGATGTAGGCAGTGTGAGGACGTGTGTTGTCCTGTTGAAGGATGACCTTCTTTCCAGGACGTTTATCGTGGAATGCGCAACGGAACTTCAAAAGTGTCTGGATATGGCCGGCAAGCATTTACAGTTTGTCCACGTTCTATGAAATCATCAGGATACAACCCTGTGGATCCTCGAAGACAGTGTACATAAGTTCCCCAGCAAATGGCACCACCTTTTCTTTCTTCTTTGATGGCTAATCCAAGTGGTGCTACTCCATGTTCGAGGGTTTTGTTTGAGGCTGTCTCGTCTAACAAACTCATCAACTCTTTCTTGGTCCTGTCCCGTGTAAGCAGTTCGAGGATGTCAGCTACGAGGTTTATCTTGGATACTGCTGTTTCCAACTTTGAAATGTTTCACCAACATCCTAGCACTGCTGGCGCCCTTGCAGACATCTCCATAGGCACGTTGAAGCCTGAGGTGAATATCTGCAGCACACTGTCCCTCTGTAACAGGAAATTCAATAACGCCACGCTGTCGAATATAAATATTACTGCCGTACATTTGGAAAATACTGCTTATGTTGACGTGGGAGACGATAATGACGTCGTAATATGACAACATGTGGTATGAAGTCTTAATTATGATAATGTCGTCTTTTCCTTTATCCATTGTTCGTTTTGATTTTTAACACGGGGTTGTTCCCTCGTTTGAATAATCCTGTATAGCTTCCACAAATACGCAAGGCTGCGGTGTACGGTCTCGAGAACTTCCAGTCGTGACATGGGAGCAGAGTCATACAACATGTAGCCACATTTCGTTCTGCTCCTATGAATACTTCTAGGATTGCTCTTACAACTGAATTAATGGATTCGGTAATCTTTTTGCAGGATCGCGCGTGACATCAGAGCAAACTCGGACGACGGGAGATATGAATAAACTTCGGCAGCAGAAGCGGCACGTCACGTCACGTCACGACACATCACGTCACGTCTTGATATTAAGTGATTGCTTGGTGGCTCAGCATTCCGTGGCTGTGGCCCCGTCGCACACTAGGGCCGACCCAGACTTTACGAGCGGACCGGTTACGACCGTGGCGCGGCGCAGAGGGCCCCTACACGGCCGCAGACAAAGGCACGCCCCAGTACTGCGGGCTACATCGTGGCGTCTGCAGGGGCAAGACCGGCCAGAGCAAGGCCCTTTACGCGTCGCGCTATTTATGTCATTACAGAGAGACAAATTCCGACTCTCCGAAGGAGCCTGCCAGCGACTTTACTGGATAACCCATCAGGTAATCGCCGGATGCTGCGAGGCAACGATCGATCAGTTGAGGCTTTCAATATAATTCTGTTTCGCAACCGTCGGCATTCTTCGAGGTCCAAGACATCAGCGCAAAGTTTCAGAATAGGGCAACAGAACTACTCTCTGTAAAATCCCCAACATTTTTTCTCAACTATTTATTTATAGTATTTGCAGGATATCTTGAGTGGAATGATAAAAAAAAAAAAAAGCACGAAAGATTAGAGGAGTAGCAGGAATGAGAATAACGATCAACTTAACATATCAGAATTCGTATCCACGTAGAAGATGAAGTAAAGGAATCTTCCTATGCAGGAAGCAAAATAACAGACGTTGGACTAATTATTGTACAAGGAAGTGCACAGTATTCGGCTGGTTTCATTTTCAACAGGCTTCTAGAAGAACAGAATAAGAGTGATAAATCGCAAGTATTCTAATGTAAGTTCAAAGATCTCCTTCCGGCACTCTCCTTCTATTCATTTCGTGATTTCCTCGCAGTACTTCAGCAATTTTCTTTATAACGTGTTATTTATACGTGCAATTATTGACTACTCCTTCCGTTTTTCTTTTGTTTTGTATATAAATTTTGTAATCGGCGTATATACACGATGAAGCAGTTTTTGCTCGCATGATATCTGAGAGATAAATAAATAAAAATGAATAAGAAGCAGACTAGAACAGGCGAAGGAAGCATTCCTTATCGAAAGTAGTGGTATGTAATTCGGAGAATGTGCACCTTGTGTGGTCGCCGTTGCTTCATCTCGATCGGTACGAGAAACAACCTCTGTGAGGTGCAACACGCATCGTTAAGAATCTGTGATCTCAGCATTAAGTTTTTCGGTTTCTTCTTTTGACTATACGCCAGGGCATGATACGTTAAAGCGATGTCTACTGATGCGGTTGGTCGTGAACAGTCGGTCAGAGGAAGTCGAATGCTACCCTAGTAGTGGACTGAAGTTTATGGTCGTATGTCGGGTGAAACGTAACAGCAGTACTTAACCGTAATTAAGAATTGAGGGATTCATGAAAAAATGTTTTATTCGAATCTCGTGGCACAATTTCATTACCATAATTCAATAAAAAATCTCAACAAAGGATATAACATAGTAATAGTGACATTACGTCGATTGTCCTTAATGAACTCTTACCAAAGGATCGTGATATATTGGTAATAAAGAAAGACTCACTAACTGATTGGAGTATAGGTAATTATAAGCGAGAAAATGGGTCGTTTACAATATGGAGCACGGCAATGTTTGGAAGTGAAATGTTATTGATGAAATGTCTTCACTGTGGTAACCAAAATGAAAATGAGAGTTTTGTAAAAGGTGTAAGGCAAATGTTGGGAACAACTAGTTTTGTGTGATGAAATCAGTTTCATGTTTCAGTGATCAGTATGAAAAGCAGTCAACGTGTTTTACGTTGCTTAGAGATTCTGACTGGAGGGAAGTGAATCAAAGTTTTGTAAGTGATAGAGTGGCAACTTTACTGAAAGCAGGTGAATCATTATTTGATGTGTCTAAAAAAGGGTTTTCCAAAGGAATGGGCAGAAGTAGAAAAGTGATTTATAATGGACAAAATTTGTTTGTCTTGCTGAATACTTCTAAAAGAAGTGCTAAATACAAACAAAAATTTGACGGCATTTTCCGAATATGACGTTTTTGAGTACATAGGTACATGTAAAACCAATATTATAAGCCCTCTTACTTTGATACTTGGCAGATTTACAAAACACCTTGCTCTTCAAACAAAACTAGAATTTTTCATGTTAGTTAAAAATATGTTCGAAATTGCGATTAAAAGTTATGAAGTTTAAATCAACCTAAACCTAATTTTTGAAATGCAAGTTCTGATTCACGTTTACATCAGTTAGGTAAGTTCTAGAGTTTCAAGCGCCCACGAATTATTCTTTGAATGCTGTGCAATTCCTCTTACGTCCAAGGAAAACTATGCGTACATCACTGCATCCACGTAAAGATTAGTGAAAAATCCGAAGGAAACGTTATACGAAAAATTAAAATTTCTCGTCAAGTTTGTAACTTGCACTTCAAAGAGTCTGAATATTGACTGCCCCCGGAGCACGTGGACAGAGGTTATCATTTCTAATCGGAAAAGAGTTGATGGTAAAAATTAGATTTTCCTGTGGTTCCATTCCTGCTTTAAATAGGTGGTTTGAAACCCCACTTTGCATAATCTATTTGACAGTCTCCAAACGCATTAGATATTTTAATCAGGCAGTGTCAGATTCTTATAATTACTTGCTGTGAAACGAGAGTTCCTTTTGAAGCAAGCAAATCAAATGGTTCAAATGGCTCCGAGCACTACGGGACTTAACATCTGAAGTCATCAGTCTCCTAGAACTTACAACTAATGAAACCTAACTAACCTAAGGACATCACACACAACCATGCCCGAGGCGGAATTCGAAACTGCGACCGTAGCGGTCGCACGGTTCCAGACTGAAGCGCTTAGAAACGCTCGGTCACACTGGCCGGCCAAGCAGAGCAGTTTAGGGTTATCGGGTACAGTAGGTCATTCGTTAACGTATCTGGGAGAAAGAGCCTATCGTACTCCATAGTCCTGAGGGAAACACCACGTTATGCTACAGCATCCGCTTACTAGGTCTCTGAGTCACTAATGTATATTATTAAAGCATGCAACTGCAGTACGTGATACTGAGAAAGAAACACCGCGTTATGCTGTCGGATACTAGGTCTCTGAGTCATTAATGCATGTGACATAAAGAAGTGACTATACTGTATCACTCTGAGAAAAAAAACCTACCTAATATACTAAGTCTCTTGACTCATTACTCTATGTTAGAAAAAGAAGCGACCATAGTACATGATCCTGAGAGAAACCCCAAGCTATAGGAGTATTACAGCGTCAGCACACTGTCTCTGAGTTACTTGGCTAGGCAGATCAAGCTTCCTCGTTCTTCTTGTCAGGACGTGGTGAGACACCCTGAAAGTCCTACACCTTGTTTCATGGTGCACAAATTATTCTAAACATTAGAACCTATTCCCGCGTCTGATGGTTCAATGAATTCTGGGTGAACAAGACGCGAGGAGAGCCGTACGAATCCGGACAGAATGGTGCCGTGGAGTGGAAGTGGACGCATAGGCGAATGTGAGAAACACTGTGAAGGTGTCCCGGAAAGGCCGTTAAGTTTGCCGGAATGTGGCGTCTCATTAAGAGTCTGAGGCGCCGTAATTGCGGAATATCAGATTATGATAATGACGCACGGGGAACCGGCAGCCAGAAGGGAGCAAGCGCGAGCGTGCCTCTGTATAATTAGTAGGACGCGCTAACGAATTTAATTACACGTGCTGCTGGCACACTCGGACACGTGGCTCCAACGCACCGGCGCACATTCTCCACGTGGGACTACCTGGCTGCCTAGAGTTTTCTACGCACGGGACGTAGAACTTCAAGGTGTAGATCACTGGCGTCATTTTCGATGAAACTGAGAAAAGGCCTTAAGCCATACGGCAAGTGAGTATAAAGCGCATTTCACACTTGTACTGAACCATTTTCAACCCACATTCTCCAGTCCGGTCTTAGTCTCCTTCTATTAGGTTGGCGCATAAGTTCGCAGAGTTTTCGTTTTGCATTTTGATACTCTGGTTGCTATGAGTTTATTTGTCGACTGTCTTTTTTATTTGTAGTTTATTGTTGCTATTTGAGTTTAAATATTGTCTTTTGGAGAGAGTGAGTGGAGTTATGGACGCTAGAAAATGGAGCTCCAAGTCGAGAAATCGGAATATTTCTTACATATTCTTCTGTTTGAGTTCAGTATAGGGATGAAAGCAGCGGAGGTAGCCAGGAACATATGGAGATAATGCCATCGGACAGAGCAGGGAAAGAAAATGGGTTTTTCATTTTAAGGAGGATTCTTTTGACATTTGTGATTTCCCGCATTCAGGGAAACTTCTGAAGTTTGATGAAGTTCGTTTAACTGCATTTATCCACAGTTATCCACGTCACAGAAATCTAGAACTGGCAAATGTGATGAACACTGCTATTATTCCACTACTGTGCGAAATTTGCAACCAATGGGAAAGTTTCAAAAATCGAGCATATGTGTTCTGTGTGCTCCAACAATAAGACAAAATAGCAAAAATCAGCAGGAGGCCATGTATGTATCTCTGCTTTCTCGTCATCAACTATCTCGTGAACAACACTGATCATTCACAGTCTGAATAGTTACTGGTGGCGAAAAATGGTGTCTTTATGCTAACGTAAGAAAATGAAATTAATGACTGAGCCCAAACAAAGCAGTAACTCTCCGTACAAAGATCTGCGCACATCTATAAAAGATAATGTTATCCATCTAGTGAAGCAGCGGCGGTGTGGTGTATTGCGCATTGCTTTCCTGAGGTGCAACCACAATTTTCGTTGTTTATTGCCAACAACTAAGACGTCTTGCAGGCGCAGACCAAGAGCAACAACACGAAGACGGTGTGAAGTGACGCTACTTCACAAAACCGCCTGCTTGCATTCTGGCAAAAAATGTTATACAGGAGTTGGATTGGGATGTCATCCCACACCCACGTTATTCACCTGATATTGTGCCCTCAGATTTTAATCTTTACCGCTCTCCATCAAACAACCTTCAAGGAAATTGATTTCCGAATGGAAACGCTATCCGAACATGGCTCAAAACGTTCCTCATCTGAAAACGACGAGACTTCCAGTCGCGGAATCAAAAAGCTACCCCAGCGAGAATACATCATTAATAACTTAGGTCCCCCCCTCCCTTGACCCATGGACCATGCCGTTGGTGGGGAGGCTTGCGTGCCTAAGCGATACAGATACACGTACTGTAGGTGCAACCACAACGGAGGGGTATCTGTTGAGAGGCCAGACAAACGTGTGGTTCGTGAAGAGGGGCAGCAGCCTTTTAAGTAGTTAATGATTGACTGATCTGACCTGGTAACATTAACCAAAACGGCCTTGCTATGGTGGTACTGCGAACGGCTGAAAGCAAGGGAAAACTATAGCCGTAATTTTTACCGAGGGCATGCAACTTTACTGTATGGTTAAATGGTGATGGCGTCCTCTTGGGTAAAATATTCCGTAGGTAAAATAGTCCACCATTCGATCTCCGGTTGGAGACTACTCAGGAGGGCTTCGTTATCAGCAGAAACAAACTGGCGTTCTGCGGCCTGAGCGTAGAATGTCAGATCCCTTTATCGGGAAGGTAGGTTAGAAAATTTGAAAAGGGAAATGGATAAATTAAATATAGTGGGAGTTCGTGAAGTTCGGTGGCAGATGGACCAAGACTTCTGGTCAGGTGAATCCAGAGTTAATAATGAATAACAATTTAGGAGCGCGGATAAGCAGCATAGTGAACGCACTAATGTAGCCAATATAGACATGAAAACCACACCTACCACATTAGTAAAAGTATATGTGACAACTAATTCCGCAGATGACGAAGGGATTGAAGAAATGTATGATGAGATTAAAGCAACTATTCAGATAGTGAAGGGAGACGACACTTTAATAGTCATGCGGGACTGGAATTCGATACCAGGGAAAGAAAGAGAAGGAAAAGTAGTAAGTGAATATGGAATGGGGTTAAGTAATGAAAGAGAAAGCCGCCTGGTAGAAACTTACACAGAACGTACGTTAATCATAGCTAACACATGGTTTAAGAATCAGAACAGAAGGTTGTATACGATGAAGAGGCCTGGAGACACTGGAAGGTTCAAAATGGCTCTGAGCAGTATGGGACTCAACTTCTGAGGTCGTTAGTCCCCTAGAACTTAGAACTAGCTAAACCTAACTAACCTAAAGACATCACACACATTCATGCCCGAGGCAGGATTCAAACATGCGACCGTCTCGTGGTTCCAGACTGCAGCGCCTAGAACCGCACGGCCACTTCGGCCGGCACACTGGAAGGTTTAAGATAGATTATATAATGGTAAGACAGAGATGTAGGAGCCAGGTTTTAAATTATATGACATTTACAGGGGCAGATGTGGACTCAAACAACAATCTATTGGTTATTAATTGTAGATAAAAACTGAAGAAACTGTAAAAATGAGCTAATTTAAGGAGATGGGCCTTGGATAACCTGAAAAAACCAGAGATTGTAGACAGTTGCAGAGAGAGCATTAGCGAACGATTGACGATTTCGGGAGAGTGAAATACTGTAGAAGAAGAAAGGGTAGCTTTGAGAGATGAAATAGTGAAGGCAGCAGAGCATGAAGTAAGTGAAAAGACGAGGGCTAGTAGAAATCCTTGGCTAGTGGGCGAGATATTGAATTTAATTGATGAAAGGAGAAAATATAAAAATGAAGTTAATGAAGCAGGCAAAAAGGAATGGAAACGTCTCAAAAATGCTATCGACAAGAAGTGCAAAATGGCCATGCAGGGATGGCTAGAGGACAAATGTAAGGATGTGGAGGCACATATCACTAGGGGTAAGATAGATACTGTTTACAGGAGAATTAAAAAGACCTATGGAGAAAAGAGAACCACTTGTATGAATATCAAGAACTTAGAGTGAAAACCAGTTCTAAGCATAGAAGGAAAAAGTAGAAAAATGGTTCAAATGGCTCTTAGCACTTTGGTACTTAACATCTGAGGTCATCAGTCCGCTATAACTTAATACTTAAACGTAACTAACCTAAGTACATCACACACATCCATGCCCGAGGCAGGATTCGAACCTGCGACTAAAGCGCCTAGAAGCGCCCGACCACAGCGGCCGGCGGAAAGTAGAAAAGTGGAAGGAGTATATAGAGGGTCTATACAAAGACGACGTACTTGAAAGCAGTATATAGAAACAGAACAGGATGTAGATGAAGACAAATGGAGATATGATACTGCGTGGAGAATTTGATAGAGCACTGAAAGACCTGACTCGAAACAAGGCCGTGGGTGTAGACAACATTTCATTAGAACTACTGATAGTCTTAGGAGAACCAGCCCTGACAAAACTCTACCATCTGGTGAGCAAGATGTATGAGAGAGGCGAAATGCCCTCGGACTTCAAGAAGAACGGAATAATTCCAATTCCAAAGAAAGCAGGTGTTGACAGATGTGAAAATTATCGAACTATCACTTTAATAAGTCACGGCTGCAAAATACTAATGCGATTTCTTTGTAGACGAATGGAAAAAATGGTAGAAGCCGACTTCGGGAAAGATCAGTTTTGATTCTGTAGAAATGCTGGAACACGTGAGGTAATACTGACCCTACGACTTAACATAGAGGATAGATTAAGGAAAGGCAAACCTACGTTTCCGGCATTTTAGAGTTAGAGAAAGCTTTTGACAATGTTCACTGGAATCCTTTCTTACGAATTCTGAAGGTGACAAGGATAAAATAGGGAGTGGAAGGTTATTAACAATTTGTACAGAAACAGATGGCAGTTATAAGAGTCGTCGGCCATGAAAGGGAAGCTGGGGTTGGGAAGGGGGTGAGACAGGATTGTAGGCTATCCCCGATGTTATTCAATCTATATACTGAGCAAGCAGTAAAGGAAACAAAATAAAAATTTGGAGAAAGAATTAAAGTCCATGAAGAAGAAATAAGAAGTTTAAGTTTTTCCGATGAAATTGTAATGCTGTCAGAGACAGCAAAGGACTTGGGAGAGCAGTTGAACGGAATGTACAGTATCTTGAAAGGATATATGATGAACATCACTATAAGCAAAACTAGGATAATGGAATGTAGTCGTATTAAATCAGGTGATCCTAAGGGGATTGTTTGGAAATGAGACCTTTAAGTAGTAGATGAGTTTTGCTATCTGGAGAGCAAAACAACTGATGATAGTCGAAGTGGAGAGGATATAAAATGTAGGCTGGCAATGGCAAGGAAAGAGTTTATGAAGAAGAGAAGTTCTTTTCTAAAAATATTTGCGTGGAGTGTAGCCATGTATGGAAGTGAAACATGGACGATAAACAGTTTAGACCAGAAGAGAATAGAGCCTTTCGAAATGTAGTACTGCAGGAAAATGCTCAAGATTGGATGGGTAGATCATGTAACTAATGAGGTGGTACTGAATAGAATTGGGGAGAAGAGGAATTTGTGGCACAACTTGACTTGACTAGTACATGGTCTGTGGCATCAAAGGATCACCAATTTAGGATTGGAGGGCAGCGTGGAGGGTAAAAAGTCTAGAGAGAGACCAAGACATGAATACTCTAAGGAGATTCAGAAGGATGCAGGTTGCAGTACGTAGTTAGAGATGAAGACGCTTGCACTGGATGGAGTAGCATTGAGAGCTGCATCAAACCAGTCTCTGGACTGAAGACCACAACAACAACAAAAACGACTAAAGTCCATGTTATGCGTATGTGTTGTGTTTACGAAACGTATGGGAAAACGCTTGGAACTTATGCACCAACCCAATACAATCTGTCCCCGCACTTCCCTCCATTACAACTCGGTGCTTCAGGACGTTTCCTATCCACCGATCATTACCATTAATAATGTTGAGCCATTAAATCTTTTGTACCCAAATCGATTCAGTACCTTCTCCCTTGTTATCCGATCTATTAATGTAATCTTAATCATTCTTTTGTAGGGCATGCTTTCACTTTATTTTATTTGGTTTCAGGCAGAGTCCAATTCCCTAGATACTGATTTCATAAGCATGTATTCTCTTCTAATCTGAATTGTTTATTGAGCACGTTTCACCTCTTCAGAAAGCTACACGCCTGTCTGCTCATAGTCCACGTTTCTCTACCATACAATGCTCTGTTCCAAACGAACTCCCTCAGAAATTTCTTTCTCAAATTACGGTCAATGTTTGATACTAGTATACATTTCTTGGCCAGGAACGCCCTTTTTACGAGTGCTAATCTGCTTTTTCTGTCCTCCTTGCTCCTTTCGTCATTGGTTATTTTGCTGCCTATATAACAGGATTCCTTAACTTCATCTACTTCGTTATCCCCAATTGTGATATTATATTTCTTGCTGTTCTCTTTTCTGTCACTTCTCATTACTTCCGTCTTTCTTCGATTTACTCTCAGTCCATATTCTGTACTCATTAGACTGTTCATTACATTCAGCATTCTCCTTAACTTCAAATAAGAATAGCAATGTCATCAGCGAATCTTATCAGAAGTATACCTTAACCCGGAATTTTAATTCCAGACCTGAAACTTTCTTTTATTTCCGTCATTGCTTCTTCGATGTATAGATTGAAAAGTTGAGGTAAAAGAATAAATCCTTTCCTTATATTCTTTTTAATCTATGCACTTCGTCCTTTGTCTTCCACGCTTTGTGTTCTCTCACGACTCTTCCACATATTGATGTTATGCGTCTCTCCGTTAGCTTATTCCTATTTTTCTCAGAAATTCGAACATCTTGCACCAACTGACTTTTCAAACTCTTTTTCCAGGTCGACAAATCCTATGAGCGTGTCTTGATTTTTCTTTATTCTTGCGTCAAATACTAACCGCAACAGTCAGACCTATCTCTCTGGTGACTTAAGTTTTCCTAAAGCCAATCTCATTGTCATCTAACACCTCCTCAGTTTCCTTTTCCATTCTGTTGTAACAACAATGACGTACAAAATACTTTCCCGTATATCACGTTAGGGTGCTTTCCCCGTTCCTTGTAAGTATATGTAGCGAGAAAAGAATCTTCAAATACTGTATCTTCAAATGCTATTGTCTAATCTTGTCTTCGCTAGCTCTTCGTGAACGATGCGTAGGGGGTTTGTAGTATACTCGTATATTCTTAATTCAATACTGATTTTTGAAATTTCTTTAGTGGAATTCCACGTGATAATTTAAATATGTCTTCAAGCGCCTGCTAGTTAATGATCTTCACTTTCGTGACACTTTTTCATTAGTAAAAGAAACATATGATTATTCGTGCTACCTACACGTGTTACTAGTTCTATATGACCTAATTTTGTGTTTGGTATGGCTCCCAGAGACTTGAGCAATAATCTAGGACACGTAGCAGTGAGCGCTTTGTAATCAGTTTCCTTTGCAAACTGACTTCATATTCCCAGTATCCTACCAATGAAGTGAAATCTGCCACCTACTTCACTTTTGACTGAGGCTATGTGACCATCTACTGCGTTTTTTACATCGAGGTACTTTTATGAGTTCCAGTTGTGACTCATCGTAGTGTAATCATAACGTGATAAATTAGTAGCACTGGTATAGATCCGGAATTTCAATCAAGATGGTTATTTAGGAATATCTTTGAAATCTTACGAAGACCTGACTGGATGTGTGAACAACATTGCTCATTTAGTTCTTCATTATAGGGAACAGCTTTAAGCAAACGCTTTGAGGTCGCCAGTAATATTGTCTATGAATCCATTAACGCACAAGATGAACAACAAGGAACGCGCCTCAATCTGCTGTTATATTTCTCAATAGCGTTCCAGCTAAGATACACAGCACCGTCCCTGCTGCGAAATTATAAAACCAGTTTTTCTTTCATTCCACTTTTGCTAGCAAGCATTGGTTTGGTACTGGGTGGAATGGTTTTCAGAAGTAAACCAATACTGCATGATGGCTTATATCTTCATTCATGCATTTCATGACGTCGTGTGATGAAAGTGCGAGCTTGATTTCGCTTGAACATTGTAGTCATTCTGGTTGGGATGGAGAAGGTCATTCTGTTCGACGTATCTTATTACTTTTCAGCTCAGAACATTTTGCAAGATCCTACTGCAGATTGAGCGGTAGTAAAGTTAGCTTTGAAAAGCGCGTAGCGTGAAGCAGTCGCTCTCCGTTTTCTGCTGGTGGCTCCATTGTTGCAATTGAAGGCCTCGGTGTCTCCCTCTAGCGGCAAAGGGGAAACGTGGACTGTTCGCGTGGATTTAAGAGTTGACTGTATGGGCTCTCGTGGAGGGTTGGCAGTCGGGCATCAAGAAACGACTTCTTTCCGGTCCTAGAGGGACAGCACGCAGACCCTGGCATCAGCGTAAGGGACGAGACCAGCGACTCCGTGGTACGGGGCGTTGACTGCTCGTCGCGAAAGAAATCTTGCTGAGCGTGGGTCCCCAAAGAGCCTAATCTGCAGTTCGGCCGTATGCTGTCGACCAGCTATGTGGTTCTGAAACTCGGCGCGCCTTCCTGCGTCCGTTGAAACGGCTGGCAGCGGACGGCTCGGCAGAGCATTTGGAGCTGCTGCGTTGGTTCAGTCCTGGGAGTACTAACGCACCAGAAGTTGAGTACTGATCGTTAACAGATTTTATGAAGTTTAATTGAATTCAATTTACTTATTCTAGTTAATTATACCAGCCGTATTTGTTGGTGGTTTCCCGCCATTCATTCTCGCCTGCCCACCAACGGGACGGTGGTAATATTGGAAAGGGTGGTCCGTTTGTCCCCTTTTGGAGGACGAAATGGGGGGGGGGGGGGAGTCAGAGTAAATGTGTGGTTCGGATTGCTTCTTTCCCCTCCCAGCTTATGCACGGGTTTATTCGACTGTCAGCCTCTGCCATGTCTGTGAAAGTCTAAGGCACCAATGACTGTACTGTTTAAAGTGCAAGGCACTAAGACCTGATCCATTTTCTCGCCTGCCATAACTAGTATTAGTAGACTCACGTGTAAAAGGTACTCTAAGAAAGAAGAAAAATTCCTTTTGCCTCGTGGTAAGAACTAGTCAATTGCATAACAAATTCCTGCTCATTTGGAAGCTGTAACTTATGTACATTTGTGTTTATATATATTTGGCTATAATCAAGCAAGGTTAATATACACCGTAGAGGTTTTTTTATATTGTTTCTAGTTAGCTAAAACTGTATACCTTTTAAGGCTTTTACTCAACGTGTTTATATGTTTTATACAGGTGGTTGGTTATTAGTGTGTTTTCTTGCCATGTTTGCCATTTCATTACGGGTAGAAATTGTTACCTTCAAAGGAGAATGCTGTGAAAGTTCGCAAGTCCTACCTAGCGAGCGTATGTGTTTGCCGTAAGTTAACTGGCAGAAATTTGTAAAATTTGTTTTTTTATATATTTTGGAAATGTTAATGTTATTAACTGTGAATGTCCCCCCGTGTGCATGACTCAAGCGTTTTGGTTTTTCTCTTTTGAGAAATTTTGTAAATGGGATTGTCCTTATATGTTGCAGACAAGTTAGATTCTGCGCCATTTAATGAATGGAGTGAAATTCACCTCTAATTTAGCTGAGCTTGAAATATTATACAGCGTCGCGTTGTATACGTTAAATTGCTTACCAGCACTTGCCTTTTACAGGTGTGAAATTTTTTATAATAATATAATAATTTAAAAGTCCTTTCCTATCGTAAATTGACTTATTTGCTAAATTATTGTTTTTTTTTTTTTAATATCGTAAAGTCTTGAACCAAATATGAATAAAGTGCGTTACTGAAAATTGTGTGTAATTTCACCAGTTCTTCATTGGCACCTACTTGCACTTTACATTTTGTGTAATGATTGAGCCGGCCGGATTGGGCGTGCGGTTCTAGGCGCTGCAGTCTGGAGCCGAGCGACCGCTACGGTCGCAGGTTCGAATCCTGCCTCGGGCATGGCTGTGTGTGAAGTCCTTAGGTTAGTTAGGTTTAATTAGTGCTAAGTTCTAGGCGACTGATGACCTCAGAAGTTAAGTCTCATAGTGCTCAGAGACATTTGAACCATTTTTTTGTAATGATTGAGATTAATAACCTTTGGTGAACCAGTAGCAATTTTACGGTTCACAGATGAATGTCAGTTACATTGGACGATAGTTTGTTAATCATTTCCGGCGTGTCGCGGGAGTCATAGGGCGGCGACGACAACGTGCGACATACCTCTGACAGGTGGGCTGCAGCAAGTACAGACCCTGCAACAGAGCGAATGGACAGTCCAGTGGGCCATTTAATTAGCAGCCCGATCCACAGAGGGCCTTCTCATACACAAGACACTGAAAGAAGGGCACAGACAACAGCGACAGGGACCGCTCCTTCTGCCGACTTAACGCTGCATCCTTGTGAACCGTGTCGAATGCCACGCTGCGTCCGTGTTCCCCCTGCTTATTTCTGTTTGAAGTATCCGCACTTTCCTAGAGGGCGTTGCAAGCTTCAGCGAGCGCGCTGCTGGCGCGTCCACTGCGAGGAGGCGGTGAGCCGTGCGGAGGGCGGGCGAGCTAGCTGAGACGAGTGCTTGGCTATGGACGACCGTTCTAGAGCGGGAAGCTCGGTCCCTCTACTGTAAGTCTGGATGGGCCCAAAAACCCGGGGTCTGAGGGCACAGGAGGCTGTAATTCTGTGGACAACGTTTGGTTTCCCTTCATGGACTGGGGAAGCTACACTACTGGCCATTAAATTGCAGCACCACGAAGATGGTGTGCTACAGACGCGAAATTGAACCGACAGGAAGAAGATGCTGTGATTGGCAAATGATTACCTTTTCAGAACATTCACACAAGGTTGGCGCCCGTGGTGACACCTACAACGTGCTGGAATGAGGAAAGTTTCCGAACGATTTCTCATACATACACAGCAGTTGACCGGCGTTGCCTGGTGAAACGTTGTGATGCCTCGTGTAAGGAGGAGAATGCGTACCATCACGTTTCCGACTTTGATAAAGGTCAGATTGTAGCCTATCGCGATTGCGGTTTATCGTATCGTGACATTGCTGCTCGCGTTGGTCAAGATCCAACGACTGTTAAGAGAATATGGAATCGGTGGGTTCAGGGGAGTAATACGGAACGCAGTGCTGGATCGCACCGGCCTCGTATCACTAGCAGTCGAGATGACAGCCATCGTATCCGCATGGCTGTAACGGATCGTGCACCCACGTCTCGATTCCTGAGTCAACAAATGGGGACGTTTGCAAGAGAACAACCATTTGCATGAACAGTTCGACGACGTTTGCAGCAGCATGGAGTATTCAGCTCGGAGACCATGGATGCGGTTACCCTTGACGCTGCATCACAGGCAGGAGCGTCTGCGATGGTGTACTCAACGACGAACCTGGGTACACGAATGGCAAAACGTAATTTTTTTGGATGAATCCAGGTTTTGCTTACAGCATCAATATGATCGCATCCGTGTTTGGCGACATCGCGGTGAACGCACGTTCGAAACGTGTATTCGTCTTGGCCATACTGGCGTATCACCCGGCTTGATCGTATGGGGTGCCATTGGTTACACGTCTCGGTCAACTCTTGTTCGCACTGACGGCACTTTGAACAGTGGACGTTACATTTCAAATGTGTTACGACCTGTAGCTCTACCCTTCATTCGATTCCTGCGAAACCCTACATTTCAGCAGCATAATGCACGACTTCATGTTTTCTGGTCCTGTACGGGTCTTTCTGTATACAGAAAATGTTCGACTGCTGCCCTGGCCAGCACATTCTCCAGATCTCTCACAAATTGGAAAAGTCTCTTTAATGATAGCCGAGCAACTGGCTCGTCACAATACGCCAGTCACTACTCTTGATGAACTGTGGTATCGTGTTAAAGCTGCATGGGCAGCTCTACCTGTACACGCCATCGAAGCTCTGTTTTACTCAATGCCCAGGCGTATCAAGGTGGTTATTATGGGCAGAAGTGGAAGGATCTATGCACCCAAATTGTGTGAAAATGTAATCACATGTAACTTCTACTATAATATATTTGTCCAATGAATACCCGTTTATTACCTGCATTTCTTCTTGGTGGAACAATTCTAATGGCCAGTAGTGTTTTAAGTCTGTCTGTGGCTGCCAAAATCCGAAGGTGGTGTCATCACTGAAAGTAAGATTTTTCATGTCGTTAGTTCAACGGTCGTCGTTTATCGGAGCCAATCTCGGGGTGTTGTCAGAGCTACTTATAACAGTGTGGCAACGTTTCTCTGGTTTGAGTTTGTGATCGGAAATTGCCTTTCGTCTGTGTTTCTGGCCCCTTGCATGATCGTGTTTTTGAGCGCCATGCTAACTTAATTAAGGTGCGTGTCGTAAAAAAAAAAAGGGTTTGTGTACCTTATGGAAGCCGTTGTTTTTCTATGGACGAGTTGGGTCACTCTGAGGATAAGCACATTGTAAAATGCTTAGATAACCTTGTACTGTCTGGCAGAGACATAGAGTGAACTGTGGCCAATAAATTTTATGAACGTCTAAATTGCGAGATTATGTTAATGTTTGCTAAGATCTGTTGTGTTTTAGTACGTATTCATATTAACTTTAGTCATTGTTATTGTGTATATATTCCTGTGTTGAGGAGTTTATTCCCCGTGCCATTTAAGTGCTCTTTTTAATTATATTTAAGGTAGTGCTAGTGTTTCTATTTGGTCATCCGCCAAGCCACGACTGATTTTGGTTGCTCGGTCTGTCTGAAATGTTGGGCCTGTTGGGTAGAGACCGTTGTTGACTTGCTCTCCTCAGCTCCGAATTCCCTTATTGATACTACGCCGGTAGTTCTGCCGGAATCTCATTTGCAGAAGTTATCACTTCTTGTGAGCACAAATAAAGCTACCTTTGCCTCTGTAATTTTCGTCCGCTGGCCAGCAAGCTTTGGTTAATCATGAGAAATCGCAGACTGGTCTTCGTCCAACCCAGTGCCTCGTGTTAGACGAGTTCCCTTTCCAGTTCGGGTAAATGTTTCCTCCTCCTGGTCGAGCCATCCTCTTTCCCGAGCCACGCTGGGGTAAGAGTTGCCCGATCGTCTATTACCGCTCAGTGTTCCAGGAGAATGAAATAAGAGGTTCATTATCCACTCCACCGTTATGCCTAAGAAAGGTGAATTAGAGCAGCTCTGGATAACCTAAGTATTGTACACTATTAAGATAGTTCTGAGTTTCGAGAAAGTGCTGTTTGGTAAAATTTAGCCTTCTGTGTTGGTAATCCGGCGTATTCCACGATCCAACATTGTTATAGAATTGAAAGACTTGGTTTTGATACATTGTCTGAGACGTTACTTAACTATTTGCTATTTATGTTAATTGCTTTAAATGAATCTTCTTTAATCTGTGGTTATAATTCTTAATGAGTGATCGTCCTTAACGGTGTAATATTTAATGTACGTCTGATTGTCGCCTATGGCACGTACTGACTTCATTCAGAGACTGAAAAGGTGGTCCTTGCTCGAGTTTATGGGACTTCATTAATCGTTGATATTTATCGTTTATGGTCTTGAATGTATGTTGGTTAAAAAGGAATAATCATAGATTCCTATTGTTCATTACGTAATTCTTAAGTTATATAGCAAATATTATGAGTGGAAATATTCTCTCATTGTTACACTTGCTTCTTCTGTGGTCTGCACTGTAGGGTGTAACAATGAATGCAAAATCTAAAGTGAAGCGTTGGGGCGAATTAATCCTTTCCCTTATCATTACCTTTAAAGATAACTGATTGTCGCTTGTTTTGGAAATTGGTTGGGAGAACAGTTCATTGATTGACACCGTAGAAAGAGTAAATCACCGTGTCACATGCGGCCAATCGAATGCAAGTATAGGTCCAGCATGCGAATCTTTAGGACCACATGGGCCTTGATGAAGGCAGTTCCGTCGCAGCCAGTCAACTGCTATGGACCCATCATCGCTTCCGACCGCACATCGCTTCCGCCTCCAGCGGACAGCACTAAGTTCGACGACGAGTTTGGGGAAACTGTTGGTATCATTATTTACTGTCATACATTCCCTGCGAGATTCAGGGGACTTGGAAATTCGTCCAGTTTTGTCGGGACTTGAAGTACATTCCATTCAGACTTTAGCTTACCAGTGAGAGCTTCCCCTTAGGGTTTTCCGAGTGTTCAGTCGAGTAGAGCGACTGTAGCATATCGTGGAGAATATTTTTCGGTGTTCCAGCAATAGGATTTTGTTATCGAGCATTCAGTTAACTTTACGTTTAGTCTAAGATTTTCTTTCAGGTTTTTAACATTTTCGCAGTTTGTCTGCAATGAGCTCCAGTATAGGTCAAGGGAGACCATTTGTATTGAGGAAACTCATTCTGTCAATAAATAGAGACAGAACTTTTTTCTTGTGTTTTATTGTGGGAGTGCTGCTAGCTCAACTTCAAACAAAGCTACTTGTAGCCGTGTGTGACCTTTGTTTATTTTTGAAACACTGTCCACATTTTTTGTCCAAGTGATCTAGCGCGCATCATAGCTTAATCAGCTAAGTCAGGTGCTAATTATGTATAAAATATAAAAGGGATTCCATGGTGACTTGTTTAATTTTAGCAATTTCAGATGTTTCTCAACCCTGTAGACACTTGTATCTATATAACGTATCTTTTCGAGAATTAAACTGGGATAGAACTCCTAAAGTAACTTTTAAAAAGCAGTTCAGTATTTCTATTTTTGACTGGTGTGCATTAGTTTCAATTTTCTTGTCATCGATGTATATCTGCTACATAGCTTTGGCGCCTATGTCATCTGTTACATAGGAACTGAATTTCACTCGAGTGATGGAATTTGAGATTTGAAAAATATTAGGTCAACATCTTTGCTTCCGACGTTCTGCAATAGATGGCAGTTGCGGCAGGTAGTTGTGCGTGTGGTAGGTGACAACTGTCATCCAATAAGCTTAGACTTTTGGAATCTTAGCTCCATCAAAATATTAGTCGACTTGTAATTAATTACATCATATTCTCGACAGGGAATGTGAACAGACGGAACCAATTCTAGTTATTTTTGGAAAGTTTTAAATTTGAGCTTTGCCATGAAGAAATATACGGATAAGGCTTATAAAATCTACATAAGGCCTATGACGAGGCATCTATTCGTGGAAGTACGTGCAGAGAATGGTTTTAACAGTGATTTTGACGTGGAAGGCCAGCATGGCACTGGAAGGCTGATTTCGAAGTTACTGAAACCGACGGCAACTATTACAGGAGATAGTTATCGATAGCAACTGTTTGAGCTGGTGATTTTGCAGCATGACTATGCTCGACCCCACGTCGCAAAACCCGGAAACGTTAAAATGGGAAATCTTACCCAACCGACCGTATCCTCTAGACCAGGGGTTCCCAACAAAATTTTCTAGAGGACCCCCTCATCGAGCATGATTGGTACCTTGTCATATGACACTATCAAGTACTTTAAAAAGCCAAATTAAGAGTCTTTTTATACGTTTTCTATTTTTGGTACTTAGGAAAAACATTGACAGATTCATTATTGAAAAAATATTGAGCTTAAAATTTTTTCCATTTACACATCATTGTTATTGTTAAATTTTTGATTATTGTTCAAAATTTTTGGCCTCAAATCTGGGTGTTTAGTGTAACAAACTCCTTAAAAAAATAAAAATGGAATATGAACTGAAAAGACAGGAAAAATTAAAACTGAGTGTATTGGTCTTTCAAATATACACTCGAGATTGCGTTGAGTAGACATGTGTGAGAAATGAGAAAACACTAATTTTATAGAAGGTATTATTTATCTGAAAAAATACAGTTACAACAGAGTACTCCATTAGTAGAGAGTTAGTTTTAATTTTCAGTTCATTAAAGCTCTTCTCACTCAGGAAGCGGCCAAAACAATAAACTTGTTATCAATATTTAATACATTTTTTATTCTAATAACATCTTGCGGACCCATCTAGCATAGCTCGGGGACCCCTGGGGGTCTGCGGACCACTTGTTGGGAGCCACTGGTCTAGACATTGCCTACCGACTTTTTCGGCCAATGTTACACATCCTCGCTGACTATCACTTCCGGTGCCGGCCGGGGTGGCCGAGCGGTTCTGGCGCTACAGTCTGGAACCGCGCGACCGCTAAGGTCGCAGGTTCGAATCCTGCCTCGGGCATGGATGTGTGTGATGTCCTTAAGTTAGCTAGGTTTAAGTAGTTCTAAGTTCTAGGGGACTGATGACCTCAGAAGTTAAGTCACATAGTGCTCAGAGCCAGCCATCACTTTCGGGAATACGAACAAGAACAAAACTGGATCGATTTATAGGTCTCCTCAAAATACGCCCAATTCTTTTGCTGTCAGCTTCGTTTGCTCCCCGAAAGATCAGAGTAAGTAGTCGCCGGTGATGGTCAATATGTTCAATCGTAAATATGTTGTAAGGTTTTCAGTATAAGAGGAAAAACGGCGGAAGCAAAGCTGTAGACCTAGTAGGAAGGATCTACCGACAGAACTGAAACTGTAAATATCGATCGTGCGTCGCACTTCAATAGTTTAGACGATAATTTTGTTAAGTTGCGATATAAAATCGCACAGGAAACCTATGGTAACTTTTTTAATACCATGGACGTGTTTTTTTTTACGCAACAGATCACTGGCCTCAGAAATTTCATTCGTTTACCAGGCCAGTGCTCAGTGTATCAGATAAAAGTACTTAATACCGAGAATGTCATGTCACACAATTTCTTTCAAAACATTGATGTTCATCGACTCATCCGCTCTGATGAACATCTAGGTTACATGAATAAAGATTTTACATGTAGATTCTTGTCGTTGACGGCCGAAACAAGCGGTGAATAAAAATGCTCAGATAATTGGACTACTCAAGAGAGGCGAGGTCTCGTGTTAAAGTCCCCGTCATGTCTACACATTTTATCTGGTAGTAAGAGACACGAGAACGTTCGTCACCGATGCACAACTGCGAGTAGCGGTAGAATAACGTAACAGCAAATTTTATGTTTGCCACTCAGTTTGTCGGCAGTCGCGCGCGGACGAGCCTGGTCGACGGCGAGCTTGCCCGTCCGTCCGCGCGAGGCGCTGCCGTCGGTTCCGGGAGGAGCCATCAAACTTGCAGGAGGCCGCAGTCCTCCGGGACTTCCCCCTCCCCACCACTGCCCTTGTTTCACGGTCCGCGGCGCGCGAAATGAGCGGCGAACGCCGCCTGCGACGGCAGCGGCGCTGAATGGCGGATGTCGCAGCGGAAATGTACAGTAGGCCTACCGCACCGGCTTAGGGCCCATTCTGCAGCGAAGCTGACTGTAGGGCGGCCGAGACCACACGTAAAATAAACATGGCCCGCAGGAAGGGGCAGGGGGAGGGGGGCGTCTTCCGCATACGCTAACAGAATACCTCATCGGACAAGCGGCTGGGTCGAGGACTTCCTTCGGAGCACAGGATAATCCAAAAGTGTTATAAAAACGAGTGTACGTATGTATGTTCGTTCCACAACTCCTCCTAAACAACTGGACCGATTTCAACCAAAATTGATGCATATATCATTTACTGTCTGGAAAGAATGTCTTTGATAATAAGAACAACCTATATATGAAAGGAATTGGGGGTGAAAAAGCAGTTTAGCCCATGATGTGCCAATACCCGTACTTTATTCATCCAGTATTTGAGAACTGAGCACTTGGTGACCAGCAAGATACTTTACACATAACCGGCCGCTGCGGCCAGGCGGTTCTAGGCTCTTCAGTGCGGAACCGCGCTGCTACTACGGTCGCAGGTTCGAATCTTGCCTCGCGCATGGATGTGTGTGATGTCCTTAGGTTAGTTAGGTTTAAGTAGTTCTAAGTTCTAGGGGACTGACGACCTCACATGTTAAGTCCCATAGTGCTCAGAGCCATTTGAACCATATGAACTACGGGAGGTCATCAGTCCCCTAGACTTAGAACAACTTAAACCTAACTGAATTAAGGACACGACACACATCCTTCCCCCAGGCGGGATTCGAACCTGCGACCGTAGCAGCCGCGTGGTTCCGCATTGAAGCGCCTAGAACCGCTCTGCCACAGCGGCCGGCTGTACAACATATATTTCAGGAAATGTGACATGAGAAAGAGTCAGTTATGCGAAAAGCTGCCGTATCATGCATAACGTTTACTATTATTTATTACTTCTTTGCTACCAACTCTGTTCGCAAAAAATGTAACATAAAGTATCCACATATGTCGCTGAAAGTCCCGACAAAAGACTTGTGTGAAAAACTGCAGCACCATGTACGACGACAATTTAATTTGTTACTTGCTGAGCTGTGTAGCAGCGCAATCTAAGGAGCCTTGCCACGGTTCGCGCGGCTCACTGTGGCATGAGTGTGTGTGTGTGTGTGTGTTGTTCTTAGCGTGAGTTAAATTAAATTAGATTAAGTAGTGAGTAAGCCTAGGGTCGGATGACCTCAGCAGTTGGGTCCCATTGGGACTTACCACAAAATTTAAAAAAAGAAATTATTGCTCCTTTACTACTAACTAACATTGATATGAGTGAAAAATTTCCACACCTTGTATGTAATTTTATTTTATTACATCTTTACTACTATCAGAATTCGCAACACATTTCGTGGTCAGTGGAGCCATATTCCACTGGACATATATGCAAGATTGTATCATTATACAGCCTTAGTTCAAGAGATACGTCATAAATGTTGAGCTGCATGAAGAGAAACTGCAGGGCAAAATTCGCTAGAGATACAGCTAAAACATGTACATAAATAGGTGCGAAAAATGTTAAATTTACGTGAAATATGTTTGACATGTGCATAGCAGGCAAAGCTGTGGGTAAATAGCTCATTCTAAAACTGGAACGATTTCAATGAAGTTTGATTCATATATTAGGTGCGATCTGGAAAGAAATACTGTGGTGGTAAGAACTGCTGGTCTCCTATCGGAATGGGGCTAATAACGTGGAGAGTGAATGGTGGGGGTGGAGGTGGACAAACAGGGAATCGAAGGGGAAAAGGGGCACAGATAGCAGGAGAGGAGGATATTGACAGAGACAGTGTGAGGAAATGATGGAAAGAGACATTGGGGGGAGGAGGGAGGAAATGGACAGAGAGAGGAGGTGACAGGGAGGTAAGGAAAGTGGAGATGGACTGACAAAAGAGAGAAGAGGGGATTAATAGTGAGAGAATGGAGTAGAAGGAGGGGGAGTAGGAGTCAGACAGATAGAGGGGGCAAGAGGAGAAATTGACAGAAGAGAGGAGGAAATGGAAAGAGTGGGGGCGGAGAAGATGGACACAGGGGGAAGAAAGAGATGGACAAAGCGGGGAGGAAGAGATGGACAGAGATAGTGGGGAGGAGCAGGTGAATAACGAGAGGGTGGAGGAGGAGATGAACAGTGTGTGGGGTAGGTGGAGACCGACAGAGAGGTAGGTAGACAGAAGAAGTAGAGGAGACTGACAGAGAGGGATAAAGAGGAGATAGACAGAGAGAGATGGAAGGAGGAGAGGGACTGACAAAATATTGGAATAAATACATACCTGGATTACGCGGAGTACAGGATTAGTTAAAAAAAAAAAGTTACCTGTTTGTCGGCACATGCAATACAGGCACAACAATGGGAAACGAAACTAAACTTGTTAAGTGAAAGGATGCGTTTGTCTGTACAAATGTTCACTTTGTATTAGCTACAGTTAATTATATATTGTCGCTAAGTAGGTAGGTGACGTTCGCAAGCCCGTCAGCCCACAAGGAATTTGTGTTATTTTATGGCTCTTTTATAACATTTAAATACTGTAAAATGGCTTATCGATGGGATAGAAGAATATTTTAGTACCTGTAACAAGGAAGGGAATTGAGGGGGAGGGCAGTGGGGGGTGGAGGGGGAGGAGAGAGAGATACTGTGAAACCCTAGTGGCATGTTCTGACGCTGCTATATTTATCGGCCCTTGGGCGAAACACATACAGTCAACGAGAGCGGAAACAGTCTGTTTTATACATGTTCTAAGTTACGAACACTTCGAAATTATTATTCACTGTGGACTGCTTATCCTTCACTAACAATACTAAAATAAATCTTCTTAAACGTATGACCTCAGGTTGGTTAATAGAAATTTAGAAGCGCAGGAACGCCATTCGAAAAAATATCAGTCCTCCCCTACAACTAATGGGGCCATCTCTGGACACTGCTGTGTTACAGATCTAGGGTTACTATAATAGTGTATCAATTGGTTCTTGTATTTTTGAAAACATATGTAAACCAAGATTGTTACTAACAACCATCTTCTACTCAGTACTAGGTTAAGACTTCTCTTTAAATATTACTCAGTTAGTAATACATCTAGTCATCAGTGACGGAGACTATTCCTTTTAGCTTATCACCCTTCTTTTTCTAGTCAAACTGTAGTACATTCTAAAGATGTTATTTCATGCAGTGATCACACGATCTACACTCCTGGAAATTGAAATAAGAACACCGTGAATTCATTGTCCCGGGAAGGGGAAACTTTATTGACACATTCCTGGGGTCAGATACATCACATGATCACACTGACAGAACCACAGGCACATAGACACAGGCAACAGAGCATGCACAATGTCGGCACTAGTACAGTGTATATCCACCTTTTGCAGCAATGCAGGCTGCTATTCTCCCATGGAGACGATCGTAGAGATGCTGGATGTAGTCCTGTGGAACGGCTTGCGATACCATTTCCACCTGGCGCCTCAGTTGCACCAGCGTTCGTGCTGGACGTGCAGACCGCGTGAGACGACGCTTCATCCAGTCCCAAATATACTCAATGGGGACAGATCCGGAGATCTTGCTGGCCAGGGTAGTTGACTTACACCTTCTAGAGCACGTTGGGTGGCACGAGATACATGCGGACGTGCATTGTCCTGTTGGAACAGCAAGTTCCCTTGCCGGTCTACGAATGGTAGAACGATGGGTTCGATGACGGTTTGGATGTACCGTGCACTATTCAGTGTCCCCTCGACGATCACCAGAGGTGTACGGCCAGTGTAGGAGATCGCTCCCCACACCATGATGCCGGGTGTTGGCCCTTTGTGCCTCGGTCGTATGCAGTCCTGATTGTGGCGCTCACCTGCACGGCGCCAAACATGCATACGACCATCATTGGCACCAAGGCAGAAGCGACTCTCATCGCTGAAGACGACACGTCTCCATTCGTCCCTCCATTCACGCCTGTCGCGACACCACTGGAGGCGGGCTGCACGATGTTGGGGCGTGAGCGGAAGACGGCCTAACGGTGTGCAGGACCGTAGCCCAGCTTCATGGAGACGGTTGCGAATGGTCCTCGCCGATACCCCAGGAGCAACAGTGTCCCTAATTTGCTGGGAAGTGGCGGTGCGGTCCCCTACGGCACTGCGTAGGATCCTACGGTCTTGGCGTGCATCCGTGCGTCGCTGCGGTCCGGTCCCAGGTCGACGGGCACGTGCACCTTTCGCCGACCACTGGCGCCAACATCGATGTACTGTGGAGACCTCAAAGTCCGTCAACTGCACATACGGTTCACGTCCACGCTGTCACGGCATGCTACCAGTGTTAAAGACTGCGATGGAGCTCCGTATGCCACGGCAAACTGGCTGACACTGACGGCGGCGGTGCACAAATGCTGCGCAGCTAGCGCCATTCGACGGCCAACACCGCGGTTCCTGGTGTGTCCGCTGTGCCGTGCGTGTGATCATTGCTTGTACAGCCCTCTCGCAGTGTCCGGAGCAAGTATGGTGGGTCTGACACACCGGTGTCAATGTGTTCTTTTTTCCATTTCCAGGAGTGTATATCTGTTTTCTTCTAGATAATGTAATAATATTCTTTAACAATTTGTAAGGCGATTTTCGCTTCAATGACTTTCTTTCTTTTACGTAAAGATTTTCATCATACATGTGACTGCATAATTATCGGAATTAGTTATTCCTCATAAAATGCTCCATCTGTTACATTCAACGCAAATTCTCCTCTCAGTTATATAACTACTGTGGCTTCTTTGAAGCCTTCTCCGAGGGGAGAAAAATATATTTCCGTTTTATTTTTCTTTGGTATTCCAATATCAAACCTACATTGGGGTAAGTAGAAAAACCAATCTACTCGAGATCCTTTCTCGTTTTTTGTACCGAAAAAGTATACGATTTTATCTCTCTTTCCTTGCATACAACCGCTGCCCCGATTACCACATGGTTCCCCAATCAGCCTCTCTTGGCCTTAGCTAATAAAACAAACCAATTTGACACTGTCACTTACGCTCTGTTTATTACAGATTGAAGAGAGTTGTACGAAATTTACTCACAAAAGACGCGTCTCCGTTACAATACAGGCGACTATACTTTAACGATAAACGCAGCCAATAGGCTAAAAACCACTTATTTGTCCTAAAAAAAATTTCTCCTGAGTATGAATTTGAAAACAGAAAGAAACAGCATTATTTGCACCTTTTAACAGGGACTGGTTGTAAGTAATTGCCATCCACACATTTTACAGCAGTTAGCTTCGATGTTATGGACGGTCATTGTCGTCCATGCCACTTAGTCAAGGTATGTCCCATCAATCACCGTTCTTGACTGTCCAGGAGCTCTAGCTTCCCCCATGAGCAATTACAACCATGATAAAAAAATCTGATATTAATTATCAGTAGTCAAAAAATTCACATTTCACATAACTTGAACAATAAAGTTTTTCATTAGTATTCAGTCTTCTAAAATTTACTTTTACGTAAGGTAGTACAACAATACCTTTCTTATGTGACGCATTATATTCATTTTGTTGAGTGAATTGCAGAGTAGTCATGTAGATGAGTCGTAAGACTTGGTCCAGAATAGAAAGCTTAGTTGGATCTGAAAGGCTTATATTGTCCTTGACTTGTTTAAATACAATAAATGGCTTTCTGTAATTCGGCAAAAATTCGCGTGATGCAGTTTTATGATGCCTTAGCAAAAGCGGATGAAAGCGAACAGAAATGACGGATGATAAAAGAACTGGAATGTGTGCAGGCTGGTGATCATAATACGCACATGCGTGCATTATGTGTACAAGAGCAAGGCTAAATGTTGAACTTGGACTAGAGACATTTGCAGAGACGGATGAACTTTGCAATCTCGTAAATAGAACAGGTAAAGAAGGAAGATGCTAGAAGGAGGTACTAGCAATTATTCCACAAAACAAAAGGATTTTTATAAAGAGGGACGTCTACTAACACCGAAAAACACAAAAATTTAATGAAAGTCTGTATTTGGAGCAGAATACTGTTCGCGTGCAAAATATGGACAGTGCTAAAGTCAAATATGAAACGGGTAAAAATGTGTTGATATTCTCATGGATTACACGAGTGGTTTACAAGGATGCCCTGTAATGAGTTAACAACAAAAATGTATGATCAAGAACAAAATAAAACGAAGAGATGAGCCCGCTGGACGGGTACAGTAACATGCCTCGTTGCTGGAAACTGTAGCAGTAGGGATGGTGGAAGGAGAAAGTCACACAGGCTGGCCTTGATATGAGTACACCTTGCACATAGTCGCTGATGAGGAATTCAGTAATTATTCCGAAATGAAGAAGATAGTTTGCAAGCTGTCATGTCTTAACACAACAGCTGCCAAAGTGAACATTGGAGTATCTGAGTGGAAAAACCAGAAATGTCAGTTGGCAAGGGTAAACAAACACTAAACACACAGACGCTACTGCAGCATCTTTCAAAAGTTGTACTTTAATGCCTGGTACAACAAGGTCTGACAGCAGGACTGAAGCTGAGAGCAGCCTCCCTCTTCAACTAGGTACCTACGGTGGTCATATTGACGTGCGCGATGATGCGTTTGTATTGGTGCAAGCGAAGAGAGACTGAAGTGAGCAGTAATGGTTTTTGTGTGTGTGTGGGGAAGGGGGGGGGGGGGGGGGGGTGTAGCCTACAGATTCATGGTAAAGCGTCCTCGTCTTCAGAAACACGCTCACTAAAATGCTACATAAGCGATAAAGAAAAAAAAAGTGTTGTTCCCATCTGCGGCATCGCACAAACCCTTAAGGTTAGATAATTAGAAATTTGTGTTATTCTTTAATATCAGTAGTCATAAAATTCATTTGCACTATCAAAATGAAGTATAGATGTTCCATAGTGAATACTAACACAGGACTTTAATGGCAACAAAGGCTGCAGATTTTCAGAGCCAGTCTCACTCCTGCGATACAGTCCCATGCATAAGATGCCGTTAAGACAACAGAAAGTGCTGGGTTTGGAGCCGTGTCGTGAGTGCGAGGTATGACCTATGATGGCGTCACACTGTGCTCAGCGATGAATCACGGTTCTGCTCTACCGCCAATGACCATTGTCCGTGAGTACGGCGGAGGTCTGGGGAGAGGTATCATTCTTTCGATGTTTTGGAGAGGCACACTGGTGATACTCCCGGTGTCATGTTGTTGAGTGGCATCGGATATAACTTTAGGTCGCGCCTAGTAGCGATTCAGGCCATTCTGATGCATCACAGGAATCCTGCATCTTCATGTGTTACCTTTCTGGCAACCATATCGCTGTGGTGTTTTTCAACAGAACAATGCATGTCCACACGTGGCACGATTGTCTGTGAACCATCTGTCTGACGCTAGGAGATACTATAGTAACCAACAAGATCGTCAGATCTATTCCCGATAGAACATGTGTGAGAACTGCTCGGACGTCAACTCCGTCCCTGCGACAGTATTCAGGATACCAAAGGCCAGTTGAAATAGTTATGGGGTAGCTTGCCATAGCAGAGGATACAACGTCTTGATCGCACCGTTCCAAACACAATAAGTCCACACACCCAGGCCAAAATGGCTGCAACGTCCTACTGATAGATGGGCTAATACTGCCAAATTCTTTGTAAATTCGACTCTGTGTCGTAGTCAACGAAGTAACGTGACATATGCTTCGGTACGTTAAATCGATTTTGTGTAGGCGATACATGTGGTCTGAGATCTTCGCTTTCAATGTATGCAATCATTTAAGTCATTCGCCATCTATCGTCAGTGTAATGCATTACAATGTCTGGTGACCAATCAGAACAACTGTATTCTGGTGCCCCAGTCTCCTCTAGTAAGGTACACAGACGGCGGTTGTCATTCGTGGACTTCGTATTCAATCAACATACAATATGACATTCGTCGTGTTGATACAGATGCCAAGGTCCCTCCACCTTTCATCCATACTTCGTGGACAAACTGAAAGGAGACAGATCAGTACTGTGCTGGTGTGAGGAGGCATCAGTTTTGTCTACCGTACGGAACTTGTCGCTGTCCACGGTCTCTTGCGGCCACACAGCACATCGAATAGATCCTGTTGGACCGCGTAATGGCTGCTGTATACGGTGGGGGCCTGAATTCCTTCTCATCCTCGATAACATCAGGGCCCATGTGATGGACACCATCAGGGATGTCTTGCGAAGCCTGGACATTGAAGTAATGGAATGGCTATGGTGACTGCCGAGTGTGGGGGACACGCTTGACAAACATGTTCGTAAAATTACCAAATATGCAGCAACCAGTCGCAAAATCGTGTTTTATTTATTCACTTTTGCAAATCGATTTCAACTGATTAATAGCCATCATCGGTGTTTTCATCTAATATGTGCCCCGACTAGTGATACGGTCTTCAGCAGAGGTCAAACATAAAGAGATCACTTTATGTTTTACCTCTGCTTAAGACAGTATCACTAGTGACGGCACATATTGGTTGGAAACACCGATGATGGCTGTTAATTAGTCGAAATCGATTTGCAAAAGTGAATAAATAAAACGTGATTTTGTAAGGTGTCAGGCAAATCCAACACCTTCCATGAAAACCCTGACATGATAAGCAAATCCGGTAGTATGTCACATAGCTCCGAATATATCGTGACATTAAATTAACCAACGTAATACGAGTAACGAGTGAGCAAATGGAATACCACAGACTAACACAAGAATGCCTAATTGCATGTCATACCTTCCCACTGTGAGACAGACGCAGTTCCGAGGGGAGAAACGAGAACAAAAGCCGAGAGCAGAACCGTGTTAAGCTAGAAGGCCGTACGATAAGGGACAGACTGGACACCCACGTCGCCAGCTAACCATTAGGACAACGCCAGCTGAAAGTTTTAGCGTGAGACTTTTTCGCGTCTCTGTTATGTCAAGGACCACCCCCCAGATCATGTTAAAAGCTAGAGCCCTCCAGAAAAACAGTATAGATCTTACAATAACACAAAAAGGGCCACACCACCTGCAAGTTATAGCGTGGGACTTTTTCGTGTCTGTGTTATGTTAGGACCCCCCCCCCCCCAGCCCATGTTAAAAGATAGAGCCTTCCAGAAGAACAGTATAGATCTTACGATAACGCTAAAAGGACCACACCACCTGCAGGTTTTACCGTGAGACTATTTCGCGTCTCTGTTAGGTTGCACACTTAAAAAACAATGCCCCACCACGAAAAGTATAACGTTTCTCATTGGATAGACAGAATTTTTGTAGGTTAACATTGAGATCCTGATTGGTCAGATGAAAACACGGCCAGTTTTTTTTTTTTTTTTTTTTTTTTTTTTTTTTTTTTTTTTTTTTTACCAACTTCGGTAAATGGTAGTAAGGAGAAGTTAGTTAGTTCCGAGACGGCGAGCTGGATGGCTGCTGCGCCGGTCGCTGCCCCCCTGATGTTGCCTAACCAACGACAAGGTAATGAACGCACACGATGCCGCATAACAGCGCATAAAGCTTCACTCAGAACTGCAGAAGTCTCATCTGTTACACACCTTTTTTGCGTAATACTAGTGTCGATTGTAAATTAAAGCTCAAGGTATTCACATTTGCCACTTGAAGTAAAAATCTGAAATGCGATGATTTCTCTGTTATATAATTATTGAGAAGCCACATCAGCCACTGTAATTTACGACAAGTTAGATAAGTAATTAAACATAATTGAGGGTCACTGTAGACCATTTTGATAGTTTTCTCTTTTGTGAAACTTAATTTAAGCCCAGATTATAGATGTTATATGGCATAGGTCATCCTTCGATCCATTGTTGAACTTGGAAACCCATTTGTTGAACGCAGTTGGTTTTTACCATCCTGTATTAAAACACTTCCTTTTATCAACAGTGCAATTTATAAACAATGTTTTGTGAGTAGAATAAAACTTCCAATGGTAAACTTAACTGCTTTTTCGACGTTATTTTACCATCTAACTAAAAATAGGAAAGCCTTGAACCCCTTCCACTAAATTTAGTTAGTATTAAGATTCTTTTACAGGGAGTGCAGCGGAGCTGACGCTGAGATCATTAAGTATTTGGTTATATCATCGCTAGTCTCAATAAACTCTTCTGAATTCTACATGTCATGTGTGGTCTGGCGTCTCCTTACCAGCAACAGGTCCCAGGTTCAAACTAGTCAATTCCCTAAAAAACACGCTCAGAGTGTCGTTGCGCGAAAGTGGTAGGGAGACACGATACAGAACAATCAGACACCACCATGAATGTTAGAATTTTGCGACTGGTTGCTGCATATTTGGTAATTTTATGGTTTACGGTCTCTGCATGACTTGGGAACTACATGGAGCCCACCATTTACAAACACGTTCGTGGTCGCCCTGTTCCACCACAGTCTCTCGAAGGACTCTAAAGAGCTCTCATTTAAGAAAAGGAACCAATACCACAGGGTGATCTCTGTAGCCTTATATCGAGTGTGCCACGCACGTGCCAGGCGGTGATAAACGCACACGGAAGGCACATACGTTACTGAAATTCTAAACATTCAACGCAGAGCATTGAAAATGACGGAATGAATTATTGTTTCCACACCATTCTGACATTTCGGCTCTTTTTATGTAAACGATCAAGGATCTAGTGATGTTCTGTTGTGCACATAACTTGTGAAAGATAACAGTCTAATTTAATAACGTATCCAGTCGTAAATTATAGCTGAGTATGGTATGGCAGATACCCAAAGTCATTTTCCCTTAATTCTTTTGAGCAATATATTGTAAGTGTATTACAAAAATTTAGTATTTGTTTATCAGATATTAATATCTTATTCACAGGAGCTTAATGTCAGTACGTCCTAGAAGAGTTAGAAATATAATGCTGGGTAAGACATCTATTTTGATCCAATGATGGTATATCCCCTTTGGGGGATTGTAAATGTACTGATAATTGTTTCAACATCGTCCACCAGCAGACAGCGTACCGTCGTAGCTACCTGATCGTCTAATGCGTCTGTCCTTTAATACGGAATACTCACAACCAGAAGACACAGTGTGAAGCAAAAACGCAACCAAGTCATGGGGACACACTAGTGCTTCCTACAGCCAACTGAGCGAGTTTGAAAAAGCTGAAACCGTGGCTTTCCGAGTGTCGGGAGGTATTTTCGGAGAACAACTGACTTGACAACAAATAACTCTAACAGAACTACATGAGCAGGCGTGGCATAACATATTCCAAGGAAAGTATTGACCATCTGCACTATCGACTGGATGTCAGCGTCAGTGCCTGCATTGCCGCCCATGGAGGCTGCACCACGTATAAGGGGTTTTACAGCATGGCTCAATACCTCAGAACCACTTGTGCTATTGATCAGTAAATGTAATCATTTCATGTACTCCTTGTGCTCTGTTGCGACAATAAATCTTAAATGACTTGGAAACATCTAAAACTGTGTACCGACTTTTTCCCTGTACTCTGTCTAAACATTCCTTCCTAAATTCCAAACATTCCATAAGAACAGACCCTATTTTCATTGTGTAGCATCTGTTAAAAAAAGGTAAGAAACAGCCAATTTCAATTACATACAGTTTCAGCTACTACTTGTGTGGAACTACGTGCCATCGTTGTCATACGTGTTCCATGTAACCTCCTTTTTAAAATATTAGTTATACAGGATGGTCCATTGATCGTGACCGGGCCAAATATCTCACGAAATAAGCGTCAAACGAAAAAACTACAAGGATGAAACTTGTCTAGCTTGAAGCGGGAATGCAGATGGCGCTATTGTTGGCCCGCTAGCTGGCGCTGCCATAGGTCAAATGGATATCAACTGAGTTATTTTAAATAGGAACTCCCACTTTTATTACATATTCGTGTAGTACGTAAAGGAATATGAAAGTTTTAGTTAGACCACTTTTTTCGCTTTGGGATAAATGGCGCTGCAATAGTCACAAACATATAGCTCACAATTTTAGTCGAACAGTTGTTCACAGGTAGGTTCTTTAAATCAAAATACAGAACGTAAGTACGTCTGAACATTTTATTTCGGTTGTTCCAATGTGAAACATGTAGCTTTGTGAACTTATCATTTCTGAGGACGCATGCTGTTACAGCGGGATTACCTGTAAATACCACACTAACGCCATAAATGCTCAAAATGATGTCCGTCAACCTCAATGCATTTGCCAATACCTGTAACGAAATTCCTCTCAACAGCTAGTAGTTGGCTGACGCATGTTGTGAGGCGTTGTTGGTGGATCACGATAGCAAATACCCATCAACTTTCCCAACCGAAAGAAATCCGCGGACGTTAGATCCGGTGAACTTGCGGGCCTAGGAATGGTGCTTCGACGACCAATCCACCTGTCATTAAATATGCTATTCAATATCGCTTCAACCGCACGCGAGCTATGTGTCGGACATCCATCCGTGTTGGAGGTACATCGCCAATCTGTCATGCAGTGAAACATCTTGTAGTAACATCGGTAGAACATTACGTAATAAATCAGCATATATTGCACCATTTAGATTGCCATCGATAAAATGGGGCCCAATTATCCTTCCTACCATAATGCCGCACCATACATAAACCCGCCAACGTCGCTGATGTTCCAGTTGTCGCAGCCATCGTGGATTTTCCGTTGCCCAATAGTGCATATTACGCCGGTTTACATTACAACTGTTGGTGAATGACGCTTCGTTGCTAAATAGAATGCATGCAAAAAATCTCTCATCATCCCGTAATTTGTCTTGTGCCCGGTGGCAGAAATGTACACGACGTTCAGAGTCGTCGCTATGCAACTCCTTGTGCATAGAAATTAGATACGAGTGCAATCGATATTGATGTAGCATTCTCAAAACCGACGTTTTTGAGGTTCCCGATTTTCGCGCAGTTTGTCTGCTACTGATGTTCGAATTAGCCGCGACAGCAGCTAGAACACCTACTAGGGCATCATCATTTGTTTTAGATCGTGGTTGAAGTTCCACATGTGGCTGAACACTTCCTGTTTCCTTAAATAACGTAACTATCCGGCGAACGGTCCGGACACTCGGATGATGTTGTCCAGGATACCGAGCAACATACATAGCACACGCCCGTTGGGCATTTTGATCATAATAGCCATACATCAACACGATATCGACCATTTCCGAAATTGGTAATTGGTCCATTTTAACACGGGTAATGTATCACGAAGCAAATACCGTCCGCACTGACGGAATGTTACGTGATGCCACGTACTTATACGTTTGTGACTATTACAGCATCAACCAATTACAAAGCGAAAATGTGGCCCAACTAAAACATTCATATTTCTTTATGTGTTACACGAATGTTGTTGTTGATGTTGTGGTCTTCAGTCCTGAGACTGGTTAGATGCAGCTCTCCATGCTACTCTATCCTGTGCAAGCTTCTTCATCTCCCAGAACCCACTGCAACCCACATCCTTCTGAATCTGCTTAGTGTAGTCATCTCTTGGTCTCCCTCAACAATTTTTATCCTCTACGCTGCCCTCCAATACTAAATTGGTGATCCCTTGATGCCTCAGAACATGTCCTACCAACCGATCCCTTCTACTGGTCAAGTTGTGCCACAAACTTCTCTTTTCCCCAATCCTATTCAATACTTCCTCATTAGTTATGTGATCTACCCATCTAATCTTCAGCATTCTTCTGTAGCACCACATTTCGAAAGCTTCTATTCTCTTCTTGTCCAAACTATTTATCGTCCATGTTTCACTTCCATACAAGGCTACACTCCTTGCAAATACTGTCAGAAATGACTTCCTGACACTTAAATCTATACTCGATGTTAACAAATTTCTCTTCTTCAGAAACGCTTTCCTTGCTATTGGAAGTTTACATTTTATATAATCTCTACTTCGACCATCATCAGTTAGTTATTTTGCTCCCCAAACAGTAAAATTCCTTTACTACTTTAAGTGTCTCATTTCCTAATCTAATTCCCTCAGCATCACCCGACTTCATTCGATTACATTCCATTATCCTCGTTTTGCTTTTGTTGATGTTCATCTTATATCCTCCTCTCAAGACACTATCCATTCCGTTCAACTGCTCTTCCAAGTCCTTTGCTGTCTCTGACTGAATTACGATGTCATCGGCGAATCTCAAAGTTTTTATTTCTTCTCCATGGATTTTAATTCCTACTCCAAATTTTTCTTTTGTTTCCTTTACTGCTTGCTCATTATACAGATTGAATAACATCGGGGAGAGACTACAACTCTGCCTCACTCCTATCTCAACCACTTCTTCCCTTTCATGTCCCTCGACTCTTATAACTGCCATCTGCCTTCTGTACATATTGTAAATAGCCTTTCGCTCCCTATATTTTACCCCTTCCACCTTCAGAATGTGGAAGAGAGTATTCCAGTCAACATTGTCAAAAGCTTTCTCTAAGTCTACAAATGCTAGGAACGTAGGTTTGCCCTTCCTTAATCTAGCTTCTAAGATAAGTCGTAGGGTCAGTATTGCCTCACGTGTTCCAACATTTCTACGGAATCCAAACTGACCTTCCCCGAGGTCGGCTTCTACTAGTTTTTCCATTTGTCTGTAAAGAATTCACGTTAATATTTTGCAGCTGTGACTTATTAAACTGATAGTTCGGTAATTTTCACATCTGACAACAGCTTGTGGCGTCGCAACTAGTGCGAGCGCACAGTTTTCTATCAAATATTTACTGTGAAATGTAGACAGACTGTAAAGTAGCCATCAGATTAGCATATGTGCTGTAGCGGGCAGATTACCGGTGTCCGTTCGTCTGACGTCACGACCATATGGCATGTCTGTACCGTGAGAATGTAAGACCTGTGCGCTAACTAGCCGCGTGTATAACGTGGAACTTTCATCTTTAATAACTTCTAACTGAGGAACCTGAGGAAATTAAAAGTTAATATACTAGTTTCTGTTATGAATAAAAATAAGTCATCCAAATTTGAGCTTTGAAACCTGCATATTTTGGAAATTAGAAAAATCTTACAGAAAACGCAAATTTCTACAATTTTCGAGTCTAAATAAATACCATTATGTATAGATCACCTTCAGTGACCATCCAACTATGAAACAAAATCACCTTCCGTGCTTTTGTATTTATTTTGAGAATTTTACTTTTAGAAATTCACCTATAACTTTGTTAAAACCATAAATGTTTTGAATTTTTGTGAACAGTTATTTTATATGAGTAGGTGAGAGTGAATGAGTGTGCCTGAGTGAATGAAAGAGGGACATTCGCCATTCTTTGCAAGTGTATAAAATCTAGGTTGGAACTCGCAAGTGTTCAGACGATGTAACCGTGGGAACAGAGTCGCCAGTGGTTCCCCATCTTAGTGAATGTCGGATGTCCAAGAGTGTATGGTATTGTACAAGCAGCCAGAACGTTCGCGAGTATTTAAATAATTTCTGGAAATAAAGTAAAGTCTAGTTTTCCTTTCGGTTTGTTAAATTATACAGTAAATTTTGTGTAACAAGAAATCATGACGTAAATGATTCAGAAGTCATGACTGGTGCGTGCTAGATTTTGGCGCGAGGCGCACCCAAAGAGTTAATTCTGATTGGCTGTGTGATGTGTGAGCCAATGAGATGCGAGGACGGTTAGCAGACTAGGAGAGTGAGTCGCGAGTGGATGAGGAGTCGTGAAGGAACTGTGATCGAGAAGAGACATGCTTGATGTGTCCTCGCGAATAATGTGTAAAATGAAGTCATAAAACGGCTTCATCGGTTCGGTACTGTGCGATTTGAGACTGGAAGAGTCCAGTAACGCGTAGTGTGAGTTTGAGCGAGTTGTGACTTTTCGTTCCGCGAAAGACGCGAGTAACTTTAATAATTAAAAGCGTGGCGGTACTTCGTAAACTTTTACTAAGTGCTTATGGCGAGCATTAACGTTAAAAAACGAACTATTATTGAACATCGACTGCAAACGTGTATGTTAGAAAATCGTCTGTGTTGCAGTTAAGTAAATTCCGTAACTTTGAAAGTTAATTCTGGCGGGGTTTGAGTGTGGATAGAATTGTGAACTGAACTTTCTTCAAACGTAGATTAGCGGGCTGATGATCAGGCTTAAAGACAATAAAGAGCTTAAATAGAATTACCAACTTCGCGTTCTCGTTTGAGTAAACAATTACTACCATTCCAATAACTCAATTTATTTAGGAAGATTGCTCATAGATTGTATTTCAGCAAACATGTATCGCGGCCTCCGGTGAGCGGCTATTAAATTGCAGTTTCTTCAACACTGCTTTTCTGCAATTTTTCCAGTGGCTGCTATCAGGAGAGGCGAGTGCAGCAACTACCTAAGAAACGAGGTAGGTGGATTTTTCTTTCAGGGAAAGGAAACTGCGCGATAAGAGCCTGACCCGTCGCAAGTGGTGCATCGGCCGGGAAATAAAAATAGTAAATTCCAGTGAATTTCAAAAAAAAAGCAGTAGTGACAATTACCGGACAATACAGAAGTGCTCGCTATGTGTAGGAACTGTGTAGCGTACAAATTGATATCGCCACGTGAATAGGAAGGACAGTGAAAGTGTCCGTGAACTGTAATGTGTTGTACGGAACGGAAGAATTTTTCGGTGACTACGCGCCGATTGGAATAGCAGTCTACGACGGCGTCTGGCAGACGACGAGCTACGGAGACTACGCAGAGGCGACGACAGCAGTGGCAGTTGGCAGCGCTGATTCGAGCGGGGGCCCGGAAACTGGTACAGCATTGCAGTGTATGGTGAACGGACCCGCAGTTTCATCTAGCAGCAACGCAGCACGCCGAAGCACAAAGTTAAGTATAGTGCTTTTGAAAACTTTGTGTGTTTGTGGAGTCAAACTGAGAAAAATGGCTGAGTTTCAACCAAGTGACAAAAAGGCGGAACTAAGTTTTGATAGTGGGATGGAGACAGGGGAAAATGACCCCATGAATTTTAGTTTAGACGTGTCTCAACCCAATTTCAGTAGTAGTTTGACTGATTCATCCTATGTTAATTATAGTTTGGAGTCAGATCCAAATATGTCAGTGCCCAGGGAGTTACAGTTACCCATGCCGGTAGTTAATGTTAATAGGGACATTGTATCAGCAAATGAGGGGGCGAAGGATAATGTCGCCAGTATGCTGATGAATCTATTAACTAAGATGAACGTGTTGGATTCCAATATGTCAAGTAAGATGGATTCCAGTATATCAAAATTGGAAACTAATATGTCACAAATGGAAACTAATATGTCAAGTAAAATGGATTCAAAAATGTCTAAATTAGGATCTGATTTAAGTAATGAGATGACTAAAATGGGCGCTGATTTAGATTCCAAAATATCCGATCTCAGAGACTGTTGGAAGCAAGATTTAGCAGTGCTCAGTAGTAAAGTAAATGTTGAAATACAGCAGGTTAAACTAGAATGTACAGAAAATATTGTTCAAGTGCAAAGTGAATTGACGACACGAATCGAACAGGTTACTGAGGATCAACAGCAATTTAAATCCCATGTTGATGCAGAATTAGATAAAGTATGTGAGCACATAAAAGTGGTAGAGAATTCCAATGAAATTAATCATGCCGCCTTAGAATGTAAAGTAAATGATACCAAAATTCGGTGTGAGAAACTTGGAGAGCAAGTTGTAAATAAGGTCAATAATTTAGAGACTCACATAAGCCATTTCAGTGAAAGTGTGAATGAGCAACTTTGTGGGCATGAATGCAGACTAACCAAAGTAGAACAGTGTGTTTCTAACCATAGTGGTAGTATAATTTCCAGTGGAATAATTGAATCTACCGAGGTTGCGTATGTTACCCACAGACAGTTTTTAAAATTTGACCCAAGTAAGAACATGCACCCCAGAGAATTTTGGAACGATTTTGAAGACGTTTTGCCGAAAGTATGGAGCGATAAACAAAAGATAGGCTTTATCACTTCAAATTTGATGGGAGAGGCCAGAGTATGGGGGAATTTAGCCTCTGAAAAATACGCGAAATTGTCAGAATTTAAATTAGCGTTCTTTGAGGAATACTGGGGAAAGAGAAAGCAGATGGATGTTCTTAATCGGTTCTGGTCGGGAGAGAAGTATGACCCCAAGAGAGAGGGCATCAAACGATTTGTTCAAAGGTGGGTAACAACTCTGTCCTACCTTAGTAATAAGTTAGAAACAGAACAGATCATATTAGGGGTAGAAAATAAGCTACCGTGGAACTGGAAAACTAAGATCATATCTGCGCCCCGAGATAACATTGACAAGTTCGTACAGTATTTAGAAAGGGTTGAATCCGTCCAAAAAGAAGAAGAAAACATGAGGAGGGAGCATCGCCCGCCTGCTAGGCAGAATGACAATCGCGCGGATGTAAACATTAATAGGATGGGTGTTCAGAGAGGCGGCGGATACCGTGGCAGTTCACGTGGTAGAGGAAGAACATATGTTAACAGGTTCAATGAACGCGAGCAGTATGACAGCGGCCGACAGATGTCAGGAGGTGAGGCGGTCAGCTGGAGGCATAGTGATGACGCACCGCGCTCGGAAAACCATTAATTGTCTACGAGTGTGCTGGCGATCGTAGGCAACAGCGTTTAAAGTTAAATCTGCTGGCAAAACCATTCATAAGAAAGCAGCCTGAACGACCACCTAACATAAATGTTGTTGCTACAAAATTTAGGGAGGATAACGTAAAACAGACAGAGATAGTAGCTTTAAGTCAAGTGGAGGTTAATGAACCAATTAACTGTAAGAATAATCATAAGAAGCCACTTATTGAAGAACTAAGTACTAGTTATAAGGGTAATAATCAGAAAGACATTATGCACAGTAAAACTAATGAAGAGCTGTCGGATAGGGGTGAGAACAGTAATAATGGCAGGGTTGTGACTGTGCTTGATAAGATAATTGATGTTGTAGATAGTTACGAAGAAGAGGATAGATTAGAGGAGGAGGTAGAGGTTAATGACGACGCCTTGGATAGGGTCGTAGAAAAGGAGGTTAATGAGAAAGAGGGGGAAACATTGGAAAAATGTTTTGACTTAGCAATAGTGGATAGGCTAATAGGAGCTGCCACTAGAATTGAGGGTGATAATAAGCATGAAATAAACCCTGTAAGTGTGAATGTGATTGCCACCCAAAAGACAGGCTTCGAAAGGAGAGAAATTGTGCAAGATTTATTGGAGGAAGCAGAACCCAAAATAAATAAAGAGTACTTAGGGCAACCGATAGTAGAGCTAAGAGTATTAAATGAACCAGTTAAATGTTTGATAGATACTGGATCGGAAGTCTGTGCAGTATCCCAGAACTTGGTAAATGAACTCCCTAACAGTAAACAGATTGTTAAGATGCCAGTAAGTGGCTTGAACATTGTAGTAGCAACCGGTAAGACTAAGAAGACAGTAAAACAGGAAGTGTTTCTACCCATAGCATTTAAGGAAGTAGAAATAAGACAGAACTTCTTAGTTATAAATGGACTGAGTGTAGACATATTGGTGGGGGCTGACTTTTTGAATAAATATGAAGGATGGGTGAATTTTTCTACCAATGATGTTATGGTAAAAATTAAGGGTAAACTAATTACTATACCTTTCATCGGTAAGCAGCTATGTGAGGATCCTGAGCAGAATGATTTTCCTATATGTATTTGTAAAACAGAGAAATTCTTGGAGGGCTATAATGAGTACGGTGGCAAAAAAGTAGAGGATCCGTCTGAGCTTGTGAGTGTCAGAAATAGGATCGAGGAGAAATTACTAGAATTAATTGATATTGATGAAGCAAGGAAAAACGATTTAAGACAAATACTAGTCAAACATGCCGAGGTTTTCTCAGATCAACCAGGGCTAGTAAAGGATTATGAGTGTTTTTTGACAGTGCAGAAAGACGCTCATTTCTTCAAAAAACCATTTGCAATCCCAGAAGTACATAAGGAGGCAGTACGTGACTTAATTCAAAATATGTTAGAGTGGGGAATTATTGAAAGGGCTGTTAGTGTGTACAATAACCCGCTAGTCATAGTTCCTAAGAAGGATGGCTCAATTAGACTAGTGTTGGATGCTCGAGCATTAACCAAATAGTACTACCTGAGAGTGACCGTCCGGAGAATATTGAAGAACTGCTACAAAAGTTTAAAGGTGCTAAGTTCTTTACATCCATGGATGTGACCTGTGGATATTGGAACCTACCGTTAGCAAAGGAATCAAGAAAGTACACGGCATTCTTATTCGAAGGTAGATGTTATCAGTATAAGGTGGTGCCGTTTGGTTTAAATATAAGTGTATGTGCCTTTGTAAGAGCTATGTCGCAGGTATTAGGGGACCATCTACTAAGAAGAATTACAGTGTATGTAGACGACGTTTTGATATCGACACCAACGTGGGAGGAACACTGTATGTTATTGGATGAAGTATTGAGGGCCATAAAATTGGGGGGTATGAAATTGAAGCTAGACAAAACTGAATTTGTGAAGAAAGAAATTAAATTCTTGGGGCACATAGTGAGTGGCGATGGTATCATGCCGGATCCAGAAAAGATTAGAGCAATAAGGGATTATGCTGCACCTACAACACGTAAAGCATTAAAGGGGATGTTTGGTTTGTTTGGGTTTTATAGAAAATTTGTGTCTGGACAATTATTCAATGCACCGTGCCTGCGAGAACTCTTAAAGAAAAATGTAGTTTATAAATGGACTTCTGAGTGTCAGAAGGCGTTTGAAGAATTGAAAGAAGCTCTTATTAATAGTAAGATTTTGAACCATCCCGATTTTTCGAAACCATTTTGTCTGGGATCTGATGCTTGTGGTTACGGGTTAGGAGTTGAACTATTTCAGTTGGAAAAAGAAGGAGAAGAGGAAGTCCACAAGACCATAGCCTTTGCGAGCAGGTCATTGCAACAATCCGAGAAAAATTATAGTATATCTGAACTTGAAGCATTAGCTGTTATTTTCGGCCTGCAAAAATTTGAAAAGTACCTTTTAGGACATGAAATTTGGATCTACACAGACCATAGTGCCCTTACATATTTAGACTCATGTCAGCTAAAACATGCTAGATTAAGAAGGTGGTCCCTGTATTTACAGCAATTTAATTATAAGATGATATACATTAAGGGTTCCGAGAACATCGTGGCGGACGCCTTATCAAGAAGTGTGAAAGATACAGGACAAGAAGGGAAATCTTTAAGAAATACCGATAATAATGAAGTAATGTTGGCCATCATGCAGCTCCAGGACGATGGCTTAATTAAGCGCATTTGTAAGAACTTACGGAGGGAACAGAACCAGGATGACAACATTAAATTAGTAAAGAGTAGATTAGGTCATCCAGACTACCCAAAATTACTGGTCTACTATAAAGTGCATAAAGATGTCTTATTTAGGCGCAGGAAAGACAGTGAGGAGAATTGGAAAATATGTTTTCCGGAGCAACATGTAGATGCACTTATAGACTACGTACATTGTAAGTATGGGCATTATGGCGCTCGTAAATGTATAGCTAAGTTAAGTGAAGTGGTAATTTTTGATAATATGTGGAGAAGGGTGCAACAGCGATTAGAATCCTGTGATCGTTGCCAGAAAGTTAGGGCCAACAATAGAACTATCCAAGGACAGATGTATTCAGTAGAACCACAAAATCGGCTGGATTTAGTAGCTGTAGATTTATTTGGTCCACTACCAGTGTCTAGAGGGGGATGTGAATATGTGTTTGTGATGGTGGATGGGTTTACTAAGTACGTAAAATTTTACCCAATTAAGAAAGCCAACTCTAAAGTATTAGTGAATAAGTTGGAGAAGGACTATTTTGGGAAGATAGGAGTGCCAAAGGCAATATTGTCAGACAATGGGCCCCAGTTTATCTCTAAGAAATTTAGTGAATGTTTACAACAGAGAGGTATCGATCACATAAAAATCTCCGCGTACTTTCCTCAAGGGAACATGTGTGAGCGAATTATGAAGGAGTTAAACAGATTGTGTAGAACATATTGTCATAAAAAACACTCCGCTTGGGCCAATTATATTGAATACTTCGAAGAAGTAATAAACCATCTGAAGCATGAAGCCACAGGATATGCACCAGTAGAGCTAATGTGTGACATTAGGCCGAATAATATTTTATTCGACCTGGTCGAGTTTCCAAATCTCACAGACATAGCCATCGAAGAGAAGGAGAGACTGGCACGTATTAATATAAGAAAGAAGGCCCTGGAAAGAAAGAGAAGGCATGACGCAAGAGCTGATCCCACTAGTTTTCAGGTAGGGGATCTAGTGCTAGTGAAAACTAGGGAAAGATCTAAGAAACTTACGTCAGAAACAAAGAAGTTTACCGATGAGTACGTGGGCCCATTTAGAATCGTAGAGAAGCCTCACCCAAATGCTTATAGACTGGAGTTTGTGAAATCACATAAGGTGTTAGGGCTTAGGAACATTGTGGATTTGAAAAGATATGTTCAAAAGAGAGACGTGGCCAGGAGTGAGTAGATACCTCAGAGAGCTTTGCACTCTTTGCAGAGCTAAGTGCGTGACGAGCACTAGGTCTCGAGTCGTTTGACAATATTTCTTCCACTTTCTTTTCCGTATTGTCAACCTACCTCTTCTTTCATTCAGAACTAAATTTCTATCGTCTTTCCTTCTTCTCTATCGTAGTTTTTAAGTGATAAAGTGTTTAAGTAATGAGTAGGAAAGAACCTCAGTGCAGTATAGGTTAAGCGTAAGGAATGAGTGTAAGAGAAAATCAAAAAGGATTAAGATACCTCAGATAAGTAATAAGTCTCAGTAAAGTAAATGTTTGGCCTAAGGTGTGAGTAATGCCCTTAGAAAGGTAAAATAACTAAGAAATGTAAGAGCCTCAGAAAATATGGTGACGAACATTGAAGCTGTTTGTTAAGTAACAGAACGATATGTTAAGACGTAGCATTAAGCTAATGTTTAGGAAAGGAAATGGAGCAGTACAGCAAAACTGTCTGTTCAATGAAGTCAGGGCCTCAGGAGGTGATTTAGTGGTAAAATGAGTAAAGGTACAGTGCAACAAGGTTGACTGTCAAAGGGGTAAAGGAAGTTAAGTTAAAGGGACAGTGCAGCAGGACTGACTGTCAAATGAAGAGAAATATGTGAGAAAAGGAGAAAGAATGAGCATAGTGTTTGGCTAGCTCGATATTAGGAAAAAGTGAGGCTACGAAGGTGAGTAAATAAAAAGCTTAATGTTGGTAACCAGAGGTGGCGTTTGTTGGTAAACAGAGGAGATGTTTGTAAACAAAAGGAAGTGAGGCTACGAATGTAAACAGAGCTGAGGCGACGTTGGTAACTCAGGAGGTGGATGTATGTTAGAAAGTATGGGTAACGAGGTTTCGCAGATTAGTAGGAAACGCTTTAACAAATACTAACCTGAGTGTGTGAAGTATGAGTATGAGAGTCGTAAATTAAACCCGAATGTGACTAGAGAAAACCTGATGTTGACAAGAAATTGAAGTAACTCCAGATATGTGAGATGAGGAAAGTACCCATGACATCGATTCCATTTTTGACCAGAGACACACAAAGCTCCCCAAGTTTGTCGTAGAGATTAGTATAAGGATTGTAGTGTTGATAAATGAATAAGTAAATATGTATTTTTCAGTGTTTAATTTATGATACAGGACTACAGGAGATTGCCTGGAGACAGAATTGTAATATTGATAATTTTGTGTATATTTTATATTGTTGTGTATTGTACAGGAACTGGAGAGTCACCAGTGCTGGCGGAGCTTTATTATGTATTTGTGAACTATTTGTAGGAATGGTTTTTCTTAGTATTTCTTATGTAACCATAACTTGTTTGATTATGAGATGAAGAAGTAATTAAAGAGTAAATGTGCCACTTCGGTACTGCATTAGGAAAGTCAATTCACTTTTCACTTAAAAAAAAAAAAAAAAAAAAAAAAATTGAAAATTGTACATACTGTAAAGTAAATTTTATCAAAAATATGAGACTTTAGAGTCAAGCAGATAGCGCCATTTATCGCTGCTGTAGGTTAAGACGTAGCAGTTAGAAAGGGAACTGAGGCCAGCTGATGTTTCAGGTGCGCCGAAGTAAACAGAGGTGGTAGCACGAGACTTGAAATGGACCTCCCAAGCAGGACCCGGTCGAACTACGAGTGCTATCAAAATCTTAAGTGTAAGTGGTAAAAAAGTGACGCTCACCATAGCGATAGTAGTGTTAGTGTGCGTGTGACGTACATCAAGATAGTATTTAGGTTTGTTTTCTCTTTCAGGAATTTGTAAATAGAATTTTGTAATCTGAAAAATTTTTTTTGAATGATGATAAAAGTGCATGTTTAGATATAAGATGTTTTGTAGGTCGTCAGCCCTAGGTATAAGTGGATGATTGATGTACAGGAACTATAAATGTTAAATAGCTGTTTGAGTAAATCTTTAATAGAAATTTTTTTAGAAAACTAAAAGTTTGTCATGAATGAAAAAATTTAGTTTCCTCAGGAGGTGCGTGGCGTCGCAACTAGTGCGAGCGCACAGTTTTCTATCAAATATTTACTGTGAAATGTAGACAGACTGTAAAGTAGCCATCAGATTAGCATATGTGCTGTAGCGGGCAGATTACCGGTGTCCGTTCGTCTGACGTCACGACCATATGGCATGTCTGTACCGTGAGAATGTAAGACCTGTGCGCTAACTAGCCGCGTGTATAACGTGGAACTTTCATCTTTAATAACTTCTAACTGAGGAACCTGAGGAAATTAAAAGTTAATATACTAGTTTCTGTTATGAATAAAAATAAGTCATCCAAATTTGAGCTTTGAAACCTGCATATTTTGGAAATTAGAAAAATCTTACAGAAAACGCAAATTTCTACAATTTTCGAGTCTAAATAAATACCATTATGTATAGATCACCTTCAGTGACCATCCAACTATGAAACAAAATCACCTTCCGTGCTTTTGTATTTATTTTGAGAATTTTACTTTTAGAAATTCACCTATAACTTTGTTAAAACCATAAATGTTTTGAATTTTTGTGAACAGTTATTTTATATGAGTAGGTGAGAGTGAATGAGTGTGCCTGAGTGAATGAAAGAGGGACATTCGCCATTCTTTGCAAGTGTATAAAATCTAGGTTGGAACTCGCAAGTGTTCAGACGATGTAACCGTGGGAACAGAGTCGCCAGTGGTTCCCCATCTTAGTGAATGTCGGATGTCCAAGAGTGTATGGTATTGTACAAGCAGCCAGAACGTTCGCGAGTATTTAAATAATTTCTGGAAATAAAGTAAAGTCTAGTTTTCCTTTCGGTTTGTTAAATTATACAGTAAATTTTGTGTAACAAGAAATCATGACGTAAATGATTCAGAAGTCATGACTGGTGCGTGCTAGATTTTGGCGCGAGGCGCACCCAAAGAGTTAATTCTGATTGGCTGTGTGATGTGTGAGCCAATGAGATGCGAGGACGGTTAGCAGACTAGGAGAGTGAGTCGCGAGTGGATGAGGAGTCGTGAAGGAACTGTGATCGAGAAGAGACATGCTTGATGTGTCCTCGCGAATAATGTGTAAAATGAAGTCATAAAACGGCTTCATCGGTTCGGTACTGTGCGATTTGAGACTGGAAGAGTCCAGTAACGCGTAGTGTGAGTTTGAGCGAGTTGTGACTTTTCGTTCCGCGAAAGACGCGAGTAACTTTAATAATTAAAAGCGTGGCGGTACTTCGTAAACTTTTACTAAGTGCTTATGGCGAGCATTAACGTTAAAAAACGAACTATTATTGAACATCGACTGCAAACGTGTATGTTAGAAAATCGTCTGTGTTGCAGTTAAGTAAATTCCGTAACTTTGAAAGTTAATTCTGGCGGGGTTTGAGTGTGGATAGAATTGTGAACTGAACTTTCTTCAAACGTAGATTAGCGGGCTGATGATCAGGCTTAAAGACAATAAAGAGCTTAAATAGAATTACCAACTTCGCGTTCTCGTTTGAGTAAACAATTACTACCATTCCAATAACTCAGTTTATTTAGGAAGATTGCTCATAGATTGTATTTCAGCAAACATGTATCGCGGCCTCCGGTGAGCGGCTATTAAATTGCAGTTTCTTCAACACTGCTTTTCTGCAATTTTTCCAGTAGCTGCTATCAGGAGAGGCGAGTGCAGCAACTACCTAAGAAACGAGGTAGGTGGATTTTTCTTTCAGGGAAAGGAAACTGCGCGATAAGAGCCTGACCCGTCGCAAGCTGCTCTCTTTGGGATTGGAATTATTATATTCTTCTTGAAGTCTGAGGGTACTTCGCCTGTCTCATACATCTAGCTCACCAGATGGTAGAGTTTTGTCAGGACTGGCTCTCCCAAGGCCGTCAGTAGTTGCAATGGAATGTTGTCTATTCCAGGGGCCTTGTTTCGACTCAGGTCTTTCAGTGCTTTGTCAAACTCTACACGCAGTATCGTATCTCCCATTTCGTCTTCATCTACATCCTCTTACATTTCCATAATATTGTCCTCAAGTACATCGCCCTTGTATAGACCCTCTATATACTCCTTTCACCTTTCTGCTTTCCCTTCTTTGCTTAGAACTGGGTTTCCATCTGAGCTCTTGATGTTCGTAGAAGTGCTTCTCTTATCTCCAAAGCTCTCTTTAATTTTCCTGTAGGCAGTATCTATCTTACCCCTAGTGAGATAAGCCTCTACATCCTTACATTTGTCCTCTAGCCATCCCTACTCAGCCATTTTGCACTTCCTGTCGATCTCATTTTTGAGACGTCTGTATTCCTTTTTGCCTGCTTCATTTACTGCGTTTTTAAATTTTCTCCTGTCATCAATTAAATTCAATAGTTCTTCTGTTACCCAAGGATTTCTACTATCCCTCGTCTTTTTACCTACTTGATATTCTGCTGCCTTCACTACTTCATCTCTCAAAGCTATCCATTCTTCTTCTATTGTATTTCTTTCCCCCATTCCTGTCAATTGCTCCCTTATGCTCTGCCTGAAACTCTGTACAACCTCTGGTTCTTTTAGTTTATCCGTGTCCCATCTCCTTAAATTCCCACATTTTTGCAGTTTCATCAGTTTTAATCTACAGTTCATAACCAACAGATTGTGGTTTGAGTCCACATCTGCCCCTGGAAATGTCTTACAACTTAAAACCTTGTTCCTAAATCTCTGTCTTACCATTATATAATCTATCTGATACCTTTTAGTATCTCCAGGCTTCTTCCATGTATACAGCATTCTTTTATGATTCTTGAACCAAGTGTTAGCTATGATTAAGCTGTGCTCTGTGCAAAATTCTACCAGGCGGCTTCCTCTTTCATTTCTTTGCCCCAGTCCATATTCACCTACTACGTTTCCTACTCTCCATTTTCCTACTACCGAATTCCAGTCACCCATGACTATCAAATTTTCATCTCCCTTCACTATCTGAATAATTTCTTTAATTTGATCATAAATTTCTTCAATTTATTCGTCATCTGCAGAGCTAGTTGGCATATAAACTTGTACTACTGTAGTAGGCGTGGGCTTTGTGTCTATCTTGGCCACAATAATGCGTTCACTATGCTGTTTGTAGTAGCTTAGCCGCATTCCAATTTTCGTATTCCATATTAAACCTAGTCCTGCATTACCCCTATTTGATTTTGTGTTTATAACCCTGTAGTACCTGACCAGAGGTCTTGTTCCTCCTGCCACCGGACTTCACTAATTCCCACTATATCTAACATTAACCTATCAATTTCCCTTTTTAAATTTTCTATCCTACCTACCTGATTAAGGGCTCTGACATTCCACGCTCCGATCCGTAGAACGCCAGTTTTCTTTCTCATGATAACGACATCCTCTTGAGTAGTCCCCACCCGGAGATCCGAATGGGGGACTATTTTACCTCCGGAATATTTTACCCAAGAGGACGCCATCGTCATTAAACCAAACAGTAAAGCTGCATGCCCTCGGGAAAAATTACGGCCGTAGTGTCCCCTTGCTTTCAGCCGTTCGCAGTACCAGCACTGCAAGGCCGTTTTGGTTATTGTTACAAGGCCAGATCAGTCAATCATCCATACTGTTGCCTCTGCAACTACTGAAAAGGCTGCTGCCCCTCTTCAGGAACCACATGTTTGTCTCGCCTCTCAACAGATACCCCTCCGTTGTGGTTGCACCTACGGTACGGCTATCTGTATCGCTGAGGCACGCAAGCCTCCCCACCAACGGCAAGGTCCACGGTTCATGGTGGGGGGGTTACACGAATATGTAATAAAAAAATGGAGGTTCCTATTTTTCAAAAAACGCAGATGATGTCCGTTTGACCTATGGCAGTGCCATCTAGTGGGCCAACCATAGCGCCATCTCGTTTCCCCCTTCAAGCTAGACAAGTTTCGTTCTTAGCCGTTTTTTCGTTTGATGCTTATTTCGTGAGATATATGGCCCGATCACTGTCAAAGGACCATCCTGTATGTCTATTTGCTTTTATACGAGTTCGTTGCTGTTAGCACAGCTGGACTCTGTATATAAATGTTAAACATTTACTACAAGTTATCCATCTATGTTTATAATTATCACGTAAGATAAGTACATTTTTCAACCAGTCGTGAGGTCATGCCTCTTCGAAGAAGATATTGACGTATGCTGAATCAGTATTAGATAAGTTTTTATAATACACTTCATATACTTCGTCTGAGTTATAATATCCGAAAATCTGTAGGCTTCTGAAGATTACAGGCTGATCTGTTGTAACCAGTAAAGTGAAATAATTTTCTTTATTGTGGAAATGAGGACTGAATTTTATTCTTTAATACGTAGCACAATGAGAAAATAACAGCTTTGTATAAAACAATAAGTCTATTTACACTACTGGCCATTAAAACTGCTACACCAAGGAGAAATGCAGATGATGAAAGGGTATTCATTGGACAAATAAATTATACTAGAACTGACATGTGATTACGATTTCATGCAATTTGGGTGCATAGATCCTGAGAAATCAGTACCCAGAACAACCACCACTGCCCATAATAACGGCTCTGATACGTCTAGCCATTGAGTCAAACAGAGCTTGGATGGCGTGTACAGATACAGCTGCCCATGCACCTTCAACACGATACCACAGTTGATCAAGAGTAGTGGCTGGCGTATTGTGACGAGGCAGTTGCTCGGCCACCATTGGCCAGACGATTTCAATTGCTGAGAGATCTGGAGAATGTGCTGGCCAGGGAACAGTCGAACATTTTCTGTATCCAGAAATGCCCGTACAGGACCTGCAACATGCGGTCGTGCATTATCCTGCTGAAATGTGGGGTTTCACAGGGATCGAATGAAGGGTAGAGCCACGGGTTGTAACACGTCTGAAATGTAACGTCCACTGTTAAAAGTGCCATCAATGCTTACAAGAGATGATCGAGACGTGTAACCAATGGCACACCATACCATCACGCAGAGTGAAATGCCAGTATGGCGATGACGAATACCCGCTTCCAATGGGCGTCCACCGCGCTGACGCCAAACACGGATGCGACCATCATGATGCTGTAAACAGAATCTGGATTCATCCGAAAAAATGACGTTTTGCCATTCGTGCACCGAGGTTTCTCGTTGAGTACACCATCGCAGGCGCTCTTGTCTGTGATGCAGCGTCAAGGGTAAACGCAGCCATGCTCTTCGAGCTGATAGTCCATGCTGCTACAAACGTCGTCGAACTGTTCGTGCAGATGGTTGTTGTCTTGCAAACGTCCCCTTCTGTTGACTCAGGGATCGAGACGTGGCTGCACGATCCTTTACAGCCATGCGGATAAGATGCCTGTCATCTAGACTGCTAGTGATACGAGGCCGTTGGGATCCAGCACGGGGTTCTGTATTACCCTCCTGAATCCACCGATTCCATATTCTGCTAACAGTCATTGGGCTCTTGACCAACGCGAGTAGCAATGTCGCGGTACGATAAACCGCTATCGTGATAGGCTACAATCCGACCTTTATCAAAGTCGTAAACGTGATGGTACGCATTTCTCCTCCTTACAGGAGGCATCACAACAACGATACACCAGACAACGCCGGTCAACTGCTGTTTCTGTATGAGAGATTGGTTGGAAACTTTCCTGATGTCAGTAGGTGTCGCCACCGGCGACAACCTTGTGTGAATTCTCTGAAAAGCTAATCATTTGCATATCACAGCATCTTCTTCCGGTCGGTTAAATTTCACGTGTGTAGCATGTCATCTTCGTGGTGTAGCAATTTTAATGGCGAGTAGTGTATTTTACTGAAGGAAGTTAAGGAAAGTACCCATTTCGACCTACCACAAATTTCGGGAGATGGGTTGTTTCCAGCCTACCATTCTCTGTGACCGAGGAGGCGCCGGACTGAGTGAGCCTTGCCGTTATGTTGTGTACTATTCCTCGGGAAGTGTCGGCACAGCTCGCCCTTAATCACCTGTGAAGCCCTTCGGCGTCCTCCACCCTGCGAAAGCTTTTACAACATTTCGCTAAAGGACTGGACCGTCTGTCCGTCCACAGTTTTTAGGAAATTTAATTAACGAAACGGCGACTGCAGTCGGTCTCTCGCGAGCAGTGTGGCGTAAATTAGAAAACTTGGTCAACACCATTACGTGGCGAAACAAGGGCGCGCTAGCTGGCTGGAGGCCGCGCCGTTATTAAAGGCTGGCGCCGTGACGCGACGTGGCGGGGTCCGGTTCACTGACGTAGCAGCGGCACAGCCGGCGGTCTGGACTGGTATAGCTTATCAGCCGGGGTAACGACAGCCGCGATAAACCGTTTTACAAGCGGCACGTTCAGCTCCCTGTCACTGCATCAGTTGTTTTTTGTAATTTTCACGCGAGAAAAAATGACGGCGAAAACGGTCACAAGATTTAATTAACAAACAAACAGTTTTAGTAATTCATCCAGTTTATATTATCGTCCACTGTGGAACTGAAATTTGTGAAGTACGACATATGGTGTTTCACCAGGAATCCATACATAATGTAAAAATGGATGTGTGTGTGTGTGTGTGTGTGTGTGTGTGTGTGTGTGTGTGTGTGTTCCACATCTCCTCTTAAATCATCGGACCGATTTCAATCAAACAAAGTACCTGACGGAAACAATCGCCATGGGGAACGAAACACCTATCTGTCATAGTTCAGGAGATATGAAATCATTTAACATCGATGTGTTGTTGCTGTGGTCTTTAGTCCAGAGACTGGTTTGATGCATCTCTCCATGCTACTCTATCCTGCGCAAGCTTTTTCATCTCCCAGTACCTATTGCAACCTACATCCTTCTGAATCTGTTTAGACTTTAGTGTATTCATCTCTTGGTCTCCCTCTACGATTTTTATCCCCCACGCTTCCCTCCAAAACTAAATTCGTGATCCCTTGATGTCTCAGAATATGCCCTACCAACCGATCCCTTATTAAGATCAAGTTGTGCCATAAATTTCTCTTCTCTCCAATGCTATCCTCATTAGTTATGTGATCTACCCATCTGATTTCAGCATTCTTCTGTAGCACCACGTTTCGAAAGCTTCTATTATCTTCTTGTTCAAACCATTTATCGTCCACGTTTCACTTCCGTACTAGGCTACACTCCATAGAAATACTTTCATAAATGATTTCCTGACATTTAAATCTATACTCGATATTAACAAATTTCTCTTCTTCAGAAACGCTTTCCTTGCCTTTGCCAGACTACATTTTATATAATCTCTACTTCGGCCATCATCAGTTATTTTGCTCCCCAAGTAGCAAAATTCCTTTACTACTTTAAGTGTCTCATTTCCTAATCTAATTTCCTCACTATGACCTGACTTAATTCGACTACCTTCGATTATCCTCGTTTTGCTTTTGTTGATGTTCATCTTATATCCTCCTTTCAATACACTGTCTATTCTGTTCAGCTGCTTTTCCGGGTCCTTTGCTGTCTCTGACAAGATTAAAATGTAATCGGCAAACCTCAAAATTTTTATTTCTTCTCCATGGATTTTAATTCCTACTCCGAATTTTTCTTTTTTTTTTCCTTTTCTGCTTGCTCAATATACAGATTGAATAACATCGGGGATAGGCTACAACCCTGTCTCACTCTTTCCCAACCACTACTTCCCTTTCATACCCCTTGACTCTTATAACTGCCATCCGGTTTCTGTACAAATTGTAAATAGCCTTTCGATCCCTGTATTTTACCCCTGCCACCTTCAGAATTTGGAAGAGAGGACTCCAGTCAATGTTGTCAAAAGCTTTCTCTATGTGTACAAGTGCTAGAAACGTAGTTTAGCCCTTCCTTAATCTATTTTCTAAGATACGTCGTAAGGTCAGTATTGTCTCACGTGTTCCAACATTTCTGCGGAATCGAAACTGTTGTTCCCCGAGGTTGGCTTCTACAAGTTTTTCCATTCGTCTGTAAGGAATTCGTGTAGCATTTTGCAGCCGTGGCTTATTACATCGATATGCATGAAAACTTGCCACATCATCAATGACGTTTAAATTTATTACTTCTGTGTTACTAATTCTATTCGCAATATGTTTCGCAAACAAGATCCGCATATGCCGCCAAATGCACCAACAAAATTGTATCATGGTACCACCCAGAGTTCGGGAGAAAAGACCTCCTCAACACTAAGATGCGAGAAACTGCCTGAAGTTGAAAATTATTACTTCTTTGCTACTCTACATTGAGGAGACAAAAGTCATGGGGTACCTCCTAACATCGTGCCGGACCTTTTTCTCAGTTCGACGTGACGTGGACTCAACAAGCTGTTTGCAGTCCCCTCCAGATTTAGCCATGCTGCACTATAGTCCCCCATAGTTCCGTAAGTGGTGTCGGTGCAGAATTTTGTGCACGAATTGACCTCTTGATAATGTTCCATAAATGTTAGAACGGATTTTAGTGGGATGATCTGGGTTGCCAAACCATTCGCTAGAATTGTCCAGAATATTCTTCAAATCAATAGCACACAATTGCGACCTAGTGATGTGGTTCATTGTCATTCATAAAAACTCCATCGTTATTTGGGAACCTGAAGTCGGTGAATGGCTGCAGGTGGTCTCCAAGTAGCCCAACGCAGCCATTTCCATCAATAATCGATTCAGTTGGGTCATAGTCAAATGTTCAGATGTGCGTGAATTCCTAAGGGACCAAACTGCTGAGGTCATCGGTCCCTAGACTTACACACTACTTAAAGTAACTTATGCTATGAACAACACACACACCCATGCCCGAGTCAGGACTCGAACCTCCGGAGGGAGAGGCCTCGCAATCCGTGACATGGCGCCTCGCACCTCTTAGCCACTCAGCGCGGTGGATCATAGTCCATTCCATACGGACACAGCCACCACCTGCTTGTACAGTGTCTTGTTGACAAGTTGAATCCATGGATTCGTGGGGTCTGCGCCACATCGAACCCTACCATCACCTCGTCCCACAGAGGTGTTATTAATACTGTCACGTATCAAAGTGGCTTTGTCACTGAATAGTATTAATTATTCGACGATTTACAATCAGGAAAAGGCAGAATTCCAATCATCTTCCTTCATCTGCTCCTCTAAAATGAATCCGCTGTAAATGATAAGGACAGAGACCATGCACACGTAGTGTGTGCTATTTTCCTGTATATATATAACACCGATACGTGCAGAAATTGTACGTGTGCTTGTTGAAAGACTACGTCCTACCAAGGAATAATTCCTTCTACTTCATCTTTACTCTGTTCGTTTGCACGTTTAGGCAAAATATGACTGTTGGGCACTGCACTAGACTCACGCAGTTTAGTGAAAATACGAATGAACAGTCTTGTATCTGGTACTCTGCGGTTAGGAAATCGTCCATCCTATTTTCGACAAGCAGCGGCAGAGTTTTCATAACAAAATGCGCACACAAGTACCATATCGGCACACACAGTATTTGTAAATACAGCCGGCATGTCTTAACGATACAGTAACATTGAGCAACAGATTGTAATCAATTACATTTGGAAAATTCAACTGCGTAAAACCAAGCAGAGCTTCGCATCTTGAATTTCAAAACAAAAGTGACCGTAGATACATAAACAAATGGGGTGCCAACAAGTGACATAAAATTTTATCTCTGTAATCAGTTGTATCTGTGCAACTAACAAAAACTGGACACGGAATGTAAGACATTTTTTATTCGACTTAATATATATTACCATATACTATAAAATTTACGAACCCTTTGCCCTGTATTTCAAAAGCGACTGAAGACTCAGCACTGAGATTTCCGGTAACATGGGGTACGCAAAAGGTTTGTAATTTACTGTGCCATTAATGGGAGATTCTATACTGCGAGAAGAATTAGACGGAGCCCTAAAAGACCTAATCATAAACAAGGAACCTGGAATAGATGACATTCCCTTGGAATTATTACACATTTCGATAATGCAGTAGTGATTGAATTATACAGGTGAAATACTCCTAGGCTTCAAGAAGAACTTAATAAATCAAATTCCAAAGAAGTCAAGTGCTGACAACTGCAGAGCTAAAGAGTTAACAAATCATGGTTGCAAAATACTGACATGAATTATTCGCAGAAGAATGAAAAAACCGGTAGAGGCCCAGGTCGGGGACGCTCAATTTGAGTTCCGGAGAAATTTAAGAGCATGTGATGCAATAACTGACCGTACGGTTTTTATTAAACTGAAGAAAGACAGAACTATGTTTACAGCATTTATAAATTCAGACAATATCTTTGACAATGTTGACTGGAATACACTCTATAAAGCTATGGAGGTAGCAGGGATTAAAATACGAAGACTGAAAAGTTGTCTCCAACTTGAGTAGAAAGCTGACTGCAGTTATAGGAATCGAAAGACATGAAAAGGAAGGAGTGGTTAAGAAAGAAGTGAGACAAAGTTCTAGCCTGTCCTCGATGTAATTTAATGTGTATAATATGCAAGGAGTAAAAGGTATTTAACATGCCACTGGAAAGGGAAGTACAGTTCAGGGGAGAAGTAAGATGAACATGCATGTTTTCCGATGACACTGTAATTCTGTCAGAAATGTCACAGCTCTTGGAATATCAGTTCAGCGGGATGGATAACGTCTTGGAAAATGATTAGATCATGACCGTCCATAAAAGTAAAACAAGGATAATGGAATGTGGTTAATTAAAATCAGTAGGTGCAGAGGAAATCTGATCACGGGACGAGATACTAAAAGTAAGAGAATAGTTTTGGTATTTGTACAACGAGATAACTGAAAATGACAGAAGCAGATATGATATAAAATACAGACTGGCAATAACAAAATAAGTGTTTCTGAAGGAGAGAACTGTATCAATATCTGATGCAAATTTCAGTGTTAGATTGATGCTTGTGAAAGTATTTGGAGTGTTTCCGCAAATGTAAGTGAAACGTCGGCGATAAACCGTATAGACGTGAAAGTGATACTGGTAGATGATTTTGTACATTATTATTACAGGAGAATGCTGAAGATTAGAGGACTCCATCGTACTTCTAGTGAAGACGTACCGAAGAAGAAGAATGTTGTGGAGCAATCTGAATGAAAGAAGGAATCGGTCAGTAGGACAAATCCTGAGACATCAGGGAATATTCAACCTAAATGCGAAGCGAACTGTGATCATAAACAATACAGAGGGAGATCAAGGACCGAATATAGTAAAGAGGTGCAGATGTAGGCTACAATAGCTCTGCACACTTGAAGAGACTGGCACTCAATAGGCTGGCGTGCAGAACTGCATCAAGCGGGTATTCAGATTGAAGAGCACAATGTAGCACTCTTCTCCATTTCATAAGCCAATACCTTTAAGCATCCATGATTTCATCAGTCAGGTCCGGCGGCTTTAGACAGCTGTCGAAGAAATAAATATTATGTTGATATTATATTGATAGGTTGCTTGTTGACGTTTTCTGCTAAAACTTTCGATAGGATGCTAAACGCAGGATTGAAACTGATAGTTTTTAATTAAATGTGTAACAAATAAATATTTCCGTCAAAAAGCATTGACCCAAAAAGCAGTCATCATTCATCAGATATCTAATGCGCCGATGCCTTTGAAAAAACATATTTAGATATCACGGAAGTTGCAGTACAAGAATTGCCAAATTTCATTGGAAGCTACGACCATCCTCTTCCAGTTTCACTCACATTCAGCTACCCAGGCAAACGCAGTAATGAAGAATGTAAAATCTGCAAATCTATCTATGTTAAAATTTGCTATTAAAATCCTAGTTGAAAGACAGTATAACAGTATAAAAATTCTCAGAAACTGTAGCTTTCAGATCATTTGCTAGCCATACCGGCAACACGTTCAACCTTCTCCTATAGGTCAGATCACCTGATAAACTAACCCCTGCCCTCGTATCTGAATATAAACTACAGTCAGTCAATTTGTGACATACTGAAGACCATACACTATAAGCGCCACATATTGGAGCATCGTCCCACCGGAGCAGTAAGTCATACGTCATTGAGCAGTGCCCGATCGAAACGCTAGTGAGAAATACTTCTTCGCGTCTCAGTAACCAGAATGAGGCAGAGTACAGCCGAGTACTTGGTTTTATCAAATGAAACTTCCACCCACCCTACTTCTTACCGACACATGTATCTCGACAGCGAGGATGTAGCGTCTATGACACTGCACTGAAACACGTGATTCAGGTGACACACATTCTTGGCTTACAAATCACCCATACTTTTGCTGGAATGTCTAGAGATGCATTCACTGCTGTTGCTAAGCAACACTGCAGTTTACACAATACTGGAAACAAAAAGGGAGGCACGTAGGCATAGTCTCTGATCAACCGCATCGCCCACTCCTCACGAAAACAGAAAAATAGCATGCGGTGGAAAGCCAATTGGCGCAATGCGAGGTCCGTACGCTCCACACGGTCGATCGATTGTTATGGACGTATTCCTAACGAAAATCGCGCCGAACAGTTATAACCGTTTTGCACCGATTCCAATAGAGAACGTAGAACGTTTGTTGTTGCGTCATCTCCCTCTTCACTCGACGAACTTTGGGTAATGATGAGTGAGCAAAATCCCTAGTGACAAAGTGAGCTGCGACTTAAAACTTACGCGAATCTTAAGATTTACTTCAAGTTCTGCATTCGTGCAGCAGGTACAGTGTTAAGAAATCGCGTGAATCCTTTTCAGACAACCTGTATATTGATCCAACAATAGCAAAATAAGCTATGGGAGCAGATAGAAAATCATTTGCGGTGAGTCAATAATGCAAAACAGACTTAGCAGACGCAATACTGAATTGCATTATTTTGCAGCTGAAATGATGTGTTTGATCGTTTTTGTGTTAAAACATGTGTGCAACAGATGTGCATGTTGAAGATAAATGCCAGCCACTGTGGCCGAGCGGTTCTAGGCCCTTCAGTCCGGAACCACGCGGCTACTACGGTCGCAGGTTAGAATCCTGCCTCGGACTTGGATGTGTGTGATGTCCTTAGGTTAGTTAGGTTTAAGTAGTTCTAAGACTAGGGGATTGGTGACCTCAGATGTTAAGTCCCGTAGTGCTTAGAGCCCTTTGAGCACATTAAAAATTGTGTCAAAGCTAAAGTAAGAAATGTATATGCATTTTAATCGTTTCATGTGATTGGTAAGTTACTACGTAAGATTATATCACATAAGCATTCACCTTAAATAAGTATGGTATGTTTTACTAAACTATAAACTTTATTGATTTATGCTATTTTAAAAGAAATGTCGGTTCAGGCGCTCAGTCCGGAACCGTGCGACTGCTACGGTCGCAGGTTCGAATTCTGCCCCGGGCATGAATGTGTGTGATGTCCTGAGGTTAGTTAGGTTTAAATAGGTCTAAGTTCTAGGGGACTGATGACCACAGATGTTAAGTCCCATAGTGTTCAGAGCTATATTTTGAAAAGAAATGTAACCTAATTATTCAAATACGGTCATAATTAACTTATCTTTTGTTTTTATAAATTTCACTTGCTGATTTTTGAGAGGCATACAAAATATTAATAAGAGCTGTAGTTTATATTTCAGCTCACAATAATACGAAGTAAAATAGCACTTATACAGTTATCAACAGCGTTACATGCTTCCACTGTTTTCGTCCGGTTTCATTTTCACGTTTTGTTGGCAAAGAAATTCTTCACCGTGCAGAAATCATTGCACTCTTGAGGAATGTAGATTTCAGTTTTCATCAGGTCTTGAATCTTCGCTCTTTTAATGAGGATTTTTCCAAGAAGGTATGATACCGATGATGGTGGTGCTGATGTATTTGAACGAGACCGATGAAGAAGTCATGGCAAACCATAACGTTTATTATGGAATACTTCTCGATGGGAATAGATAAAGTGAAAAACGTTATCGACTGAAAGTTTAATTCTTTTGTTTATGGGTTTGCTTTTTGTCTCTTCAGGTTCAAATGCTTCAAATGGCTCTGAGCACTATGCGACTTAGCTTCTGAGGTCATCAGTCGCCTAGAACATAAAACTAATTAAACCTACCTAACCTAAGGACATCACACACATCCATGCCCGAGGCAGGATTCGAATCTGCGACCGTAGCGGTCTCTCGGTTCCAGGCTGTAGCGCCTAGAACCGCACGGCCACTCCGGCCGGCTGTCTCTTCAGAAATATCATCCTTTTGTAGTACAATTTCTATCAGCTTTTAAAACTAAAATTATCTCTGGTTGACACTTCTTTTATCACAGACTTTCCTAGTTCAGAATTCTTTATAACATGAAGAATATCCTGATCGAATGAATAGATTGTATCATTTGTTTCGGGATTTTTGGTGATGATTCCAAAATCTCGGTTACAACAACTGTGACCCCTCACAGCGAAAAATCGTATCTCTTATGTAACGAATGTTGTCCACCACGTTTTCTTTTACGTGATTTGTCGTCGTAATCATCACTACACATGCTGTCAACATTATTCATTTTGTCATTTAGCGATGTCAAGAGATTTTTTAAAGAGGCAAAGTGACATACATCCATTCAAAAGCAACTGTAGTCTTTGGCCTGAGTTTCTCGTTCAGCATGAGGTATTAAGAACGCCCTTTTAAAACAATTAGGTATGCCACCTGAAGAGTTTCTGAAACAACTAAAAACAGGAAATTGGATAAATTTTGAGTTACTCGCCTTTAACAAAATCGACTATTTTTTTAATTTCATGCACTTGTAAATAATGGGTGATAGGCGTATGATTATGATTTTCTTCGGTAGCATATTCAGCGCATTTCGTGGCTGTTTATGCAGAAAGTTTTGTTATAAACATACAGTAATTTCACAGTACTTGCGACAACGTATAGGGCAATAGATCCAATAGATCACGTCATGGGGAAGAGCTTTTACTGAGATCAAAATGTTCGATGAGGCTTATCGTTGAAGTCAGGTTGCGTTAGTATTTGCCGATCCTGGAACGACGGGGTCTCACAGAATAGCAGAGTTTGTTCAATATCTAAGAACTTTCAGCATTGCAGCGCGTCAGCAATCGTAATTATCTAAATAAACTATGAATAATCCGCCTCGATTGCGAAAACGATCAGCTACAATTAAAAAACAGAAATTTCTTTGAAGGTTTCGGTCCCTTACTTAATTCTTTTCATTAAACCACATGACGTGGAAGTTGGCTGATGCATGCACAGGTTGTTGATTGTTAACGGATGTTAACGATGCCCCTCCTCCTCTCTTTTTTGGCACCTTTCCCTTTCGATGAGTTGAAGGTTTGGTTAGCCAAGATGGACGCCTTTCGGTCATCGTAAGTTCATATCGCTGCGCTCTTTTAAGACGTATTGTATCCTCGTTGGCTTCTATATTTATAAGATCGTGGAGCCAAGATATGTCCTAAATGTTTTATGTTTTTTGATTACGGCCTGCTCAGCCACTTAGCATTTTGGCGATGTAGCGACAGTGATGGTTTCTGTTAGCAGAAATTGTGTGGTTTTATCCGTTAACAACATTTGAGATTTTATTTCCCCCGCCCCCCCCCCTCCCCGCCCCCACACCATTATCCGTTAAGGTGTCAAGTTTTGCAGACCGTTTGCTCTGTGAGTTACAACTTAATGGTTCCCGCATGTAGTATGGTTTGGAACCGATTGCACTTTGCTATGTCCTCATGCATAGCCATTTCTGTATGTTAGTTGTAATTTTTACCTAATTTTAGTGCCTCCATATTAGTTAGTGGCTGATGCACGACCTGTGCGCAATGTTGGTCGAGAATTAATATGTCGTAATTTCCGCATCAATGCTTGTATCACTTACTATTTGGGTGACAACCTCTTGTAGTTACTTAGGCCCCGATTCATGTTAACTGTTGTATCCCGTTTCTATGCATAAGAAGAGCGTTTCTAAGACGCGCGCATGCGCAGAGATTGTCGACAGTCGCTCAGGGGAACAGCCGGCGAGGCCTTAGTGCAGTGGAGAGCCTGTGACCCATCGCACGTTGGCTGGGGCGAGGCAGCACACACAGTTAAGTAGTGTTATTGACTTGGTACGGATGTACCGTGTAATGTTAATAAATTTTATGGGGACCTGCCGTTGTGGGTGTTCATTCTAGAAATTGACTATGCCCATTTAGGCAAGCTGTTTTTTATTTTGTTCTGAAGAAGGCGTGGTTATCCACGTTGAAACCTGGGTAAACACCGGGAATTTTCGCAATCGAGGCGGATTATTCATAATTTATTGTTCAATATCCGTGTGAATTCTTTAGGGATCAAACTGCTGAGGTCATCGGTCCCTAGACTTACACCCTACTTATAGTAACTTAAACTAACATGTTAAGACAAACACACACACACCCATGCCCGAGGAAGGACTCGAACCTCTGGCGGGAGAGGCCTCCCAGTCCGTGACAGGGCGCCTCAAACCGCGCCGCCATCCCGCGCGGATGCAGGGTTTGCAAAACAGCTGTGCAGCATACTACCTGCCCCAGTAAAACGACAGAGTGATCTTCAACAAGAAAACCTTAAGAATGAGTGTCTCGAAGCGAACCAGGAACGTTAATTTTGTGGGCCCAATGAGTTTCACGCAGAGCATATGACTGTATTACAGGCAATACTCGTTCTACACAAACACCGAAAACTGCCTACACCCTGCCGTCTGTCACGGCCATAACGTCGGTCTTAAGCGACGCCTGGTGTCGTCGGAGAGCTTCAGTGAACATTTTGTCTCTGACGTCCATGACGTGATCTGTCGCCCCAAGATGATTCCCGCAGAGACTGTGAAACATTCTGTATGTTGTATAACGGACCTATTGAGTTCGTTAATAATCTAGGAGCAAGACTCTGTACTTTTGGGGTTTCATCACTGCCTAGAAAAGTTGAGGTTGTTGGTCCAAGTTTCCTGTTTTGGACCCAGAATAAAGAGGCCAGTGAGTATACATTCATGTTCAGAAAACTGAACACCTTGAACGGCTAGAAATAGGGCGTTCATATTTACTGGACATGTATGTTAGTATGTTCTGCAGAAATGATTAGCATTTGAACCATTTCTGCGCCCTGGTTCAAGGTCAGTATCGATATCGCCGCGCAACACCACCTATCGATAAAATGTGGTTGCGACTCTCGTTGTCGCTATAGAGCGAAGGCAATGAATCAGTGCAACTTGAACAGACGTGCAGGATGCCTCGCTGACGTATGCGCTAACCGTATCGTCAAATCAGTGAGTTTGAACGGCGGAGCATTATTGGCATGAGAGAGTGTGAGGATGCATCCGGAAAATTGCTCCTCGTGTGGGACGAAGTGTTTCGGCAGTACAACGGGTGTGTACCGAATGGCTCACGGAAGGCCGTAGACACGACAAGATGGGTAAGGTCGCACCACCCAGACCATTTCGCCCCTCCTCCGAAAAGACTGACACCTCATCCGAATGGTTTTGCAGGACAGAAGTGCGAACTCCTCGGCTCTGGCGCAGCTGTGGGACGATGTAACACATCGTACACTGGCAAGGGTTGCTTGCAGCTCTCTGGTATGGACAACCTCCCCTGAGGTGGTCTACAGTATCGGAGTCTGTTGTCAGTTGACATTTACTCCACACGTATAAAGGTAAAATTGACTGGGATTAAAAAGGGTTTACTAAAACTTGTCTGAGCTCGACAGGATAAAATACAATGGGTGCTAGGGATACAGCGGCGAGAGGAAGAGGAATGTTTGTTCTTCTTCTGCTTGACTCTCGGAATAGCAGCGATTATACGCTGCCAGTCATAGTTGGTAAAAATAGGGAAGCGGTTTATAAGGTCCAAGTCCCTCTTAGGAATGACGGCGGTCAGATTTGCAATTGCCCAGCAGAAATCATAAGGCTTATGGGGTAGAGGTGGTTTAGGAACATTGGAGGCGGTAAAAGGGTACGGGGTATTGTGATGCGCGAACGTCTTGTCACGCAATGATCTTGCGACCATCTTCAGCAGTTCTGGCGCAGTGATCTCTGTCTCTGCTGGCGGCGTGTGGACTCCATCTTCTGTGTCCTGTTCTTGGATGGGCGCAGCAGTTGTGACTTCATCTCCCAGCAGCGGCAGTCCCGCCTTGTCTTCGGAAGGTCGGGCGGACGTTTCGATGCCTTTGGTCACGTCATCTCGCATTGCTGGTGGAGCTGGCTCGGAATCTTGTTTCCACCGGTCCTCCTCCTTCGAGGAGGGGGCAGACATCTCGTTTGCCACATCCATGGGCACCCCCACAGCGCTCTGCGTTACCGCAGGAGCCGGGAGAGCGTCCGTCTGCGTGGCGATGGTGGCAGTCGTAACATCTCGCCCCTTGCGAGATTTGCTGGCCAGCAACTCGCGGAGCTGCGCGAGCTGGAGGCGTACCTCGTCCACCTCGGCCTGAGGTGCAGCGCTCTCCGCTGCCATGGCAGACTTGAGAGCAGCAACTGCGTTGGCAACAGCATCGTCGATCTTGTGAATGCTGTAGGGGTTGCAGCAGCGCGGCCCTCCGCTCGCGCCAGCACCGGCAGAAGTGCCAGTGGCGCGATGTGCGGGCAGAGCTTCTTGATTCCTTGTCACCTCTTCTTGCGCAGTAATTCGCCGTCGGTGTATGTGCCGCTCCTTCCCGCGACGACAGCTCTTGAGGTAACTGCAGCCACGGTGGTTGACGGCGTGAGAACCGCCGCAATTACAACATGTAGCAGCGGCTTCCCTGGGCTTCGTACAGTCGCTTGTGAGGTGCGACTTTGCACACTTCGAACACGCGAGTCTTCCTGTACAGTCCGCGGCGAAGTGCCCCAACTTCTGACAGCGGAAGCATTGTACAAGTTTCTTCCTCTTCTGCTTGCTGTCCAGTCCAAGCGCTTGGCCCAGGAGGCTAACGATTGCGGCGACTTGTTCTCCTCGTCTTCTATTCTGGCGTCCAGACATGTAGGCGTGGCGAGCGAGAATGCCGGAATGAGGCAAGGGTGACAGTCCCTGGCCGATTATTACGGCACGGGTTAGTCCACTTCTCCTCCTCCCATAGCGTGGGATGCTATTGGGTACAAACACAAAGAAGATTTTACGCGTGTCCTGAACTGTGACTGGCGCGACCTATGTAGATTACATATTGAGGCCCAAACCCATACAGTTTCTGCAAGAAGCCAGGTTTCCACAAGACAATGCACGACAACACGCTTCTGTACGAAGGCGTGTCTCAGGATGTCAGCCTTTTGCCATGGCCCGCCGCATCACCAGACTTGTCGCCAACTGAAAATGTGTGAGGTACGGTGAAACGACGGGTGCGGCGCTGTGACCCAGTGCTAAGCGCCACAGATGACCTTTGGAACCAGGCGAAGGGAGCATTGGTGGCTATAACACAGCATGGAATTCGCGCCTTATACGAGTTGATGGAACGAATTGTTAGGGCCTGTAGAGAAGCCTATGCAACTAGACAACAGGACAACAGGACACGTAGTCCACTTCTCCTCCTACCTTTCACGAACGTGCTAGACGGCACTGGTGTATGGAACAACGCCACTGGGAAAAGGAATGGCTTCAGATAGTGTTTACGAATGAATCCAGGTTCTGGTTGCTTGAAAATGATTCCCACAATTTGTTTCGCCTCAGAAAGGGGGAACAGCATCACAGTTACTGCATACGCACAAGACACATAGAGCTTACTCAAGGCCTTATAGGAGGTGGCTTACAAAACACTCGTTCGACCTGTACTGGAGTATTGCTCATTAGTGTGGGATCCGTACGAGATCGGGTTGACAGAGGAGATAGAGAGGATCCAAAGAAGAGCGTCGCGTTTCGTCACAGGGTTATTTGGTACGCGTGATAGCGTTACGGAGATGTTTAGCAAACTCAAGTGGCAGACTCTGCAAGAGCGGCGCTCTGCATCGCGGTGTAGCTGGCTGTCCAGGTTTCGAGAGGGTGCATTTCTGGATGAGGTATCGAATATATTGCTTCCCTCTACTTATACCTCCCGAGAAGATCACGAATGTAAAATTAGAGAGATTTGAGAGCGCTCGGAGGATTTTCGGCAGTCGTTCTTCCCGCGAACCATACGCGACTGGAACAGGAAAGGGAGGTAGTGACAGTGGCACGTAAACAGCCCTCCGCCACACACAGTTGGGTGGCTTGCGGAGTATAAATGTAGATGTAGACACATGCTGAGCCAAGATGACTGAAATACTAATCATTTCAGAAGAACACATTAAGACATTGTCCTAGGAATATGAACGTCCTATCTCTAGTCCTTCAACAGCATGAGTGTATACGTTAATTCTGTTTTCTGGGTTATTTATGAACACTAGTGTACGGACGAAAGATGAATGAAACATATGAACTGCAAGGAGGCTTTGGGGAGAATGCTGCTCGCTTAAGAGGTATATTATCTCAAGCAATGATGCATGCTTTTCTGAACATAAAAAAGATCACTGAAGTGCATTTACAAAAGGTGAGCTGAAGAATTCCGCTGATATGAATTTTTTTGTGAATACCTAAAAAGAGGTCGGCACTGTTAGGTCCTGAATACAGCACTGTGCTGACTGATCGTAGTCATTTCTGTGCTGTACAGAGAAGAAAGTGATTAGCTCATCGACTCAGACTCGTTGTCGGCTCTCTGGACCACAGATCTGTTACTCTTGATTCTAGCAGCAGCACAGTTAGTCTCGTGTAGCTGAGTCACATAAACTGTCAGCTGTAGAGAAAATAATTTCATAAATAATGCATCAAAGAAAATAACAAAATAAAACCGCTGCATGTTGATGATAAACGTGGAAAGGAAGGAAGAAAGGAGGGCTAGGATTAATGCTTCTTCGACTCTGACGTTGTATGTGACGGAAGACGAGCTTGAACTTGACAGAGATAGAGAAGGAAACGGGCACCGTGCTTTTTTAATCCCAGTATCCAGCGAACTAAGAAACATACGGAAACCTGGACTAGGATAGCTTGTTGCAGATTCGAACCCCGTTCATTCTGAATCCGCGACCAGTGATGTCAACACTGCTCCAAGCTGCAAGGACTCTTTATCTGTGGGCTGTTATTGCCAGCTGCACCTTCCTCCTGTAAATGGTCATTTCTGTCACCTCTGGTCCTGGAAGGCAGACAAGGCAGGAAAGAATTCCAGTGTACATTCGGTATGTTTGCCGCGAAGTTTCATTCGTGATGTGGAGGAGGCCCTGCCAGCGGCTATCGAGCGCACTGGGTGCTACCGGCTTACATGTAGTGGCACATGTCGGCACGAATGACGCCTGCCGCTTGGGTTCTGAGGCCGTCCTCGGCCCCTTTCGGCGGTTGGCTGGTTTGCTGAACGCCACTAGGAACGCACGCGGGTTGCAAGTAAAGCTATTTGTAGCATGTACCCAGGGTGGATCGCGGTCCTCCGGTTTGGAGCCGAGGCTCAGACGACTCTGCGACGGTGTGGGATGGGAGTTTATCGGCCTCCGCTATTGGGTGCAGAATTGTAGGGTTCGCCTTAATGGGCCTGGCGTGCGCTGCACGCAGAAATGGGCTACTACTGTACGTGTGGCGTGTACATCGGGCTTATTTAGGTTAGAGAACCCCTCCCTTGGGGCCAAAGAAGATTTGCTTGTTAAATCAGCCACAGTGACCTCAGACGGTCTTGATTCTCGCAGACCAAAGATAGAAACGATTAATATGATTTTAGTAAACTGCAGGAGCATCGAAGGAAAGGTCCCGGAATTATTATCGCTTGCTGAAGATTATAATGCACGGATAGTATTGGGAACAAAAAGATGGTTGAAACCAGATCCTAAGTTCAGATTGGAATGTTTATCGTAAGGATAGATTAGTCGCCAAAGATGGCGATGTGTCTATTACAGTAAAAAAATTCGATAAAATCTAGCGAAGTTTTCACTGATTCCAAATGTGCATTAATCTGGTTGAAAATGAGTATCAAAGAACAGTACAAAATGGTGACTGAAGGCTTTTATAGGCCACCTGGACCACGACATGTAGTCGTAGAGCGCTTCAGATACAACTTCAGGATATCATTAGTACTTTTTCATGCCGTTGTAATAGGGGGTAACTTCAACTTGCCAGTTATATGATGGGAGTGTAATGCCATCAAAACTGGTGCCAGAAACAGGGATTCGGGTGGGATTAATCTGAATGCCTTCTCCGAAAATTACTTTGAGCAGATAGATAGGGAACCAACTCGTGAGAGTAGCGCCATAGAGCTCCTGGCAACAAACAAACCAGAACTTACCGAATCAGTTAACGTAGAGGAAGGTATCAATGATCATAAGGTTGTGACAGCATCTATGACAACAGATCTTATAAGGAATATTAAGAAAGGTAGGAAGATATATTTGCTCAGCAAGTGTGTCAGGATACAAATTTCAGAATACCTTACCACTCAGCATCAAATATTCGGCGATGAGAACGAAGATGTGGAGAACAAATGGAAAAAAAATCACAGGCTCATGCGATATGCTCTAGACGAGTATGTTCAGAGAAAGGTTTTAAGGGACGGGGAAGATCAAGCATGGTTTAATAGCCGTGTTAGAAAAGAGCTACATAAACAAAGAGCACTTCATCTCAGATTCAAGAAAAGCAAATATCTAGCTAGCAAAGAAAAGCCGAAAGAAACGAAAATGAGAGTAAGGAGAGCAATGAGAGAAGCCTTCAGTGATTATGAAAGTAAGACGTTGTCAACCTACCTGAGTAAAAACCGTAAGAGAATTTGGTCGTTTGTGAAATCAGTAAGTAGGTCAAAATCATCTATTCATTCTCTCAGAGACCACACCGGCACTGAAACGGTAGATAACAGAGAGAAGGCCGAAATACTGAATTCGGTGTTCCGGAGTTATTTCATCGCGTCGTACGAACGTCGAAATGGCAGATAATGAGATAACTACAATCGCTTAGTAGCCGCAAGGTGTCAGTCTGTTGTAGAACTATGGAACATGTTTTATGCTCAAGAATTATGACGTTTTTGGAAAATGAATAGCTCCTCTATGAAAATCAACATGGATTCTGCAAACAGAGATCCTGTGAAACACATGTCGCTTTATTCCTCCATGAGATCTACAGCGCAGTGGACAACGGCGCTAAGGTTGATGACGTGTTCCTTGATTTCAGTAAGGCATTTGACACCGTTCCGCACTGTCGTTTAATGAAATAAATACGATCTTACGGAGTATTGGAGCAGGCTTGCGATTGTATTCAAGACTTTCTTGCAGAACCAACTCAACACGTCTCTGTTAACGGAACAAAATCGACAGATGTAATGGTAATATCCTGAGTACCACAGGGAAGTGTGATAGGACCGTTGCTCTTTATAATATTTATAAATAATCTAGTAGAAATCGTCGGATACTGTTTAAGGTTAATTGCAGATTATGCAGTTTTTATATACCAAAGTAGCAACTCCAGAAGATAGTAAGAATTTGCAGAACGATCGGCAGAGAACTGGTGACTGGTGCAGGTTCTGTCAATTGACCCTGAACGTAAATAAATGCATCATTTTGCGCATATATAGGAAAAGAAATCCACTACTGTACAGCTACACTATTGAAGACAAACAGTTGGAGACAGCGTCTGCCGTAAAATATCTAGGTGTAACTTTCCAAAGCGACCTTAAGTGGAATGACCACATAAAACAGATAGTGTGAAAAGCAGACACCAGAATCAGATTCATCGGAAGAATCTTAAGGAAACTTAACTCATCCACGGAAGAATTCTTGAGTATTGTTCATCTATCTGGGACCGCTATCAGGTAGTACTGATAGAGAAGGTAGAGAAGATCCAACGAGGAGAGCGCGTTTCGTCCCCGGGTCGTTTAACTGGCGAGATAGCGTTACGAAGATGCTAAGCAAACTCCATAGGCAGATGTTGCAAGGGAGGCGTTGTGCATCACGGAGAGATTTACTATTGGAACTTAGGAACAGCACTTTTCAGTGGGAGACAACATAGTACTTCCCTCCATATGCATCTCTCGTTCTGACCGCGAGGAGAAATTCGAGAAATTAGAGCCAATACAGGGGCTTATGACAGTGAATCTTCCCACGCACTATTCACAAGTGGAACAGGGTTGGAAGAATCAGATAGTGGTAACGAAAGTACCCTCCGCCACATACCATTAGATGTCTTGCGGAGTATGATACAAACGTAGCTGTAGATGTAGATAAGGGGATGTTAACGTGCATAAAAAGCCTTGTATTTATAAGCTCCAACATAATAGCTGTGATGGGCCGTAGGCTTTTGAAGGAGCCACCCTGTCATTTGCCTTATGCGATTTAGGGAAATCATGGTAAACCTAAGTAAGGATGCCTGCTCGCGGACTTGAACCGTCGTCCTCCTGAAAGTGAGCCCAGCGTCCTAAACACTGCGCTGTCTCTCTCGGTCTCGACAACAAAACTCTCAGTCTGCCGCAATAGAAAGAGTCAGGAAAATAATCACATTCAGTAAAACATCTAACACAACAAGAAAATTTCCAAATTCTAAAGGCAGTAAGAGAAAAGAAACACGTACTAAACAGCGTAATAAGCATTAGCCACAAGAAAAAATTATTACATAAACCTGGCAACAATCGCACTCACGAACACACCCACCGCCATACCATAATAAACAGAGTGGAGAAGTGTCGGTCAAATGGAAACACACTGATGTAGAAATAGGGACACACAGAGGAATAGCAAATGCTGACACACACAAACACACACACACACACACACACACACACACACACACACACACATACACATCAAAAATTGCCAGGTGGCACGGTAGCTCAGCGTGTTCGGACAGAGGGTTACGTACCCTCTGTAACAAAAAACTGAGTTAATCGATAATCAACGAACTTAATCGGATGTCTTACGACGTCCGCCCCGAGCAGATACAACGATCAAACGCGGACAAAATGAGAATTAAAAAAAAAAAAAGATGGTAACGTACTCGCCTCCTATGTAAGCGGGCCCGGGTTCGATTCCCGGCCAGGTTGGTGATGTTTTCGACTCGTGGACTAGGCGTTGTTGTCTTCATCGTCGTTTTCATCGTCATCACCGCCGCGCAAGTCGCCCAATGTGGCGTCGAAGGAAATCCGACTTGCACTTGGCAGTCGAACTTCCCCGGGTGCGGTCTCCCGGCCAACGATGCCCTACGATCATTTCCATTTTTATCCATCTTTGGAATCGAGAATCTCGACGATTTTTGTCTGTTATCGACGTTGATACTGGAAAGATAACGGTCCCGGAATTTCAAAACTTTCGAGAAAGTTTAAGTTTGAAGTAAGAGAAGAAATGAAAATAGAAATATTTTTGGCTTATGAAATAAGTAAAAAGTAGCAATTTTCGGTTTTTTTGCTATGCTGTTATTGTAAAGGCTTGCTGCTTGCCAAATTTCATGATTCTAGGTCAGCGGGAAGTACCCTATAGGTTTTAATGATTGAGTTTGCGAGTATATAAATATACGACAAAAATGGCTATATTCTTTCATTGCATTGACCAAAGACCTTACCATGTGACATAAATTTCCAAATAGTATGTCCACCCATTCCAGAGAAAAATGTTTTAGCAGTCGAACAGACACAAACCAAATCACAGCGATCATATAAGGGATACGTTTTTTTTATTGATATACGGGACCCTAAAGAAACGACCGCATTTCTGCACCGTCAAAACGAAGTTCATGAAGTACACGAGGAGAGTTTGGATACGTAAAAAAATGTAAAGGAGAAAACGTGGTGTTTCAATACAATGCTAAAAATCAAACGCATTCGTGTAGGAGAATGTATGGAAATAACGTAAGAGCCAAAAGTAGTGAATAGTGAAAGTAATTTGGTACAGGAGGATTGTTAATGTTCTCGTTAACCTGATTTGTAAGGAAAACAACAATTGTTACAGTTAACATTGAAGATGCTTTTAAATAAACCAAAGCGTATCTGGTATAATTCAGACTTTACCACACACTAGACAGACTGCTTAATTCCCATAGCCGACCGCTGTGGCCGAGCGGTTCTAGGCGCTTCAGACCGGAACCGCACTGCTGCTACCGTCGCAGGTTCGAATCCTGTCTCGTGCATGGATGTGTGTGATGTCCTTAGGTTATTTAGGTTTAAGTAGTTCTACGTCTATGGAACTGGTGAGCTCAGATGTTAAGTCCCATAGTGCTTAGAGCATTTGAACGATTTTACTCATACACGTAAAACTGCGATTGCTTAAGATATATCTAAAAACAATTAGAAATCATTAAAAATAAACCGAATTTTTATTTCTAACAGTAAATCGTGATAGATTAGTTCATTGAGATATGCAGCAACTGAATACACTACTAGCCATGAAAATTGCTACACCATGAAGATGACGTACTGCAGACCCGAAATTTTACCGACACGAAGAAGATGCTGTGATATGCAAATGATTAGCTTTTCAGAGTATTCACACAAGGTTGGCACCGGTGGCGACACCTATAACATGCTGACACGTGGAAAGGTTCCAAACGATTTCTCATACACAAACAGCAGTTGACCGGCGTTTTCTGGTGAAACTTGGTTGTGATGCTTCGTGTTTCCGAATTTGATAAATGTCGGGTTGTAGCCTATCGCGATTGCGGTTTATCGTATCGCGACATTGGTGTTCGCGTTGTTCGAGATCCAATGACTGTTAGCAGAATATGGAATCGGTTGGTTCAGTACGGTAATATGGAATGCCGTGCTGGATCCCAACGGCCTCTTGTGACTAGCAGTGGAGATGACAGGTATCTTATCCGCTTGGCTATAACGGATCGTGCAGCCACGTCTCGATCCCTGAGTCAACAGATGGAGACGTTTGCAAGACAATAACCATCTGCACGAACAGTTCGACGACATTTGCAACAGCATGTACTATCAGCTCGGAGACCATGGCTGTGGTTACCCTTGACGCTGCATCACAGACAGGAGGGCCTGCGATGGTGTGCTCAATGACGAACCTGGGTGCACGAAGTTTGGCGACATCTCGGTGAACACACATTCGAAGCGTGTATTCGTCATCGCCATAATGGCGTATCACCCGGCATGATGGTATGGGGTGCCATTGTTTACACGTCTCGGTCACCTCTTGTTCGCATTGACGGCACTTTGAACAGTGGACGTTATATTTCAGATGTGTTACGACCCGTGGACCGTGGCTCTACCGTTCATTCGATTCCTTGGAACCCCTACATTTCAGGAGGATAATGCACGACCGCATGTTGCAGGTCCTGTACGGGCCTTTCTGGATACAGGAAATATTCGACTGATACCCTGGCCAACACATTCTCCAGATCTCTCACCAACTGAAAACGTCTGGTCAATGGTGGCCAAGCAACTGGCTCGTCGCAATACGCCAGTCACTGCTGTCGATGAACTGTGGTATCGTATTGAAGCTGCATGGGCTGCTGTACCTGTACACGCCGTCCAAGCTCTGTTTGACTCAGTGCCCAGGCGAATCAAGGCCGTTATTACGGCCATAGGTGGTTGTTCTGGGTACTGATTTCTCAGGATCTATGAACCCAAATTGCGTGAAAATGTAAACACATGTCAGTTCTAATATAATATATTTGTCCAATGAATAACCGTTTATCATCTGCATTTCTTCTTGGTGTAGCAATTTTAATGGCCAGTACTGTGCATGATGTACACGAGTAGATTTTGTATACGTAAAAACATGCAAAGGAGAAAATATGGTGTTTCAATACAAAGCTAAAAATTAAACGCCTTGGTGTAGCAGAATGTACGGAAATAACGTAAGAGCCAAAAATAGTGAATAGTTAAAGTAATTTGATACAGGAGGATTGTTCATGTTCTCGTTAAACAATCGTTACAGTGAACAATGAAGATGCTTTTGGATAAACCAAAGCGTATCTGGTATAATTAAGACTTTATCACGTTCTAGACAGACGTCGTAATTCCCATACTCGTAAAACTGCGTTTGCGTAAGATAGGTCTCAAAAACAAAAAGAAATCAGGAAAAATAAACTGAACTTTGATTTCTAACAGTAAATCTTGATCGATTAGTTCATTGAGATTATCAGTAAATGAATATTTTAACTAGAGTGTTGCCGAAACTACTTGACTGGTTTAGGTAACTTTCTTTTTCTATATAAGTAAAGTAAATAATGAAGTAGAAAATCGACTGAGACTCATTTCCTCTAAAGGACTCGTGCCGTGAAACAGTCAAAATATCGCGGGGCTCAACTTTCAGCGGTAACAAATGAGAGCTGTTATACTTTTCAGCCTCGCAATATAAGGTTCCACATTAAAACATTCTTTCGCATGACCCAACGAGTCTCACCCTCTATGAACACGTTTCCCAGTTGGCTGCGTTAGGTTGATAGTAAAATGAAGTGCTGATACGCGTTGCGGTGCTATTCGCAAACAGAGCAGCTGCTAGCGCCCGCATCGTGACCGCCCGCTGTTCGATTACGCTGGTCGAACAAAGGCCGGGCCGTAAATTGGTCTGCGGCTCGCTCTCAATAACTTACGGGCTGTCCGCGGCAGGGCTGCTTTACAGGGTACCAGCCGCCCTGACCGCACGGGCTGGAGATCGCTGCCTGTGGACCGTGTCCGAACAGGTGGGCCACAAAAGGCTCAGGGTACGCCAGTTTTGTTGATTAACTGTTTCACTTCTCGCAAACAGAAGGGGACGAGAAAAGTCAGCAGACGTTCCGCAACAATGGTTCGGAAGAATTTATATAAAATGGCAATAAAAGTTGCGGTTGTGGTTCTCTGGATCGGAAAATCTGTATCCACACTTTCTTGTCAGAATTGGTGGTCTATTGGTATAGCGCTTGCCGAGAAACTGAGAGGTGGTAAGATCGGATCTCAGTAGAACCAAGGAGACTGTTCAATATACCTTGAATCTAGCCTTCGCTTGGCAGCGATGTGAAGATCAGCCAGGAACGACACGTTGTTTGGATTCTCATCGGATTAGGGAAGGAAGTCAGCCGTGCCCTTTCAAAGGAACCATCTCGGCATTTGCCTGGAGCGATTTAGGGAAATCACGGAAAACCTAAATCAGGATGGCCGCACGCGGGATTTAACCGTCGTCCTCCCGCATGCGATTCCAGTGTGCTGACCACTGCACCACCTCGCTCGGTGTTAAGCCGTGAGTCCGCTTTCCTCGCATTTAGCAGAACAGGTATTCAGTTGTAAGACATGCACCAGGCTATTGAGCGACACGAAAGTAATTATTATTATTATTACTTTTTTAACGACAGGAAATCCCTGCTGACGTAACGAAAATTGTGGTACATCTTATCATATTAACAGAATCTTCCGTCAGTCCTTGGTAGAACAACATTATAATAAATGAAAAGCACCAGTTTGCTTTTGTTCTACATAAATGTCTGAAGATGGCCTTGTAAGCCGAAAACCGGTTAACAATAAAAGTAATATTGTAGAACAAAAGCAAACTGGTGCTTTCATTTATTATAAAATTGTGGTAAGTTCCTATGTGACGAAAGTGCTGAGGTCATCGGTCCCTAGGCTTACAAACTACTTAATATAACTTAAACTAACTTACGCTAGGGACAATACACACACCCATGCTCGAGGGAGGACTCGGACCTCCGACGGGCGGAGTCTCGTGAACCGTGTCAAGGCGTCATAGACCTCGGGGCTTCCCCGCGCGGCTTCGATATAACGTAGGTAAAGTAAATATACAATAGCTATGCAATTCAGAATAGCGCACCGTGCCTCTGTTCTTGAACAGGACAATGGAAGTTCTGTACACTGTTCGGTTTATCACTGTGCTACAAAGGGTCCGCAAGGCGTTTGACACAGTTCCCCACAGTCGTTTAATGAACAAAGTAAGAGCATACGGACTATCAGATCAATTGTGTGATTGGATTGAGGAGTTCCTAGATAACAGAACGCAGCATGTCATTCTCAATGGAGAGAAGTCTTCCGAAGTAAGAGTGATTTCAGGTGTACCGCAGGGGAGTGTCATAGGACCGTTGCTATTCACAATATACATAAATGACCTGGTGGATGACATCGGAAGTTCACTGAGGCATTTTGCAGATGATGCTGTGGTGTATCGAGAGGTTGCAACAATGGAAAATTGTACTGAAATGCAGGAGGATCTGCAGCGAATTGACGCATGGTGCACGGAATGGCAATTGAATCTCAATGTAGACAAGTGTAATGTGATGCGAATACATAGAAAGATAGGTCCCTTACCACTTAGCTACAAAATAGCTGGTCAGCAACTGGAAGCAGTTAATTCCATAAATTATCTGGGAGTACGCATTAGGAGTGATTTAAAATGGAATGATCATATAAAGTTGATCGTCGGTAAAGCAGATGCCAGACTGAGATTCATTGGAAGAATCGTAAGGAAATGCAATCCGACAAGAAAGGAAGTAGGTTACAGTACGCTTGTTCGCCCACTACTTGAATACTGCTCAGCAGTGTGGGATCCGCACCTGATAGGGTTGATAGCAGAGATAGAGAAGATCCAACGGAGGGCAGCTCGCTTCGTTACAGGGTCATTTAGTAATCGCGAAAGCGTTACGGAGATGACAGATAAACTCCAGTGGAAGACTCTGCAGGAGAGACGCTCAGTAGCTCGGTACGGGCTTTTGTTAAAGTTTCGAGAACATACCTTCACCGAACATACCTTCTCGCGAAGAGACCATGAGGATAAAATCAGAGAGATTAGAGCCCACACAGAAGCTTACCGACAATCCTTCTTTCCACGCACAATACGAGACTGGAATAGAAGGGAGAACCGATAGAGGTATTCAGGGTACTCTCCGCCACACACCGTCAGGTGGCTTGCGGAGTATGGATGTAGATGTAGATGTAGATGTAGATGTAGACGACTCTGCGAGCGTAATCTTTTTACAGTTTTACTGCAGGGAGGATTGTTCAGAACTGGTCTGTGGCGGCGGAATAAGGATACGCTCAATAACGCAATTCAAACGCTCAGCGACTAACGTGAAATATCGAACACTGACGATTCGCTTCGTAGTGGTCGTCCAGGGCAACACCACCTGCTGATGACGGCTGCCTACAAATTACACAATTTTGCATGATCTGTCATTATCAAGTGCCATAGCTGTTGTAGGGGTACGAAATGGAATTATCATGTAGGCTCAGTTGTGGGTAAAATAGGCGATAGACTTCGGTTTATTGGCTGAACACGGGGGAAAAGCGGTCCTTCTACATAAGAGATTGCTTACAAATCACTCGTGAGGCTCATTCTACAGGGTGGTCCAAAAGTGCGGAAACACCCTCATGAAATTCAAATGGAGTAGCAAACAAGGAAACAGAGCCCCCACACATGAGGCACGGGAAGGGGGAAACTTTATAGGCTATGCCACCAGCATGGCGGCCATCTTGAAAGCCGCCATCTTGGATTCAACTCCAAAATTTCAAATTGGAATGTGGTCATGTGACATATCAAACAGATAGAGAATTTCACCAGAAAAACAATACCGTTGTTATTTTAAACATAGCTTTATTCATTCTCGGGTTATAGCCAGTTACATGTGGCAGCGGTGGGACGCTCGGCTGCATGTGTGTTATGTGCCGAAGAGACATTACGCCGATGTTACACAGTGCCGAGAGACCACCAACAGTCATAGGAATGGCTCGATATGTTGTCAATTATGTTGGATTGTTAATGCTATCGTCCAAACCAAATCCTGATGAATTTTGACCAACACATCTGGCTGAATTTGACCACACCCATCAACAATGCGCTGCTTTAGATGATGCAAATCCCGTATTTTCACAGAACAGACCAGTGCTTTGACATGACCCCAAAGGTAAAAATCCAAAGGAGTCAAATCTGGTGAACGTGGTGGCCACTCCACAGCACCACTATGACCAATCCACTTTTGAGGGAACTGCAGATCCAGGTATGCTCGCACATTGTGCCCATAATGCGGTGGGGCACCAACATGCTGGAAGAATTCCGGAAATGTTCTGTCTTCCGTTAACAACGAGGGAAACACTTCTTCATCCAATAACCTCAGATAACCGTTGGCTGTTAACGTAACATCAATAAAAAAGGTCCAACGACTTTGGTACCCCACACACCACACCACACCAGACCATCACTTTTTGTGAGTCGACAGTTTTGGAAGCATCAATCCAGTGCGGATATGTGTCGGACCAGTATCTGTGATTCAGCTTGTTCGCTTCACCATTGATAAAGAAATTGACTTCATCGCCGAACAGCACCTGATAGGGGAAACGTGGGTTTATCTGCAGCTGCTGTGTCACCCATTCTGCGAACTGTACCCGACGGTCTGGGTCATCCTCATTCAGGTGTTGGAGCAGCTGAATTTTGTACAGGTGCCATTTGTGCTGCGGTAAAATTCACAGTATGGAGGTATGGCTAACCCCACATTCTTGTGAAAGGCGACGAGTACTCGGACTCTTACTAAATATTGATAACACGCTCACTGTTGTTGCTTCATCGGTGGCGGATTTTGGTCTTCCAGACTTAGGTTTATCTGCGACAGAACCTGTTGCTCGGAATTTGGCCAAAAGCTTGGCAAATGCGCTGCGAGTGATGGGCTGTCAGGCTGGATGACGACTGTGCTTCTTTCTCCTGATATCAAGATGATTTCAATGCGTTCTTCACGTGTTAAAGACATTTTGTAACCTATAAATAAGGAAACAATGATTAAAACGTTAGCATGAGTAAATGATACTGAACATTAAACACATGTAACATATAAGGCATGGGATAACCACTTTGCACCGTTTCAGACTCCATTTTATGATTTCTCAGTGCGTAATACTAACGCTGCCGATCGGCCCACTTCTGCCGCAAGTAATTTGCCATAACCCGAGAATGAATAAAGCTGTGTTTAAATTAACAACGTCATTGTTTTTCTTGTGAAATTCTCTATCTGTTTCATATGTCACACGACCACATTCCCATTTGAAATTTTGGAGTTGAATCCAAGATGTCGGCTTTCAAGATGGCCGCCATGTTTATGGCATAGCCTGTAAAGTTTCCCCCAACCCCTTCCTCGTGTGTAGGGACTCTGTTTCCGTGTTTGCTACTCCATTTCGATTTTATCAGGGTGTTGGACTTTTGGACCACCCTGTAGAATATTTATAAAATGCGTGGGGCATGTTCCAAAATGGGCTAACGAGGAATACTGAACGTATACAGAGAAGGGCAGCACGACTGGTCACAGGTTTGTTAGATCATTCGGTGTGCGTCACGGAGATACTGAATGAAAAGAAATGGCAGATTCTTGAAGGTACAGGTAAACTATACCCAAAAAGCCTGTTTACAAAGTTTCGAAGAACGGCTTTAAATAATTACTCCCCAGTAGTGTAGCTCACAGAGGGATCGTGAGGAGAAGATTAGCTTAGTTACTGCATGTACAGAAGCATTCAAACGGTTGTCCTTCCTGCGCTCCTTACTTGAATGCGACGAGAAGAAACGCTGGACAGCGACAGCACGATGAGGAAAATATACTGCCTGAATTTACGTCAACGGCCAGGGCAAGTAATTGGAGTGTTAACGACTACAGGGCAGAAGATTCCGCTGGTGCACTTCAATTCAAAATAACCAAGTACAGCACTTCAATTCAAAATAATTAATTACAGTTAAACTTTACCGGAGGGTGGCTAAAATTTGCCAACTTGAAAACACACGTTGTTGCTCCCTCGAATGTCCCAACAGCCGACAAAGAAATTAAAACGACACAACGTGAACAGTCGTGACTCTCTGGTAGATTAAGTAAAAAACTCAACTTTCGTGTCCAGGATCGGTCAGTCACGGACCTCGTAGCAAATGGAACAGCACCACACACCGGGACCGCGCGTAGACGCCGCCAGTGGGCCCCGGCCGAACCACGCATTGCGGAGGTTTCCTCGCTGCTGCGCCAACCGATCAAGTGATCGCACACAGCACAGCCGAAACTGTAAGCGTCACGATAAAGACAGTACACGGTGCGAGTATCGATACACACCGCTGCTGCCACTCGCTGAGAGAGACTATAACAGCATAATTGCGATAACCGCGGGAGACTAAACACAGAATAGCAACCAAGGTTTAATCCAACGCATAACATGAGCCAGCCACGTCTCAGTGGACATTGTAAAAAAGTGTAAGATGGCTCTCAATAAAATTTGTCATCACCACGTACAGATGCATCGTCTGAAACGTCCTCCCATGCTGGTCACAAATTTGGTGATGAGTTCTTGTGGTAGGCCGTTCCATTCCCCGACCGGTACGGTCGACAACTGCTGGCTGGTTGTTGGAGCATGCTGCCGTGCTGCACTACCTCTCCCGAATTCCTCCTACACGTGTTCGATGGGGCTTTAGACAACGCGGCGGCGAGGCCAGTCCTTCATCGAATGTCTTCTCGTTCCAAGACCACCTCAACCTGCGCAGTTCGATACGGTAGCGCGTTGTCATTCGTAAAATTGAAGTCACGGTCCAATGCAACCGTGAAAGGCTCCACATGGGGAAACTAAACTATCGCAACAGCGTTGACAGGGGTATGTACCGTTTTCTGGAAGTCAGAGCGTCCATGCAACATCCTGCCGCCACACACCATACCATCTGGACCACGAAAACGATGATGTTAGACAATGTATCTGGGTGCATTACGTGTTCGCACTTGTTACCATTGAGAGTACGTCCAGGATAACTGTTGAGATTGAATTTGTTCTCATCCGAGAAGAGTACATGACTTCACTCTTCGGTGACGCCGGCCCCATGCATTTGGTGTCATCGCAAACTGTGCCGTTTATGTGCGGGTGCCAACGGAACACGACGTACTGGTCATCGGACAAAGAGACAACTCCCATGCAGTCACCGTGTCACTGTACAGTGTGAGATTGTGTGGCTTGCAATCCTGTTAAATGTGACTGCATTGCACCTGCTGTCTGACGTAGGTCCCTTCTTGTGTGTTGCACAACATAGAGGTCATCTGCTGCTGTGCTCGACAACGCCCTCTGCTTTGATGATGATGATGATGTTTGGTATGTGGGGCGCATCTCAGGTCAACAGGCCCCTAGACTTAGAACTACTTAAACTTAACTAACCTAAAGACATCACACACATCTACGCCCGATGCACGATTCGAACCTGCGACCGTAGCAGCAGCGCAGTTCCGGACTGAAGCGCCTAGAGCCGCTCGGCCACAGCGGCCGACTTTTGCAGAACAGAACAGTGTAGCTCGTAACAGTCCTGAGCAAAAAGCGGCAGAACGGCTCTACCTATTTGAATGCAAGTGGGAGGACGATGTCAGATTATACACAACCGTCTCAGCACGATCGGTTTTCCCTCAAGGCGTCTATTGTGAACAATATTACGATCCATCTGCACCATAATGCGTGAAGAATGTGTGTGTGTGGTGTGTGGGGGGGAGTGATATGTATTGGAACCTGGTTCAACAGCGTCGGATTCCCTACATCAGCACATTAACTGCCATCATGTACAGTGCCAGCAGTGACGGACAATGAAGATGGTTTTACGGTATGTGGGTGTTCTTCGTGATTAGGTATGGGCCCTTTTAGGAGCTCAAGAAAACGCTAACTGTGGAAAGATATGAACACATCTTACAGCATTCAGTAGAGGGACAGTTTGGAGGCTCTTTCTATCGTCATGACAATATGCACTTTGTGGTGCCACCGCCAGACACCAGACTTGCTAGGTGGTAGCCTTTAAATCGGCCACGGTCCGGTAGTATATGTCGGACCCGCGTTTCACCACTATCAATGATTGCAGACCGAGCGCCACCACACGACAGGTCTAGAGAGACTTCCTAGCACTCGCCCCAGTTGTACAACCGACTTTGCTAGCGATGGTTCACTGACAAAATACGCTCTCATTTGCCGAGACGATAGTTAGCATAGCCTTCAGCTACGTTAATTGCTACAACCTAGCAAGGCGCCATTATTAGCTATTATTGATATTGAATCATGTACCGTCAAGACCGACGTTCACCATTAATGGATTAAAGTTAAGTATTCCAACAGCTACGTTCGTTTTTCTAAAGTCTAATTTCCTTGTCCTGTTCCAGACCTCAAGCCAGCCTGCGTGAGCTAAATCACGTGCATTTCGGCCTCCTCTAGTTACACGGTGTTGGTTCTCCTGCCAACAACAACACACTTCTACTGAGCAGCATCTGTGAGGCACTAACTGGAGGCAAATGATATTCCTGAAATGGACTGGCCTGCCAAGAGTCCCGACCTGAACACAGTGCAACACCTTTGGGAAGAGTTAGAAGGTCGACTTCGCTGTAGACACCAGAGTTCAACATCACTGTCGTCTGCGGTTTCGGCTCTTAAAAAGAAGAACTGGTTGCCATTCTTCGACAGACTGTCAGCCACCACATACGTCACGTAAAGTGCCTCCATCAGAGTTCAAGCCAGCATGGTGGACGCACATACTAATGTCCAACTCTAAAATTGCCAGTTTCGCTATAAATGATTCCGTGAGTTTGGAAATATGTCGTGACCTAACCACTAATTATCGGTGCAAGAATACGAAACTGGTAATTACTTATTTACACTACTGGCCACACCAAGAAGAAATGCAGATGATTAATGGGTATTCATTGGACAAATATATTACACTAGAACTGACATGTGATTACATTTTCACGCAATTTGGGTGCATAGATCCTGAGAAATCTGTACCCAGAACAACCACCTCTGGCCGTAATAACGGCCTTGATACCCCTGGGCATCGAGTCAAACAGAGCTTGGATGGCGTGTACAGGTACAGCTGCCCATGCAGCTTCAACACGATATCACAGTCCATCACTGGAGTATTGTGACGAGCCAGTTGCTCGGCCACCATTGACCAGACGTTTTCAGTTGGTGAGAGATCTGAAGAATGTGCTGGCCAGGGCAACAGTCGAACATTTTCTGTATCCAGAAAGGCCCGTAAAGGACCTGCAACATGTGGTCGTGCATTATCCTGCTGAAATATAGGGTTTCGTAGGGATAGAATGAAGCGTACAGCCACGGGTCGTAACACATCTGAAATGTAACGCCGTCAATGCGAACAAGAGGTGACCGAGACTTGTAACCATGGCACCCCATACCGTGAGCTGGGTGATACGCAAGTATGGTGATGACGAATACTCGCTTCCAATGTGCGTTCATCGCGATGTCGCCAAACACAGATGCGACCATCATGATGCTGTAAACAGAACCTGGTTTCATCCGAAAAAATGACGTTTTGACATTCGTGCACCCAGGTTCGTCGTTGAGTACACCATCGCAGGTGCTCCTGTCTGTGGTGCACCTTCAAGGGTAATCGCAGCCTTGGTCCCCTGACTGATAGTCCAATGCTGCTGCAATGTCGTCGAACTGTTCTTGCAGATGGTTGTTGTCTTGCAAGTGTCCCCATCTGTTGACTCAAGGATCGATCGAGACGTGGCTGCTCCACACGTTATAACCATGCGGATAAGTTGCCTGTCATCTCGACTGCTAGTGATACGAGGCCGTTGGGATCCAGCACGGCGTTCCATATTACCCTCCTGGACCCACCGATTCCATATTCTGTTAACAGTCATTGGATCTCGACCAACGCGAGCAGCAATGTTTCGATATGATAAACGGCAATCGCGATAGGCTACAATGCGACCTTCATCAAAGTCAGAAACGTGATGGTACGCATTTCTCCTCCTTACACGAGGCATCACAACAACGTTTCACCAGGCAACGCCGGTCAACTGCCTTTTGTGTATGAGAAATCGGTTGGAAACTCTCCACACGTCAGCACGTTGTGCGTGTCGCCACCGACGTCAAACTTGTGTGAATTCTCTGAAAAGTTAATCATTTGCATATCACAGCATCTTCTTCCTGTCGGTTAACTTTTGCCTCTGTAGCACGTCGTCTTCGTGGTGTAGCAATGTTAATGGCCAGTAGTGTATATTATGGTGTGGCGAACATTCACCTAGGCTTCCAGGGAGCTTGTGGTGATAATCAAAGCCATCACGATAGCTGTCAATTAGTCAACATTATTGTGGACGACTGCATCCTTTAGTTCTTAATAGTTTCCTTGTCGGTGACGGCATCTTCCGGAATGGTAACTGTCCTTGTCACAAGGTCATACGGTAGTGTGAGAATCATGGTAGTAAATTCTCGTAGACGCCATGGTCACCAAATACACATAATCTGTAATCTACAGAATGCGTCCGGGACTCTGTCGCACGCCAGCTCCGCTCACGCAAACAGCGGGCATGTAATTTACGTAGTCTGCGTGAACTGTGCGTACATGTTTTGAGCCACCCACCTCAGAAATCTAGCCAAGAACTTTCCACTCCACGTCAGAATCACTGCTTTATGGCACTCCACGCTATCAAGCAGGTGGTCGTACTGTATAAATACTCATTTTATCACATTCTACGCCGTTACCTTCTTGCAATACGATATTTATTTTGCCTTTTATTTGGAAAGCACTTTAAGTGTGAAGCCATTTTCATTTACAGTTCTCGTAAGATAAATCTAATACGTTTGTCAGGGCAGAAGTGAAGTTAATACATTACTTAATTAAAGAAAAGAAAAGCATGAAAACTAAACATCAAGAGTTCTCGCTCCGCTCTTTCATAAGTTTGTTTGAAGTGTGCCCTGTAATATAAGACTAGATGAGAGGAAACCCAGAATTTCCCGGGACTGAACTGCAACTATAATCTCCACGGAACATGCCTTTAATATAAAAGGAGTAACATTTGTGGAAAGCAAACAGACGTTATATCATGCAAGAAAAAAGAAAAGCATTTGAATCTATGCAAACAGCAGTTATCAATGCTTCCTTCGTAATATGAATCTAAACGCCCTTTCCTTGCTGTTATCTACATTTATTCCGTTCAATTCCAGACTCTCGATTTTACATTAATGTATCTTCAGTGGATTTAATACTGAATAACTCAGCTCTGGTACTGAATGCAATACTTAGAGATTAGAAAATAATTGAAGCCATAACTATTATTTGAATTAATTATAGCAGCTATTCGACTCGTTTGTCCAACCAAAATATGCATTTCCTCTCATCTTGTCACAGCTTATGGAACATCGACTCTTTCTGAATGTTTTCTGGTTTCCGTATTTCTTTTGCTAAAAGCTGTGAATTGCTGTTAATGTTTTCTTAGAAAAACTGTTAGCGATTTCCATCATAACGCTTTGTTCGTGTCTCACTCAACATTTTCAGATCATCACAGACAATATAATCACAAGCCACCTATAGGGAAGAAGACAGAAAACTAATGAGAATACACAGTATAACAGGTTGCAACACTAAAGCTGTTCGAGTAGCTATTTTTAACTATATTTCCCTTATTTACTGTGAATATGCGGAGCTTCACAAGTATCTGCTGTCATCTGCTGACATTTTATGCAAATACGTAAATGTAATTTTGGAAAATTACCACATTCTGAGTTTGATGTTTATACATGTGGAATTATTTGTTATGAAATACAGTAATCAAAGCTTTCTATTAGCAAAGCTTTGCAAGCAACATTTGTTTTGCGAGTGATCAGTAGAACGTTGTAGTACTTTTGAAATAACTGTCTGTTACAAGATAGACGCGCTACGACATGTATGTGACCAGCTAGGAATACTGAGCAATTGTAACAGAGCATTAACAAGAGGGTTGTGCATGTGTAAAAATAGCCATAGCACCACTCGAGGAGATGCAATGCGACTTAGCGGTATGTAATTGATCATTGACGAAGCTGGAGGTGCGGGCAACATCTTTATATGTGTCAAAAGCCGCCGCTACACGCAAGAGAACTGCTACGCCTCAGATGCCTCTCAGTTTTATGCACTGACCACTCAATAACTTCACACTGTGGAAACACAGCTCTAAATGAATGGTAGCTGTGTTTTTGTTCTTATCGAATATTTTATCCAAGATTGAAATATATTATTCTGGGAAGAACTGTAATCAGAATCATGAGCTTTTGTTTCTATATTTCATCACTTAAATTATTCAGAATCCATTCACAAAGTTACTAGGGCAAAAAAGTAAAATAATGGTGCGCGGCACTTTAGAATCTGTACAACAGAATTAAGACTTGTTTTGTGTCACTACCAGATATTTGCGTAGATGGCATTGTTCTAGTTATATATGATCAATGTAATATGATAGCGAACATATGAATACAGTCTGACTGAGCTGGTGCGAATGTGACAGTTTCTGTTTTTTCATTTTCTTATATCTTACTGCTAGGCTTCATTTGCTATGATATTGCATGTGTTGTGAGTAAATCAGCGTTGTAGATTTGAGTTGCAAAGAACTGTCTTCATTCAAATTATGTTTTTGTAAAATGTGTTCTACAAAATTCATTTGCTTTTTTTATACTTTTTGCGTGCATTATTTTAAAGGGTATAATGTTACACGATTTTTTTGCCTTGTTCTGTAATTACCTTATTATGCAATACAGTGCCGCAAAGATATCGGACAGTAGCTTGGCTGCATATAATAATTACATTTTTGACTTGTAAATAAAATTAAATGTGTGTAGCTGCATTGCTATAAATGAAATTCTCAACGTACAGGTAGTAGTGATATTTAAATTTTGAGGTAGTTGTGCATTACCTTCACACTGTTACATTTGTTAAGCTGGCTGTACATAGTTGCATTTTAAAGCGATTTTAAGAAGAGATTACAAACCAGAATCGTATGTTAGGAATATTATTATACATTGTCTGAGAGCTAATCAGCTGCAAGACCTTCTAACCTTGCAAGAAAATTATCATGTACAATAAACAAATGCAGAAAACAAAACTCTTTTGAATGGCCAAGTGTACGTGAAGAAAGAACTCACTGTTGACATTAATAGATAAAATAGTAGAGGAGGAGCCAAAATGACGATGCCACACAAACCCTTTTCCCCTCACTCTTCCCTGATCCACTTAAATAACTTGTAATCCAAAAACCCAGTCGTCTGAATACCTCTTTGCTCACTCGTTGACAGTAATTCTTGGCTCATTCAATTCTTCCAAGTCTAAACACAATGTTAACATATCTGTTGTGAAATTAGAAATTAAACTTATAGTAAGAAATATAAACTGTGCACACGTGTGCATATGCAGGCGCACGCACGCATACGCATACACACACACACACACGCGCGCGCACACACACACACACACACACACACACACACTAATACACGCTTGCTAAAACTTCGAAACAAAAATGTTTGGCGGGGAAACGTGGCGATGTTTCACGACATGACAGTATAGCGCACAGATAACTAACTCGCGGGACAGTGTCGTGAGCTAAACGTGAATCGAATCTATGCGGCTGTTTAAAGGCTGTGGGCAGGTACACTGGCCCATGCGAGAGAGGTCTTAGGCGGTTTCCTACACCTATGGCACGTACTCGTATGCTGCCCTGGTCCCAAAATTCTGCCTCAGACAGTGCGATTCACAAACAGTTAAAGTACGATAACACGCAGAACACAATTTAGCAATAGACAAACAGATGGCGCACACGATATCTCCTATATTAGGTTACGTTGACGACTGCGGCGTCAGGAAGCTCATCTTTCCTCAGAGTTAAATAATAAAATATATCATATCTACAACGAGCATACCCCATACTTGATAAATAAAGACTAAGGTAAAAAAAAAAGAATAATTTATTGAAGGTAAAATTTTGTCGTACATGCTACTGATTTATTATGTTAAAGAACATTTTTACAGAACAAAAAGGCAAAAGACCCGTTTGACAATTCCAAAGACAATACCACAATTAAACATCGTATGTAAGTGCGTTGTATATTAGTCCAGAATGTTTGGTTCGTAAGAACACAAGCTTCTTGTAAACAATAGCCAGTAGTTATGTGAAGATGGCCTAATAAGCCGAAAACTAGTTCATACAAACAAAAAGCAGTAGAACAAAAAAAAACGCGTAAGTGCTATTCACCCCTCAATAAAATCTTGTGGGTTCCTAGGCCGCATCATATCATTTCTATACGAGCGACGTTTCTACCCCTGTGTTACGATCCTCATCGGGATTCTGTGGCGTTCGAGACTGACAGAACACTAATAATTTATTGATGTAAAACTTACGGCGTGAACTGTCTTCTTATCTGAAAATATCGCATATAAAAAGAAATCTCTTATGTTTCATACTAAATCCGCTGAAGATGCCTTAACGTAAAAGGCTAAACGCATCTGGAACATAAATAAACGTAGACTACAGCAAGAAAATGGCGTTCTGATTTATAAAACGAGCTCGTCACCCTCAGCAGCTTCGCAAAGGTAGTACTTAATATCTGTGGAAGACCAACTGCTTATAACATCTATGGATATACACCAACCTTCCTTGTGAGTCTGTCTATCTGTTAATGAAAACAGAATGAAACACTACATCAGTTTCTGAAATTAGCCTTTACCTATACACAGAAAAACGCAATAAAGGATTCAAATTTATGATATGAAAATATTATGGTGAAGCTCCGATGCTCTGTGGATTCACGGTGCATGTTAGTTTACAGGTTTTACCACCAGATATCGCCTCCGGTCAGCTTGTAGCTCCCGTTATATTCATGTGATGATTCTCCAAAACCCAATTAAACATGGAATAGATAAAAATATATGTGTTAAATAATAATGATATTATTTAACAGTAATCAAATATGTACAGAAAGTTTCTTCGTGAGCCAGTCTATCGACAGTGTTTCTTCGGTTTCTCTTAACGTCGTTAATAACCAAATAGCTCACGGGTTAACAGCCGAATTCTAGTATCCAAAGGGCATAATAATGCAGCCAGCAACCACGCTGCCATCATCATGTTCGCTGATCAAGTGACTGGTTAGTAGCCAGAGAGGTGCTTGCCAGTTGGGCACTGACATCCAGCCGTTCGTCCGTGAACTGTTTCTTCAGCCTCTCTAATAGCGAAAATCGTATCGAAATCTCTTCACTACTTCCTGAAAGAAGCCCTGACGCACATAGACTGCGCTGGTACTTTAATTTACAATACACTAAAAGACAAAAGACACGACGCATCATGATAAAATCATCCGAATGGAACGGAGATCGGTAGATGTGATTTACATGTAGAGACAAACAAATGATTAAAATTTCAGAAGAAACTGCGTGTTTTATTCAAGTCCAAGTCAATAACGCGTTGATCCACTTCTGGCCCTTATGCAAGCAGTTATTCAGCTTCGCATTCATTTACGCATTTTTTTGGTTGTCCTGAGGGATATCGCGCCAAATTCTGTCCAATTGGAGGGTTGTATCATTCATATCCCAAGCTGGTTGGAGGACCCTTCCCATAATGATCGAAATATTTTCTGATGGGGAGAGATCCGATGACGTTTTTGACGAAAGTGAGGTTTGGGAAGCACGAAGAGTGGGATAGCGTTATCTTGCTGAAATGTAACCCCAGGATGACGTACCATGAAGAGGAAAGAAAACATGACATAGATTATCGTCGACGTACCGCTATTCTGTAAGGATACCACAGATGACAACCAAAGGGGTCCTGCTATGATAAAAAAAAAGCACAACCGACTTCTCTGGTCATCGGTGCCCAGTTCCAATCAGGATTCATCACTGATGGTAATACTCCTCCAGTCAATGAAATTCAGGCTGAAGACTGCGTAGAGACGCCCTAGAGACACCAACCTGAGCGCTATACGGCCCGAAACCCAGAAGTGATGGTCTGCGGTTCCAATTCTTTTCATAACGGACCACTCTGTTTGTCACCAGCGACATCTTCTACGTCAACGGTATACTACGAGCCGTGTAACATCCACGAGATAAATTTTAGCTATAGTGCGACTAGAGGAAATTATGCCTCTAACAGTTATAAACATTATCTATCCGACATATGGATAAATAGTGAAGTAAAACGATGATAAATATTGATTATTTATATAAAATTTAATGATGTAATTGGTCATATCGATGTGTATCGTACAAAGACAATGATAATTGTAAATTCCTTTTATGATCTGCGTTTGTCTTCGTTTGTTTTTACCTTTAGTTGGTTGGCTTTGTAGGTTGCGGACGCAAGACGCAGATCAAACTGAGGTCTGTTAAGAACTTGTAATTATTTGTTAATTATTACTTGAGAATAGAGTCCTTTATTATTATAAATACATGTGACTAATTATTTGTAACTTTAATTCCTCTCTCAATAAGCATTGTCGGTGTTAATTATGTCTTTCCGCTGCAAGGAGCGCAGCCATTGATGATAGCGATTTGTGTTGAATTTTTATCTGTGTTTCTTACAAAAGTATCAAAGATTTTCTTGATAAAAATTAGTGTGAATAGTGCACAATATGAAAGCAAAGTTTAATAAGCATTTCAAATACTTATCCTGTTAAAAGGAAATTTGCTCTAACAATAGAAAGTCTCTAACAATTGTCTGCGGCCATCTTAACAATTATCTTAGCGGCTAATTCAAATTACGCAACTCTGCGGCCATAAATGCGAAAGATAAAAGAAATGTGTAAAAATAAATGTGCACCGGTGGTCCCAAACCAATGTTAGTGAAAATAATTCGAATCAGATTGGTTCTTTAAAAAACAGTGCTCATAGCACGATCCATATAACAAACTTTTCTTGCTGATGTATGGAGCCGAAATTAATTACGCACTAAATGCGAAGAATATCGTTTCAAGTAACATACGTCCGTGTCGTGCGCGGCTGATATTCGCTGGTTTTAATGATCATTTTGCTGAAGATAACTCTTTCCATCACAATCAATGGTTGTATAGAATCTGTTGTGTGAACTGTGATTTAGTGCCACTTACATAACTTACAGACAACACTTTAACACAACGTTAACTCGGAGTTCTTTAGCAACTTGACCAAATCTTTAGCCGAGAGAATAATTATTTAGTAATTACCCACTGTAATAAAATAAGATTATCATTTTTATTTACAAATTAGTTAAATACCAAACCACTAAGTAACACAGCGAACGCCACACCCATTTTGCTGCCCTTCATGACAAGTCATCCTGGGGTTACATTTCAGGAAGATAACGCCTGCTCGCATACGAAGGGAGTTTGTAGTGCTTTGTCTTCGTGCTTGCGAATCCTTGCCTTAGCCAGGAAGGTCGCCACATCTCTCTCTAGGTGGGAATGTATGGAGCATTAAGCTCAGGGCACTCTGACCAGTTCTGGAATTTGGAGATATAATACAGCAGTTGGCCAGAATGTGGGACTATCTCCATCAGAAGGACATCCAACAACTCTCCCAGCCAATGCCAGTCGGAATAAGTACTTGTGTAAAGGCCAGAAGAGAACCAACGCGTTGTTGTGTTACTAAATTCGTGAAGTTGTTTCTTATAAAGAAATTACCAAATTTTTCTGAAATTACAATCATTTGTTTGTCCATACATGTACATTCCATCTACCGATTTTCGTCACTTTATGATAATTGCTGCGTGGTAATTTTTTTTTGTCTTAGAGTACTGGGTGATCAAAAAGTCAGTATAAATTTGAAAACTTAGTAAAGCACAGAATAATGTAGACAGAGAGGTAAAAATTAACACACATGCTTGGAATGACATGGGGTTTTATTAGAACCACGCCAAATTGCTTGGCCTCCCAGGTCCCCAGACCTCAAGCTCTGCGATTATTGGCTTTGGGGTTACCTGAAGTCGCAAGTATTTTTTTGGTTCTAACAAATTCTCATCTAATCCCAAGCATGCGTGGGAATTTGTACCTCTCTATCTACATTATTCCGCGATTTATTCAGTTTTCAAATTTATACTGACTTTTTGATCACCCGGTATATAGACCAAATAGAGAAGAAGATATAGATCTTTATACACTCCTGGAAATGGAAAAAAGAACACATTGACACCGGTGTGTCAGAATCACCATACTTGCTCCGGACACTGCGAGAGGGCTGTACAAGCAATGATCACACGCACGCCACAGCGGACACACCAGGAACCGCGGTGTTGGCCGTCGAATGGCGCTAGCTGCGCAGCATTTGTGCACCGCCGCCGTCAGTGTCAGCCAGTTTGCCGCGGCATACGGAGCTCCATCGCAGTCTTTAACACTGGTAGCATGCCGCGACAGCGTGGACGTGAACCGTATGTGCAGTTGTCGGACTTTGAGCGAGGGCGTATAGTGGGCATGCGGGAGGCCGGGTGGACGTACCGCCGAATTGCTCAACACGTGGGGCGTGAGGTCTCCACAGTACATCGATGTTGTCGCCAGTGGTCGGCGGAAGGTGCACGTGCCCGTCGACCTGGGACCGGACCGCAGCGACGCACGTATGCACGCCAAGACCGTAGGATCCTACGCAGTGCCGTAGGGGACCGCACCGCCACTTGCCAGCAAATTAGGGACACTGTTGCTCCTGGGGTATCGGCGAGGACCATTCGCAACCGTCTCCATGAAGCTGGGCTACGGTCCCGCACACCGTTAGGCCGTCTTCCGCTCACTCCCCAACATCGTGCAGCCCGCCTCCAGTGGTGTCGCGACAGGCGTGAATGGAGGGACAAATGGAGACGTGTCGTCTTCAGCGATGAGAGTCGCTTCTGCCTTGGAGCCAATGGTCGTCGTATGCGTGTTTGGCGCCGTGCAGGGGAGCGCCACAATCAGGACTGCATACGACCGAGGCACACAGGGCCAACACCCGGCATCATGGTGTGGGGAGCGATCTCCTACACTGGCCGTACACCTCTGGTGATCGTCGAGGGGACACTGAATAGTGCACGGTACATCCAAACCGTCATCGAACCCATCGTTCTACCATTCCTAGATCGGCAAGGGAACTTGCTGATCCAACAGGACAATGCACGTCTGCATGTATCCCGTGCCACCCAACGTGCTCTAGAAGGTGTAAGTCAACTACCCTGGCCAGCAAGATCTCCGGATCAGCCCCCCATTGAGCATGTTTGGGACCGGATGAACCGTCGTCTCACGCGGTCTGCACGTCCAGCACGAACGCTGGTCCAACTGAGGCGCCAGGTGGAAATGGCAAGGCAAGCCGTTCCACAGGACTACATCCAGCATCTCTACGATCGTCTCCATGGGAGAATAGCAGCCTGCATTGCTGCGAAAGGTGGATATCCGCTGTACTAGTGACGACATTGTGCATGCTCTGTTGCCTGTGTCTATGTGCCTGTGGTTCTGTCAGTGTGATCTTGTGATGTATCTGACCCCAGAAATGTGTCAATAAAGTTTCCCCTTCCTGGGACAATGAATTCACGGTGTTCTTATTTCAATTTCCAGGAGTGTATATGTGCAGTGCAGTGTCGTCACAGCCAACCAACTTGATGCAAATACGTTTTCATTTGTAGATCATCCGTGGAAAACGTTTTCACGAAGGCCAACCAGCAGCGGCTGAGTCTGGCAACCTGTAATTTCCTGTAGGGAGCCAACGGCCAGAGAGGTCAGGGGGCAACAGGCTTCTGGCGAGCATTGCCCTCATTTCTGGAGGAAACAACGCGAGGCCGGTGATGGCCGGATTGCGGGGCGGAATACACGGGAAATGTAGTGTTGGCGGGGGGGGGGGGGGGGGGAGGGAGAGGAGTGCAGGGCGCAGCGTGTTTCTGGCAGGGCAGGCGTGGCGCGGCAGACCCACCCTCGCATTAAGGTAACGAGCGGGCGCCGCGCGCAGGAAGCAGTGTCCGCCCTGAGCAGAGGGCGGGGCAAAGGGCCCCGCCGTCTGCCGGACAGACCCTTCAATTACACGCCGCGGCCGACTTCGTTAATTCCGCGCGGAGCGGGTGTTCGCCGCTTGTGTCATTAGTTCGTGCCCTTGCTATCTCTAAATCAAGGAAAACGCAAAAATAAATTATCGTAAGTCAAACAAATAAAACAAAAGATTGATACAGAATGGCCATCACCCATTCGAGTCCAGAACTGGAGTGAGTAGAAACAACGTCAAAGGGGAACAAAACACACTGAGAGAGATAATGAAATTCCATGTCGATAGGAAGGAGTGAGACAGGGTTGTAGCCTCTCCCCGATGTTATTCAGTCTGTATATTGAGCGAGCAGTAAAGGAAACAAATGAAATATTTGGAATAGGAATTAAAATCCATGGAGAAGAAATAAAAACTTTGAGGTTCGCCGATACATTGTCATTTTGGCAGAGACAGCAAAGGACCTGCAAGCGCAGCTTAACGAAATGGACAGTGTCTTGAAAGGAGGATATAAGATGAACATCAACAAAAGCACAACGAGGATAATGGAATGTAGTCGATTTAAGTCGTGTGATGCTGAGGGAATTAGATTAGCAAATGAGACACTTAAAGGAGTTTTGCTATTTGGGAAGCAAAATAACTGATGATGGTCGAAATAGAGAGGATATAAAATGTAGACTGGTAATGGCAAGGAAAGCGTCTCTGAAGAAGAGAAATTTATTAACATATAGATTTAAGAGTCAGAAAGTATTTGTATGGAGTGTAGCCATGTATGGAAGTGAAACATGGACGATAAATAGTTTTGATAGGAAGAGAATAGAAGCTTTCGAAATGTGGTGCTACAGAAGAATGCTGAAGATTAGATGGGTAGTTCCCATAACTAATGAGGAGGTATCGAACAGAATTCGGGAGAAGAAGAGTTTGTGGCACAACTTGACAAGAAGAGGGGATCGGTTGGTAAGACATGTTCTGAGAAATCAAGGGATGACCAATTTAGTATTTGATGGCAGCGTGGAGGTTAAAAATCGTAGAGGGAGACCAAGAGATGAATACACTAAGCAGATTCAGAAGGATGTAGGTTGCAGTAAGTACTGGGAGATGAAGAAGCTGGCACAGGATAGAGTAGCATGGAGAGCTGTATCAAAGCAGTCTCTGGACTAAAGACCACAACAACAACAACAACAACAACAACAACAAGGAGGGGTGGAGCGGCTTTATGTGGTGTCTTCTGAATTTTCTTCAATGATTTGTGAGACTGAGCGCTATAGCGGTACACTTCATTCAGAACAGTGACCAATAGTATTGTACAATGGAACTATTATAGTGACAGCTACAGTTTTTGATGCGTAGATAGATCGATACGCTTGAAGCAGCGCGCTCTCTAAAATGCCAATTTATGCTAGGTAGTAACTCTTCATTGGACAATAGTAATGTGGCCAACGGAAAACTGTGCTGTAATGCTGCCCATATTTTCCATGAACCAAATGTACGAGGGCCGTTGAGAAGGTAATGTCACGAACATTTTTTTCTGATAGCAGGTTAGTTCCTTAGAACCAACCCACTTTCAGAGAAAAAAGATGTGGAAATACCAAGAAATGACGAGATACGCTTGAAGTCCTCTAAGTCTATAGATACAGCAATAAGGGATAGCTCAGTACGCAGTACTGTTGAAGAGGAATAAACATATCTACAAAGGGCAGTCACAGAAGTTAGAAAATAAAAAAAATCATACGAACAAATAAGATAACTACGAAGAACCCACGGGTAACAGAAGAAATACTTCAGCTCATCGATGAAAGAAGGACGTACATAAATGTTCAGGGAAATTTAGGAGTGCAGAAATACAAGTCGCTGACGAATGAAATAAATAGAAAATGTAGGAAAGGTAAGACGAAATGACTGCATGAAAAATGTAAAGAAATCGGAAAAGAAATGACTGTCGGAAGGACTGACTCAGCATGCAGGAAAGTCAAGTCAAGGTAGTAACATTAAGAGCCTAATTGGAATTCCACTGCTAAATGCAGAGGGGAGAGCGGATAAGTGGAAAGAGTGCACTGAAGCCCTCTGGGGGGTTTGTCTGATGTGTTAGGAAAAGAAAAAAAATAGAGTCTATTTAGAAGAGATACGGGATCTAGTATTAGAATCAGAATTTAAGAGACCTTTGGAGGACTTGACATGAAGTGAGGAGGAAGGGATAGACAACATTCCACCACTTCTTCTAAAATCATTTCGCAAAGTGGCAACAAAAGACTATTTACGTTGGTGTGTGGACTTTCGGAAAATATCTTTCAAACAATTCCGGCGACTGTAAGACCTGACAAGCACGATAATTATCGCACAATCATCTTAACAGCTCACGCATCCAAGTTTCTGACAAGAATAATATACAGAAAAATGGAGAAGAAACCTGAGGAGATGACAGATGACTGCCAGTTTGGCTTTAGGAGAGGTAAAGTCATCAGAGAGGCAATTCCGACGTTGCAGTTGATAATGGAAGAAAGACTAAATAAAAATCAAGACGCGTTCATAGGATCTGTCAACCTGGAAAAAGCGTCGAAAATGTAAAATGGTACAGGATATTCGAAATTTTGAGAAAAGTAGGGGTAAACTTTAGGAAGAGAATGGTAATATACAATATGTATGAGAGCCAAGAGGGAATAAAAGAGTGGACGACAAGAACGAAGTGCTCGGATTAAAAAGGGTGCCAGACAGGGATGCAGTCATTTCCCCTACTGTTCAATCTGTACATCGAAGAAGCAATGATGGAAATAAAAGAAAGGTTCAGGAGTGGAATTCAAATTTAAGGTGAAAGGATATCAATGATAGGATTAACTGATGACACAGCTATCCTGAGCGACAGTGAAGAAAAATTACGTGATTGCTGAATGAAACGGACAGTGTAATGAGTACAGAATATGGATGGAATGTAAATCGGAGAAAGACGGAAGTAATCAGAAGTAGCAGAAATGAAAACAGCGAGAAACTTAATATTAGGATTCATGGTCTCGAGGTAGAGGAAAGTAAGGAATTCTGCTACCTAGGCAGCAAAATAACTAGTGACTGGCGGAGCCAGGAGGACGTCCAAAGTAGTACAGCAACTCGCAAAAAGGACATTCCTGGTCAAGAGAAGTCTGCTAGTATCAAACAAGGTCCTTGAGAAAGAAATTTCTGAGAATATACGTTTGGAGTGTAGCATTGTATGGTAGTGAAACATGGAGTGTGGGAAATTAGGTGGACTGATAAGTAAGGAATGAGGAGGTCTTGCGCAGAATCGGAGAGGGAAGGAATATGTGGAAAACACTGACAAGGAGAAGGGACAGGATGATAGGGCATCTGCTAAGACCTCAGGGAATGACTTCCATAGTACTGGAGGGAGCCGTAGAGGGCGAAAACGGCAGAGGGAGCAGAGATTAGAATGAATCTAGTAGATGTATGAGGATGTAGGTTTCAAGTGCTACTATGAGATGAAAAATCAACGTCTTGTAGGATCAATAACCTCACCATCATCCACTTACTCCTTCTCATGGAGCGCATCCTTCATTAGGCCAAACAGATGGATGGTAGGTATGGTCTTCTGTTGGACATGAGGAACACAGCGGCACACACCTTTGGATACTCCAACTATTCGACGGGTGTGTCAGCACTACCGACAAAGGCTTTGAGTTGTGCAACGACGTGGTTGAATGTGATCCGACGATCACCTTGGTTGAGAATGTCCACAGGTTCCCCGAGTCACAGCTGTCTGTGGCCGGCCGGTAGGCAGCAGGTAGGACAGATCTGCGTGACCATGTTGTCATGATGAAAGACGCCTTGCCAAATGAATCACCGTGCTTTTGTTCACCGCCAGGTCTCCGTAGATATTTTGCAAACTCCTGCCAATATGTACGATGTTCGACTTTTCTGTCAGAAGAAACTCGAAGACAGCTCTCTCCTTGGAACGGACCTCCGTTACAGACGCCATTTTGGAGGGTAAGTTCAGCGTCGCCACCTAACAGCAGGAGTTAAAGCTGGAATATTCCACAATGTCCTGTAACAAATTCCGCAAGTTTTCAACTGAAATCGGCTGAAAAACAAATCTGTTGTATTACCTATTGAGGGTTCGTCGTTGACTTCATAGTACTCATATAAAGTAAACAATCCAACATTCTTATCTAGGTATGAAGATGGCACCAGCCCTTTCAAAAATGGTTCAAATTCCTCTGAGCGCTATGGGACTTAACATCTGAGGTCATCAGTCCCCTACACTTAGAACTACTTAAACCTAACTAACCTAAGGACATCACACACATCCATGCCCAGGGCAGGATTCGAACCTGCGACCGTAGCAGCAGCACGGTTCCAGACTGAAGCGCCTAGAACCGCTCGGCCACAACGGCCAGCCTTGTTCTTTCGGATATGTTAAGGCTAAGCGACCACTGACCTTCTTCTGTGATGGATGCATACCCATTGCCTGAACTCTTACGGGACTCGGTCAGATTCTCTGCCGCGAGTAATGATTGTAATGGTCAGGGACACTACGAATGTAGTGTGTGGACATTAAGTTGGGAATGTGCGTCTCACTGGGAGCGTGCAAGGGATAAATCTCTGCAGTCGCACTATCCTCTGTGCCCTCAGTGGCTTAGATTGATAGAGCGTCTGCCATGTAAGCAGCAGTTTCTGGCTTCGAATCCCGGTCGGGACACACATTTTCAACTGTCCCCGTTGAAGTATATCAACGTCTGTCGACAGCTTAGGTTCAATTATCATTTCATACTTATCTAGGAATCTGTTGCGTGTGAAACAGACTTGTTGTAGTATGTAAGGTATGGGTAATCGTAAAATATTACCTCCTTTTTGCCACAGCCATTTACAGCTATACTTGGTCTTGGAATCCACTGATCTGCGTTTGCTGCATTCGATGTTATGAAAAGTTTGTAACGTCTCACTCCGAACTCTTCTATCTTAGCAGTTTGTGACTTAGCATGCTAGGAGAAACCCATCGATAGAGCTCTGATACTCTCTATGGAAAATACCGTTTTAACATCCCATGACCGAATTCACTGAAGACTTATTTACGTCCAGCACTGGTCTTTGCGGTGATACCTTGACAACAACCGTGCGTCTCTAGTCACTGTCGAGAATCTATTATTCTAGAAGTCTGCGACACATTTGCTTCACAAACAGTTCGGGATAAAATTCGGTGAGACATCAGAAATTTCGATCAGCGACGTAACTCGCTGATGTAATTTAATGTGTGCTACATTTACGTCCATGAAACAGAACAATTCATTCGGACTGCACGATTACTCAGGGTGCCCACCTCACAACTGACAAACGAAGTACTCCGAATCGTGAAGTGGTCGCAGTAATTTCTGCCCATCTTGTCGAAAGACGATATTGGGATCTATACGAGAAGTACAAGTGCTTGGTAACATGAATTACAAAAAAAAAAAAAAAAAAAAAAAAAAAAAAAAAAAAAAAAAAAAAGGTCAAGTGCGAGTAGTACACCCACTCTGAAGGACCTGTACGTATTTAATTATGTAGATACATCTACATCCATACTCCACAAGCCACCTGACGGTGTATGGCGGGGGGTACCCTGAGTACCTCTATTGGTTCTCCCTTCTATTCCACTCTCGTATTGTTCGTAGAAAGAAGGATTGTCGGTATGCCTCGGTGTCGGCTTTAATCTCTCTGATTTTATCCTCAGTGTCTCTTCGCGAGATATACGTAGGAGGGAGCAATATACTGCTTGACTCTTCTGCGAAGGTATGTTCTCGAAACTTTAACAAAAGCCCGTACCGAGCTACTGAGCGTCTCTCCTGCAGAGTCTTCCACTGGAGTTTATCTATCATCTCCGTAACGCTTTCGCGATTACTAAATGACCCTGTAACGAAGCGCGTTGCTCTCCGTTACATCTTCTCTATCTCTTCTATCAACCCTATCTGGACGGATCCCACACTGCTGAGCAGTATTGAAGCAGTGGGCGAACAAGCGTACTGTAACCTACTTCCTTTGTTTCCGGATTGCATTTCCTTAGGATTCTTCCAATGAATCTCAGTCTGGCATCTGCTTTACTGACGATCAACTTTTTATGATCATTCCATTTTAAATCACTCCTAATGAGTACTCCCAGATAATTTATGGAATTAACTGCTTCCAGTTGCTGACTTGCTATTTTTTAGCTAAATGATAAGGGATCTATCTTTCTATGTATTCGCATCACATTACACTTGTCTTCATTGAGATTCAATTGCCATTCCCTGCACCATGCGTCAATTCGCTGCGGATCCTCCTGAATTTCAGTACAATTAGCTGATCCATTGAGAAACTCGAGAATCTCAACGATGCAGGTGGTGGCAAGATATCTGGTACGGGATTCTAGGATTTTCGCGTGATACAATTGAAAATTAAAATTTTTTGGATTTTTCTCTTGTATAGTAAAACCTTGATTCTTGCCAAAATTCATAATTATAAGCCAACGAAAAGTACTCTACAAGTTTTGATGAGTGCATTTGCGAATGTAAAAAAAATGTGACATTAATGGTGTATCGTATCATTGCATTGCCTAGAGCACAGCGTTTTTTTTACGTCGCTAAGGGACCATGGACCTAAGTGTATGATATGAATTTCAACTTGGTATGTCTATGCGTTCTTAATAGTCGGAGACACAGACAGGTGGACAAAAAATTGATTCTCCAAAAGTTCCATTTTTACCAGTTGATGTACGAAACTATACAAATGAAAATCAAGAGTAAACCCCATAAGAAAAATATCTCAGGATATTGCATGAAGGCTTCCGAAAGATCAAATACAACTCACGGGTGTGAGAACCTGCTGCCTCTAACACATATCGTAATAATTACGATTTTCTTCGCATAAAAACTAGATGTGATAACGACGATCGGCGAACAGTACTCATGGCTCTCTACGAGATGCAGTGCTGGCGCTCATCTTCCCTAATGAGATTCCCCGCAACACATTCCTTCGTCGGTAATGAACTAGTGTTGAAATGATTTGCAGCATTATGAAGAAAGTCATTATGAAAGTGAGGAAGCTGAGGCACGTGTGAATATTTCTGATGAAAATAAACCATAAGAGTTTGAAAGAAGTCCGTTTGCAGTAACACGTCACTCCCCCACTTAACATAACCATCTCACCAAGGTACAACTGCATGCTTTAAGTTCCTCGCGACTCATGGAAAGCAGTCCGCTGTGGCTGAGCGGTTCTAGGCGCTTCAGTCCGTAACCACAGGGCTCCTACGGTCGCAGGTTCGAATACTGCCTCGGGTATGGATGTGTATATGTCCTTAGGTTCGTTAGGTTTACGTAGTTCTAAGTCTAGGGGACTGATTACCTCAGATGTGAAGTCCCATAGTACTTAGAGCCATCTGAACTCATGGAAATCCGCTGCACAGTGATATTATGCCTGTATTACCTCTGTGGACGAAGGAACGGTTGGGAGCCTTCGGTAGGCTGTAATGTCTCTTCTAGTTTTGTTTGATATTAATAATATTTTAGCAACTCGTCTGATTGTTTGTTCACAATATCACATGTACATTGGCAATGCTCGCATACAGGATGTCTGACTATTACACAGGGATCTGGGATATAGGTCCCGAAATTGTGATTGTTAGCACCTCTCAGAGTTTGTTGTTATTTTTCTGTATTTAACAGGTGAGCAGTGCGTGGGTCGTCTTCCCGCCATCATGTATTTTACACCCTGGTTTTAACGTCTTCCACCTCACTACGGTAATTTAAATTACTGCTGTCACTGAGTTGCCACTATTCCTGACCGTGAGCGGCGCTGACAGCGCGTATCGATATATTCCCTCCCGTAGTATCCTTTCTCGACTGCTATTACTTCCTGGGTTGGGTTGCGTTGGGTTTTTTGGGGAAGGAGACCAGACAGTGAGGTCATCAGTCTCATCGGATTAGGGAAGGCCGTTCCCTTTCAAAGGAACCATTCGGGCATTTGCCTGGAGCGATTTAGGGAAATCACGGAAAAGCTAAATCAGGATGGCCGGACTCGGGATTGAACCATCGTCCTTATTACTTCCTGGTCGTTGTCTGTTGTAAAGGAGTTCGAGTCGCGAGTTCGGGCTGCCAGTCAGTTGGAACGCGTCTGGAGTGCAGTGCGGACCTCCCAGTCGGGGAGTTGCAATGCGGCACTAATGCAGTCGGGTCGGAGCAGTGAGCTCTGCGCCGACATGGCTCGCCCTACCATTGCGCCACGAATTATTTGAGCCGGACCGCGGTCGTGGTGGACGGTCGGTCGGTCGATCGGCCTACCGGACTACGCGTTTTAGCTCGCCGATTTCATGAGTCGGCTGTGTGTGTATCAACTCTCGATTTGTCTTCGGGCATGTTTGGTTGCTGTTGGGTATCGTTCAGGTCGTCGTGCAAGTGTGTCAGGTTGTGTGTGTAGTTGCCGTTATTTCCACTGACGACTATTTTAGATGTTGTCGGCATTCTGCTGGCAGTCGGTCGGTTGGTGCGGACCAGGGAGGATATCTCCGTGTGGTTCAATCGGCTGGGTCCGCTGTGGGTCCCTGCCCAGTGTCTGAGCGTGTGTGGAGCTGTCCGATCGCTACGAGCTTCGTGGTTCGCCGACCCAGGACGTCAAAGTTGAGTGGTGCATTAGGTACCCAAGCCACGTCCGTTCATCTTGTGTCGTTCGTTTCGGTGATTTGCTGTTGGGGAGCTTTTACTGTGACCAAGACCGAGTGTTTGCAGTGGTGAAATCGAGCGACCGTGCGGTGGAATTACCTATATTGGTTCACTATAATTCAAGTGTGCCAGCGGATTTTTCTGCTTTGTGGCCTTTAGTGTTCCGGTTACCTGCCCTGGCCGCTAACGTAATTTCAGGCAGCGTCCTTTCCTCACCTGTTGTCGCTGTCCAACATATTGTGTAGTTTAGACAGCTTAATACATATTTCATTGTGGATAATCATGTCTGTAACAGGTTGGTCTTTGAGTTTTTCTGTATTGGTGGCAAGCAAGTCGTTTTGTCAGTTGGTCCGTGGCTGTTCCTTGGTTGGGTTACCGACGGATCAAGTGTAGTTAGCCTCACTAACTGTCTCACATAAGTGAACGAGTGCCGATCTATCCCCTGGAGGCTTCTGAGAGCCGTTTTCTTTACTTTCGCACGGGCATTTAATTGTCCGTATAATCTACCACAGCCAATGATTTAAAAAGTTCTTGGTTTTACTGTGTTTTATGCACATCAAAATTAATTGTGGCCTTTCAGCAGCTTGGAACCTTATTTTTAAAATTACCTTTCAAACATTGCGGTCTTCTGCCCTTAAACGTATATAGTATTTTTCAATTTTGGGAAATAAGTTTTGAGCCTTTACCCGCCTAAAAACCTTATTCGTACATTTACATTGCTGTCTTCTCCCTTTGAATGGTTATGGTTATTTATTTTAAAAACATGAAAATTTTATTGTGGGCCTTCAGCCGTTTGTATTGCATCTTGTTTGTGTTTCAGCCTAGCTGTGATTTATAATTTTATTTCTAATTTTAACTGCGTGTTTTCAGTCACTTGAAATTTATCTTGTTGATTTTTAGGATTTCTTGTTTGGAGGCCTTCAACAGTGAAAGAATTCGGTTTTCAAACTCGGAATTCTGAAGGTTTTGGTTTAAATGTGTTATTAAATTACAGTATATTACAATTTCGAGTGAAACTAACCGACAGCATATTTGGCCTTTTCCACAATTCTGATCACCTGTTCTGCCCAGCGGGTATAGCGGGCGTCTCAACAGTATTCCCGCAAACACATCACATAATTTACTACCTGATGTTTTCTGTGCGGTCGTAACTGTGCCACGAAGTGGACTATGCCTGCCAATATAGACCGTTTTGTGTCTACGTGTCCAAAATTCAATACCTGACTTGTTGCCCAGGAGAAAGTAAACATTAATGACTTGTTAGTGCCCGTCATACTTGGAGGTACTAATCAACCTAGAAACATACTACTCTGAAAAGCTATAATTGACAGTTTATTAGTGAGGTAAATACTAATGTAATGTACACTACTGGCCATTAAAATATCTACACTACGAAGATGACGTGCTACAGACGCGAAATTTAACGGACAGGAAGAAAATGCTGTGATATGTAAAGAGAATTCACACAAGGTTGGCGCTGGTGGTGACACCTACAACGTGCTAACATGACGAAAGTTTCCAACCGATTTCTCATACACAAACAGCAGTTGAGCGGCGTTGCCTGGTGAAACGCTGTTGTGATGCCTCGTGTAAGGAGGAGAAATGCGTACCATCACGTTCCCGACTTCGATGAAGGTCGGATTGTAGCCTATCGCGACTGCGGTTTACCGTATCGTGACATAGCTGCTCGTGTTGGTCGAGATCCAATGACTGTTAGCAGAATGAGGAATCGGTGGGTTCAGGAGGGTAATAGGGAACGCCGTGCTGGATCCCCAACGGCCTCGCATCACTAGCAGTCGAGATGACAGGCATCTTAACCGCATGGCTGTAATGGATCGTGCAGCCACGTCTCGTTCCGTGAGTCAACAGATGGGGACGTTTCCAAGACAACAACCATCTGCACGAACAGTTCGGAAGCGTTTGCAAGAGCATTGACTATCAGCTCGCAAACCATGGCTGCGGTTACCCTTGACGCTGAATCACAAACAGGAGCGCCTGCCATGGTGTACTCAACGACGAACCTGGGTGCACGAATAGCAAAACGTAATTTTTTCGCACGAATCCAGGTTCTGTTTACAGTATCATGATGGCTGCATCCGTATTTGGTGACATCGCGGTGAACGCACATTGGAAGCGTGTATTCGTCATCGCCATACTGGCGTATCACCCGGAGTTATGGTATGGGGTGCCATTGGTTACCCGTCTCGGCCACCTCTTGTTCGCACTGACGGCACATTGAACAGTGGACGTTGGATTTCAGATGTGTTACGACCCGTGGCTCTACCCTTCATTCGATACCTGTGAAACTATACATTTCAACAGGATAATGCACGACTGCATGTTGCAGGTCCTGTATGGGCCTTTCTGGATACAGAAAATGTTCGACTGCAGCCCTAGTCAGCACACTCTCCAGGTCTCTCACCAACTAAAAACGTCTGGCCAATGGTGGCCGAGCAACTGGCTCGTCACAATACCCCAGTCACTGCTCTTAATGAACTGTGGTATCGTGTTGAAGCTGTATGGGCAGTTGTACCTGTACACGTCATTCTAGCTCTGTTTGACTCAATGCCCAGGAATATCAAGGCCGTTATTACGGCCAGAGGTGGTTGTTCGTGGTACTGATTTCTCAGGATCTATGCACCCAAAATGAGTGAAAATGTAATCAGATGTCGGTTACAGAATAATATATTTTTCCAATGAATACTCTTTTATCATCTGCACTTCTTCTTGATGTAGCAATTTTAATGGACAGTAGTGTAGTTCAGTACACGGTCCTCAGTCAGCAGCTGAAAAATGTGCAGTTGTGCCAGACACAGTATCTAAAAACGAATGAATTGAGTAGAGGCTAATGACAGAAGCAAATAATCCCACTGAATATATGATTGGAAAGCAATGGTTTTCTAGATACGACATATCTACGTGTGTACTTTTACCAGTATTACAATACTAGTTCCTACAGTATGCAGCAGACGCAGTGCGCACATGTAGCATTTCAAGCGCTTGCCATAGCCCTACGCACCTCCTCAGGTGACAAAATGACTGACGTCCATTCCATGTATGTGCGTGCTAATGCCAATACTCAGGAAGCAGTGTTATTGTATCACGAAGAGTATCTTAAGAGAAGAGTGCCAAATGGCAGAGTGTTTACTGTGTCCCATTAGCACCAGGGTGAGACTGGTTAATTTAAACCTAACATGGAACATGCTGGTGGGCCAAACTCGTTGTCGACACCCCCAACAAAGCAGCGTGTGTTACAAGAAGTCGAAGCGGTCCTGGCAAAAGTACCAGGACTGCCGCAGCAGAGTGCATATCACCCTCCACCATTTGGCTAATATTACACGAGGAACAATTGTACTGGCTAATATTACACGAGGAACAATTGTACCAACATCAAGTGCAAAGTGTGCAAGTTCAAGCAGTTATCGTGCACGTGTTATTTGCAGTCGAACTATGTTTTACCTTAGACAGTACTACCAACATCCAAAAGATATATGTTTGAGCTTGTGAGAGCCCACGGCTGACGACTGGGCACATGTCATTGGTGATCGGTAGGTAGAGCCACCTTTCCTAAGTGACCGACCTACTGGTAGTGTGTACCATCGATTTCTACAAGACAAGCTAATCGAATATTTGGATGACTTTCCTTATGGTGAAATGATGCATACGTAGTACAGTCATGACAGTGCTCAGGTTCACTTTCACACGACTCTTAGCCAACGCAAGTGTAGGCCTACTGGTCGTGGTTCGGCAATACTATGCCCTTCCAGTTCTCCCAACTTGAATCCAATGGATCTTTTTGTATGGGCATGTCTAAAGGCCTCGGTGTGTACCAGATCTCTTGATATAGTCAATGAACTCTGGTACTGAAAATGTGGGTAATTGTCAGTGCATTTGGAACATGACTGGAATTCTTGTACCTGCGTGGGTATTGATGAGCGGATGTGCTGAAGCCTGCCTTCACATGAACGGTGACCATGTGCTTGTGTTTCTTATCAGGTCCTTACTTGCAGTTTGTATGCTGAAGCCTGCCTTCACATGAACGATGACCATGTGCTTGTGTTTCTGATCAGGTCCTTACTTGCAGTTTGGATCCTCGGGAACTCTGTTGTAAGATGTTCATCTGCTTAGAAGTAATATGCCGTATGGGGGAAACCATTGGTTTCCTATGTTTAGTGGGATTATTAGCTTTCTCCTCTACTTGCCTTTCTTTTTTTTTACAGTCAAATATTCTGTACGTCAGTTGCTTTTTATCAGTCACAATTAGTTCAAAGTGTTCCTATGTGTGGGTCAACGATCTGTTTCTAGTAATCTAGGCAAATGTACCTCCACACTGCACAAACAACATTACAGTGTGTCCGGGGGGAAAGGGGCGTAGGGAGGTGATTTGTGTACAGTAGTCACTTCGCCTATTGTCTCTTAAAGGAACTAATAGTACACGGGAAGAATGACTGCTGGAAAGGCTTCGTGTGAACTCGAAAACATGTATATTTACCTTCAGCATCTGTCCGTTAGGTATACATAGGAGGACGGTTGGTGTCACGTCAGCCACAACGTGACGTGTGTTGCATTGCACGTGTGTTTTTAAAAATATTGAAGATGTTCTAGAGCAGCTCTGTAGTTCTTTACCTGCGTTACATTCTATGGAAGTGTTCTTCCATGTGCTGTGCTGTGTCCTGTTGGGTATCACCAGTGTTAGCTGAATGCCGATGGGAAAAAGAGTGGTTCAAATGACTCTCAGCACTATGGGAGTTAACATCTGAGGTAATCAGTCCCCTAGAACTTAGAACTACTTACACCTAACTAGCCTAAGGACATCACACACATCCGTGCCCGAGGCAGGATTCGAACCAGAGACAGTTGCAGCAACGCGGGTCCGGACTGAAGCGCCTAGAACTGCTCGGCCACAACGGCCGGCGCCGATGAGAAAACCAAGAGGTGGCAGCAGCAGTAGTGGACGCGGCGTCTCAGCCAGTGCGGGAGAGCGGTAGCTGGCGGCAGGTGAGACCTCGTTGCCCGCCATCGAGAAGCTGGTCGGCTCCTACGTAAGGTGTCGCGCTGCATAGCATGGAAATAATATCGGCAAAATATTCTCGTACAAGCCGCCTCACTTCGAATAAAACACTCAAGCTTTCGATAACTGTCTCCGCCTGTGTTATCAGGTGGTATAACCACCGACTGCAGGGGCTAACACGGTTTCCTGCTTGTTGTTGTGGTCTCCAGTCCTGAGACTGGTTTGATGCACCTCACCATGCTACTCTATTCTGTGCAAGCTCCTTCATCTCCCAGTACCTACTGCAAAAAATGGTTCGAATGGCTCTGAGCACTATGGGAATCAACTGCTGTGGTCATTAGTCACCTAGAACTTAGAACTACTTAAACCTAACTAACCTAAGGACATCACACATATCCATGCCCGAGGCAGGATTCGAACCTGCGACCGTAGCAGTCGCACGGTTCCGGACTGCGCGCCTAGAACCGCGAGACCAACGCGGCCGGCAGTACCTACTGCAACCTACATACATCCTTCTGAGTCTGTTTAGTGTATTTGTGGTGTCACCGCCAGACACCACACTTCCTAGGTGGTAGCCTTTAAATCAGCCGCGGTCCTGTAGTACACGTGGGGCCCACGTGTCGCCACTATCAGTGATTGCAGACCGAACGCCGCCACACGGTAGGTCTAGTCTAGAGAGACTTCCCAGCGCTCGCCCCAGTTGTACAGCCGACTTTGCTAGCGATGGTTCACTACTTCTACGCTCTCCTTTGCCGAGACGATAGTTAGCATAGCCTTCAGTTACGTTATTTGCTACGACCTAGCGAGGCGCCAGTATCCGTACTATTGATATTGTGAATCATGTACCATAAAGAGTGACGTTCTCCATGAATGGATTAAAGTTAAGTACTCCACCAGCTACGTCCGTTTTTCTCAGTTCTAATTCCCTTGTCGTGTTCCAGACCTCACGCGTGAGGTAAAACGCGTGCATTTCGGCCTCCTTTACTGCCACGGTTGGCTCTCCTGCCAACCACAACACTGGCGACGAGAGTCAAGGTGTTCTTATCTAAATTGCCCTGATTTACTTGTGTAACGGCTTCACCTCAATCTCCAGATGTACTGTCCGAATTTTATCGCTTACAGAATCAGCAGACGCAGGCCTTACTGGTTGCCCTTGGACAGCTCGTCCAGGGTCAACGTGCGATGCAAAACGATGCGGCAGCAGCCGCTTCACCGCTAACGCAGTCACAACACGAAGTTGCGCCCACTTTTCGGCCTTTTGATGCACTGGAAAGCTGGACGGAGTGGTCACACCAATTTGGATTCCATCTCGCCGCCTACAGAATTCAAGGTAACGAGCGGCAGCCTTTCCTCCTTTCCTCCGTCGGGGTACATACGTACCGTGTGATAGTCAAATTATTTCCCCGACGCGACGTCGCAACTCTGTCCTACGAAGAAATTTTGTCTGCATTAGATGCATAGTTCAAAGAATCAGTCAATGTAGTTGCCAAACGGTATACCTTCTTTCGTACAAAACGTACGGCAGGTCAGACTAATCGGGAGTGGGTTGCAACCTTGCAAGGCCTTACTAGAGATTGTGCTTTTGAGTGTCAATGTGGACTCCCTTATTCAGATACTATGGTACGTGATACAATTGAACAGAACGTTTCTGATGTTCGTATAAGGGAACAGATTTTGAAACTAGTCAATCCCTCCCTTCAACAAGTGATGGACATATTGGATCGGCAGGACACACTTGACTTTGCTCAGGAATCATTTGAAACTTCGCCAGCAGTGTGTCAGGTTAACCGGCCCGCCGGGCGAGCTGCACGGAGCAGTAAACAGCCCTCGCGCCCGGCCGCGCCGCTGCCGGCAGGCTCTCAGCCGCGTGTGCCGCGCAGGCCAGCAAATGCAGTGATCAAATCATGCCCGCGGTGTGCTACTAAACATTCGCGAGAGAATTGCCCGTCACGCAAAGCTATTTACTTTTATTGTAATAAAAAAGGACATGTTCAGAGTGTTTGCCAGAAAAAGCTCAGATCGGAAGCTCAAAACCGTTCCAGGCCCTTTGCTTCGAGCCGGTATCGGAATCGAACCAAGGATACTCAGGCTCACGAACCTTCGCCCATGGAAATTCATGTAGTTCATTCCACTCCGCCCAGTGCCACTCTCTCTAACAGTGACCGTGTTCGTTCCAAATATAGTGTGCGTCGACATCGCCGGAACGCCGGTCAAATCGTAAGTGATTATGTACCAGTGTCCGTTCACGTAGCACGAGACAGTCGCTCTTGTCAGCAGGACAATAAACTTTTTGTAGACTTGGACATTAACGGCAAAGTGATACTATTAGAGCTCGATACCGGAGCTGCAGTTTCACTGATCAGTCACGACACTTACAAACTGCTGGGTACACCTCCGTTGCGTGCCGCAAATGTTCGGTTAACCACCTATTCAGGACAACAGATCCCTGTGTTAGGACAGTGCAGCCTTCTAGCAACATACAAAGGACAAACAAAACTTGTGTCATTTTACGTCCTTCGTTCTTCTTCTGCAGTGAACTTGTTTGGTTTCGATTTATTTCAGTTGTTTAACTTGTCTATAGTAAATAAGGTCCTATCAGTGAACCAGACTGTGCCTTCAGACAGTGTTTCTCGTCTATGTGAAAAATTTGCAGATATTTTTGTACCGGGTCTCGGTTGCGCTAAGAACTATAAAGCACATTTGGAACTGAAAGTAAACGCGCAACCGAAATGTTTCAGACCTCGCAATGTTCCCCACGTATTGCGTGATGAGGTCGCAAAAACATTACATTAATTGGAATCACAAGGTGTAATTGAACGTGTGCAGGCTTCTCTCTGGGCATCACCCTTAGTAATTGTGCCAAAACCTTCTGGAAAGTTGAGACTTTGTGTGGACTTTAAGGCAACAGTGAATCCGCAGCTAGTGATTGCAACTTTTCCTTTACCACGCCCGGAAGATCTTTTTGACAAACTGTGCCCGGGCAAATATTTTTCGAAGTTGGACCTCGCAGATGCGTACTTGCAAATACCGGTGGACGAAGAATCCCAGCGCGTTTTCGTGGTTAACACGCATCTTGGTTTGTATCGATTCAAACGACTGCCATTCGGGTGTGCATCCACCCCTGCATTGTTTCAGCAATATCTACAAACTGTTTGTGCCTCGGTCCCTACTGCAGCAAATTATCTGGACGATATTGTGGTCTCTGGAAAGACGGAAGAAGAACATTTGGCCAATCTCAGAACATTATTTTAGGTCTTTCGACAAAATGGTCTTCGCTTGCGAAAGGATAAATGTGTGTTTTTTGCTCGGGACTTGCCATATTTGGGACATGTACTCAATGCCCAAGGCATACATCCCAGTCCAACGCAACTCCGTTCCATACAAGACTTGCCGTCGCCGCACAGTTTGAACCAGCTTCAGAGTGTGCTGGGAAAAAATCAACTATTATTATAAATATTTTCCGCAAGCCTCTTCCATTTCAGTTCCGCTTCATCGCTTATGCCGTAAAGGTGTTCCGTTCGTCTGGACGACGGAATGCGAACGCGCCTTTCGCCAGTTGAAATCGGCGTTGCTTTCCAATACTTGCCTTGCGCCATTAGATCCCCGGAAGCCCCTTTTGTTGATGGTGGATGCATCGGATTTCGGGATCGGTGCTGTGCTTGCGCACAAAGATGGATCGCACGATCGCCCTATTGCCTTTGCGTCCAAATTGCTCTCGTCTGCGCAAACAAATTATTCACAGATCGAGAAAGAAGCATTGGCTCTCGTATTTGGTGTTACAAAGTTTCATGATTTCTTGTATGGTCGTCACTTTACCATAATCACAGACCACAAACCTTTGACATCGCTTTTTCATCCGACCAAGCCTGTACCTCCACGTACAGCGCAGAAATTCATTCGCTGGTCTATTTTCCTCTCGCAGTACCGCTACGATATCTTGTATCGGTCCATTGCTAAGCACGGAAACGCCGATGCGTTGTCCCGCTTGCCTGTTGCTGAGGATAGGGCATTCGATTCCTCCGAACTTGCTTGCATGTTCATTGATGCGGAAACCGATGACGTGGTCGAATCGTTTCCGATTGATTTTCGTCGTGTAGCTACAGCCACAGCGGCCGACCCTGTCCTTGCTCTCGTTCTGCTTTTTGTTTCTACGCAATGGCCCTTGTCAAAGTCACGGATCGGGGACCTGTTGGTACGCCGAATTTTTTGTTCACAAGGAGAAACTTTTTGTACGACGTGGTGTTTTGCTGTTGCGTTCTGATAATGCTCAGTCCAGGGTCGTAGTAGTCGTGGTACCACACTCGTTACAGTCCACTGTCTTACAGTTCCTCCACCAAGGCCATTGGGGTATAGTGAGAGCGAAACAACTTGCTCGTCACCACTGTACTTGGTTCGATTCCGCGGTTACGAATATGTGCTCTCCTTGCAGGGTGTGTGCCGAACAACAATCAGCGTCACCGCGGAAATTCTTTGCATGGCCAAAAGCCACTTCCCCTTGGCAACGCTTACACATCGATTTTGCTGGTCCGTTCTGGAATGCTCGATGGTTGCTTGTGGTAGATTCATTCAGTAATTTTCCTTTTGTTGTCCGGATGTCTTCCACGACGTCATCTGCGACCATCCAAGCGTTATCCGCTATCTTTTGCATTGAAGGTCTTCCACAGACTATTGTTTCCGACAATGGCCCACAATTCATGTCCGCAGAATTTCAGTCATTCTGCCACAGTCAAACGGTGCCTCTGAACGATTAGTCAGGACTTTCAAGTCACAGATGTTGAAGTTAAAAGAGTCTCATTCTCGGGAGGACGCGTTATTGCTCTTTTTGTCCTCGTATCGCTCTCAGCCCCGAGATGGTCGCTCGCCGGCTGAGTTGCTCCACGGTCGCCCTCATCGAACCTTGATGTCTTTGCTGCATCCGCCGCATCAGGTTCCTGTGCAGCGGCAGGCACCTGCTTTTGCTCCAGGCGACGTTGTCTAATATCGCCACTACCGAGGTTCACGGCGTTGGCTCGAAGGGCGCATTCTTCGCTGCCTCGGACGTGCTATGTATCTGGTTTTGGGGGCCTCTGGTGAGGTGCGTCGGCATCTCAATCAGCTGCGCCTCTGTCGTCGCACGGGATCTGCCGCTCCGTCTCCTTTCAGTGACGGTGGCGTCCGGTCAGCGCCCCGGGGACCCATCTACCGGCTCGCCTCAGCCCCAGGTGTTACCGACGCTGCCTTCCATTTTTCCCCATGGCGATGCGCCGCCGCCCCCGTCCCCGGCGCCGCCGCCTGTTATCTCGACGGCGACGCCCGCAGTCGACGCGTCGCTGCAACCGCCGAGCGCCTCACTGGGTCACGCGCCGCCGATCGCTTCCCGTGACCAGTTGTCCTCCGACATGGAACTCTTGCCCGCTCCGGGGCCACATGTCGTCTTCCCCCGTCGGGTGCCCCGGCCCGATGGAGGTCGAACCTTCGGCCCCTCCTGTCTCTCTACGGGTGCATACACCGCATGTTGGCGTGCACCCTGGAGCAGGTTTTCAGGCGTTTCCTAGCTCCCCGCGGTCCGAATGGCAGGGTGCGGGTGGCACAGCCTCGCCTGTTGTTAGGCTTCCCACCTCGTCGCATACGTAAACATGTGGTCTTCCCCACGGCGGGCGGAAGCCTTATGCCACAACCGTACGCCGACTTGCGGGGGAGGAATGTAGTGTCACCGCCAGACACCACACTTGCTAGGTGGTAGCCTTTAAATCGGCCGCGGTCCTGTAGTATACGTGGGACCCACGTGTCGCCACTATCAGTGATTGCAGACCGAGCACCGCCACACGGCAGGTCTAGTCTAGAGAGACTTCCTAGCGCTCGCCCCAGTTGTACAGCCGACTTTGCTAGCGATGGTTCACTGACTTCTACGCTCTCCTTTGCCAAGACGATAGTTACCACAGCCTTCAGCTACGTTATTTGCTACGACCTATTGATATTGTGAATCATGTACCATAAAGAGCGACGTTCTCCATGAATGGATTAAAGTTAAGTATTCCATCAGCTACGTCCGTTTTTCTCAATTCTAATTCCCTTGTCATGTTCCAGACCTCACGCCAGCCTGCGTGAGCTAATACGCGTGCATTTCGGCCTCCTTTACTAACACGCTTGGCTCTCCTGCCAACCACAACAGTATTCATCTCTTGGACTCCGTCTACGATTTTTACCCTCCACGCTGCCATCCAATACTAAATTGGTGATCCCTTGTTGCCTCAGAATATGCCGCACCAACCGATCCCTTCTCCTAGTCAAGTTATGCCAGAAATTTCTCATCTCTCCAATTGTATTCAATAGCTCCTCATCAGTTATGTGATCTACCCATCTAATCTTCAACCATTATTCTGTAGCACCACATTATGAAAGCTTCTATTCTCTTCTTGCCTGAACTATTTATCGTCCACGTTTCACTTCCATACATGGCTACACTCGATACAAATACTTTCAGAAACAACTTCCAGACACTTAAATCTATACTCGATGTTAACAAATTTCTCTTCTTCAGAAACGCTTCCTTGCCATTGCCAGTCTATATTTTATATCCTCTCTAACTCGTCCATCATCAGTTATTTTGCTCCCCACATAGCCAAACTCTTTTACTACTTAATCCTCTCATTTCCTACTCTAATTCCCGCAGCATCACCCGATTTAATTCGACTGCATTCAATTATTCTCGTTTTGCTTCTGTAGATGTTCATCTTATATCCTCCTTTCAAGACACTGTCCATTCCGTTCAACTGCTCTTCCAAGTCCTTTGCTGTCTCTGACAGAATTACAGTGTCATCGGCGAACCTCAAAGTTTTTACTTCTTCTGCATGGATTTTAATTCCTACTCCGAATTTTTCCTTTGTTTCCTCTACTGCTTGCTCAACATGCAGATTGAATAACATCGGGGATAGGCTACAACCATATCTCAATACCTTCCTAACCATTGCTTCCATTTCCCTCGACTCTTATAACTGCCATCTGGTTTCTGTACAAATTGTAAGGAGCCTTTCGCTCCCTGTATTTTACCCCTGCCACCTTTAGAATTTGAAAGAGATTGTTCCACTCAACATTGTCAAAAGCTTTCTCTAAGTCTACAAATGCTAGAAACGTCGGTTTGCCTTTCCTTAATCTATTTTCTAAGATAAGTCATACGGTCAGTATTGGCTCACGTGTTCCAACATTTCTACGGAATCTAAACTGATCTTCCGCGAGGTCGTCTTCTACCAGTTTTTCCACTCGTCTGTAAGGAATTAGTGTTAGTATTTTGCAGCCGTGGTTTCCTGCTTATCTACATGTAATGGCAGCGTATGGAGCCTCCCGCAGAGAACCGGAGAGACTCAAACCCAGAAAGTGAGAATCGCCCCGCCGCAGGTCCGGGGCCCACGAGAAATTCGGGCCCTAGAACGGACTTGCGAAGTCACACTACTCAGCTTGTCCGCCATATTCCGTGAACGTTCGGCTCCGTGCAGGGCCCACTGGAATCAATATGTAATTGAACTGATATCCACTAATCATCTTAACTTTGCTTTTTTGGAGTGCGGCCTTGGACGGAAGTGAAACGTGGATCGTAAGCAGTTTAGACAAGAAGAGAGTAGAAATGTGGCGCTGTAGAAGAATGCTGAAGAATAGATGTGTAGATCGAATAACTAGTCGGGACGCAGTGAATCGAGCTGAGGGAAGAAAGAAACCTTTGGCACAACTTGACTGATAGACTGGATCGTTTGATAGGACGCATGATGAGACAGTCAGTTTCGAAATGGAAGAAAATGTTTGTTTGGGAGCGGGGGGCGGGGACAAAAATTTTAGAGGTGGACCAAGGCTTGAACATAGTAAGAAGGTTCAAATGAATGTTGGTTTCGGCAGTTATGCAGAGATAAAGAGACTTGCACAGGACAGACTCTCTTCGAATACAGCATCAACCAGTCTTCGGACTTGTGACCACAGAGCATTAATAACAGTCCATCTGGAGAGACCACGCTTATTCTTAAAGCCACACTCACGTTCTCAGTCATTACCACCACCACTTCTACTAGAGTAATTTCTCTATGCATAACTGTTTGTGTTATTTGGCTTTATGATGCACCCATTCCTTCATGCCATCGATTTGACCTTTCTCAATGTAGGAATCATGGCTGGAAGTACACGTCCTCCGGAGCATGCTGCGTCGCAATTTCTATATGAAATTTTCCAGTGAAGTCCGACACATCCAGGGGCTTCATATAATCACGAAATTTTTCACGCGCAGGAATGGCTTTCTTCTGTACGAAAATATTGGAAATTAGCACGCCTTAGGATGAAATGTAAATCAAGAAATGTAATATGAATAGGATTTTAGGAATATTAGTTTCGCAGAGTTGGCAAAAGTGTTCGTGTTGTGACACTTTCAGGTTTCGTCAGTCAATTACGTAACAGTCGTCTTTGGTATTATAAAAAAAATATTTGTCACCATATGTGTGGCTGCAATAGTGTTGCCGTAACATTGCTACTTTTTGCCTACAATTCACGGCAGTATTACGAAATGGCTGGGCAATATTCCTGATGGCTGGAGGTGTTGCTCGTAGTTGCCTAAGATGTTATCGATGTGTTACCCGTGTTGCCCACCAATGTTGGAGGGCAATAGCTATCTCTGTCCTTATCTGTATATGCTTCCTCTCTCACTCTTAGCCTTCTTTCCTTTTCCTCATGCCGACGGCGTTCACTGCCAAGTCAAGTAATCGAACGGTGAATCGATATTATTTCGCTTCAGTTGGAAAGATGGTGTATGTAGTGGCAAACTATTCGTTTGTTTTGTACAGGAATGTATAAGTGGGCGGACAAGGCAACCATGAATTCCATAAGTAAGATACATGAATCTACTACCAGGACTATGGATCAGAGAGAGTAATACATCCAGATACCGAATTCTGAAAGAAAAGGGTCGCCCTCGTTGCTCTCATCGTAGTATGTCTGCCAGAAGTGATCCATGATTTCGTTTCACATTTACATCTACATTACATCGTAATTCGCAAGACACCTGACGGTGTGCGGTGGAGGGTACTTGGTTATTGTGGTACTGCGAACTGATAGCCGATTAATCTCTTTTGAAGCTCCATCCCATCAGTTTTCATATTTAAGGGCTGAAACTTGCCACTGTCATACTTTTTACTGTTAAAGTATTTACATATTGCGTTCGAACATTATGAATCACCTCTAACCAAACCATCTACTGGATGCAGAAGATACAGTTCTTGTGCAACATAACTCTTTATTTTCCTGAAGTAATTAGTACTACAGACACGCGACTTCCAGAAAGCTTTTGACACATTTCCTCAAAAGTGCTTTCTAATCAAATTGGGTGACTATAGATTATCGTCTCAATTAGGAGTTGGATTCGCGTTTTCAGAGCGGTTAGAGCATGCAACAGGTCTCTAGCTACGCTACTACGCTTGTCCATCCTCTGGTAGAGTATCACAGTGTAATTAGTATGGTGTCCTTAGCAAACAGGACTAACGGAGGACATCGAAAAAGTTCAAAGTAGGGCAGCTCGTTTTGTATTATCTCGATCTGAAACGGGAGTTGGGACAGCAACCACTAAAATAAAGACGTTTTTCCTTATGGCGAGATCTCTTAACGAAATTTCACAATCATTAAAGGAATTTTTCTTAACGGTGAGATCTTTTAACGAAATTCCAATCTCCAACTTCCTTCTTCGAAAGCGAAAATATTTTTATACCCTTCTACATAGGGGTCAATGACGATCGTAATAAAATATAGGTGGTCGCATGGAAAGATTTAACTATTCGTTTTCTCCGTGAGTTTAACGGTAGAGAAATAGTGTGAAAGTTGTTCGATGAAACCTCTCCCAGACACTTCAGTGAGAATTACAGAGTAGTCATGTAGTCATAGGTACATTACTTTTCACGTCTCCTAACTTTGATGGAAGATGTAATGCATTTACGAAATATGTAGTTCTTTTACTGCACTGGTCAACCACAATAAAATATTAACATAAAAATTTGATTATTATTTCAAAAAACTTTAATTAATATCATGTGTCCATTCCCCAAATGCTTGGAAACATCTGGTACCAAAAGGCATACTGAAGAGAAGTAGGCCTACATTTCAAAGATGTACATACACCGATGAACATTATGACCAGCTGCTTAGTAGCTTGTTTGTCCGTCATTGCGACGAAATACATCACTGATTCTGCGTATCATGGATCTGACAGATTGTTGGTAGCTTTGTGGCGATATGTGGCATTAGATGTCTACGCACAGGTCATAAAATTCTCGTCAAAACGGGCCGGTGAATTGCGTACGCGGTGATAGCGACCCGAGTGGGTTCCACAGGATTTCCATCAGGCGAATTTGGTCACCGAGACATCAAGTGAGCTCAGTAAAATGGTCCTCTGAACACTATAGCACGAACCTCGCTCCAAGACGCGGACAGTTATAATGCTGAAATATGACGTCGCCGTCGGGGAAGACATCAAACATGAAGAGATGCAGGTGGTTCGCAGCTGTCAGCGTCCTTCGATTACTTTCACAGGTCCCGTGCGAGCGCCGGGAAAGTCTCTAACAGCATAATACTGCACCCACCAGCCTGCGTCCGTGGAGCCTACACGTTTCGAGCCGCTATTCACCTAGATGACGACGTTTGTGGATATGACCACCGATTTAGTGTAACAAAAATATGATTCACCCGAAGGGTCAACGCGTTTCCCTCGATCGACGGTCGAGTCCCGATGGTCCCTTGCCCACTGCAATAGTAATTGATGCTGCCGTTGGGTCAACATGTGGACACATAGGGATGTTCTGCTGCGGAGCTCCTTATTCAACAACGTACGATAAAATGTGCGCTCCGAAAGACTTGCGGGTGCTATTTCGGTAGAGATGCCACATTCACCTTCTATCCTACTTTACAGAGTAGACGAGCGTCCGAACCCCACGTTCTGTGGACCGGCCGGAGTGGCCGTGCGGTTCTAGACGCTCCAGTCTAGAACCGTGTGACCACTACGTTCGCAGGTTCGAATCCTGCCTCGGGCATGGATGTGTGTGATGTCCTTAGGTTAGTTAGGTTTAAGTAGTTCTAAGTTCTGGGGGCCTGATGACCACAGCAGTTAAGTCCCATAGTGCTCAGAGCCATTTGAACCACGTTATGTGAACAGACGTTGACGTCGAACCATTTAGCCCTTACTGGTAGTTTCACTGACCTTCAAACTTTTCCGTTAACGCTCACGAGAGTAGTTCCAAAAGGTTCGACCAGCTTCGCCATTTTCGAGATACTCGTTGACAGGCACAACGTAATAATAATAATCTGTCAAAATCGCTCATCTCTACGGATTTCCCCATTTGCAGCCCATATCGTCGCTAGGGGGATCCTCTGTCCGTGTCTGCTACACTTACGTACTTTTTAAACCGTGTCACGTGCCAATAGGGTCACCACGCGTCAGCCAAAGTCGCGATGGACAATGGTCATAATGCTTCGGGTAATCAGTGTAACTTCTGTACGAATCACCGGTAGCTAAAACTAGAGAGACCATCAGCGCCCTGTAACTAGTATACCACTTTCGTATTGCTTTCAAATGATGTGTTCAAAATGTTTCGATAGCGTCTTGGAAATGGGACTTATGTACAATACTGCCATTAAAATTGCTACACCACGACGATGACGTGTTACAGACGCGAAATTTAACCGACAGGAAGAAGATGCTGTGATATGCAAATGATTAGCTTTTCAGAGCATTCACACAAGGTTAGCGCCGGTGGCGACACCTACAACGTGCTGGAATGAGAAAAGTTTCCAACCTATCTCCCATACACAAACAGCAGTTGACAAGCGGTGCTTGGTGAAAGATTGTTGTGATGCCTCGTGTAAGGAGGAGAAATGCGTACCATCACGTTTCCGACTTTGATAAAGGTCGGATTGTAGCCTATCGCGATTTCGGTTTATGGTATCGCGACATTGCTGATCGCGTTGGCCGAGATCCAATGACTGTTTGCAGAATATGGAATCGGTGTGTTCAGGAGGCTAATACGGAACTCCGTGCGGGATCGCAGCGGCCTCGTATCAGTAGCAGTCGACGTGACAAGCATCTTATCCGCATGGCTGTAACGTATCGTGCAGCCACGTCTCGATCCCTGAGTCAGTAGATGGGGACGTTTGCAAGACAACAACCATCTGCACGAACAGTTGGACGACGTTTGCAGCAGCATGGACAATCAGCTCGCAGACCATGGCTGCGGTTATCCGTGACGCTGCATCATAGACAGGAGCGGCTGCGATGGTGGACACAATGACGAACCTGGGTGCATGAATTATAAAACGTCATTTTTTCGGATGAATCCAGGTTCTGTTTACAGCATCATGATGGTCGCATCCGTGTTTGGCGACATCGCGGTGAACGCACATTGGAATCGTGTATTCGTCATCGCCATATTGGCGTATCACCCGGCGTGATGGTATGGGGTGCCATTGGTTACACGTCTCGGTCACCTCTTGTTCGCATTGACGACAATTTGAACAGTGGGCATTACATTTCAGGTGTGTTACGACCCGTGGCTGTACGCTTTATTCTATCCCTACGAAACCCTATATTTCAGCAGGATAATGCACGACCACATGTTGCAGGTCCCTTACGGGCCTTTCTGGATACAAAACATGTTCGACTGTTGCCCTGGCCAGCACATTCTTCGGATATCTCACCAATTGAAAACGTCTGGTCAATGGTGGCCGAGCAACTGGCTCGTCACAATACTCCAGTCACTACTCTCGATGAACTGTGGTATCGTGTTGAAGCTGCATGGGCAGTTGTACCTATACACGTCATTCTAGCTCTGTTTGACTCAATGCCCAGGCGTATCAAGGCCGTTATTACGGCCAGAGGTGGTTGTTCTTGGTACAGATTTCTCTGGATATATGCACCCAAATTGCGTGAAAATGTAATCACATGTCAGTTCTAGTATAATATATTTGTCCAATGAATAATCGTTTATCATCTGCATTTCTTCTTGGCGTAGCAATTTTAATGGCCAGTAGTGTAGTATTAGGTCACAAGTTAAAAGTTTCAGAAGCAATTCGCTCACTTAAAGAAAATGGAACCACAAAGCTCGGTTTGTCCTTTTCGTGTCAACATTTTTCGTTGAGGAATGCAAACGCAGTGCATCCGCTCTCAACCCCACTAGATCGCTCTCGTCCATTACGTGGACACTGCTTGACTCAGTGCACACATTTCTGATCCGGAAACGAATTGCAGCAACATTATCGGGCAACAGTTGGCGATCATGTTGCAACTGATCGTGTAGCCGGCTATATTTCCGGCCAACATTTCGGGCTATACTGTCGACAGTATTCAACTTTTACGGTCCGTACGGACTTGTTTAGTTTTAATTTTCCACCGGTTTGTATTTCCGCAACTGGCGCTGATATTTCGAGCATTACGACCCAAAATAGTCAGTAATCCTACAGCTGAAATGACACTCGGTGCACAGTGATGGATCGGCTCCGCTGTCATTCAGTCGGCAGATGTTGACGTGGCAGCTTTTAAATGCGAATTGTCCGCTGGCGCCCTGTCATTTTTAACGAACCTGGGGGCTCTGCGTTGTCCCCATTTGCAAGATAACGATGCGGCGCATTAATTAACTCTCTGATTTGCGACCCTGCCAAACGAATAAAAACTGTATCTCTCGCACAACTAGCACATTTTTCGATTTTTTTTGTCATGAAAGAGAGAAAGGAATAAACACGATATGAAATGAAAACCAGAGTATTTCCGCCACCCGCCAGGTACCTGATAAAAGGTTTGGCCATAGTGCAACAGCGAACGGTCACTTTTTTCTTCGTGAGTTTGTTTCTCTTTTGCATAACCAGTTTCATTCTTCGAATGAGCCACGCATTTATTACATTGGAACGGGAAAAAGACAACTGATACATTGTAGGGTCGAGAATGAATATTACAATCGACAGCAAAGTATGCGCTGTTATGAAACTTCGGACCGATAAACCACTGTGTGCTGAATTGGCTTGGACACGTATCCTAGACTTGTCTGTGTTGACAGCCTCCCATGTACACCCACAATCAGCAACTCAACGCGATTCTAATGACAAAAAATCTTCTAAACTGTGACAGAGCCATTATCTGCAATACCGGTTTTCTCAGGAGTCCTATTGTGGACAGCAATTCGGGGAAGAGGAAGGCATTGCTTAGCTCAGACAGTAATAACAATTCATAGGCAAGCACCACATCTATCAGAAACTTTCACTCAGTTCCGTTATGATACGTTTTGGTCCTATCGTGGAGTGTCAGTGCTTATTTTGCACAAGGACGCAAACGGCTGTTGTGCTTCATTTGTTCTGAAGCTCTTCTTTAAGGGTTGAGACAGGTATATACATATACAAAATGTTTTCTATTAAAACAGCTACCTAACCAGAGGGCTATTCGGAAAGTAAGGTCAGATCGGTCGCGAAATTGAAATCACTGTGGAAATCCGATGAAACTTTGCACAGGTGTATACGTCAGTGTCTCCAGTATTCTCGTCGATCGCGTCACATCACTCCTTTCAGTGTGAGTGCATAGTGATCACGTAAAGATGACAAGGAAATAGCGTCTTCCGCCAAGTATGAGGGTCTGGTGCGAGATTTCCCCCGATGTCATGCAACCCACACAACACAACTGTCATACGGTTCCTTCTTCAAGACAATTCTGAGCCGCACCCTGCAGGAGCAATAAAGATGCTCCTGCAGCATTTTCAACGGGAAGTATTTGGTCACCCACAATACCGCACATAACGGGCTGCCCCTGAGTTTCATTTGTGCTCACGCGAACCGCTGGCTTTGAATACAATATTTTGGCACAGTCAACGGGCTGAAGACGAGAGCACAGTATCAGTGGGTGAGCTAAGACCCCTTTAACATTTGAAAATACAATACTTTTCGAAATAACGTAGGAAGAAAGGTAAATATAATGCTTGAAACCAAAACAAAGTGCACAAAAGACCAACAGATGGCGCTTCACATGATACAAGAGCAATAATTAGCATAACAATTAATGTTTTGCAAAGAGGATGTTCGTAACAACAAATGCTTAACATGTCGGCAGCCGTTCATCAACAGTATCTACAGTCAAGGGACAATGTTAGGAACAGCACTGTACGGCATATCAGTAGCTACGGTGGGAAATTCCCGCTTGGTGTTTTCTATAAAATTCCTAATGAGGTCGGAGCATCGCGGTAGACTTGCGACTTTAGGTAACCCCACAAGTAATAATCACACGAATTGAAGTCTGGGACCTTGTAAGCTAATCATGACGAAAACGGCGGCTCAGAAAGCTATCCTTACCAATCAATGTGCGCAGAAGATCTTTAATACTTGTATAAATATGGGGTGGAGCGTCATCGTGAATAAGAGTCGAATCTTCAGTACGTGTTTATCAGACAGGCTGTGGATGACGCGATTTTCTGATTCATCGGCGTGCCTCGCATCCATCACATTGACATTTCATATACGACTGTCTTGCGGTGTCGCTGACGTGATGCCATCCATCGCCATCTGTTGACAGGTTTTTGCTCTCGTTTCTGGTTTCAATAAAATCCCATATTATTTCCAGCAAGTGAGTCAGATTTTTCCTCTCTATCTACGTTATTCCATGAACCAACGCATTTTCAAATGTTAACGGATTTATGGGTCACCTCTTTCCATTGATTTATCACAAGTAGTTGAATCGAAAAGTAATGGAGCACTTCAACTTTTTATGCACAATGCGTTGTGCTTAATTACATTTACGATAAACTACGACTCCTTGCAAATGCCGAGAGTATTTTCCCGCATTCGCGTCTTCTGGCGTAGCAAACTTTCTATAGAGAAATTTCGTTCGCGAATAGCCTCATGCTGTATCCACAGTTATCCACTACTTGATTGATGTATATTGTAATAACACACTGCTGGCCATTAAAATTGCTACACTAAGAAGAAATGCCGATGATAAACGGGTATTCATTGGACAAATATATTATACTAGAGCTGACATTTCATTACATTTTCAAGCAATTTGGGTGCATGCAAGCTGAGAAACTAGTACCCAGAACAATCACTTCTGGCCGTAATAACGGCCTTGAAACGCCTGGGCATTGAGTCAAACAGAGCTTTGGCTTGTACAGGTACAGCTGCCTATGCAGCTTCAACACGATACCACAGTTCATCAAGAGTAGTGACTGGCGTATTGTGACGAGCCAGTTGCTCGGCCACCGTTAACCAGGCGTTTTCAGTTGGTGAGAGATCTGGAGAATGTGCTGGCCAGGGCAGCAGTCGAACATTTACTGTATCCAGAAAGGCTCGTACAGGACCTACAACATGCGGTCTTGCATTATCCTTCTGAAGTGTAGGGTTTCGCTGGAATCGAATGAAGGGTAGAGCCACGGGTCGTAACACATTTGAAATGTAACGTCCACTGTTCAATGAGCCGTCAATGCGAACAAGAGGTGACCGAGACGTGTAACCAATGGCACCCCATACCATCACGCCGGGTGATACGTTAGTATGGCGATGACGAATACACGCTTCCAATGTGCGTTCTCGGCGATGTCGCCAAACACGGATGCGACCACCATGATGCTGTAAACAGAACCTGGATTCATCTGGAAAAAAAAAATGATGGTTTGCCAGGTTCGCCGTTGAGTACACCATCGCAGGCGCTCCTGTCTGTGATAGGCTACAATCCGACCTTTATCAAAGTCGGAAACGTGATGGACGTATTTCTCCTCCTTACACGAGGCATCACAACAGCGTTTCACCAAGCGACACCAGTCAACTGCTGTTTGTGTATGAGAAATCGGTTGGAAACTTTCCTCATGTCAGAACGTTGTAGGTGTCGCCACCGGCGCCAACCTTGTGTGAATGCACTGTAAAGCTAATCATTTGCATACCACAGCATGTTCCTCCTGTCGGTTAAATTTCGCGTCTGTGTCACGCCATCTTTGTGGTGCAGCAATTGTAATGGCCAGTAGTGTAGTAACGGTTCTACAACATTCTCTTTATGTAGTCGCGAAATTATCTTTGCATCTTTTGATCTCGTTCCGTTACGGACAACGTGTTGAGTTCTGTCTGCTAGGAAGCTCTGAATCCAGTCACAACTCTGCAAGGACGTAATATGTTCACTAAATGTCGGCGAATAACTGTGCTCAATGTCTTCTGGAAGTTAAGTAATACGGATCTAAATGGACTCCGATATCTATGGCGCTCTGAAATTTGTGGTTGAAAACAGCGAGCTGTGCTCTGCGAAATATTTGTTTTCAGAATGCGTGTTGATTTACATAGAGGAGATTTTCGTTCTTGAAAAGGGTTATCAGGCGCAAGCGTGGAACATGTTCCATAATTCTACAGCAGAATGTCTTGGGTGATATAGGCCCGTAATTAATGCGTCTGTCCGAATACCATGATCGAAAACGCAAATGAATTTTCGGGTTGCTAGGCAACTTTCGTTTCTCCTGCAGCCCACAGTAAACTACTCTTCGAAAGGGATCAAGTTATTTTGCATAATCTCTGTAGAACCTCACACATGTAAGCACCAAAACACAGCACATTATCATTTTTAATACGGTTAAAAGGAACTGCTGGCAATCAGAAGAGCTTTCAGTCGTCTCTGATTGGATACTTACGGATGCTATATAGTTTTCAAGGCAATGTTATAACATTAGGGCTGCAAAACAGTGACGTACCATTCTTCCTGCAAAATAGTGATCGAGTGAGAGCAAGAATTATTAGAGGAGCTGAGAGCTAAGTTTGATTCAGTTGTTGCATGAAGTCATATGATGGGTGCTGTAACTCATTAACATCAATTTTGTTATGGTTAATGAGATTTCAGGAGAGAACTTCTCACTGTATGAATTTACGCTCTAAACAAAGAGGCTCTCTATTCAACACGATAAAGTTTGTCATGTTTTATTACTCGCATTTTACTTAAGACTAGCCGTTCGCAACCTCGTTTTGTTATTCGGTTTTCTCTACGTATTCATCACGGTGTTCCACAAACTTTCCGACAGATGTTCCACTAGCTTTCCATGTTACTACTACTAATACTATTGATTTTATGTATTCATCTCCTGTTATTTAACACTGAAACAATATGACGGACATAAGTTTAAAGAATTTCTTGTTTCTGTTTGAAATTGGTGTTGACATCCCCTCTGACGTCGTTGTAGTGAATCTGAGAGAGTCGTGTTCATATCCGATTGGTAGAAAACCATTTTAGGCTTGTGGCTGGTTGGTTCTTTCAAGATCACTACGTTTGATTTCATCCCGCTCCTTTAAGTTCTGTCGCTAAAGACCACAGTTTCGATTAAACGTTGCGTTCTAACATCAAGCTCTTTTTTGTCATTATGATACGCTGCATTATTCATTTCTCAATAGCACGCCGTTTCTACTATGTCTATGCGTACGAAACGAAAAGAGAAATACTTGTTAGAAATGGTTTATCGAAAATTTTTTATTCAGACGAATCAAAAATTAATCTCATACGTCTTGGAACAAACAGATTCGGTGCGTTCGATGCTTTTGAGGCAGCGACAGTAATCTTCAATTTTTACACACTGATTATTCCAATGATTATGGAGAATGAAAAAGTCTACAAACTTTTTTCCCCTTTCGAATAGATGAGAAAAAAATTACAGCACGTTAAAGCAATCTTCCAGGGTTTCATGGTTTCAAGTAGCACTCGGTACAGACACTCTTTTTGAGACCCACTCGATTTGCCAAAGCCCTAGATGCCCGGTTTTCACATGTGCTGAAACACAATTCTGCAGTATTCCACTTGCTAATGACCACAAGTAATAGTGGGTTTTATAAATAAATTATAATAATGAACATAATAATTAATATCCAAAAATTGAAACCTTGAGATCAGAACACAAGTCGTGAGAAACTATGTCCGGCGCACAGCCTTGCATCTCAGACAAACGTGCTAAATAGAGAATGCACAAATGAAACTATTGGAAATACTTGAAGCACGGTGCTTCAGGAGATTAATAAAGTTAAGGCGAATACATAGAGTAGAGAATTAAAACGCACAGCGGCGAGTCAGCCAGAAAAGTCCTCATACGTAACATGGTGAAGAGATTCTGGAAAGAAGGAGACAGCTGGAAAAATCGACGGAAACAGAGACCTAAATGAAACAAACTTGAGAACAGATGATCTGAACAAAACTAAGGACTTAAGTTAATGAGTTTTGGAACCATGATGGAACACATTCAACTTATTTAATACACTCCTGGAAATGGAAAAAAGAACACATTGACACCGGTGTGTCAGACCCACCATACTTGCTCCGGACACTGCGAGAGGGCTGTACAAGCAATGATCACACGCACGACACAGCGGACACACCAGGAACCGCGGTGTTGGCCGTCGAATGGCGCTAGCTGCGCAGAATTTGTGCACCGCCTCCGTCAGTGTCAGCCAGTTTGCCGTGGCATACGGAGCTCCATCGCAGTCTTTAACACTGGTAGCATGCCGCGACAGCGTGGACGTGAACCGTATGTGCAGTTGACGGACTTTGAGCGAGGGCGTATAGTGGGCATACGGGAGGCCGGGTGGACGTACCGCCGAATTGCTCAACACGTGGGGCGTGAGGTCTCCACAGTACATCGATGTTGTCGCCAGTGGTCGGCGGAAGGTGCACGTGCCCGTCGACCTAGGACCGGACCGCAGCGACGCACGGATGCACGCCAAGACCGTAGGATCCTACGCAGTGCCGTAGGGGACCGCACCGCCACTTCCCAGCAAATTTGGGACACTGTTCCTCCTGGGGTATCGGCGAGGACCATTCTCAACCTTCTCCATGAAGCTGGGCTACGGTCCCGCACACCGTTAGGCCGTCTTTCGCTCACGCCCCAACATCGTGCAGCCCGCCTCCAGTGGTGTCGCGGCAGGCGTGAATGGAGGGACGAATGCAGACGTGTCGTCTTCAGCGATGAGAGTCGCTTCTGCCTTGGTGCCAATGATGGTCGTATTCGTGTTTGGCGCCGTTCAGTTGAGCGCCACAATCAGGACTGCATACGACCGAGGCACACAGGGCCAACACCCGGCATCGTAGTGTGGGGAGCGATCTCCTACACTGGCCGTACACCTCTGGTGATCGTCGAGGGGACACTGAATAGTGCACGGTACATCCAAACCGTCATCGAACCCATCGTTCTACCATTCCTAGACCGGCAAGGGAACTTGCTGTTCCAACAGGACAATGCACGTCCGCATGTATCCCGTGCCACCCAACGTGCTCTAGAAGGTGTAAGTCAACTACCCTGGCCAGCAAGATCTCCGGATCTGTCCCCCATTGAGCATGTTTGGGACTGGATAAAGCATCGTCTCACGCGGCCTGCACGTCCAGCACGAACGCTGGTCCAACTGAGGCGCCAGGTGGAAATGGCATGGCAAGCCGTTCCACAGGACTACATCCAGCATCTCTACGATCGTCTCCATGGGAGAATAGCAGCCTGCATTGCTGCGAAAGGTGGATATACACTGTACTAGTGCCGACATTGTGCAGGCTCTGTTGCCTGTGTCTATGTGCCTGTGGTTCTGTCAGTGTGATCATGTGATATATGTGACCCCAGGAATGTGTCAATAAAGTTTCCCCTTCCTGGAACAATGAATTCACGGTGTTCTTATTTCAATTTCCAGGAGTGTATATTAATTAAAAGCAGTAAAGATAGCCGCGTTTATTTTTATTTTTAATACTGGTCATGGGTTTCCGTTTACAAGACCAAATCTCCAGTTGACGTGAGGAGCCGAGACCAGGAGCCGCTGTAGTAGTGATTGGTACCTGCCTGAGAATACTCTTACAGACCGAAACCGGTAGCCAGAATTAAAAATAAAAATTAAATAAATTTCGATCTTGATTGTTTTTTATTAAATGTTAAGTACTATCGCTGTGTTCTGCAATGATGTCAAAATTATTAGCTTACTATCTAGTCAAACACATACGACACACTTAAGAAATGTGAAAAAAGGGGAAAAACGGCAGTTCGTGACAGGTAGCACGTAGTAGTACACAGCGGCTCCTGCCATATGATGCCTTCGTCTGAGGATGGTCTTATTGACCGAAACTCTAAATCAGAATTAAAAATAAAAAGAAAAACGTAGCCATCATTACTAATTGTTATTAGAAAAGTCTTAAGTGATTTTTGAGAGAGCTTGCCTTGCCGAAATGTGTTTGAAAGTGCTTCTCGACTATAAATTGGAAGCCGCTTGAGGTAAAGCAACGAAAGTTGACGCAGGGACAAACGGTCATAAGACACGCTAGCAAGTAACACACCTTTTCATCCATTAAGTAGAGTTTCGCACTCTGGAATGCTAATACTGGAAGGGTAATAAGTTGCATTTGCGTCCACGCCATGTTGCACTATTTATGAGATCTTAATTACGTAACTGGTCAATCATTACACTCCCTGTTATCGACTATAACCCTACTATTTGAGCAGCAGTGCAGAAACACAGTCAATAAAGCAAAATCCTCTTTGTAGCTTCATACAAAACAACTGTTTTCTCAAAACCACTCTCTGCCTTGGAAACGCAGGTTTAAAATGGACTTTCCCAAAATACAGGAGAAATTAAACTCCCTTTCACCTTCAAAAGAATGCTAACGGTTACAATAGCTATGTCTTGCACACACTTGTTCCGCAACTCACTCTAGTCACCCCTTTGCTCTCTCTTTCTCTCCGCTAGCCTACAGAGTTCTCTACTGAAACCATCTGCTTTCTCTTTCTGACAGCAACTGCCACTGTCTTTTCAGTCTTCTTCTCAGGCCTTGTCCCAGGCATGTCTGACGATATTAAACACAGGTTCAAAAGTGGTAAACCAATTACTATTTTGTTACTATTATTCACAGCTGTGTTTGTGATTATAACTATCGTCTCTATACAGTACCTAATAAAAAAGTGAGTAGACGTAGAGTGATCACTGTGAAGGAGCCTCAGACAGGGTTATCAAAGCCTTACGAAGTTGTAAAGGGGCCTCACTATGGCCATAAATTCGGACATTCGGTTAAATCGTGAAATACCGAGATTTGTGGAACTACTGGATGTGACTGTCGCCCGATCAAGCACTTCATGGGACTGTGAAGGCAGGCATACTCCTAGCTAAGATTCCAGTCGGCCCCCCTTGACCACCACATGGGAGGACTACTGTACTGTGTACCGAGCACATCGTGGACCCATCACATAGTGCCTGCCATAAATTCTCTTCAACAATCTATATCATCCCGCACCATGTCGGAGAGTAGAAGGAGCCGGATAAGGAAATTACTGTTCCAAGCGTACGGTGCTTTTAACACCACAGTACTTAACGGTTTCATTTGAATTGGTGGTTTGACACGCTAGTACAGACTCATTATGAACGGTGTCGCATTTTCAGTGATGAGTCGTGTTTCTACACTACCCTGGATGACCATCATTGGTGAGTTTGTCGACGACCTGATGAGAAGTCACTTTCTTCCAAAGTTTTGGAAATACCCAGCAGCATTGCTGTCTGGAACAATGTCGACTTTCTAACGCATCCCAAAGACATTACATAGGGTTCAGGGCGCGACTGAGCAGGCCAATCTACTTCATAAATGCTAACGTCCAGAAACCATTGCCTCATGGATGCTGCCCTAAGACAGGATGCATGGTCAAGATGAACAAACACTCATCGTCTCTGAACTCTCCATCTTCTGTACGCATTACAAAACTAGTAAAATGTTTTCAAAGCCTTCCTCATTTAGGGATTTCTGAAGCCCAATAAGGGGACCACACCCTAACCATAAAGAACACCTCCATATCATAGCACCACGTCTTCCTGACTTCACTGTTGGCGTCACTCTTACACCACCGTTCTTTGGTGTCGATAACACTGACTGTAGAAACGTGTTGCTTATGAGAAGCTGGTCGGCCATTGTGGCCATTCTCAACTCCCGAGGCACAGTCATTGTGCTGCAGATAGCACTTTGGAATTCATGAGCGATTCCTTCCTCGGATCTAATGCGATTCTTTATAACAGTCCTCTACAATGCTCGACGGCCCGTGACGGCAGGACTGACTGCGGAACTTTGGTACAGAGCCGAGTGGAGGGGTCTGAATCAGAGGCTGAGACGGTTCTGCGACCGTGTGGGCTGCACGTTCCTCGACTTGCGCCATAGGGTGGTGGGGTTTCGGGTTCCGCTGGAAAGGTCAGGAGTCCACTACACGCAGCAAGCGGCTACACGGGTAGCAGGGGTTGTGTGGCGTGGACGGCGGTTTTCTAGGTTAGATGACCTCGGGCAAGTACAGAAAGGGCAACAGCCTCAAAGGGTGCGGGGCAAAGTCAGGACATGCGGGGACCAAGCAGCAATCGGTATTGTAATTGTAAACTGTCGAAGCTGCATTGGTAAAGTACCGGAACTTCAAGCGCTGATAGAAAGCACCGAAGCTGAAATCGTTATAGGTTCAGAAATCTGGCTGAAGCTAGAGATAAATTCAGCCAAAATTTTTACAAAGGCACAGACGGTGTTTAGAAAGGATAGATTGCATGCAACCGGTGGTGGCGTGTTTGTCGCTGTTAGTAGTAGTTTATCCTGTAGTGAAGTAGAAGTAGATAGTTTCTGCGAAATATTATGGGTGGGGGTTACACTCAACAACCGAGCTAGGTTGATAATTGACTCCTTTTACCGACCTCCCGACTCAGCAGCATTAGTGGCAGAACAACTGAGAGAAAATTTGGAATACATTTCACATAAATTTTCTCAGCATATTATCGTCTTAGGTGGAGATTTCAGTTTACCAGAAATAGACTGAGACACTCAGATGTTTTGGACGGGTGGTAGGGACAGAGCATCGAGTGACATTATACCGACTGCACTATCCGAAAATTACCTCGAGCAACTAAACAGAGAAACGACTCGTGGAGATAACATTTGGACCTACTGATAACAAACGGACCCGAACTTTTCGATTCTGTAAATGCAGAACAGGGAAACATTGATCATAAGGCCGTGGCAGCATCCATGAATATGGAAGTTAATCGGAATAAAAAAAAACGGAGGAAGGTTTATCTGTTTAGCAAGAGTAATAGAAGGCAAATTTCAGACTACCTAACAGATCAAAACGAAAATTTCTGTTCCGACACTGACAATGTTGAGTGTTTATGGAAAAAAGTTTAAGGCAATTGTAAAATGCGTTTAGACAGGTACGTGCCGCGTAAAACTGTGAGGGACGGGAAAAACCCACCGTGGTTTAACAATAAAGTTAGAAAACTACTGCGAAAGTAAAGAGAGCTTCACTCCAAGTTTAAATGCTGCCAAAACCTCTCAGACAAACAGAATCTAAACGATGTCAAAGTTAGCGTAAGGAGGGCTATGCGTAAAGCGTTCAGTGAATTCGAAAGTAAAATTCTATGTACCGACTTGACAGAAAATCCTAGGAAGTTCTGGTCTTACGATAAATCAGTAAGTGCCTCGAAACAGCATATCCAGACACTCCTGGATGATGATGGCATTGAAACAGAGGATGACACGCGTAAAGATGAAATACTAAACACCTTCTTCCAAAGCTGTTTCACAGAGGAAGACCGCACTGCTGTTCCTTCTCTAAATCCTCGCACAAACGAAAAAATGGCTGACATCGAAATAAGTGTCCAAGGAATAGCAAAAAGCAACTGGATTCACTCAACAGAGGAAAGTCCACTGGACCTGACGGGATACCAGTTCTATTCTACACAGAGTACGCGAAAGAACTTGCCCCCCTTCTAACAGCCGTGTACCGCAAGTCTCTAGGGTAACGGAAGGTTCCAAATGATTGGAAAAGAGCACAGGTAGTCCCAGTCTTCAAGAAGGGTCGTGGAGAAGATGCGCAAAACTATAGACCTATATCTCTGACGTCGATCTGTTGTAGAATTTTAGAACATGTTTTTTGCTCGAGTATCATGTCGTTTTTGGAAACCCAGAATCTACTCTGTAGGAATCAACATGGATTCCGGAAATAGCGATCGTATGAGACCCAACTCGCTTTATTTGTTCATGAGAACTAGAAAATATTAGATACAGGCTCCCAGGTAGATGCTATTTTCCTTGATTTCCGGAAGGCGTTCGATACAGTTCCGCACTGTCGCCTGATAAACAAAGTAAGAGCCTACGGAATATCAGACCAGCTGTGTGGCTGGATTGAAGAGTGTTTAGCAAACAGAACACAGCATGTTGTTATCAATGGAGAGACATCTACAGACGTTAAAGTAACCTCTGGCGTGCCACAGGGGAATGTTATGGGACAGTTGCTTTTCACAATATATATAAATGACCTAGTAGATAATGTCGGAAGTTCCATGCGGCTTTTCGAGGATGATGCTGTAGTATACAGAGAAGTTGCAGCATTAGAAAATTGTAGCGAAATGCAGGAAGATCTGCAGTAGATAGGCACTTGGTGTAGGGAGTGTCAACTGACCCTTAACGTAGACAAATGCAATGTATTGCGAATACATAGAAAGAAGGATCCTTTATTGTATGATTATATGATAGCGGAACGAACACTGATAACAGTTACTTCTGTAAAATATCTGGGAGTATGCGTGCGGAACGATTTGAAGTAGAATGGTCATATAAAATTAATTGTTGGTAAGGTGGGTACCAGGTTGAGATTCATTGGGAGAGTCCTTAGAAAATGTAGTCCATCAACAAAGGAGGTGACTTACAAAACACTCGTTCGACCTATACTTGAGTACTGCTCATCAGCGTGGGATCCATACCAGATCGGGTTGACGGAGGAGATAGAGAAGATCCAAAGAACAGCGGCGCGTTTCGTCACAGGGTTATTTGGTAACCGTGATAGCGTTGCGGAGATGTTTAGTAAACTCAAGTGGCAGACTCCGCAAGAGAGGCGTCTGCATAGTGGTTTAGCTTGCTCGCCAGGTTTCGAGAGGGAGCGTTTCTGGATGAGGTATCGAATATATTGCTTCCCCGTACTTATACCTCCCGAGGAGATCACGAATGTAAAATTAGAGAGATTCGAGCGCACACGGAGGCTTTCAGACAGTCGTTCTTCCCGCGAACCATACGCGACTGGAACAGAAAAGGGAGGTAGTGACAGTGGCACGTAAAGTGCCCTCCGCCACACACCGTTGGGTGGCTTCTGGAGTATAAACGTAGATGTAGATACGAGGTCTGCCGGCTCTTGTTTTGCTACGGTTGTTCCTTCACTTTCCCCAGGAGTCCGCAGTCGACTTGAGCAGCTATACAATGGGGGAAATGTCCCTCATGGAAATGGTACTCAGGTGACAATCAATTGGTAGTGTACGTTTGAAGCCACTGGACTCTCTTGATCGACCCGTTGTGCTGTTACTGGTTCTCATCCAAAAAAAAAAAAAAAAAAAAACCGTACTCCCTGCCTCCTTTGATACTGGCGGTCCACCTCCAGCGCCACCTTGCTGTCATCTGCACATTACATAGGGGTGTTTTGATCAGATAGTCTACTTCAGCAGCCTACCACCCACTCCTGTATGAGTGTCTTTCTATAAGATTGGCCAGTCATTTGTATTTTTAGCACGTAGCTGACTATGTGTTTGCCTGGGAGTAAAGTAGACTACATTACTTTCGGGTACTTAGGTCGTCTGATTATGACTTCCTGTACTAACGAAGAAGATTAGTACGTATATTGCGGATATCTTCTTACAAATATTTCTTGCATTCTACCTCGGAAGAGGTTGCTTAATATGATTAAAGTCTAGATATTCGAAGTTGTAAGGTCGCAAACCACTAGTTAATGTCTGAAGTGGTGATGGTTCTGTAATATCTGTAATCTGTGAGGTCGTGGCTTGTGAACATTAGCTATATGTCAGTTTTTTATATTTTATCGCAAAATATTTCCAGTTGAATGACGCTTTTAAAACCAGCAGTCATCAGCTCGCTTAACGCACTCAAATGTCATTTAACCCATGTTTTGTACGTACATGGTGTATCAAAAAGAGACGACAGAAAATGAAGCACACACATTTTGCGAGGATAGAAGACGGAGTTATTTTATATGACGTGGGACCATAAACTTTTATTTTTATATTACTGTTCATTTTACACAACTGTTCATAGTACATAAATCATGGGAATCACGCCGGAACAGCACATACGCGCATAACTCAACATAGTGTCAATACTCCCTCTGGCAGCATACATTCATTAACCAACAAGTCGTGGCATTAACGCAGTACATTCATGGACTATTGCGAACGGTTTTGCAGCCTTCCCCATTACTGACACGAAGACTCACTGCATACTGCATCGGGTATCCATCCACAACAGTCTTGATACACCCCACAAAAATAAATGTCTAGCCAGTTAGGTCGACCGTGTCCTTCAGTTCGTCGTCCAAGTTGAAGTGTGTCCCTTTGAGATGCATTTCAGATGACGAAACACATGGGATTTGTAGGGTGTCGTGTCTGTGCTGTAGGGCGGATGGTAAAGCTGTTCCCGCTGGTACGTAGCCATTATACTTCGTCACCGTGGAGCAGAATCACGCCCTCCATGCCGGCCCGGGTGGCCAGCGGTTCTAGGCGCTACAGTCTGAAACCGTGTGAGCGCTACGGTCGCAGGTTCGAATCCTGCCTCGGGCATGGGTGCGTGTGATATCCTTAGCTTAGTTAGGTTTAAGTAGTTCTAAGTTCTAGGGGACTGATGACCTCAGATCTTAAGTCCCATAGAGCTCAGACCCATTTGAACCACATCTTCCGTGAGCAGTCCACGCCGTTTGCTCTTGATGGATTTGTGTAGGCTACGAAGTACCTCACAGTACATGTAACTGTTAATAGTTCTCCCGTGCTCGAGGAATTATATGAGTATCGGATCTCGGACATCAAAAAAGATGGTGAGCATCACCTTTCCTGTTGAGGGCACAGTTTTCAATTTTTAAGGTGAGATGACGACACTACGTTCGCGTTCCTGGATGACTCTCTACCTTACCTCAAACCGGTATACGAAAATCTCAACAAGTTTGGTTGTTATGACGTTTCGTACCTTTTCGTTTGAACAGTCTTTACACATCTGCATCCGAGTCTACACTCCACAAGTCACTTCAGGGTGTGTGCTGAGCGTAAGTTTGGTGCCACTATCATTTCCCCCCTCGCTTGTTCCATTCACAAATATCATGTGGGAGGAACGGCTTCGATAAACCTCGGAATGAACTCTAATTTCTCTGATTTTTTTGTCGTTATCATTTCGCTAGACGTAATACTTCGCCCGACTGTTCTTCAAATGTACGCTCTTGCAATTACGGCAGTAATCCTCCGTGAGACACAGCACCTCTCTTGTAGCGTCTGTCACTCGCGTTTGTTGAGCGTTACTGTCTCGCGCCCACTAAATGACCCCTTGATCCACAGCTCACCGTTCTGTCTCTCTTATCAGAGTAAGTGTCCCAGAGCCAAGGGGCCAAGGATACGTCTGAAAAGGGTTGGCGTATTAGTACGAATTTCGAATTGCAAATGGTAGTGGCATGGGTGTCGGGATAGCCTTCCTGAAGTGACCACTTCCACCGCAGTACGAGAATTCGTGTACCCAATCTCTTTTCGTCTTATGTTATCTCATGTTTAAGTGTGAGAATGTTTTCTAAATTTTGTACATTTTGTACCTGAATCGGGACGTGGATATCAGCCACGTGCTCTCCCAGTCGCATGTGGAAAACCATCTAAAACCACATCCAAGATAGCGGGCGGGTTAACGCGCTACACTATCCAGGCGGGTAGTGGGAGTCTCACAAGGAGACTGCGCCTGTCGTTTCAACAGAAAACGTTGAAAAATCTCGAAAATTACACATCGCATCAAAGAATAGTTATAATTCCCATTTGTTTTTCTCGGATCCATATTCGATACCATACGCGGCCCGCCACCAAACATGCGGCATGGGGCAGCTTTGAAATCTTCAATGGGAACCGCCTTTGTTTATTGCACATTACGATTACACTGCTAAATCTACTAAATACGTTTTGTTTGAAGCATTTTCTTCGTTTCGCCGCAGATGGTGCGGTACTCGGGGGAATAGAAATGGGTACACAATCCTAATTTAGGACAGCTACTCGCAAGGGAACCTCCCCATCGCACCTCCCCTCCCCCCCCCCCCCCCCTCAGATTTAGTTACATGTTGGCACAGTGGATAGACCTTGAAAAACTGAACACATATCAATCGAGAAAACAGGAAGAAATTGTGTGGAACTATGAAAAAAATAAACAAAATATACGAACTGAGTAGTCCATGCGCAAGATACGCAACATCAAGGCCATTGTGAGCTCACGAGTGCCGTGGTTAGCGTGAGCAGCTGCGACATGAGAGGTCCTTGGTTCAAGTCTTCCCTTGAGTTAAAAGTTTAGTGTCTTTATTTTCGCAAAGTTATGATCTGTCCGTTCGTTCATTGACGTCTCTGTTCACTGTAATAAGTTTTATGTCTATGTTTTGCGACCGCACCGCAAAACCGTGCGATTAATAGATGGAAGGACGTACCTCTCCAGCGGGAACCGAAAACATTTGATCTCATGGTCATAGGTCAACCGATTCCTCCACAGGAAAACACGTCTGATATATTCTGTACGACACTGGTGACTACACGTGCGTCACATGACAGGAATATGTTGTCGACCCACCTAACTTGTACACTTGGCGAATGTGTAAACAGATCCTTCTACCTTGCCCGATTTAGGTTATCTTGTGGATATGATAAGCACTCCCAAAAAAGTGATGAAAACATAAGAGTTTGTCACATAAACTGCAACAAATGAATGCAACAGTTTCACAGTCGCACAGTTTTATCTGTGCTCTATCAAAACATTTGTTTTTAACATTTTCACATTTTTACGTGTGTAGACCGTCAAATCCTGCATATGTCCAAGCAAATCTGAACATGTCCTTGAGTTTTGGAGAGCGAAGTTGATTATGTGTGATTGCGTGAACTTTGATAATTGTCTGAAAATAAAAAATTAAACTCTAGGAAAGACTTCAACCAAGGACTTCTCATTTCACAGCTGCTCACGCTAACCACGGGACCAAGGCTCTCGTGAGCTCACATTAGCCTTGATGTTGCGTATCTTGCCCATGGACTACTCAGTTTGTATATTTTGCTTATTTTTTTCATAATTCCACACAACTTCTTCCTGTTTTCTCGATTGATCTGTGTGCAGTTTTTCAAGGCCTATCCACTGTGCCAACTTATAACTAAATCTCAAGGGGGTGCGATGGGGAGGTTCCCTTGTTAGTGTCCGTTGAATATCGAATGGCACGTGCGACCCGACTTACATGCTACGAGGATAGGACAGGCAGTATTTCATAGTTTCTAATAGGGAACCCCATTCCCAACGTTGTATTCCCAAAACATATCGAACTGGAAACTACTACGACCAGAGCTCACGTAGCGTGCAGACGTCAAACAGATACCGCTCCAAATGTTACAGTACTTCCGCAGTGTCTATTGCCTGCACACCTACCAATCAATTAGAGAACAGACGTGTAACTGGACGATGAATGTTGTAACCACAGAAGAAAAAAAATTAAATGATCCTGATTTGCGAAGACTGTAGGTGAGATGTTTGAAGGCTGCTGTTGCCCTGTGTGCCGAGCGTTTTCCAGAAAAGGATCGCTGTCGTTCGTTCTTTTACAGGGTTGTGAACGACTTTATGTCTCGTGGCAGGTCCAGACCGGCAAAAGGAAACAAAACAATCGTGTTACAGGAAAAGCCAGTGAAATAGCTGTACTAGCGGTAGTGCACCACAACCCCTGGATGGGAGCCCGTCAATTACACCGCGATTCCCTTATGTCCGTACGTAGTATTGTCACGATAATGCATCGCCATAAGTATTATCCACACCACGTGTCACTGCATCAATAACTTAATGGTGCCGATTTTCATAAGCGCTTTGTGTTTCGTGAATGGGGGCGTCAACAAATGTAAACGACCCCCACATTCTTTGCCGAGGTACTATTTTTACATGAGTCTAATATTCACAAACTAAGGCAGCGTTAACTGGCATAACATGCTTTATTGGAGTGTAGATGATCCCCACTAGTTACGGTAAACTGACTATCAGCGTCCTTGGTCTGTTACATATGGTGTGGCGGCATGGGCAACAAACTCATTGGTCGGGGTTTTATCGACAGGACGTTGAATGGATTCAAATATCGAACGTTCTTGGAACAGGAACTACTGGAAGTACTGCAGTTTGTCGATCGGGACATTCATTCAACAATGTATGTGGTTTCAGCATGACGGTAGCCCAGCACGTTACGCAATTGAAGAACGGGAGGTAATAGACCGTTTTTTCTACTGGTCGGTGGTTCGGTAGAGGTGGCCGTTTTAGTTGGTCGGCTAGGTCACCGGGATTGACGTCCGCGGATTTCTTTCTAAGGGGATATTTAAAAGTTAAGGTGTACCAGCAAGAGCCCACAGGCAGTGGCGATATGGTCGACCGCATCGGAAACGCCTGTGCTGACATCCCCAAGGATGTGTACGCCGTTTGGTGGTACTACATCTGAACACTTACTGTAATTGGTTCAAAATGGTTCAAATGGTTCTGAGCACTATGGGAATTAACTTCTGAGGTCATCAGTCCCCTAGAACTTAGAACTACTTAAATCTCGCTAACCTAAGGACATCACACACATCCATGTCCGATGGAGGATTCGAACATGCGACCGTAGCGGTCATGCGGTTCCAGACTGTAGCGCCTAGAACCGCTCGGCCACCCAGGCCGGCTTTACTTTAATTGGGAAAGTAGAGTAGCGTTCTTCTCCAGCCACAGACACAGTTGTGCATCGATTAGTTCCCTGTTCGATAAGTCGAGCAGTACAACGTTGCGAGTAGGATTTCCTATTAGAAGTTATGAAATGCTGGCCTGTTCTATCTTTGCAGCATCAAGCTGCCATGGAGTAACGTGTCGTAAATTACGACTGTGTACCCATTTCTATTCCTGTGATTGCAGCTTCATCTGTGGCGAAACAAAGTAAATACTTCAGACAAAACGTATCTAGATTTTGCCGTAGAATCGTAATCTGGAGTAAAAAACGGGCGTTCCCACTGAAGATTTTTAAAGTCGCCCTCCCCCCTCTCCGCCACCAACCACGCATGGGGTGGGCTGGCGGTCGAATGCGATATCACTGGAAATATAACACTGAACTCCTTTTCATCCGATGTCTTCAGTTAAATTGAATAACTTGTGTATAAAAATAATATGTAAGAAAGTAGCATGTTTGGCACTGGTGTGGCATGGCATGAGCTGTTTATGCTGGCGTCGTTTCCAGGCAGCGGTTGGCGCAGCGGAAAGAAAATGGAACGGTAATTCGGAGGTTGAAACTTTTTTATTTTCTTATTTTCAATGTTTACGTTACTTTTACTGCAAAGAAACAGAGATAATTCTCATTATATTGCATTTTATTAAAAGATTCATAAAAATGATGAAGAGAAAAGACTAGAGGAAAACTTGCGATTGCAAATAAATTTCCAAGAAACTGCTGTACTTCGTCCACGAGGACTCTACAAATAATTTTTCAACACAGGATTGTTTGCGTACAAGACTTCGTATTTCGTTAGCCTTATTTTGAGCTTCGGGCAGCCCTTGCATCTACACGTGAACAATAGGTTCCCCGACCGTGAGCGTTCAGGACAACGATGGTACATGTAAATCAACAACACTGGAATACAAGTTTCTAAATTTATATATGAAGTCCTCCTAAATGTCTTGCCGTCTCTTCCTGAAAATATATTTTCAATCTCAAAATTTCATTTGCCTTTCTTTCTCGCACATTTTAAGAGAAAAAAAATATAGTATACTGAGTATTATTTCGGTTTATTTGCAGTGTAAGTAACACAAAATTGAAAACAAAAAGAGAGAGAAATTTCTCAATAGGCTTTCGATCTCAGAACCACTGGATTAGCGTTCTGCACTCTTTCTACTCCGGCAACTATTGCCTCCAATGATGCGAATGTAAGTGGCAGATGCCTCATGCGACCCGCGAAAAAAATGCTATATTTTCTAAACGCTTCGCCATCTTTATATCCCAATTCCGTCGCTTTCATCTCTAACCATGCCCCGCACATACAGAAATTTGACAGTATCGGTAACGAGAATAGGCTAGGTACCCTTGTCAGACTGATGAGCAGTAATCAAGAATCCGTCGAATAAGTGCGATGTCAGCAACTTCTTTCGTGAATAAATTACATTTCCTTGAGACTCTCGGAATGAATGTCAGCTTGTCATCTGGTTTCCTTACGGTTCGTTTTATGTGTTCATTCCACTTCAGGTCGCTCCGAGTACCTACTGCTAGGTATTTAACCCTACGTATTATTTCCATTGACTTGTCGCTATCAACGAAATCGAACAGCAGTGAATGCCTTCGCAGTTTTATGCGCAACACTTAATATTTATTTATCTTGCCGTCGCTGCATCAGAGTCGATCCTCAACAGATCCTCCTGCACTTCGCTACACTCTTCTGGCTTGCATCCTACCTACAGATAGCAGCATTATCTGTGAAAACCGGCACTGAGCCTCCAATATTACCCCGAAAAGTCATTAATGTAATATACATAGTAAAAAAGGGTGAGTCTTTATGACCTTTAAAAACCCCAAAAGCGACGTAGTTGAAGCTGAGACAAGTAATTTAATACAAGACACTTGCGACTGCAAAAGCCGCAAAGTACCCGAAAAGAGGCTTAAAAAATGTTGAACATGTGACGTCACCAAATGTCGTACCTAACCACATGTTGGTCTTGTCGATTCTACCCTCGCGGGTAGTGGGCAGTGCCACAAATCGCACCACTAGAAGTTACAAATCATTGTCCTCACTGTAACCAAGTTGCAGGTGTTCTCGTTTTGTGTTTCTTTTCTTTAGTGACCTCGTTTTTTTTCTTTACGGACTTTATTTAGTGAGGAGAACATAGATCATTAACTGGTAGCCACGCAATTCGCAACCTTACACTCATTAACTTGTGACCCACTACGCTATGTTTTCGTTTTACTGTACTATGCAATAGCTCAGTTGCATCCGCGAAACCGAAAAATAAAATAGTAGATCTTACTCCAATGTAGACACATAGAGCTTAGGCGGCCAGTGTGACCGAGCGCTTCTAAGCGCATCAGTCTGGAACCGCGCGACCGCTACGGTCGCAGGTTCGAATCGTGCCACGGGCATGAATGTGTGTAATGTCCTTAGGCTAGTTAGGTTTAAGTAGTTCTACGTTCTAGGGGAATGATGACCCATAGCGCTCAGAGCCATTTGAACCTTAGAACCATAGAGATTAACGCAGTGCAAAAAATAGTGCCTGCCACAGACAAGACTCGAACCCTGACCACTAGATGTTGAAGTCACGCACATAGGCCCGGGCCCCCGCCGATGTGAACACTTAACTTTGGTTGGGATGAGCAGTTGTGACAGACCGAGATTCATCTGTGGAGAGGTAAGTCATCTGGTGACGTCAAATGTTCAAACATTTATAATCCACTTTGGGGTGTTTCCCGAAATTTGTGTCCCGGTGTCTTGTATCAAAATACTTGTCTCAGTGTCATCTGTGTCACTTTTCGTTTTTTTTTTAATGTGAATAAGAAACACCCTGTATATGCAGACTGAAGTGACGAATGCAAGCTTCGCGGAGGGCCGAGTGGTTTGAGGCGCCATGTCACGGATTCCATGGCCCCTCCCGCCGGAGGTTCGAGTCCTCTCTCGGACATGGGTGTGTGTGTCGTTCTTAGCATAAGTTAGTTTAAATAGTGTGTAAGTCTAGCAGCTTGGTCCCGTAGCAATTCACACACATTTGACGAATGAAAATTTTTACGAACACTGCTATTCGAACCAGGGTCGCCTGTTCACGAGGCAGAGTGGCTTGCCATAACTTCACGTACTAACCTAGCACGGCTGCCTCCTCAGTCAAAATTCCAAATCACGTCTCATCTCAATGGTACTTCCCCTAAACTTGAGCAACACTGCAGAGGCTCTACAACTGTATCGGAACAGCACCTTAGCATCAAACGGAACGAGAGATCCTGTTTGAAACCCAGGCATATGTGCTTCAATAATATGAAAAGTTTGAAACTTGAAAACTTTTCTGGAATCGTTATCTTTCTCTTGGCTCTAGAACTCTTTGCTTGGATATTCCTGAAAATGCTTTTACATATGTCAGTTTTGTTCCATTGAGTGCAAAGTGTTAGGTTCTATCTGTAAAGAACTAATACTGTGTGTCAAATTTACACTGTGATAACGTTGAAAAGATAGCTCATCCGTCAGCACCACAGTCGTACTAAAATAAGGGTTTGTCTCCAGCTGAACTAAGAATTTCCTCCTCTAATGGTGATGATTAATGTCATTGCTATTCTGAGTGCAAGTAAAGAAGAATTACATGATCCGCTGAGTGGAATGAACAGTATATGGACTGGGAGTAAATAGAAGAAATACGAAAGTAATGAGAAGTAGCAGAAATGAGAACAGCGAGAAACTTAACATCTGGACTGGTGGTTACGAAGTAGATCAAGTTAATGAATTCTGCTACCTAGGCAGAAAAATAATCGATGCCGGACGGAGCAAGGAGCGCGTAAAAGGCAGACTAGCACTGGAAAAAAGGGCATTCCTAACCAACAAACATAGTCCTTAATTTGAGAAAGAAATTTCTGAGAATGTAAGTTTGGAGTAGAACACTGTATGGTAGTGAAACATGGACTGTGGGAAAACGGAACAGAAGAGAATCGTAGCATCTGTGATGTGTTGCTACAAGCGAATGTTGAAAATTAGGTGGGCTGATAAGGTAAGGAATGACGAAGTTCTGCGCACAATCGGAGAGGAAAGGAATATGTGGAGAACACTGAGGAGGAGAAGCGACAAGATGAGAGGACATCTGTTAAGGTAGATAGCATGGTCTTTCTTCGATTTACTCTCAATCCATATACTGTACTCAGTAGACTGTTCATTCCACGTAGCGGATGATATAATTCGTCTTTACTTTCACTCAGGATAGCAATGTCATTGATCATCACCATTAGAGGAGAAAATTCTTAGTTCAGCTGGAGACAAATCCTTATTTTAGTACCTAGCATGGTGCTAGAGGGATATGTAGAGGACTAAAACTGTAGAGGAATACGTCCAACAAATAATTGAGGAATTAATTTGAAAATGCTACTCTGAGATGTAGAGGTTGGCGCAGGAGAGGAATTCGAGGTTGGCCACATGAAACCAGTCTGAGGACTGATGACCCCCCAAGAAAAAGGCGATCTCTTCGTTGATATAGAACTCCCTGCAGTCGCAAGTGGCATACTATTGCTCCCAGCATGCTTAAGACGTCAGTCAATTTAATTAACGTCCTGATCTCATCGTACGCTAGTTGTGGAAATGTTTCACTATACACACTGTGGCTGATAAATTTTGTTATGCTAGCTAATCTACATAAGAAAGAGAGATTCGCCACTTCCGCTTCTTCGTAAGCGTCCACTGCACTGTACCAGAAACCCAGAGCACGATGATCGCTGGTTCTTAAAATTACGAGCTCTATTTTTGTCTCTGCAACTACGTAAAATGTATGAGATTGACAATATCCCGTTTGACTTTCGGAAAAATATCATCCAGACAATTCCCAAGACTGCAAGAACTGACAAGTGCGAGAATTATCGCATATCAGGTTAACAGCACATGCATCCAATTTGCTGACGAGAGTAATGTATGATGATATAAAGAAGAATGGCAAAGAAAACTGAGGTCGTAGGTTGCAAGTGCTACTCTGAGATGAAGAGGTTCGCACAGAAATTCGTCGCGAGCTTCATCAAGTCAGTCCGAAGACTGATGACCCATAAAAAACAAATCTACCGTGATTAATGAAATGGGTATCCGCCAATTCCGGTTTTGTGTGTTGGAAGCTAGTCAACGTTAGTTAAGATCCCTTACAGAGTGACAAATACTGAACTATATGAAATAAAATCTTCATAACTTTTGAACGGTTTGCATTAGGCATTTCAAACGGCACGGCATCCACGTGCAACGTTTAGTTTAGGGACGAAGCTTCGTTCGGATGGGTTCGTCAGTACGCAAACTTGGCGCATTTGGGGACTGTGAAACCGCATTTCGCAATCGAGAAGTCTCTTTACCCTCAACGGGTGACTGTGTGGTTTGCAGTCTCCAGTCACGGAATAATAGATGCGATATTCGTTAATGGCACTGTGGCTACCAAACGGTATCTGAAAGTTTTGGAAGATGATTTCAACCCCATTATCCAAAGTGACCCTGATTTCGACAACATGTGGTTCATACAGGATGGGCCTCGACCCCCATCGAAGCAGGAGAGTGTTTGATGTCCTGGAGGAGCACTTTGGGTGCCGCATTCTAGCTCTGGGGTGGGCAGAGGCCACTGGCATGGGCCTCCATTGCCGCCATATTCCTCAGATATGAACACATGTGACTTCTTTTTGTGGGGCTATATTAAAGACAAGGTGCACGGCAATAACCCTAAAACCATTGCTGAGCTGAAAACAGCCGTTCAGATGTCATCGACAGCATCAATTTTCCAACACTTCAGCGGGTCACGCAGAATTTCGCAATTCATCTACAGCACATCACCGCCAAGTAGGTGTTACGCCGTCGCCAAGGTAGCCCCTGCCGGCCGGCAACACAGGACCAAGGTTGTCTATGGTCACGGCGTAAGCATTGGTAAACATTGGCTGTTTTGGAAACAGACATTCCACATACTACTTCCTACAGAGGGAGTTCGAGATGGCCTGCAGGAAGTATTACTACACCAACATTTGATTCGCTGGCCAATACTATTTAAAACCTAGAACCAGTACCGGACGTCAGTTCACGCCGAGTACCGACCTCAAGGATGCCTCCACAGAAGACTACGTCTTAACCATCGGAATAGGACTTGAAATTAAGTGTATGTGTGTTACTGTGGACTCTTGTTGAAAACCTAGAAGTTGTCTTTTGTTGCCTCTAGTAGGAAAAGCTATTACCTCTTTTGACAATCGCCACTATAGAAGCCCAACCTCATCCGAGCGACGTCCAAAAATTCCAGTCTTTCTTGGGTAAAATTACGTACTATCGAAAGTTCATTCTCTCCGCCGCTCACATTGCGGCGCCCGTCCATCGCCTATGCCGAAAAATGGTGCATTTTCAGTGGTCCCCAGCTTGTGAATCGGATTTCTGAACCTTAAAGTGAGGGTCGTGCTCGACAGAGTGTCTCATGCCGTATACCCCCTCTCTTTCTTTTCTCTTGGCCATGGACGCCTCAGACTATGGTGTTGGGGCTGTCCTTTCGCATCGTCTACCGAATGGATCAGAATGCCTGGTGGCATACATATCTCAATCCCTTACAGAGACCCAATGCAAATATTCCCAAATCGAGAAGAAAGCCCTCGCCATCATGTTTGCCTGTACCAAATTTCTCCTGTACCTTTATGGTACGTCTTTTCGTTTAATCACTGACCATAAGTCCCTCATGGGCTATTTTCACCAGTAGCCCAGTTACCCACGAAAGTTTTCCACTGCCTGCAGTGATAGGCCCTATTTCTTCACGTTTTAGGTACACTATCCATTCCTAGCCCACCGCCCAGCTTTCCAACGCCGATACCTTGTCTCGGTTCTGCTCTGGCCAGGATTCGGCATTCTACTCATCCTAATTTTTCAGGTCGATGACGCCGTACAGGAGGCATTAGTGGCACTCCCCATCACAGCTGTGCGGGTGTTCCCGCGACGGCCACAGATCCGCTCCTGCAAGTAGTGCACCACTATGTTTTCCATGGCTGGCCGACGCTTCCTCTGCCTTACGCCCAGGTTGACCTCCGATTCTATTTCTCCATCCATCAACTGGTGGCTATCGACAGGGTGCTCCTCCATGTGGAACATGATGCCAATCCATGAGTTATCGTACCAAATCCCTGCAGTCCTAGATTCTCAACGTCTTACATCAAGGTCACTGGGGTATTGCCTGGACGAAAACCCTCACATGTCACCATGTCTTCTGGATAGGCAAGACGGCTCACGTGGAGGGCATGATCTGGGGTTGTCCACAGTGTACCAAGGCCCTTCCCACTCCATGCTGCTCCTTGCAGTTCTGGCCGGCCGCTTCCCTCCCATGGGAATGCATCCATGTGGATTTTGCGGGACCCTTCCTTGGCACTTACTGTTTGCTCATCACGGATGCGTACTCCCACTTCCCTTTCATTGTCTGCTGCTACTCTACCACCATCGGGAGTACTATCATGGCCCAGACAAACATATTTTCCATTGAAGGCCTTCTCGTCACCTTGGTCACTGATAACGGCCCGCAATTCCATAGTCAAGAGTTCGCCAAATTCTGCCACTTTAAGCGAATCCACTATGTCTTTACCCAGCCTTTTCATCCACAATGCAATGGCGGGGCAGAGCGGCTTGTTCACACATTTAGAACTCATATGCAGAAAAACACGGAGGACCATTCTGCAGCAGAGGCTCTTGCGTTATTTCTCAGTTCCTACAGGACCACACCGGTGGGTGACAGGAGTCCAGCCAAACTGCTCCATGGTCGCCAGCCTCGGACCCTACTCCATCCCCTCCTGCCACAGGTGGCACTTCGCGCCCAGCACGGCACTTACAGATTTTCATCCGGCTTCATGGTGTGGACATGCGGTTTTGGGTCACGGCCCCGTTGGTTGTCAGGGGTCTTTCTCTGGCCCCGTGGTCGACAACTGTTCGACGTCTGCCTGGGAGACAGGGTGGTTTCGCGTCACCGCAACCATCTCCGTCATTATTTCCTCGACCAGCTTCAGCCCCAAACGCCGGCTTTTCTCTCTCTCTCCTGTTGCCGGCCCCTTCCGTGAGTCCTATGTTGCTGCCCTCTCCTCAGTTAGTGTGGGATCTTCCAGGAAATGGCCGACAGCCGCCGGCTGCTAGCCCTGCGCCGCAGCCACCACACCTGCCGCCTCCTCTGGACCTGGGGCAACCCTGGGACCTTCCCTGTGATCCACTTCCCAGCCCCTCTTCGGCTCCGCCCCGGTTGGGTGATACGTACGTTCCCATGCCGCTCTCCTAGCCAACCATCGCCTCCCAACCCTCACCGTTTCGACGTGCCCTCCGCATCGTGCAGAAGGTGGTGTCCTACTCACTGGTGGCCGGTTTCGACCACCTCCTTCTGGACGACTTAGCTGCCGATCGGCCTACTGCACGGGTCTACATTGGTGCTGTCTCCGCCGCAGTCGCCTGTGCGCTCCAGCACTTTGAAAGGGGAGGGTGTTACACCTTCGCCAAGGTAGCCCCTGCGGGCCGGCGACACATCTACCACCACACAGGACCGAGGTTGTCTATGCACAAGGCGTAAGCAATGGTAAACGTCGGCTGTTTTGGAAACAGACATTCCGCGTACTGCTTCCTGCAGAGGAAGTTCGAGATAGCCTCAGGAAGTATTACTACATCCTGTGATTGGCTGGCCAGTCCTATTGAAAGGCTAGAACCAGCACCGGGCGTAAGTTCACCCCGAATACCCACCACAAGGACGTCTCCACGGAACACTACGTCTTCGCCATCGGAATAGGACTTGGAATTAAGTGTATGTGTGTTACTGCGGAGTGTTGTGGGAAGCTTAGAAGTTACCTTTTGTTGCCCCTAGCAGGAAATACTTACTGGCTTTGTGACTGGGACTTTTCGAGGTTTTTCAGTCATTTCCATGTAGACTCACGTAAATAAAAGTTTTGTCGTAAAAACTTTCAAAATTGTCAGTTACAACAGTAGGTAGTCATATCGAACATTTCATAACATAAATCCCAATATTCGTACTGTTTTTGCACGTTGAGTAAAGTGTGTGCACGCCGTAGATTGTAACTATTTTACGTTTATTTTTTCGTATAGTTCAGTATTTACCACCCTGTAGTAAGTTCATGTTACGCGAAAGGTAGACAGTGAACTGAGTTGAATGTCAGCACAAGTTGAGAGCTAAGTCACTAAGTTGCAAGTCAACATTATCTTCGGCGAAGTGAGGCACAAAACACCGCCGGTAAATATAAGAAATAGAACTTAACCACACGCACTCAAGTAGACAAGTCGGTTTGCACACTCTTACGTATGTTTGCACACTCTTACGTATCAGACAGTTCATACGGGATATTGAAAGGCAGGATAAAAAGTAAACTTGTTGACCATTTAGCAAAGGCAGCAAAAGAATGCCGTTATAATTTGTCGCAGTCGTAACTTACTAAAGTGCGTCCCATCTCATCAGCTTCATCTCCTGATTCGCGCTTCGCCTGGATGGCAGAGTCTGGTCCACACCGTACATTTAATAAATCGGTTAATAAGAGTTACCCTCGAATCAGCGCACGAGTTTGTAATTAACGCGTCGTAGCGCCGAAGCTAAAACAGCATAATAATTACGCGGCTGCCTTTGCGAACGGCACAGCGCGTGTTGGTAATGTGTTTCCGCGCGGCTGAACTTAACGAGATATGCGATCCGCTTAGCGCCGAATGGCTAAGTTTACGCTGCTGGTGAGTTATGCTAATGCGACGGGCCGACAGTTACTGTTATTAACAACCTGGCAGCGCTTAAGTCTGTGAGTAATGACAACTTAGCGTAAACCAAATTCGTCGCGGTTCCTAGATGACCAAATGTGGCGGCAGCATAAGTAATTGTTGCCTCCCATCAACTCTCCCAAATCTCTTTAGTGCATTCCTAGTTGATGATTTATCGTGGATCATCTGTTATTCATTCGTTCACCGAGAAATTAGTTCAAAAACTTGTTTCACACGTCCCACATCTGTGCAGTATTAGTCCGCATTACAAGAAAATAATTTCTATAATGCAGAGCTATGGTAGATGAGCTGATACACTAATAAGAAATTTTCCTCCGATATCTGAAACCTGTTTCTCATGCAGCACGATATAGGAGGAAGTCCAGGGCAGCCACGACTTACTATCTACTGGGGTCAAAGGAACATACGGCTTCAGGGAGACGGTTTTTCTGTCTTGACAGCTAACGTACCTGTAATGCGAATACATGTGCGACTCCACTAGACGCCGCAGCCTCTTGAAGTGCTACTGAGCTAGAGCGTTATTTTCGGACTGGGTGTAAAATGTTCCTGGAACAACAGCCTGTGGTCGGTAAAATCAGCTATCCATTCGCAGTGTGGTTCGTTCCAGTCATTAACGCAAGACGAAGTGTTTTTAACACTTATCAGGACTGAACACTGCTCTTTAACAAGTAAAGTTCTTCTCCAATGTTAGGACCTACCAATGTGCGGTACACCTGGTGTAGATTTGTCGGTGCGTCACATTTTGTTGAAATGCGCTATATAGGTTTAACGAAGCGCTGTTCGTTATTCAGCGGGTCTCTCATTTTTGCAATGACACCAAATTTTGAAACGGTTGCTAAATTTTTGTACAAAATCCAAAGTTTTAGATATTCCTAATGCGCTGAACTTAAACTGTGGAATATATAATGTTCCACTTATGTTTGTGTTGTACTTATTGTACATATGATTTTTTAATGTTTTTGTGTTCATTCTGGTCACGTTCACATATCACTATGAAACAGTATCTACGGACCGTTGGGGGATTACACAACCAACAACGAATACCTTAAAAAAAGTTTATTTTAAGACAACTGTTGATGGTGTTGAGACAGCAACCAGCAACAAATATATTTTCAGTTTCTTTATTCAAAAGGTACAGTTACCGGTTTCGAGTCATTACGATTCATCTTCAGACATTTCTCATGCTTTCATTAGAATATGTGGTGCTTTCTTTTAGAAATGTCGGTTTGGAGTGTTTCACGACAATATCTGTAAAAAAAATGCACCCCATGTTCTAATGAAAGCATGGAAACCGTCTGAAGATGAATTGTAATGATTCGAAACCGATAACGGTATCTTTTGAATAAGGGAACTAAAAATGAATTTGTGGCCGGTTGCTGTCTCAATACCATCAACATTTGTCTTCAGATAACAGCCACGGTCTCCAACCATGTCATCATATGACCAAATTGCATTAAAGTTTATTTTCTATCCGTTACCAGTTTATGGCCATTATATCCATTTTCAGATGTCTACACTTCTTTTCATACATTGTCAGAATTGTCAGCAGCATGACGTGTATTTCTGTACTGCATAAAAATGTGTAAGTTCTTAGCGCTACACTGTGTGTTGCACCTACGAGTTGCATAAAATAGAAAACAAATACGCCGCTGTGCATACAGGTACAATGAAAACATGTAAATTGATCAAGATACATGCATTTATATTTGTTTTAGTTAACGATATTTATGCTGTAATAATAGGAATTTATGTAGAGACATACTTGTTTGTGCTGTCAACTATATGTTAATCAAGCCTACTTTCTTATTGTGGTCAAATATGTCGCCCCCTTTTAAACACTGTAATGTCTACAACCACTTAGTATCCTGTCAGTTACATCCTAACAGTGTTCATGGCTAAAAAACATAGCACAGGAAATCCTCTGTAAGACACTTTGTCTTGTAGCTCTTAAACAATCTACTTACACGTGTACGTTATTATTTTTGTTACTAGCTTGCTAGGTCTCTCATGTACGCGTTTGTTAGGTAGATAATTTTTTCTTGTAGTCAAAAATATTACGTATAATGAATATGTCTGAAATTTCAGCTGTCATGATGGTTCGTTGGTTGATTTGGGGGAGGAGATCAAACAGTGAGGTCACCGGTGTCATCGGATCAGGGAAGGATGGGGAAGGAAATCGGTCGTGCCCTCCCAAAGGAACCATTACGGCGTTTGCCTGAAGTAATTTAGGGAAATGAAGGAAAACCTGAATCAGGATGGTCGGACGTGGATTTGAACTGTCGTATGGCCGATGCGAAACTAGTGTGCTAACCACTGTACTTTTATACGAAATGACATGCATGTACGGTTTTTACACAAAATAAGCTTATATGTTTTATGACTTTTGATTAACCCATTATAGACGTCAAAACAGTATGAGGATAAGAAGCATAATACGTTAGAAAACGTTGGCTTTTGGAAAAACTCATTAGACATAAGGGATAGTGAAAGGAAAATCGAACACCCGCCACAACGGGACCATAGGATGGTTCTATTCAAAAGTAACCACTACATGCGTTAAGACTTTCGCCCACGGCGAGACGAGGCGATTAGAACTTGTTTCGTCCGCAGACGGGTCCATAACTGCACCCACTCTCGAATTTCCTCGTACAAATGAAACCGAAGTCTACACTTGTCTTTCTTCAAGTGGCCAAAATTGTGAAAATCACACAATGAAATATCCGGGGTGTACCAAGAAAGTTTCAGTGTTTCCCATATAGATCACTGAAGCGTAGCCTTCGTCCGATTTACAGTGTGGGGCGTGGAGGGGGTTATGGTGCATGATTGCGTCCGACAGCATTCCTGGCCGGTTTGACTTCATGGCTCATCACAGTTTCTGCAAAGTGCCTTCACAGCGCTGCCCACTGATTGTGGCTCTTCGCTCGAGGAAGATGGTCATCACCGCCTTACCAGAGCCTATGTGAACAGATTTGAATTTCTTTGGAGGTGAAGCAGTGGGATGTTACCACTGTTGCCTTTGCCGTCTGCCGTCGGGCTGTCGAAATGCTGTTGGACGGAATAATCCTGTTGCACGATGAGGAAAACTTCCAATCGGATGAAGGCTAAGGTTTAGCGATTTCGTTGGGAAACTTTCCAACGGCTTCCTTACAGCCCAAATATTTCAACGTGTGATTCTAACAACTTTGGTGACATGAAATGCGCCAGCCGCGGTGACCGAGCGGTTCTAGGCGCTTCAGTCCGGAACCGCGTGACTGCTACGGTCGCAGGTTTGAATCCTGCCTCGGGCATGGATGTGTGTGATGTCCTTAGGTTAGTTAGGTTTAAGTAGTTCTAAGTTCTAGGGGACTGAGGACCTCCGATGTTAAGTCCCATAGTGCTCAGAACCATTTAAACCATTTTGATTACATGAAATGCTATATGCGTGAATGTAGGTTTCAGTCGGACGAGGAAGTACAAGAGCCGGTGCGGTTGTGGATCCGTCAGCTACCGACCGGATTCGCCGAAACAGAATTTGTGAGATAAATGTCTTAACGCGTGTGGTGATTACTGTTGGATGGAACCATTCTATGGTCCCGTTGTAACGTTTATTCGGTTTCCTTTTCAATGCCCCTCATATTAACATACTGTCATCGGAAAATGTCATCAAGTGTTAAATCTGAGGAGACTAGATTTTTACGACAAATTTTCCTCATCGGTGGATGTCTTGTCTGATATCGTTCTAGATGCGCAGATTTTCTGTGTTCTTGAGCGTTCCACTTCGAAAATCATTACGTCGCCATTCAGGAAATACATTCAGGTGTCAAGAGTTAAGTGTCGGGCCGTCTTTTTCCTAGAGTACTGCTGCCTTCCGACGTGGCATGGACTCACAAAAAGTCATAGGAAGTTCCCAGTGGGAATGTTGAGCCGTGCTGCCTCTATAGCCGTCTATAATTGCGAAAGTGTTTCCGGTGCAGGATTTTGTGGACGAACTGACCTCTGGATTATGTCGAATAAATAATCGATGGGTTTCATACTGGGCGATCTTGGCAGCAAAAATATTCGCTCAAATTATGCAGAATGTTCTTCAAACAAATCGCGAACAATTGTGGCCCGGTAACATGGAGCATTGTCATCCATGAACATTCCATCGTTGTTTGTAAACATGAAGACCATGAAAGACTGTAAATGGTCCCAAAGTAGGTGAACATAACCATTTTCAGTGATTGGTCGGTTCAATTGGGCCAGAAGACCCAATCGTTTTCATGTAATCTCTGCCAACACCATTGTGGAGCCACCACAAGCTTCCTCAGTACCTTCTTGACTACTCGGGTCTATGGCTTCGTGGGGTCTGCTCCACACTCGAACCTTACCATTAGTCCCTACCAAATGAAATTGGGACACATATGACCAGGCCAACGTTTTCCAGTCTCTAGCGTCCAACCGATATGGTTATGAGCCCAGGAGAGACGCTGCAAGCGATGTCGTGCTCGCGTCGGTCGCCTGCTGTCATAGCCCATTAACGCCAAACTTCGCCACACTCTCCTAAAGGAGACGTTCGTCGTGCGTCTCATATAGATTTCGGTGATTATTTTACTCAGTGTTGCTTGTCTTTTAGCAATGACAGCTCTAAGCAAACGCCGCTGCTCTCAGTCGTTAAATGAAGGCTGTCGGCCACTGCGTTGTCTGTGGGCCAGAGGTGGGCCAACGTGCTTGCTCAATCTGTGAAGCTTTTTGTTGAACACATCATGCAGTTTTTCTGAAATTGTAATCTTTTGTTTGTTTGTGCGTCACCTCCACCGATTTCCGTCCCATTCGGAATACTCCTCCGTGGCGCGTCGCTGTTTTGTTTTAGAAAGTATTTATTTCAGTGTTTTTCTACGATGATACATGTCTGGTTTTTTGTTGAATTATTCGCCACGTAATTGTAGTTCTTTTCTTTACTCGTTCTGTGACGTCGTATGTTTGGAGCGGAATTATGGTTCAAATGGTGTAAGACGTGTATATTTCTATTGTCTTTTGTCAAACCACAATTTATGAAAGATGTTTACATTTTATTAATAGGATTAAGTAGGAATAATTAATATTTGTCATGTTTGAAATAATTGTGGTAGCAGGGAATGTCTGCACCAAAGTATTGTTGGCGGGAGAGACCGCACTTCAGCTTTTGTAGGAAGTCAGTAGTAAAAGAGATGTGAAGCGAGAGGTTGAGAGGAGCGGAGTGCCTGCCAGCCACTAGCTATGATTTACAAGAGATTATAAACGGATGTACAGAAACATAAGCTAACTATTATCATAAGAGGAACTAATATTATTGAATTAATTTTTTGAGTAACTCAGGACTACTGAAGGTATGTTTGCGCATTGCTAGTTGTTATATTATTGTAAAAAGTAAGTCCCATTTGAACGTTTGTAAAATCATTTCATTCAGAATATAATTAATTTCTGCCAGCAATATTGCATTACTGATTATAATCCATTTCAAAAACAATAAACGTAAAACTTTGCAAAATTTTATTGTTGTCAAGAAAAAGTTTAAATATGAGTTACGTAACTTCAGTCAAATTAATTAAAGAATAACGTAAGCTTTGTTATTAAAGAATAACGTCAGCTTTGTTATTAAAGAATAACGTCCGCTTTGTTATTAAAGAATAACGTCAGCTTTGGTAATAAATACAGCCACTTATTATAACAGCCCACCAGCAGCTAATAGAGTATAGTAAGTCAGAGTAAGTATATTCACGTCGCAGTTAGATGTAGCAGGCAGATGGATATCTAGTAACAGTAAAATAGGTAAGGAACAGGTTTGGGTTATTGCAAGTAACGACTAAGGGCCACGACGACGACGAATTGTATGTTTCGTCGAAATAATGGGAAAATAACTTTTAATAAGCAGCACTTAAATTAGTATGCGAAGATTGAGAACGATAATTAATTTCAAAGGCAAGATTTCATTTCTTATTATTAAGCAAGAGGTAGAAATCCTAAGGGAAGGTATCATAGGTTATTGTAGAAGGGAAGGTTGCGTAACAAAAGAGATGTAGAGGAGACGCGACGATTTCAATGGCTCTGAGCACTAAGGGGCTTAACTGCTGTAGTCATCAGTCCCCTACAACTTAGAGCTACTTAAACCTAACTAACCTAAGGCAATCACTCACATCCATGACAGAGGCAGGATTCGAGCCTGCGACCGTAGTGGTCGCGCGGTTCCAGATTGTAGCGCCTAGAACCTCTCGGCCACTACTGCCGGCGCGGCATTACGGCTACCAACAAAGACCAATTAACATTAAAATTTCAAGCGGGTACGTTGAGGGCTCATCGGGAAAAGCGAACAAACATTTCGCAACTTATGCATTTGCAACTCTATACGTCCACTGACCTCGACATTCCGTAGGATTAAGACGAACGCAAAGAGAAAAAGGAGAGGTTCGAGAAAACTTTATAGACTCGGCGTCCGTCAGTCAGGCAACCACGCCGGTTCTTGAAATATCAGAGTCAGGATGGAGGTGTCCTGCGGCAACACGACCAGTGGGTGCGGGTTTAAATTTAGCCCCTGCGACCGGATGGCCGTAGCCACCGCGTCAGCAGGTGCCGCGTCAGCACATCATTAAGCGCCGAGAGGTCCGGGTGGACCGCGATACGCCCTCCACAGCGACGCCTTCGCGTCCACTCGACGGGGCGGCGCGGCAGCTGCCGGCCCGGCAGGTGGCGGCAAGAAGTGTCCGTCCTCGGAGGGCCCCGCAGGCCTGTTAACGCCCGCTCCGGCGCTGGCTCGACACGTCCGCTCGATACGGCGTCGGCCCATAGCTCTCGATCTGCAACAGGTAGCGCGGCCGGCCGCACGCTGGACGAGGTATCGACCCCGGGACGATGCTGCGGCGGCGATGCGGAATGTCGCCTCCCGCTGAGGCCGACGCTTAGAATGCCCGACATTTGCCACGCCGGACATTTGCCACACTTGCCCCTTAGCCAGGTAGCTTGAGTAGCGATCCCTCACGTAAGGGACGCCCTTCCTCGTACTTCTTCTGTCCGCTTGCAAACCGCCGTCTCCACATCTTACTCGATACAACCAGTACGCAACGGACCGTCTTCAAATGGCTCTGAGCACTATGGGACTTAACTTCTGACGTCAATTATCCGGTAACTTCACACTTCCCAGTGGATTTTCTCGAACTAAGAAATTTGCTGAATTTGTGAAAATTTCAGATTGGCTTTACATGGAGCCTATGATGCCTAGAAGAGTCTTTAAATCCTGCTGACATGAGAATAGCATAAGCTCCTCGTCAGAAGGTTGCTTCTACTTAACCATTTAATAGACTCTCGTTTTTTCCACAGTGACTAATTTTGTACGCTAAGCACATCATCCGTTACAGCACACTCCTGGGGCTGGGAAATGCGGCCACAATGGTTTGGTGGAACGAACTGTCATAGGTGCAATGCGTGGGTTCAGGCATTTATTTTTAAGAGGCATCTCTGGTAGCCTCAAGAGAATGACGTTATAATCCAGAATCCGCATTAGACATCACGTTCCTTCATTACCAACTGGGCAGAGCCGGTTCACGTTGGGAAATAACATAGCAGAAGTCATGGCAAACAGAAATACAGTCTCCAGTAACCTTACTTACATTAGAAAATTTTATTTTATTTGATGAAACGATGGACATTTAAAGGAATATGGCTCTTATTTTACTTGATTGAACTAGAGACGTTGAAAAATTTGGTGCTGGACTGTGATTCGAATCCGTATCTCCTCTTTCGAGGATCTGAATCTCTCGGAACAGTATAGTTCAAATCATTTTGTTCCTTTTCCGAAGACTGCAATCTTCTCTAGGTCTCCTCCAAAGGTAAGTATGTGGGTCCGAATCCTGATCCAATACAAAAATATTCATAATTTCATTTCAAGCCCTATCACGTGCACACCGGCCTGCTAGTGAAAATTAAAGCGAATTTTTAATGTCTGTTCATGTGTTGCTGACAATCGCATTAGGTGTCGCTATTTCTGGTCAAACACGCACACATCCTACCGTTGGTGAGTAAGCAACTGATATTTAAGCTATATTGGTGGATGCACGGTAGGTGTGCAGTTCGATTGTCGCTTATGCACAAAAGTTTGTATCATTATTTTATATTCAAACACCTAGCAGCTGGTAAGAAAAACCGATACGTAACATAGGTTTTTAATTAGTTAACAATCTGATTACGTGTTGGGTTCGTGTCTCTGTCTCAGAACTTCACATTATGCACTTCATCTTTAAATGCGTGCACACTTTGTTACTTCAGAATGGAGGTATATCAGACATCTTTCGTGGTTAGTTAACAGGGACGAAAGGGTCTTGATAGAAGTCCCGGTTTATTACAAAAATTGACGTCTTTAATTTTCAAGTTTAGATTTGGTCACTGATATTGGCAAAAACTTCGGTAATTCATGACTCTTTAAGGCTAGTCATCAATATGATATGATTAGATTAGATTATATTACATTAGATCAATTCTTGTTTCATAGATCATGAATACGATAATTCGTAATGATGTGGAAGGTGTCATTTTAATGAAAGATTTCTTTACATACCCTGGTTCAATTTCTTTACAAGCAATGTTTCACTCTCTCTCTCTCTCTCTCATTCTTTTTGATTTTTATCTCTCTCTGTATTACACACACACACACACACACACACACACACACACACACACACACACACACCCTTTTCTTATTTTTATTTGTTTGGTGTGCTCGACCATCGGCGAGGCACGAAAACGTCTGTGAATGAGTTTCTTAGTTTTGAGTACACTTACGAAAGAAATATATAAACAACTATGAGATTTGCTTATTTATGATGCTTAGTTTGCAGTCAGTTCTGAGTATTATTAGTAACGACGCTCCAGTCCCTAAACGTAGTTACAGAAATGCGAATCAAACGCATTACGTATTCCAGACTGTAGCAGCCGCGAGATGGAGACACCAGCTATGGTTACTTCCCAGCCCGCTGTACGATAACATCGGTTCGTCTTCTTCCTGCTGCTACTGTAACTGAGATTTGGCAACAAGGCAACGTATGTTTGGCAACTCTGTGATCAACGAGTTACTTCCTGGTGTGCACGGAATTAAGCCTCGAAGTTCACTTGAATTTACCTGTCATTTCCATTGAATAATCTGAGTTATTATCGCTTGAGGTGTAACAAAAGATTGTAAATTTACTGTTTTCATCCCAGGAAAGTCGTTGCACGTGGAAATCGCAACTAATCTCGTCCTTTAAATAGTGGTTTACGAATTCTAGCCACTACTGACCTCGTAAGAGGAAGATAAGACATCTACTTCTTCGCCCACTCTGTGGTTACGTGCTGACCTGTGAAAAAGCGTCTGTTATGGTTCGCAGTTCCAGTCTCACTAACTGTTCGGTTTCTATCCCTTCTGTGAAAGAGCTACAAGCAGTCAGATCAAACATCGATAAGGAAATCACAAGAAAATACTTTCGGCTCATAGTGCAATGGTGAAAACCTTACAATGCTGCACAGCAGGTAACTCCTCTTCCCGCCGCTGACAAACAAATTTTGGGTTTCTAGGAATACAAAATTTATTTTTGAAATGCCACATCTGCACTGAACGACGTTTTCCACAAACTGATAGAGCAATAGGGTAGCTCAAATGAGAAGCAACACTTCCTATTTAAATTTTTGCATCCTACACTGTCGGCATTTCTGTGTAGGTGGCAGTTACGTGATTTTATTTCGATGATTACAAAATAAAATCAAATGTATGCACTGGGTAGCCGAGGCAGCTAGTTCATGGTGATTCGGTCAACTAAGTAAATGAATTTACTGAAGATGCTGCAAATTCCTACAGGGAGCCTGTGTGTCAGAATTCTCAACCAGTGTGGCGCAACGGGCTTACGACAGAAAAATGAGTGATGGAAAATAGAATTTGGTGGTCTCTTGGATTGATGCTAGGTTGCTATACTTACAGTCTGGGTTCGATTCTAACTTCTGCTGATGATTTTTGATAAGGAGAGACAGATTCTGTTGTCTTCTGGCTACGCCAAGTCAGGAAGGTATAATGGCACTGTGGTCTGACATTCATGTTAAATATGATATTCCTTTTCTACCAAGTAGACGTTAGGTTGAACCACAATAAAGTCTGGAGTGGCGACATGTAGAAACTCGATCACCAGTAACCTTTTTGATAGTAGTTACTTATTTCTAGTGACGAAACAAACGCTATGTAGTCTCCCAGGACACTTATTCCATCTTTTAGCTGAGCTTCTGTATGTCGATAAAACTGGTTCTGAACTCGGAATGCAACGCAGACCGTCCTTAAGGCGGAATTTGATCCCTTCGTGGCAATACAGCTCGGCTACAATTTGTTGTTTGTCCAAAACTGCATATTTCTCAACATCTTCACATATTGCGCGTGAATGGGTTCGATTCCTGACCCGGCACTATAGCTTTAATTATGTATTATCAAGCTCTAGCATGAGAACACCTATCTGCTGGTGGATACTAATTTTGTTTTTTAATGTATTTTCATTCATTGTCAACACTAACGATATGTGATGTTTTTGACTCCCAGTGACACACAGAACTATTTGCGATATCACTGTAAGTTCAAGATGTTATTCCGAGCTGGAGAAAAATTCGGTAGCTGACGTCTCTTTGTGTGTAGTCAACAACTGTATGTGTGGAGCTCTATTCGCAGTCAGCACTGACCTCTTCGTCATATTATTTCTAGTTCAAACACGCTCACATGTCGCTGCTGGTGCAAAAAACCCATATTTAACGTTCGTTCGTTCGTTTCCTCTAGAATATAACAGCGCTGTTTCGTCTCGTCATTTCAGTTACAACATCTAGCTACTGCCGACAAATTCCGAAATGTCACAGTTGATTGTGCGTCAATATCATCCGTTTTTGTTCTGAGTTCGAATCCCTGTCCAACACAAAGCTTTACCTCACGGCAATTCAAGTAGGTTACTTGTGAAGAAGCAATATTTAAGACCTCTCGTAGTTCGTTAAAAGGGAAAACAGATGCTGGGTAGGAATTCGCATCCTAAAAATGGTGTTATGCTATTTAAAGTTGATATTTGCTAACTTTTACTGTCTAAAATCGAGGTATATCACTCTCTGTATGCCTAATCAGGAATGACTGTTAGTTTCCGTCAATCCCAAAACTTTGCTTAGTCTACATGACTTGGGTTTGAATCCATATGCTGAACCAGACGGTTCGTCGTATCATTTGAAGTTCGTACATATTCTCAACTGGCTGCTCATGAATAACTTAAATTTTTAATCTCATTTTGTGTTAAATAATAAGAACGGTATGTTACTTTGAAGAGGAAATCAGGAATACGACGAACTTACTACGTGCATTACCTGTCTGACGTAATAATGAGAGTGGTAACATTTCAGGTAAGTCATTTATTGTAATAAATGTAAGCTTACAAGCCTTAAGAACAGTCTTATCTGTGATAAGGTGTTCCCTGATATTTGTAGTATCGTGGTATGTCTTTACACCTTGAGTTAGGATACAGAGCAGTGTTTTCTAGTGGTGACTTGTTGGAACCATTTTCAATAGTCAAACGACTGTACCAAAAAGCGATTAGAGGACCTGCCAGGCAGCTGCGTTATTTGGGTTGCATGAGAATCAGGCGAAATGCAATTGTTCGGATACTTTTGAGCATAACTGTACCTCTGTGAACTTATTATGTCTGAGAACGAATGCCGCTACAGCGTGATTACCTGTAAATACCACATTAATGCTATAAATGTTCAAAATGATGTCCGTCAACCTCAACGTACAATGCATTTGGCAATACGTGTAACGACATTCCTCTCAACAGACAGTAGTTCGCCTTCCGTAATGTTCGCACATGCATTGACAATGAGCTGACGCATGATGTCTGGCGTTGTCGGTGGATCACGATAGCAAATATCCTTCAACTTTCGCCACAGAAAGAAATCCGGAGACGTCAGATCCGGAGAACGTGCGGGCGATGGTATGGTGCTTCGACGACCAATCTACCTGTCATGAAATATGCTATTCAATACCGCTTAAACCACACGCGAGCTATGTTCCAGACATACATCATGTTGGAAGTACATCGCCATTCTGTCATGCAGTGAAACATCTTGTAGTAGCATCGGTGGAACATTTCGTAGGAAATCAGGATACATTGCACCATTTAGATTGCCACCGATAAAATGGGGGCCAATTATCCTTCCTCCCATAATACCGCACCATACATTAACCCGCCAAGCTCACTGATGTTCCACTTGTAGCACCCATTGTGTATTTTCCGTTGCCCAATAGTGCATATTCTGCCGGTCTGTGTAACCGCTGTTGCTGAATGACGCTTCGTCGGTAAATACAACGCGTGCAAAAAGTCTGTCATCGTCCCGTAATTTCTCTTGTGCCCAGTGGCAGAACTGTCTACGACGTTCAAAGTCGTCCCCATGCAATTCCTGGTGCATAGAAATTTGGTACGGGTGCAATCGATGTTGATATAGCATTCTCAACACCAACGTTTTTGAGATTCCCGATTCTCGCGCAATTGTCTGCTACTGAAGTGCGGATTAGCCGCGACAGCAGCTAAAACACCTACTTGGGCATCATCATTTGTTGCAGGTCGTGGTTGACGTTTCACATATGGCTGAGCACTTCCTGTTTCCTTAAATAACGTAAATATCCAGCGAAAGGTCCGGACACTTGGATGATGTCGTCCAGGATACCGAGCAGCATACATAACACACGCCGGTTGGGCATTTTGATCGCAATAGCCATACGTAAACACGATATCGACCTTTTCCGCAATTGGTAAACGGTCCATTTTAACACGGGAAATGTATCACGAAGCAAATACCGTCCGCACTGGTGGAATGGTACGTGATACCGCATACTTATTCGTTTGTGACTATTACAGCACCACCTATCACAAAGCGAAAAAAGTGGTCCAATTCAAACGTTCATATTTCTTTACGTACTACACGAATATGCAATAAAAATGAGGGTTCCTATTTTTAAAAAAACGCAGTTGATATCCATATGACCAATGGCAGCGTCATCTAGTGGGCCAACCATAGCGCCATCTGGTTTCCCCCTTCAAGCTAGACGAGTTTTATTCTTCGTAGTTTTTTCGTTCGATGCTTATTTCGTGAGATATTTGGCCCGGTCACTATCAATGGACCACCCTGTATAAGGACCGACATGTAGACAAGGGATGAGTGTGACAGTCGTATGTCTTCGACTTACCTGCAGTAAATGTCGAAACGTGAACTGTGGTGACGTTGTTACCAAATGCATCCAAACAGAACCAACGTGCTGTTACTCTTTTCTTGGCTGCCGAAGGACAACGGAGAATGAAGAAGGTCTATGGGCAGCATTTCTGTCGAAAGCCTCCGCTGCGGAATGATGCGAGCACGCCTGCTGCTGCTTCATGACATTGCATGTTCTTATATTGCAAATATTGTAACGCGGAAGTTACGCCAACCCAAGTGGGAGACACTGGAACACCCGCGATGTAGATCTGATCTCTCAGCAAGCGATTATCACACATTCGGTCTCTTAAAAAAGGCGTTGAATTTTCGACGATTCCTGTCGGACGAGGATGTACAGCAGGCAGTTACGGACTACATCTCACAGGAACACACAGTGTTTTACTAAGCGAATATTTTCAACCTAGTGCATAGGTGAGATGATGGCATTATCTTCAACCTAGTGCATAGGTGGGTGATTGCATTATCTTCAACCTAGTGCATAGCTCAGATTATTGCATTATCTTCAACCTAGTGTGTAGATGAGATGATAGCTTTATCTTCAACCTAGTGCCTAGTGAGATGATCACATTTTCTTCAACCTAGTGCGTACGTGAGAGATGAGATGATCGCATTATCTTCAACCTAGTGTGTAGGTGAGATGATAGCATTATCTTCAACCTAGTGCCTAGGAGAGAGGTGAGACGATCGCATTATCTTCAACCTAGTGTGTAGGTGAGATGATCGCATTACGTCAATTTGAACTGGTTGGCATATCAATTAGGGGTTATACGGCCTACGAACGGAAACCTTTTGATCGCTGCTTATATTTTATCGTATCTAGCAGTGTTTTAGTGTCACAGCAGTTAACAACATTGTTGAGTGGCGTAGTATCGCTTGTGTCTGCAGAATACATCATGCATTGCGAAGGTTCCAAGCAAAAGAATTAAGATTCAGTATTCTATACTTGTTTCAAAAATGTTTAATCACTGATGATTGAAATACTACACATTTTCAGTAGTGTTGTGTAAGTCCCGAACAAATAACTTGTTCTAAAATCTTTTCAGCATTAACCGTCTATTTCGCGGAATTGCGTTCATTCTCTTACGTTCTTTTCCTTCTTTTTTTACATAAAGCATTGGACTTGCAGCCGTTTCTAAATCGTAAAAAACTCTCTTTTCCATCCCACTGCCAACGTTTACCAACTGCTTTCCCACCTCTTCTTTCCTAAGTTTCTCAGTGTACTTCCGTACTCAAGCTATTTCGCAGATATAAAAAAGAAGTTAATGTCGTCTTCATTATCGGTCCCCTCTGTAAGCCGCCAAAGCTTTGCTGTGAGCCAAAAACTCCAAAATTTTCTGTATAATCTCCCAGAGCGAACACAGCCGCAGTGGGCTTCAGTCGTTGCGAAGAGCTTACCACGATCCATCTGGCTGCGTTTACACAGAGAGGGGTAGCCCAAAAAACCAAGTTTTATGAAGGAGATAAAAATTGTATTTTTCTGTTAGCTTTCCGCCATGATTACTACTTAATATTCAATCGTTAACACCCAGGCGTTTACTATATGCACCACATACATCTTTAGACATGAAATTTATTTATCATATGAGTCATATATTTCACGCTGAAGTAAATGAAATATTACGAAATAAACGAATAACAGTTTCTAATTCCAGAAACCTGTTAACACGTTACTGCTGAATCCTTTTATTGTCATCAGTCTCAATTTGCATAACAGCACTGTTAACGTTGTAGCAAATCTGACGAAGTTAATTTTCCATCCAAGATCTGCTGACTTTTTCACATGGGCAGCGATGAGTCTGTCTGTGGTGGGTTTTACACATCAATATAATCTGATAAAATAAATACGGCGTAACAGAAAGCACACATGTTACACTACATTACGGAAACACCCTAATGAATGCATGCTTGAACACAACTATAGATGCTAGCAGAGCCCCCTAGTTACGATGTTCCATTTGATCTCAGAAGGTACCTGTGCTACGTCGTCAATTCGTTGTGCAAAGTCCTCCATACGTCGCAAGTGTCAATCGTGGTAAGAACAGTGTTTCGTGTAGTTGTGAGTGTCGAAGGTAAATGGAGTCGAGCGTGGGAAAACTGTTCGTGCTGCTATAGTGGATGCCCCGTTACCATGATAGCCGAAGTGTTGGTAGATTTATACCGCATACAGCGTAATCGGGAAAACACTATCCCCTAAGTCACAATTCTGACGTAAGTGTGTGCTGAATGATCGTGACATACACTCACTGAAGAGGATTGTGAGGAAAAATAAAAAGATTGCGGCTTCAAAACCAGTACAGAGCTGAATGACGCACTCGTTAACCCTTTCAGCACCAAAGCAAAGCAACAGGTAGGGAACTCCATGAGTTGCTCACTGCAGGCGAGTTGGAACTACAATGGTTCAAATGGCTCTGAGCAATATGGGACTTAACAGCTGTGGTCATGAGTCCCCTAGAACTTAGAACTACATAAACCTAACTAACCTAAGGACATCACACACATCCATGCCCGAGGCAGGATTAGAACCTGCGACCGTAGCAGTCGCACGTTTCCGGACTGCGCGCCTAGAACCGTGAGACCACCGTGACCGGCACTTGGAACTCCAAACGAACTCACCACTGATGGAAATTTCGTAACAGGGAAAAGTTGTGTTGAAGCCATAGAATCTGGACTATGCAGCAATGGAAAAGTGTTGCGTGGTCAGAGCGTCCTGTTCTACACTATGTCTAACTTATTGCCGAATTTACGTCTCAAGGCACAAACATGGGAGAGTGGTTTCGGTGGTCAACCACACTGTGGTATTCCACGGACCACGTGGTTACTCTGCACTGCCGCAGTACCGCCACGGACTGGGTCCACCCCATGGTACAAAGTTCGTTCCCCCATAGTGACACTGTCTTGCTGTGTTCCAACACGACGGGGCCCTTGATCAACGATCGAGGTCAGTTTGCTGACTACGAGGGTGAATTGTCGCATCTCCCCGCGGCGGCTACAACAGTCACCAGATCTCAATATTATTTAGCCTTTCTGGTCTACTTTGGAGAGAAGGATGCGTGATCGCTATCAACCTTCATCTTTGGTGTATACGCTTGACACTATTTTGCAGGGAAAAACGGCATACTGTTCCCATGAAACGCATGCAGATCCTGTATTTATTCATCAAGACACAACTGGACGCTGTTTTGAATGCCAACGGGTTTTCTGCATCGTATTATTCATCGTAATGTGTCTCGTTTTTATGCTTAGATATTTTTGTCTACTCCCTGTATCTGCCACTTTCTTCACATATGAAAGAATTAGATTACATGGATACAGGTCCTGAGATGCCTTAAATTAATGTCGGAACTGATTTTCCAAATTTCATCGTATTTTAAGTTACTCATGACAACATTAAATTACAGAATATACTAGCAAACTTCATGAAACTTCTCCTGAGTAACGTGTTCTCACATTCGTGAAATCAATATCTGGGTTTGGGTGACGTTCAGTACCGTGTTTGTATAACATTATAAAGCCATTCTGTTTACAAAGTGGTCGAGATTTTTCTGCTGAAACCTGTCCTACCATTCTTTGCTAGTTTTCCTGTCGTCTTATATGTGAGGAGGGTTTCTGCCGACGCTGTACTCAAGTTACAACTTTTCTCAAGGACACTCAATCACGCTCATGTCAGAAAAGACGACGTGCCAATATATTTGATTCCTACCTCGTGGAGTAAGGCATTCACGAGGTGGACGTTGGGAGTTAGTTTAATACCATCTTGAAGATAATATGAATCAGTGGGGCAGTGTGACACACTGATATGTAACGATTATAAGGCGTCTGACAAACCCTGCGCTCGTCGGCGAAGCGAATACGAAAGCCACTGTTCCAGGCGTTCCCTGGCACTTCTCCTTCGCCTACCGCGCTGCAGGGTGATTTGTACCATTAGTCGTAATGGATACCTAGAGTTCCAGACCACCCTCCCTTTGACTGATGCATGAAACGATCAAATGCGCCCACTTGAGAAAGGTCTTTAATTGTTGTTTAAATCAAGTGCACTTTTCCGACAGCGGGAACATTAGTTAGTACTGCTAGAATGTTTAAGAAGGAAGGTCACACGGCACAAATTTGATAATGCATCTCTTTCTTGTGTCTCCACGACGAAAACGCGGCTCGCTGAAAGAATAATTTGCGTTTAAAACTATATGATTTTCAGATAATAAAGATCTGTGGTGAAAATGAATTCATCTGTCGATTTATTGCCTTCATTTCGACATAGTAGTCTTCATTTTCCACATTGTCTTTAAATATTGAACTTTTTCATTGCAATCGTTCAAAGCGCTTTCAACTATCAAAAATTACACTTTCTCTTAAAAAAAAAGTCTATGAAAGTTAAACAATACATCAACGCGTAATTAACCTCTCGATTTTCAAATGGTTCAAATGGCTCTGAGCACTATGGGACTTAACATTTTAGGTGACCAGTCCCCTACTTAAACCTAACTAACCTAAGGACATCACACACATCCATGCCCGAGGCAGGATTCGAACCTGCGACCGTAGCAGTCCCGCGGTTCCCGACTGCAGCGTCTAGAACCGCACGGCCACCGTGGCCGGCTCTCGATTTTCGTCAACAGAATTATTTTAATTAATTTTTAACTATAAGGTAATGAAAGTAGAACTGTTCTTTACGCCAACAACTACAGCTCATTTCCGCCAACAGCTTACAGTCTCCTCTCACAACTAACTAGAAAGAACAAAGATTATGTATGTACCAGAGAAATTCTTTTACGTAACAAAATGAATTATTTATCTATATTTTTTCATGAAAGTAATTTTAATAGGTTTCAATTAACAATTTCATTGTCCATGACATCAAATGGAAATAAAATTGAATGGTCAAATTTCAAAATGAATCCAATATAAAAAAATCAAATTTTAAAAGAAATTAAAATTATTAAGATTTATATCGGATCCATTATTTGCATACGTGTTTTGTGTACAAGTGTACAAAGTTGTATTATAGGTGTTTTAAAACTACTCGTTTGTCACAGATAGGGAATTTATGGAAGGTATCGATAAGCCCATTTTCTTAACTGTGTTGACAAAACTATGGTTAGTGAAAGATTCACTATTGCGCTATTGACCAGTTCCATTCTATGGTCGGGTTGATCGAGTGGAGGGCTCTGCACATAGCCAGGATCCACATAGTCCACTCAGTTGCCTTCAAAAAGGCAGTGCTCAGTACTGTTGCATTTTCCGCAGGTGCAAAACAGCAATAGTGTGAAGATGGCGGAAATCAGCTTGTTTGTTGACCACAGGTAACTCCTATGAGTCAGATACTCATTGTGTTGATGGATGCGTTGGTGCATGAATGCGGCAGATATTCACGAAGTATGCATAACTAGCACCGTCCGTCGGGTCAAACAGTTAATGCCGATACTCATCCACGCATATTGCCATCACAACAGTTACCTCTTGGAGGTGCATAGGCGCGAGTTACTTGCAGCCGAGCAAACCGGGCTACATCGGAAAAAGCCACAAAATTTTAAGAAGATGGGAGAAACTGAATGAATACATGTCTCTCACAACCCAATCATTTACTTAAGGAAAAAAAAAATTACGCGACTGGGCAGTGAATTGCTAAACGTGTCAGAAAAGTAGTAAAAATGTCGCGACTGTTTGCGACATGCCCAACACGCTGAAAGATCACAAATATCTTGGTATATATGGAGAGACAGAAATCTACTGGAGTACGTATCTGTAAACAAAGTTCCAAGACTTATTGTTCTCTGAGTTTATGTAAAGATTTCTGGCTCTCCATACACGCGAGAGGCCAAAGTACAGCTGTCTGTGCAAAAAATATGACGTGCCCAGTCGAACACCTACCTCTTTCAACATTTGTCCTCTTATTTATGTTGGTGGAGAAGACCACTTGCAACGTGAACTGCAAGCGTTTGAACTAGAAGGGCAAGTTTGTCGGGATGATAGTTAACTCTCATGGATCAATTTTTAGTCGCCTTACCCATTCTACAGAAACACTAGTCACGTTGAGCATCCCGTAAGAACAGCGATAAAAGGTAGCCTATGTATTAATTCAGGGTAGAGGATATCTCCATTCCAAATCCGTGCAGCCGCTTAATTGGGAAAGAGTAACAAACGTACTAACTCTAAAAAGAAAGAAAAGCAACTTACTGTTCGGTTCAGAGCAAATTTTATGATATTTGTACGTGCAACAACGTCATCTGCGCTCACATGTGTGCCTGTTACCAGCAAATGCGCTGGCGTATCATAATCGGAATCAGCCTCACTAAAAGTCTACCACGTTCTAGACGTCAAGGCACGACGTCTCTCTGTATGCAGCTTTTAAATGACACCGTTGTTGTATGCCTTCAAGCGCACCAGAAACTATAAGATACGACTAACAGCTGCTAAAATGTAACGGGCTTGCATGGAATTCGTGACAAAACACTTTGAGAATGTATAAGGATTGTATTCAGTGCGTTGAATCGTGTTACGTAGGGAATATTAAACAAGAAAAGCATGTTCAAATGATTCTGTTCAAATGTCAACGAGTAAATACACTGATATACAAAATTAAAGCAATAAGCTGAAATTTCGCAAGTTCGCGTTGTATTTTGCCACAAAAGAGCATAAACAGGTGATAGTAAAGCCGAAACAATGTAATGAATACAGAACGTAAGCAATTTTAACATGCATAATGGTATACAGGAAAGTTTCATCATTTTTTCCAACTTAGTGGATTTCCTCACACATTACGACAACTGGTTAATCTGCTCAGTAGTGGTTTTGACCATCTCTGGCAGCAATACGGGCCTGACACGTCGGTGCATGCTGCGAATGATGTCATCAATTTCATTTGAGCTAATGACGCCCATTGTTCCTGCAGAGCTGCTCTCAAGTCTTGTGGTTTGTGGATGCTGACGTGACGCCATGTGTGCAACATCTTCAGTATCCAAGAAACCATCAACTATGAGGTCGAGTATTGTCGCCTATCAGTACGAAGTTTAGTCCAACAGAACCTCGCAACAACGACACATGGGGTCCCAGTATCTCATCACGATACATGACAGCAATTAAACTTGCTGGTACACCGGTTCAGTTTCCTGAAGAGGCATTTGAATGGTCAACATAAGTCCTGCCCCCACCATTAGGGATCCTGCAAGATATCGACTCTTTTCAGAATGTTTGGGTCCCGAAATCGTTTTCCACGTGCCATACATATGAGAATCGGTCGAGAATCCAGACCAAATCGGGACTCATCTGAGATAAGAAAATTGGTCCACTCTTCGACTGTGGAGGTGGCATGTGACGACCCCACTCTAGACGTTCCCTTCTGTGAAGAGGCGTCAGAGGCACACGTACAACAGGTCTGCGACAGTAAAGGCCACTCTGCCTTTCTGTAAGCCGTTTGCCTCGATATGACATCCAGTGGGCCCAGCAAGGTCAGATGCCAGTTCTTAGGCACAAACGTCGTGCCCTTACTGCCAAATAACGGTCCTCTCTTTTTAATGTCACACGTGGTCGGCCCTGCTCTGGTCTTCGGGATACAGATCCGTCTCTATTAACTCTCGCCACGTCCGAGAAACAACAGAACGATTCACATTATACCATCGGGCCATATGACTTTGCGAATGTGCTGCTTCCACTCTTCCTATAACCCTCCAAATCTGTTAAGCGTCTTCTCTGTGCCATACTGCACTGTCTGTGACTCAGTACACAATGATTGTGGATGCAGGACTATTCGGCAAACACTACCCCGTTTGACAGTTGCCCTGACGTCATCGTTGGTGTGGTTGTCGATTGACTGGTGTGCTATCTTCCGTGTAGAACACGATCGTACGGTCATCTATCGACAGTTTGTTCGATTAGATCATGAATCAGATATAGGATAGGAAAGTATCGGGTTGCTACTTTAATTTTGCACAGTGGTGTATCTTTTTCGAAGAGTGATTATTGTTTTTGTTTATAGAATTCAAATCAATAAACATCTTGTGCTACGCACTTTTTAAAGTAGTCTATGTGTTAATTCAGGGTATAAGCTAATTCTCTTCCAAATTTATTCTAAATCCGTCCATCCATTTCAGAGTCAAGGAGTAACAAACACTTATGCAAACTTTCGCATTTATAATATAGGCAGGGTGTTCGAAAATTTCCGTTACAAACTTCTAGGGCATGTAGAGGGGAATAATTAGATAATATTTTGATTAGGAACCCATGTCCGGAACGTACGGTTTCCGTGCTACAGCCGTTTGGATGCATGTTACGAGGCAGGTATACAACCAGGTAGTCATCATTGGGAGGGGGCTGGTTACGTTGGTTTGGATGTCATTTGACGTCTGTTCTAGCTCTCTGGCCTGATATGACCTCATTTACGTGTCTGTAAGTGTTAGGGCAACATGGGCGAGTCCACATTTGGAGAATACACCGACATGATCCTTTTGAATGGCGAAGCTCACGGTAATGGAAAAGCTGTTCGTTTTCTTTATCAAGTTAGTTCTCCAAAAAGTCCGTCTCCATCGTCTACCCTATTCGCAACAGTTATGCAACAGCTTCGAGAAAGATTACGTTAACCGTCAGCGGACGTAGGTGTGGTGCTCCGAGAAGACGCCGCAAGCTCGAACTGGGAGAGGCCGTACTGCATCACGTTGAAGAGATATCGTCAACGAATACACCAGCCATTTCTTTGAATGTTAATACGTGAAACTTTAATGGAAGTAGATATACTGGTTCATACCTAATCATTTACTTACATAACTGGTCGCGTTACCAATATGTTTTGAAATGATTTTACGGTTCCGGACATGGGTCCTAGTTCAAAATACTGTCTATTCACTTCACTGGACATGTCCTAGAAGTTTGTAACGGGAATTTTCGAACACCCTGTACATGGAATATTCTCCAACTTTTTTTGGAGTTTGCGTAATGGTAGATGAGAGAGTTTTGTCTGATCTAGAGCAAGGCATGCAGAGGCAACGGCAACAGCCCTGTCTAGCCTCCTGACAAAGAGAGAGTTGCTAAATTAAATTTTTTCTACATTTCCAACCGCAGATTCTGGTTGCAGTAACGAGTGTAATGATACGGCTCACGGGTTTCTCAGACTACAAATTCTATGAAATTAATTGATGATAAATGATACTAAATCAATATTCCCCAACAAACAAACACCACCTGGGCTTGCCTAAACTTAGAGCTAGCGTCTCGTGGGGACAGAGTAATTATCCGGACCACGGAAGAATTATTTCTGCAACGACTTCCGAGTCGTCACTTTGAATGTTAAACTATGGCTGCAAGGATACCAGACCTATCCGCCATGGCGAAACTGTCGCCATTTCAATCCCCCCAACATCTGAGCAGTCAGACCATGCTGTCACTGGCACAACAGATCGTAGCCACCACCCCGCCACCCTTTTTGTGTTGGCCACGGCGTCATCTTTCTGTCGGTGTGGGGGGGGGGGGGGGGGGGGGGGGGGAGCTAGTGCGGTGCAGCATCATGGACAAAACTCACGACAGACACTCTCATGAGCGCAGTCGGTCGCAGTTATGGTCAGAACCACTTCGCCACTTTACACGGATGTCGCCGCCATTGCCATGCCTATACGCCAGCCTACTGTGCTTGTTAGCAGCCATGGAGCGTGAAACTCGTGGTAGTATTACTTTTGCTCGTTGATAAGTTCACCGTTATTTAGGTCGCAATTTCTTGAGTATACTTCCACTAGCAATTCGATCGATATTCACGGCACAGCTTTGCTGCCCCTGCCTGGGATTCAGTCAACGTAGAATTCTCAGCTTTTAGCTTCACTGATGGAAAAAAAGGCGCAACACCAAGAAAAAGTTGTGCGTAATAAACGAAAGTTGGTAGGCGTGCCACATACTGTGACGCGCTGAGGATTAGATACTTTTGAGATTGGAAGTGATGGGTTTATAAGAGTTAAGAATACCTTTAAGATGGCGATACCGGAAATAGACTTGGCAGTGTACACGATAGCTGGCAGTTGTGCCGACACTGTATGGTCGGAAGGAGACCGGGCTCCGGACGGCCACGTGACACTAAAGAGAGGGAAGACCACCGAGTTCGGCGTACGGCTCTGCCGCATCGTATTGCATGTGCAGCAGCATTTCGAGCAGCAGTTGGCACCACTGTGTTGAGGGCCTGGAAGCAACCAGTCGACGTGCTTGGACATACTCGCCCTACACCTGCAATTATGGTCTGGGGTGCGATTTGGTATGACGGCAGGAGCACTCTAGTGGTAATCCCACGCACACTGACTAGAATTTGTGCGTCAGTCTGCTGATGCGACCTGTTGTACTCCCATTCATGAACAGCATTCCAGAAGGTCTTTTCCAGTAGGATACCGCTTGCCCACATACCGCTGTTGTTACCTATCATGCTCTACAGAGTGTCGATATTTTGTCTCGGCCTGTTCGATCACCAGATCTATCTCCAGTCGAGCACATATGGGACATCATCGGACGACAACTCCTGTATTTAATGGCAAAATGCAAGAGACTTGGGACCCACAAACAGATATCCGACAATCTGTACGACACAATGCACGAACGTGAGGATGCTTGCATTCAACATTCTGTCGACTAGACCAGTTATTAATGGCTCTGAGCACTATGGGACTTAACTGCTGAGGTCATCAGTCCCCTAGACCTTAGAACTACATAAACCTAACTAACCTAAGGACAACACACACACCCATGCCCGAGGCAGGATTCGAACCTGCGACCGTAGCGGTCGCGCGGTTCCAAACTGTAGTTCCTAGAACCGCTCGACCACACCGGCCCGCTAGTTATTAATGTATCAACATTTAACATTTGCAGTGGCTCATCTCGCGTTTGCATCAACCTGTGATCTCGCGATGGCAATCACTCAAATATGTTACTTAGACATTACTCTACATAAATTATTTTTTGGTGTTGTGTTTTTAATTCCGTCAGCGTATTTCCAAAGTAATTATCAGTATGTATCTCACTCTAAAGACGGGCCAGACGCGTTATTCACATTTAATTTCATGTATTCAGCTGTTTTTATTCTTTTGTTTGAACTGCTGAATGACGTTTTCGTGCCAGGTTGTTGCTTAAACTGTGTGATTGTATTACGGAGAAACAGAATGTAACAGGCGACCTCGCATTTCATGTGTTTGTAGTCAGTATATCCTGAAGTTTGCCAGATGTATCTGTCTTCTGATCTGTATTTACATTTACATCAATACTTCCCAAGCCACCTCACAGTGAGTGGGGAGGGCGCTTTGGGTATCAGTCAGTGATACCCCATTCCCTCATCATCTCGCGAATGCCGTGTGGGAAAACTGATGGTCACTAAGCCTCTGTATTAGCTCTACTTCCGCGAATTCTTTCATCGTGATTATTTCACGAGATATATGTGGAAGAAAGTAATATGTTGTCAGACTCCCCGGAAAGTACTCTGCCGAAATTTCTATAGTAACCTCTCCGTGGTGAACAACGCCTCTGAGTCATGGCTGGCGCATGCTATGCGTTGGATTAAGCCTGGGCTTCTATACTGTGTTAGTCTCCCGCGGTTATCGCTATTATGCTGTTATCCTCTCTTTCCGCGGGTGGCAGTAGCGGTGTGTATCGATATTCGCACCTTGAACTCTCTTTGGCCTGGCGCTTACAGTTTGCGGCTGGGCTGTGCGGGGCAGTTGGTCAGTTGGCGTGGAGCAGCGAGGAAATCGCGGAGCGTTGTTTGGGCGGGCCGAGGTTCATGGATCACCGATCGTGGACATGAAAATTGAGTTTTGACTTTATTTACCAGCAAGTCACGACTGTTCACATTGTGTCGTTTGAAATTCGTTGCCGGCTGTTGGGATATTCCCGCAGGAACAACGTGCGTTTTTTGAGTTGGCAGTATATTTTCCTCATAGTGTTGTCGCTGTCCAGCACTGTGTGAAGTTTGACAACTCAATGTATAATTGATTCTGGGCGCCAATACCGTCTGCGTTGTTCCATTGAACTCCCTGTTGTGTGCTGGCCGGGTGAAGCGGAGGTTATCTTGTCTGTGGGTCCGTTGACTGTCTGTCGGTTGGGCTGTCGTCCGATCGACAATGGTTGGGCCTGTCTCCCCTAAGCGAGCGTTAGTGTCTGAATTCCAGGCCGAACCTCGGAGCTTCTGAGCGCCCTTGGGTGTACTGCCTTTGAAACGTCCTCTTAGAAAAATTATTACAAGACTGTGCTTAAACTGAAACACAATATTTTTTAGCGCAACGCAATCTGACATCCAAAATTCCCTACGAAAGAATGCCCCTGATTAACATTAACCTATACGTTTCACAAATCACTTACCTCATCAAAAATCTTCGTTACTCGAACTACTGCAATACAGCGAGCGCCGCTACTGCCAGCTAACTAAAAGATTCAAACTACGGAAGTCACTAACTACTGATAGGCACAGTTAGCAAATGAAAGATTTTAATAGAGAACAAACAATGTATTTACTTTTATAGTCATAATATATATATATCAGTTCATGACACCAATTCTAACAAATTTCAAAACTCCGCCATCTCTCTCCCCACGTCCACCACTGCTGGCGGCTCACCTCCAACTGCCCTACGCTACGCGCTGTTAGCATCCAGCTGCCGCTGCCCGACACTACAATGGCAGACAACAATGCAAACCAGCCACAGACTGCACACAGCACAGCCAGCGATTTTCATACAGAGCGCTACGTGGTGTTACCAATAAGAAAACCTAAACAGCCTACTTACACCTTTTCTTGTTTGTTCTTATTGTTTGTACTTGTATGGCTTCTAGCCGATTTTTAGATTAAGATTGTTTTGCCCTTAAGGCAGCAGATAGTTTGGGCCTTCAGCCTAATTTAAGAACAGTTTTACGTAAAGCTTTTGGCATTTTTAAAATTAATGTTCAGCCTAATTAAGGAACTGTTTTAAGATAAGGTTGCCTTTTAAATTTCTGATTTTAGTTGAGCTTTACGTTATTGGCTTTCAGCCGTTTTAAAATTAAAGTGCTCTTGCGTTTAAGGCATGAGATTGTACGACGCATTCAGCCGCTAATTAAGTTCCAGAACTAAAGCTGTGTGTATTTTCTTCTTTTTTTTTGTTTTTCTTGGCGCTTGTAGTGTTTGATCAAATAAAAGGTTGTATGTTCGAGTGTAACTGACAGCCGTTTATTTTGGCCCCTTTCCACAACTTTCACTATCTGTCCTGTCCTGTGGGTTTAGCTGGGCGTCTCAGCCTCTCTGTAGCATTTCCCTGTTTCGGCACATCAAAATATTTTGTTTATCTCCAAGATATCAATGTTAGACGAGATGGAGTCCTGTGATATAACGCTCGAGACAGCCCTTTGGCGTCGCGCGGAGTGGCTACGCGGTTTTAGGGCCATGCCATCGATTGCGCGGCTCCTCCCGCCGGAGGTTCGTATCCTCCGTCGGGCATAGGTGAGTGTGTGTTGTTCTTACTATAAGTTAGTTTAAATTAGTTTAAGTACTATGTAAGTCTAGGGACCGATGACCTCAGCAGTTTGGTCCCTTTAGGAATTCATACACAGCCGGCTGGCAGGTGAGACTAATTACTCCAGCTAATAGGGAATGAGGGGTAGAAAGTTCGAATAATCCCACATCCATCCATTTATCATTCCATTATCCAATGTCTTTCCTTCTAAACTTTTTTTGTGTATACCAGTCCTCTGATTTATCCACTTTGTCTTGAGTTATTAGCACCTGCCTATGAAACTAACTGTTGTGGTAACTGTATGTGGTGGCTGCACTGAATTTCACGACTTGGCGCGTGTGTTATCGTGTTGGGGGAACGTTGCATTTTGTTGTAGAAGATATGGACAGCCGCTCTAGAACAGCCCTTACGCGTGGTACTTCTGCCATTTATTGCAGCAGAGCTGTTATACGGATGTTTGGTAGATGCTGAGCCAACAGCAGTGGGCGGTTGCGTGTTATTTGTAGCCTTTGTATGTACATTTTGGCGGTTTTTAACCACACGATGACAGCGTGTTCCAGTGTTGTGCAGTGCAGCGCCTTTCAATGTGTTGCCACCCTGTGGTGATGGAGTGGAAGATGGATCCACCAGTGGGTGAAACCTGCTGAACTGACGGACGGCTTCGTTGCTGTCGTCTCGGACGTGTTGGCGGCACGTTAGAGATAGAACAAGAGTCATACGAAGATATCATACCGTGTCACTCTGTTGAACAAAGCTGTCTGCAATGGAGATGAATGGCAACGCTGCAGGAATGGCGCAGCGCATAATAACCAAGAAATGCGTGTTGGTAGCACCGAATTTAGGGCTCCGCAGCCGATGTTGGAGAGTGCTCGTAATCATGCTGCTGCTGAAGATCGATGTGATCTGCACGTGGTCTGTCTTAGGTGCGCTCCTGGGATCCGAAGGCCTCCTTCACTAATCGCAGGATCTGACGTTCGGTTGAATGCCCATCCGAAACCCGAGCTGACCCTCAAGTAGTATCTCCCGGAAGTGACGTGACACTGTAGCTCTGCAAATACAACTTCCCAAATATTTTGGATAGTGAGATAATAGCCCTATAGATCTTATTTTGCTGTGTCGGAAGTTACCCTTCCGGTGCTTGAAAGACGACGCGGTTCTGTACGACGACTCCGCACGTACGTCAGCTGCTGTCTGTCCTCCTTGCAGTTGAGCGATAATAAGCTGGGGTTCTAAGCTTGACATGACCGTTCCAGACTTGCAAACAGACTAAACCCGACGCACTCTGCTTAGCCGCACTGAGAATGCCGTTTCGGTTTATTCTGTAAGGAAACCCAGTTCTAAGCAAAGAAGGGCAAGCAGAAAGGTGGAAGGAGTATACAGAGGGTCTATACAAGGGCGAAGTTCTGGAGAAACATATTATAGAAGTGGAAGAGAATGTAGATGAAGAGGAAATAGGAGATATGATACAGCGTGAAGAATTTGACAGAGCACTGAAAGAGCTAAGTCCAAACAAGGCCCCGGAAGTAAGCCACATATCATTAGAACTACTGACAGCCTTGGGAGAGCCAGGACTGACATAACTCTACCATATAGTGAGCAAGATGTATCAGACAGGCGAAATACCGTCAGACTTCAAGAAGACTATAATAATTCCAATCACAAAGAAAGCAGGTGTTGGCAGATATGAAAATTAGCAGCCACAGCTGCAAAATACTAACACGAATTCTTTACAGACGAATGGAAGAACTAGTAGAAGCCAACCTCGGAGAAGATCAGTTTGGATTCCGCTGAAATATTGGAAAACGTGAGGCAATACTGACCCTACGACTTATCTTAGAAAATAGATTAAGGAAAGGCAAACCTACGTTTATAGCATTTGTAGACTTAAAAAAAGCTTTTGACAACATTGACTGGAATACCCTCTTCCAAAGTCTGAAGGTGGCAGGGGTAAAATACAGGGAGCGAAAGGCTATTTACAATTTGTACAGGAACCAGATGGCAGTTATAAGAGTCGAGGGATACGAAAGGGAAGCATTGGTTGGGAAGAGAGTGAGGGTTGTTGCCTATTCCCGATGTTATTCAATCTGTATATTGAGCAAGCAGTAAACAAAAGAAAAATTCGGAGTAGGAATTAAAATCCATAGAGAAGAAATAAAAACTTTGAGGTTCGCTGACGACTTGGTAATTCTGACAGCAAAGGACCTGGAAGAGCAGCTGAACGGAATGAACAGTGTCTTGAAAGGAGGGTGTAAGATAAACACCAACAAAAGTAAAACGTGGATAATGGAATATAGTCGAATTAAACCGGGTGATGCTGCAGGAATTAGATTAGGAAATAAGAGGCTTAAAACAGTAAATGATTTTGCTATTTGGGGAGCAAAATAACTCATGATGGTCGAAGTAGAGAGGATATAAAATGTAGACTGGCAATGGCAAGGAAAGCGTTTCTGAAGAAGAGAAATTTGTTAAGATCGAGTATAGATTTAAGAGTCTGAAAGTATTTGTATGGAGTGTAGACATGTATTGAAGTGAAACATGGACGATAAATAGTTTGGACAGGAAGAGAATAGAAGCTTTTAAAATGTGGTGCTACAGAAAAATGCTGAAGATTAGATCACATAACTAATGCGGAGGTTGGTAGGACCTACTCTGAGGCATCAAGGGATCACAAATTTAGTGTTGGAGGGCAGCGTGGAGAGTAAAGATCGCAGAGGGAGACCAATAGATGAATACACTAAGCAGATTCAGAAGGATGTAGGTTTCAGTAGGTACTGGGGATGAAGAAGCTTGCACAGGATAGAGTAGCAAGGAGAGCTGCATCGAACCAGTCTCTGGACTGAAGACCACACACACACACACCTCTAAGGATAGAAAACAGCATCACTACTTTTCTCTGTGGCACATGAATGTGATCTGGTTTGACCGTTCAACCAGATGCGGAGACAGTTATAGAGATGCCAGTCTAATGCCAGTCTAACGTCACAGTATGAAAGGACGAGTCATTAATGGTTCAAATGGCTGTACCCAGTGTGGGACTTAATATATGAGCTCATCAGTCCACTAGACTTAGAACTACATAAACCTAACAAACCTAACAACATCACACACATCCATGCCCGTGGCAGGTTTCGAACCTGCGACCGTAGAAGCAGCGCAGTTCCGGACTGAAGCGTCTGTAACTGCTCTGCCACAGCGGCAGGCTGACTCATTAATATTTGACAAATAAATCTCTTCCAGCTGTAGGCCTATATGAACCTTTATTTATAGGAACACGGCGGTTTCGTGATGTCACATCACATCCTCAGGAGCATCTGAACAAGATACAAGACATACAGTTGACATTGCGATCCAAAACGGATACCAATCCTTATAACATAAGAAATATGACTAACAGTACGAAAATTCACCTGTCCTCATAACATTGAATTCTTAAGACGGGAAGAAGGGGGGATCAATCTTCTCTAAATGTTGTTACTGGTAATAAGCAGGGTGTCACTATCAGCAAAATTATATATTACGCACGATATTTTGTTTTGAGTTCTACTCTGTGATCTAATTTGAAATTACAATGAAACGACTGTAGAAAAATTGCTCGAGAAGAATCAGAGCGCTATTCTAAAATACATAACTCACAGATGTAGCAAGGGCCTTACGATTTCATCCAGTAAATTATCAATTCCCAAATAAAAGAAGTGAGGTAAATGAGTAGACATTACACTTGTTGTCAAGCGAACACGTCGGAACTTTTTTTATGCCTAATGGCAACTTAATATGTTTGGAGTCAAAACCGGTGAATTGTCAAGACAGCTCAAAATGAGACATATTTACTGAAGAGAAACCGTGTCCTGTAATTTGACACTGTCAAATTTAATAGGAATGTTACAATGACATCCTCTGAGGAGAACGTGAACAGACCCAGACCAGCAGTATGTGCTGTTAATCCGGAACCCCTTTCCTGTTCAGGCGGTTATAGCAAACAGAGCTACTTGCCCATAGTCATCGATTACACGATCTGGTGCCAAGTGCCACATCACTCGAAAATCGCACGCAGTTGGTGTGCCGCCTATATTGTCAATTACGCCTTGATAACGAGTAATTCCACGCAACTTCACTGCAGGCAGTTGCAATGAGAATGATACGTTGTCAGCTCTCCTCCCATTGCCAGCTTTATTCCCCCAGGCAGTCGTGCAGTACGATAATGCCCTACCTTACGCAATTGCCGCGTCGAGCGCTCTGCAGGAGCCTTAGACGCTATTTCATCGTCACAGCGTTAACCAATCTCTCCCTGATACAAAATGCACAGGACGAAATTGGATGCACTTCATAGAACACATCACCTCCGTGCAATTTCAGCAGTTGGGTGCAACTGTTTGAGCAATCTACACCAGATTACAAGAGGATATCGGACACCTGTGCGCTTCCATACTGTTACATTTAGAATAGTTTTTGTAACTTACCGGAGGTAGTTAATCGTAATAACGGTGTGACCTACTCTGGATTAAAATGAAGATTAGTTAATTAGGTCGTGTTTATTCAACCAGCAAAAAGTATTTAATCCGCTTTATTTATGTTTCAAATCGAAAATCAAAGTGAGATAAGCATATCATTTGAATTTTCATCACTATATATTAAATACTTCTTGCATTTGTACACAAACTGTTCAGTTAATACGCAGGATGTTGCGAAAGATGTAATTTTTGTCTTCTAGACAGCAAACAAAGTCAAATAACTAAGAAGTTACTACGCACCCGAGAAATTCTCGGAACACTTTTACTGTTTATTTTCTATGCAGTCGCCAAGTGGCAAAAAATTGACGATGGGCAAAGTATAGCGTGAGAACAGCAAGACTTATGAAAAGGAGCAATTTGAGGATGTCAGAAATAAATGTAAGTGTTAAGAAGGTCCTTAATTAAAGTATCTGACAAGTTTAAGGTCATATGGAAGTAAAACGTGGACGGGAAACAGTACAGACGAAAATAGAAGATTTTGTACAGTGTTTCAAAAGAATGCTAAATATAGGATTGGTATAGCTACTGATGAGCTTCTGCAAGTAATCGCTGGCCGTTGTGGCCGAGCGGTTCTAGGCCCTTCAGTGCGGAACCGCGCGACCGTTACGGTAGCAGGTTCGAATCCTGTCTCGGGCATGTATGCGTGTGATGTCCTTAGGTTAGTTACGTTTAAGTAGTTATAATTTGTAGGGGACTGATGACCTCAGATGTTACGTCCCATAGTGCTCAGAGCCATTGGAACCATTTTGCAAGTAATCAGAGAGGAAACAAATTTACTATGTAAATTGACTAAAAGAAGGGGCATGACTCTTCATAAGGCATCAAGGAATAGTTAATTCAGTATTAGAGGCAATGCAAGAACGCAGTAAAAAAAAAACCAGGAGAAAGAGAAATGGAACCAGCAGTACAGGTTGCTTGGTAATTAATCACAAGGCATGTCAACAGGCTAGTACGAACGGATGACACGCAAGGAAACACAGAGAGAAGGTGTCGGTTACAGAAAATGTAAAGAGACAATGTGCTGGTTATAGGAAAGGAGTAATGCAGCCCATATTAAAGTTGAAGTAATTATTTTAAAGGAAAAAATGAGATATTTATCTGAGAAATGAAGATGGAAGCTTAATTTTAGTGATAGGTCGGATATTTGACAGGAATACTTAACGGGTCTCTACAATGGACGGAAGCTGTTCTAAAATTGTGATAGAAGAGGACGTTGCGTAGCAAGTGGAATAAATACGAAAATCAAATTCTCCTCTGCCAATGGAAAATGGCGAACTTGAAATGATGATAAAAGAGAGAGAAGAAATGGCAATGAATTACAGAGACAGACGAGCAGTCTACAGTATCTAAAACCATTTGAGAGTACTACGCGTGCAAAATTCAGAGACATAAATTTATGTCAAGAGGGCCGTTAGCTTACATGAAAACTTTCCGCCAATGTTTATCAACGAATAATTGAAGGAACTTCAACAAACATTCAGAATATGCAGAGAAATAAATGTGAGATGGGATCATATACCAGTGTTAAGGCGTGCAGCTCTTCGGGTATATTCGATAGAGACTAAAATATGTTTCCAAAATGAATGTTCCATGCTGCAGGGCAGCGGGCTCTCTTCCGAAACCTCATAGGTGATTTAAAATATGTACCCGAAATATAGAAGAAATGTTGATTTACAAGCATAGTTTACTGTGTGGAGCGCTTGGTTAAAGATAAAAAGAATCATAGAAGGAAGCGAGGAAGATGGTAGAAGCAAAGTAGACAAAAAGAAGCAGACAGGGTGCGGTGAAAGAAGCTGTCTATAGAGAAAGAAAACTAAGGAAAAATTTCTTGAAAACCTAGGTCAGGTATACATAATTGCAAGAGATAGACTTGGAACAGGGATGAAGATTTAAAATACCAGCATTTGGATTGTGCTATAAAATAATATCGAAATGAAAAAGAAACAATAAGAAAAGAAAGCTACCACTGAAGCTAGAAATGTGTTACAAGACATAGGAGAGAAATAACTCCGAAAAGTTTGGATGGATGTCTTTGAAGGTATCTAAAAATATTAGAATTTAAAGCAAATTTCGGAAATTGAGTGTTGTAGGTATACAGGGATCAAAGGATGGAGAAAAGTAGAAAGAAGCCGATGCCGACATCAAAGTTGTAGGAGAAGATTATAAATTTAAAAAAAAATGAAAATGTGTAGGTTTCTGAAAGAGCCAATTTATACTCTTCAGGCAAGTTTATCTTCATTATAATATGGTTTAAATGGCTTTAAGCGCTATGGGACTTAACATCTGAGGGACTTGAAACTACTGAAACCTAACTAACCTAAGGACATCACACACATCCATGCCTGAGGCAGGATTCAAACCTGCGACCGTAGCAGCCGCGTGGTTCCGCACTGAAGCGCCTATCCGGAAATTCAATATTCTGAGATTCACAGAGTCAAGAGTGTGACAAGAACATCGCCACTCAAAACGCAGTGGCCGACGGCCATCACATAACTATCGGAAGCAGCGGCGTTTGCGTAGGGTTATCAATGCGTGAAATAAACGCAGAAATCAATGTGAGACGAACGACGAACGTATCAGTTAGGACAGTGTGCCGAAACTTTGAGTTCTGGGGTACGGCGGCATTCGATCGACGCGAGTACTACTGCTGACAGCAAGACATCGCTTACAGTGTCTCTCCTGGGCTTGCAATCATAGGGATGGCCAGATAAGTCCGAGTTTCGGTTGGTAAGAGTTAATGGTAGGGTTCGATTACGGCGCACACCCTACTAACATGGACCGAAGATGTCAACAAAGCACTGGTGATGGCTCCATAGCGGTATGGGCCGTGTCTACATGGAATGGACTAAGTCCCATGATCTGTCTAACCGATCATTGACTGGAAATCGTTCGCGACTTGTTGGAAGTACATTCCGACCGTTGGAGTGAATTATTTGGCAACCCGGATCGCCAACATGAGTCGAATATTTGTGAGACAAAATCGGGAGTACAGTTCGTGCGCAATATCCTGCACTTTCGTGATTATGGACGGCTTTAGAGGCAGCATGGCTCAATATTTCTGCAGAGCACCTACGACGACTTGTTGAGTCCAATCTACGTCGAGTTTCTGCACTAAGCTAAAGGTGGTCCGACACGATGTTAGGAGGTATTCCCTGACTTTTGTCAAATCATCGTATGTTGGGCAAAATCCCACATGTAATGTATGCAATGCATCAGAACATCTTCCGGAAAACTGTCCACGGCGAATGTTTACTCTATAAAATAATCTGCAAACAGCGGAAAACATCTGAGACACAGGAACAGATACACAGTAGTAATGCAGCGGTCACCACCGAGAATACCTCCACCGAATCTACTGACCAAACCTGTAACATAGATGCATGAGAATTCCAAGTCTTGAATAAGGGACCAGCAAGAAATGAATTAGTGGAAAATCAGACAACAGTGAAGAGGCTGAAACCGATAAAGACCAGTCTGCAACTACACTATTGGCTATTAAAATTGCTACACCAAGAAGAAATGTAGATGATAAACGGGTATTCGTTGGACAAATATGTTAAACTAGAACTGACATGTAATTACATTTTCACGCAATTTGGGTGCATATATCCAAAGAAATCAGTACCCAGAACAACCACCTCTCGCCGTAATAACGGCCTTGATATGCCTAGGCATTGAGTCAAAAAGAGCTTGGTTGGCGTGTACAGATTCAGCTGCCAATGCAGCTTCAACACTATACCACAGTTCATCAAGAGTAGTGACTGGCGTATTGTGACGAGCCAGTTGCTCGGCCACCATTGACCATATGTATTCAATTGGTGAGATATCTGAAGAATGTGCTGGCCAGGGCAGCAGTCGAATATTTTCTGTATCCAGAAAGTCCCGTACAGGATCTGCAACATGCAGTCGCGCATTATCCTGCTGAAATGTAGGGTTTCACAGGGATCGAAAAAAGGGTAGAGCGACGGGTCGTAACACATCTGAAATGTAAAGTCCACTGTTCAAAGTGCCGTCAATGCGAACAAGAGGTGACAGAGACGTGTAACCAATGGCACCCCATAACATCACGCCGTGGCGATGACGAACACACACTTCCAATGTACGTTCGCTGCGATGTCGCCAAACACGGATGCGACCACCATGATGCTGTAAACAGAACTTGCACTCATCCGAAAAAATGGCGTCTTGCCATTCGTGCACCCAGGTTCGTCGTTGAGTACACCGTCGCAGGCGCTCCTGTCTGTGATGCAGCGTCAAGGGTAACCGCAGCCATGTTCTTTCACTTAATAGTCCATGCTGCTGCAAACGTCGTCGAACTGTTAGAGCAGACGGTTGTTGTCTTGCAAACGTCCCCATCTGTTGACTCAGGGATCGAGACGTGGCTGCACGATCCCTTACATCCATGCGGATAAGATGCCTGTCGTCTCGACTGCTAGTGATACGAGGCCGCTGGGATCCAGCGTTCCGTATTACCTTTCTGAACCCACCGATTCCATAGTCTGCTTACAGTCTTCGGATCTCGACCAACACGAGCAGCAATGTCGCGATACGATAAATCGCAATCGCGATAGACTACATTCCGACCTCTATCAAAGTCTGAAACGTGATGGTACGCATTTCTCCTCCTTATAAGAGGCAACACAACAACGTTTGACCAGGCAACGCCGGCCAAGTGCTGTTTGTGTATGAGAAATCGGTTAGGAACGTTACTCATGTCAGCACGTTGTAGGTGTCGCCACCGACGCCAACTTTGTGTGAATGCTTTGAAAAGCTAATGATTTGCATATCACAGCATCTTCTTCCTGTCGGTTAAATTTCTCTTCTGTAGCACGCCATGTTCGTGGTGTAGTAGTTTTAATGGCCAATAGTGTACTTTCCAGGGAAACAGCTACGAAGTACACGAAATTTCAGTTCACCAATAAGCAAACGACATGGATAAGATAAATGAAAGTCCTTCCAGTTCTGATATAAAAAACTACAAGAAACGGCCATTACAAATGGGTAGTAAGAGGTCCGAGGAAGACACTGAAGAGAAATTGGTGCAGATACCTGGGAAAGAGAAATCTTTTAACGATACAGCAATACAGCGTGGATCCGAGATTGAAACCGAAAATCGTGGAGTAGCAGCTGTCTCCCAGTCCCGCAATCAGAGGTGGCCAGCCGCTTGAGACGACCACAGCTGGACGGTAAACATCAACCGATGAAGGAAGCTTCACGCCAGACGACAACACGTGAACAGCTGAGTGAAGCGACCGCAGCCTTTACCGAAGCATGTAAATAAAGCAGTAAATTGAAAGATCGTCGGGAACCAAATATCACTATCACCACAGAATCAAAGAAACACTCAGTAAAGGGAGTGGGGAAAAGTAGCACCAACCAGAAGGCTACAAAGGTTTTGCGAAAGCACCAAATGAGGAAGCAAACCCAATCGAAAAAGTGTGCCATGTAAAAAAAAAAAAATGCGGATAGGGAATACAAAGAGGAGGAGGAAACAGGAACAGAAAGTGAACCTGCCGGAAACCGCACTGGTCAGAATATTAAATTGGGCAGTAAGAAGGAAAATCAAAACTGAAAAATAAGGTAACAATGGACGGTACAATGTCAGCTCTTCTCAAGCTAGGCTGTTACTATGAACGTAGATGAGTGACAGGAACAACCGCTGGCAACGACACACATGCAAACAGTAGACAACAAACTGATCTCGTCAAAGGACTTAGAATTGCTGGACATGAGCATACAGTGATGTTAAATAGCGTCTGTCAACATGAGCCGAATCGAACTCAGTCAGACGTAAAATTAAAATGCTTTGTAGTTTATTTTTATTCCTCAGACGTAGCTCTTATCCAAGAAATGATCACGCCAAAGATTTCAGATTCATTAGAATTTGATGTGATAATGTTGGTGATGAATCTGGACAGGCGATTCTATACAGGAAGGGCATAGAATGTACGGTTCGAACGTGCGTAGAGTGAACAAGAAGAATTGCTGCCCTGGTCTAGAGGATGTGCTCTTCCTCAACTTTACGCCTCTATGGGTTCAAACAGTAGCAGAACGAAAATTGAATTATTTCAAGACGGAATCGTAATCCTCATTACTAATGCACGCCGAAATACAATAATAGGAAGAGAGTTTATCTGCGTGATAAAGAAAGAAGTTTACAATCCAAATTATAAATTCTGCCCAGAGATAACAGATGGCTTGTACCTCAAAGACACTTGGATCTACTTCCACCCTAATCAGTACACAGTCTGCCAGTAGATTAGACGCAGTTTATGTCTCCAGAGACATGTGAAATCATCTACAAGATTATGAAATATGGCCGCTCAACTGTAACGTCCATTGAGCTTGGAATACAATCGTTTTGTACATCAGACAGAAAACCTTTATAAGGCATGGCGTATGGCAATTGAATGCGTCGCTGCTGTACGAGTTTTGTTTTATACAGAAAATTGTAATTTTGGTAACATTTTGGATGTCACGAGGAAAAGTAAAGCTTCAATAGCATCTAAGTAATAGTGGGCAACATTTCTGCCAGAGACGTAGCACAGCGAGAGACTGTTAGTAGAGCCTTTGCTTAAGAGTGGAATGCAGTCTTGGAGAGAAGGAGGATGAGTCGGGTTGTACCTTTTGATAGGGTAAGATGTGTTTAGGCCGCGTTGTGTGCCGACAATAATTTTCAAAATGATTTCGAACAGTAGTGTAACTTCGCATTTGCCGAGACACCAAGCGTAGTAATTAATTTGGTCAAGGATTTACAGGGTGTCCAGATAGCATGATGCAGTAATCGTTTCGGATCTGAAAAATGGGCCAATGATTCCTTTGGAAGAAATGGCAGCCCAGACCAGTACTTTTTGAGGATGCAGAGACGATGGGACTGCAACATGGGGCTTTTCGGTTCCACATATGCGCCAGTTCTGTTTATTGACGAAGCCGTCCAGGTAAAAATGAGCTTTGTCAGTAAACCAAATGCTGCCCACATGCATATCGCCGTCATCAATCCTGTGCACTATATCGTTAGCGAATGTCTCTCGTGCAGCAATGGTAGCGGCGCTCAGGGGTTGCCGCGTTTTAATTTTGTATGGATAGAGGTGTAAACTCTGGCGCATGAGACGATGCGTGGACGTTGGCGTCATTTGGACCGCAGCTGCAACACGGCGAACGGAAACCCGAGGCCGCTGTTGGATCACCTGCTGCACTAGCTGCGCGTTGCCCTCTGTGGTTGCCGTACGCGGTCGCCCTACCTTTCCAGCACGTTCATCCGTCACGTTCCCAGTCCGTTGAAATTTTTCAAACAGTTCCTTTATTGTATCGCTTTTCGGTCCTTTGGTTACATTAAACCTCCGTTGAAAACTTCGTCTTGTTGCAACAACACTGTGTTCTTGGCGGTGGAATTCCAACACCAGAAAAATCCTCTGTTCTAAGGAATAAACCATGTTGTCCACAGCACACTTGCACGTTGTGAACAGCACACGCTTACAGCAGAAAGACGACGTACAGAATGGCGCACCCACAGACTGCGTTGTCTTCTATATCTTTCACATCACTTGCAGCGCCATCTGTTGTTGAAAATTGTAACTAATGTAATTTCGAAAGTTTGTCCGCCTGAAAATGTACTGTTGTCGCAAGCATATTGCAACAAACGGTGTATTTTTATCGCTGCTCGTTTAGTTTTTATTGCCGTTTCTAACATACCGGTCAAATTTGAAACACCCTGTAGAATTGGCGATTTTTTTGTGATAACGCAACAATGTGTGACTTGATGATTTATCTTCAAAGATGGATAGCATACGCGTTTGTAAGAAAGTAAGGATCATTCGTTCAGGTTTTTCCACTATCAGTTTAAAATGAATATTTAAATAATTCGAGGGAGAAATTATTTTGTCTCAGTGATGTTAAGTTTTGTTAGTACAGATATTTTATGTTTTTCCATCATCCAGCGGTTGTCTTTTTATTTCAAGTTTCATATATATAATTTTGCTTTCCTGAGTTTCTCATTAACGAGATTTATTAGTGAAAAAGTTTTTTGGATGTCTCTATAGCTTAAAGCAGGCATTGCACATCGTGTTGCTAGTAGATTGAATTTTGGTTTTTTTAACTAGCATAACAGCAGTAGCTGCAGTAGTTTGGAGATAGCAGCGGCACAGCATTTATTCACTGTGCAAACACGTACGTCATTTATAATTTACGTATCATACATTTGATATTTCAACAATGACATACTTTTCAGACAGGGCAATTTTGGTAGTTGTTTGCATTTCATATTTTTCTTGCTTGTATTATTGCTAATAGGTCAGTTTTCTGAAATTTAACAGAACAGACTGCACTCCCGACTCAAGCGTAGCAGTACACAGATTTAGTGTTGCATTTCTGATTAACTTTTGCATTGCTGATCACTTTTCAAGAGTTACGATATCACTTATGAATTTAAATACGAGTTTAACTGTTTCTATAATCAAGAGTACAACTTCACATTACCACAAAAAACAATACCAGTAAATGTATCTATACATTACCATACAACTAATACTAATTAATCACTTTCACTGGTTGACGACGATACATAACGGAAGGTAATTCAGGACACTTGAGATAATGTTTAGAAAGACGAGAAATAGTGCTACAGTGGACAGATTGGACAAAGACGCAAATAAAGAAATGCATCATACAGTTAGCACTGATTAAATCGTACTGGAGGAAAAATATTCTCGAATATTACTTCACAATTGTCTGAAAACTATGTAATCAACCGGACACTCCAAAGGCTAGTCTAATTAAAATTAAAAGAATTAAACCATAAATAAAAGCACAAGTTCACGAAACATTACCTGATATTAAAGTACGGGCTCGAGATATCAGTGAAATTAACCATGAAACTGCATCCGTGTCTCACATGATACGAGAAACCAAACACAAACTTCTTACTTAGGTTGTGAATGATGGTGGAAATGAATGTTTTTAGCAATAAACGACCAATGAATATGTTGTGAGATATTATAAAGAGTGCTACTCACCACCGAATATAGAAGAGACGTCGGTAGATTACTTTTTGAACAGTATCACACCGTGTATTGATCAACTGATGACGAAGAACTATTCGTTGGGATAACAAAAGAGGAAGCAAAAACTTGTCATCTTCAACACCCCCAAGAGGAAGACAACTGGATTAGATGCATTACCCATCGAATTTACGAACAGTTTTGGGATAACATAGGAGAGGAACTCACTGAATATACTATAAACATTTAGTAAATCACGTCTTCCCCTCACAATTTAAGGAGGAAATGATAGTTCTAATACAAAGACTGCCCAGAGCAATAGATCGGAAAATTTCTTCCTCTTATGTTGTTCAACGCTGACTTAAGAATTGTAACTTGCGTTATAAACAACAGAATAAAACAAATACTCGGAAAATAATTTGACCGTGCCAAGCCAATGCATGTACCCGGAGTTCAATGTTAAATATGTTAGTCGGGTACAGAGATAGGGCACATTTAACATTGATATGCAAAACGAGATTAGCTATAGCTTTTCTAGAGTTTAATAAAACCTTTGACGGCGTTAATCAGCAATTTTTGTCTCAAACTATGGCGAAAATGGGGTTAGTGAGCCAGTAATGAAACTGATAAAAAAATACATAGGATCGAGGCTAAAGACTAATGGGCAACTGACAGCTTCGGTGTATGTTAAACAAGATGTACGACAGGGATGCCCCCTCCAAATGTCGCTGTTCGCCATATATATAGAACCTTTATTGAATAAATACCATAGTTCCCTTCTAGGACTTCAGACAATTAATATAAAAAACGGCATGCCAAGCTTACGCAGATGACGTGAGTGTGATCGTCAATTCCAGGAAAGAAGTTTACAAAGTTAGACGAACAATAAAAAAGTATGAAGATTCAACTGGGAGCAGTTCCAACAGATCAAAAATAGTACTCCTAGGATTGCAAAACGAATACATGGATCAAACCTGGCTTCAACAACGAATGAAATAAGACCTCTAAGGACACTTTGATCCAGAATCCGATGGATATGATCAAAGTGAACTGGGGAATGTAACTTATATACGTGCGTATTTAGCGGAATATACAACATGGGTGCGATACTTTCCATTACAACTATTATAGGAAATAAAATATTAACCTTCGCTTGTTGGTATACTTGGGAAAGCAAGTTCTTCAAAGTCAACTACAAGACAACCTAAGGGCGTCTCAAATGTGGACTAGGTATCAAATATATCGAATCAATGTGTTCCGGAGTCTCGGTTCATAGCTAGAATACATACTGCAAGACAACAGGCCAAAACTTTATTGATGTCCTAGATCCCAACGACAGGACTCCACTAACGAACATTGGCCGCATCAACAGCGCATTAGAACACGTTCATAGATATTTCGTGGAAATCAGATACATTGCAAATAGCCCAAAAAGGCTTACTACCAGACAGATTTACAGCCTCACCGCCAATTCGCTGTCTGCAAACTACATCGTAGAGAAATACCCTGACAGAAACTGGAAATTCATATAGGACAATATTAACAATCCCACGCTAATTTCTAACTTAGCTGGACTATGGAACGACGTAGTAGATAAAGTAGTTCCCACACGTGAAAAGCTGAGTTATATGAACTCGCTGAGTCGAATCCGCAGAGCGAAAAATGTGACCGCGACGCCACGTTAGCACACACTTTCATACGAATTGATCGCAACCTTATGTGGAAGTGGACTAGGAAAAATTGGCAACCATTAAACGGACATGGGAGACATTGATAATGATCAAAGATATTATAAATACCGATTGGAAATTATAGCCTTCTGTGAAGAATAGCGGTTACACCAAGCTCGTCGGTCAGTATCATTATTATGTGGGGACAGAAAGAGAACCAGGAGTGTTAGAATGTATTACTTACATCTTGGATGGTCACCATCGTATAGACAAACATAAGAAAAACCAAGAATGGTTTCGGAAGTTTTTATTGGTTTTATTATCACAAGAAAGAGAAAATGGGTTTAGTGTTACTTAGCTCAAGAGGAATGGTTTCTTGTCTTCACATAATAACTGAGTGAAGGAATTCACTTCACAGACTCATAAGAACTGTGTCAATTTTAATTTTAATTTATCTCCTTGATAAAACAGCAGCAAGTGTAATTAATACATTCCTGGAAATGGAAAAAAGAACACATTGACACCGGTGTGTCAGACCCACCATACTTGCTCCGGACACTGCGAGAGGGCTGTACAAGCAATGATCACACGCACGGCCCAGCGGACACACCAGGAACCGCGGTGTTGGCCGTCGAATGGCGCTAGCTGCGCAGCATTTGTGCACCGCCGCCGTCAGTGTCAGCCAGTTTGCCGTGGCATACGGAGCTCCATCGCAATCTTTAACACTGGCAGCATGCCGCGACAGCGTGGACGTGAACCGTATGTGCAGTTGACGGACTTTGAGCGAGGGCGTATAGTGGGCATGCGGGAGGCCGGGTGGACGTACCGCCGAATTGCTCAACACGTGAGGCGTGAGGTCTCCACAGTACATCGATGTTGTCGCCAGTGGTCGGCGGAAGGTGCACGTGCCCGTCGACCTGGGACCGGACCGCAGCGACGCACAGATTCACGCCAAGACCGTAGGATCCTACGCAGTGCCGTAGGGGACCGCACCGCCACTTCCCAGCAAATTAGGGACACTGTTGCTCCTGGGGTATCGGCGTGGACCATTCGCAACCGTGTCCATGAAGCTGGGCTACGGTCCCGCACAACATTAGGCCGTCTTCCGCTCACGCCCCAACATCGTGCAGCCCGCCTCCAGTGGTGTCGCGACAGGCGTGAATGGAGAGACGAATGGAGACGTGTCGTCTTCAGCGATGAGAGTCGCTTCTGCCTTGGTGCCAATGATGGTCGTATGCGTGTTTGGCGCCGTGCAAGTGAGCGCCACAATCAGGACTGCATAAGACCGAGGCACACAGGGCCAACACCCGGCATCATGGTGTGGGGAGCGATCTCCTACACTGGCCGTACACCTCTGGTGATCGTCGAGGGGACACTGAATAGTGCACGGTACATCCAAACCGTCATCGAACCCATCGTTCTACCATTCCTAGACCGGCAAGGGAACTTGCTGTTCCAACAGGACAATGCACGTCCGCATGTATCCCGTGCCACCCAACGTGCTCTAGAAGGTGTAAGTCAACTACCCTGGCCAGCAAGATCTCATGATCTGTCCCCCATTGAGCATGTTTGGGACTGGATGAAGCGTCGTCTCACGCGGTCTGCACGTCCAGCACGAACGCTGGTCCAACTGAGGCGCCACGTGGAAATGGCATGGCAAGCCGTTCCACAGGACTACATCCAGCATCTCTACGATCGTCTCCATGGGAGAATAGCAGCCTGCATTGCTGCGAAAGGTGGATATACACTGTACTAGTGCCGACATTGTGCATGCTCTGTTGCCTGTGTCTATGTGCCTGTGGTTCTGTCAGTGTGATCATGTAATGTATCTGACCCCAGGAATGTGTCAATAAAGTTTTCCCTTCCTGGGACAATGAATTCACGGTGTTCTTATTTCAATTTCCAGGAGTGTATTATGTGCGGTTATCTAAGTGCAGAAATACGTCATCAAACAATGGTCCTATGGAATAGATGACAATGGCCTCGTCGTTAATTCATTTGTTGTCCATTTATGATAAGGAATATTTCAATTTGAAAGAAAAATGTAGTGAACTTTTTTGATGCGAAAAATGAAAACAACTTTTAAGAAATATATCAACAGCCTTGCCACAGTGGTAACATCGGTTCATCACGTCTGGTCACCGAAGTTAAGGAGCTACTTGTTTGAGAAGTAGCGTCATCGGTCACGATAAATGGCAACAGTCTGGCTATATACGTATATATATGAGAACAGTCTTATAAACTGACCCGTGCCGGCACGGTTTGCTTGTATAACTACGTGTGGCACCGGTATCGATAGTCACCTTCCTTGTGGCTCATCTTTGGTTGGCCAGGTTGAGGTGTTGAGGCTCGGCGCTGAGGTGGTGGAGTGGTGAACGGCACGTGACCGGAGGAAGAGGGCTGGAGCAGCAGTGCCTGGCGGCGGGGTTTGGTTGGACAGATTTGGGATGGACAACATATATACCCAGCCGGATCGACGAGCGACTTGACGAATGTTGGGCACCCGCTAAAGAAGGTAAAGACAGTTGTGCTCTGGAGCTCAGGTGACGGGGACCTCCTGTTATTTGAAGAGGAGTTAAGAGGATAGTTGAAGGTGGGAAGAGTGCACCGTAACGTACTCACTATGGGTATTCTGGCCCTGTGCTTTTATTGTTTAAAGAATAATCGGCGCGATATTATTGTGTCTTGTTCATTGAATAATATGTATTTGTTTTGTCTGCAGTGTGTCTTCGCTTGACAGCGGCCAATGGTTGTTAATGCTGTCTTGTTCATTGAATAATATGTATTAGTTTTGTCTGCAGTGTGTCTTCGCTTGACAGCGGCCAATGGTTGTTAATGCGTCTTCTTTGACTCCACGTGGTTCTTTTAGTTGGTAAATCGTTTGTGTGCACCCGCTTGGGATGCGATGCTATGAACGGAAGTTGTAACACCGGTGCAGGGCACTGTATCCGGTGGCAATGTCATGGTACTGTATCATGTACTGGGTATGAATTTGAAATGTAATTGTGATTTAGTAGTGTATTTATTCTAACCTACGTTGATGTGTTTTACACATGATTGAATTTCTTCGGACTACCACTGACTGAAATTTTCTGCCTTGCTTAAGGGTTTAACTGCAATTCCTCTGTTTGTACCTGCAGCTACTCAGTTACACTACTCGCTTATCATCTTACCTAGATAGAGGCGTATGTATTTATTGTGTTCGAAAAAATCCCTTCTAACTATCTCTGTCAATCTTCACGAGTTTCCCCTGATCTCACTAAAAGCCTTTAATTATTGACGTTTGGCTTTAGCTACTTGTTTTAGCTAAGGATACGAGTTGTATTTATCTTGCTAAAGCGAGGCTCATCATTTGTGAGTGTGTATTCTGTTAGAGTTTGAGGGTGCTGCCTCGCGTGTGATTTATGTTCACAATTGATTGCAAAACACGCGAGTCTACCTAGGTATTTTCAGCTGTGACTTCTGGGTCGCTGCCTTGGCGGCATCCTGGCCAACACCGAGGTATAAGTTATTGTCGCTTTGCCGCGTCGTCATACCTAGTAAAACTTGGGTAGTTTTCTTGATCCTTGGAGTTATACCTGAGTTGAGCGACTGCCTCCAGAGTTGTAGGCTGTGAAGTTTGACGGGATTAACTCATGAAGTTTTGTAAATTACGATTCAAATTTCATTCTTTTTGTTATAAACTCATATGCTTTGTGTTTATTGAATATTGTTTTCCTTACTTATATTAGCAAATTTCAGTAGTTTGTTACTTTGTACGTCACTATAATTGTGATGGTTTTCATTTAATCTGTAATTTAATTGATCAGTATGTTTTTCTTCGATAAACGTTAATTTGGTGAAAACGACGAACTACCTGATGAGTTTCCCTTCCACGTGTTGATGTTTGATCCATTCTTACCCTGAACCTGTTACCTGGGTTTCATAAACAAAAGAATGACAATAACGTAAGATGTTTTGTTTTTGAGAAATAGAAGTATTTAGTTAATTTTAAGAAGAATAATTTCTTTAGTAATGGAAAATACAAGTATACCTGAAGGAAATACGCATATACGTTGAAAGGGTACAGTACCGCCCGACATTGAAAACAGGTACAACATTCTTCATTATTCTTGTCAGAACAACATATTTTTTGTAATAATAACTCAATTATAGTTAATAAACCGAAGCCGGATACCAGTGTAGGAAAGAAGGACAATTTATTTATTTAATTCATCACATGCGCACTCCCACAAAATAAATCCCTACATCCAGTTCGGTGAGATCTGTGAAATGAATGAATGTATGGTCGTCTGCTAACCGCAGACAATGAATGTGCAGTATATGATCATCTTTGAGACGGTCCTTGGGTCACCTTTGGTGGAAACAAAGAGATAAAATTTACCTGAGCTTTGAGCGCCTGAAATGTGGCTGGCCAATACGGTAGCATGGTGCTCCCCCACCTTGAAGGAGGTGCGAGATGACCTGAAGAATGGCCATGTTTCACCACTCTGGCGCTGGATCTTGTGTTGGTAAGACCTGTCTTAGGTGTGCTCCGTAAAGACAAAAGAGTGGAGAGAATGGTATCCATGTGGAATACTTAATAGTAGTTTGGAATAATTTTTTCTCTATTTCAGGAACTTTTGGGTGGAGAAATAATGACAGGTAGGTAATATTAAGGGGACCGTAGTAATCTTCGGAAGTGACCAACGGTCACAATGAAACCACGTGTAGCAATAAGTTGAAATACTTGCGAGTGCTAGTACTAAGGTGAAATACATCCGAGTGCTAAAGTATTTAAGAAATGGCATGTGCAGGACTTGAAATTAGAGACAAGTACTTCCACGTGGTGAGTACTGTGTGAGTCTCAATTTGTGTATGAGATAAAGGATAAAGAGAAGTACTCGTCCATGGTATCAGTTGAGGACTCGTGTGTGTCACGAATACGTTCTTAATATTAGTTTGCGTGTTATGTATCCTTGTGATGCTTGATTCTAACTCTAATACTCTGAGAGAGAAGTAAGGTGAGTCAGCCGTCTATCCAGCAACGCCGCTGGGCTTGCATTGTACAGGAAGACGTGCATATATCCTCCATAGTTCGTAGTAGGAAAGAAACGATGTGTGGGAGTACGTGTGAAACTGGGATGAATACTAATTCAAGTGCGAAAGCTGAAAGTGAAGTGATTCTATCGTTGTGACTATTCTTTGTGATGTATTGTGTGTTGCTAGTGTGATGTATTTCATGTAATTTAAGTATGTGTGGTTTGCATGGGAGAGTAACAAGATATGTTCAGAGGCAGTGGCTTATTCATGTTCCTTTTTGTACCGCTCGGTCTGGAGGAAATTTTCGTGATGATGGGTGTGAGAGTCGAAGTGTGAGAAATAGCAAAAGATCCACCATCCTATCCAGAAAGTGCACTGTAGCGTTAGATAATTACGAGACCATAAGGTAATCACCAATGTAAAGCCATGCCCACCGGGCTGAGTCCTCCTGTGTAATTGTTGTATAAAATGTAATGGTGTGTTTAGGTTATCTTAGAATCATAATGGAATTTATCGTAATAAAAAATATAGTGAAAAGAAAGAGATTGGTGGCCTTGTTCTTTGAATAGTGTGTAGCCATGATATCCAGAATTTATAATGTGCGCCATTCACATTCAGTGCGATGGCCAAGTGTTGATCAAAGCCGTTGAATTAGGAAGAAAATGTGGTATTGCCAGAGCGTAGTGAACAATCAGAGTTCTACAGATTCCAAATAGTCAGATGTGTGTTATCCGTTTCCGTTGCGTATTATACAAACAGGGGAATAATTTGTAGCTTACTTGTGAGTACTAGAGCTCATTATCAGTCATTGATATTACTCGATAGATAAGAATATATCCACTCGCTTGGCAGACCACTCATCTTGCAGGGCTGACTGCTTGATGCCACAGTATGAGCAAGGCATGTGGGTGCCTCTCAACGTTAAGGAAGCTAGGTGGTGATGTTACAGTTGGCGAAGATTCATAACAGAACACACCCCACCGCAGAGTTAAAATTCACTCTAGAACACAGATATTGCTAAGGTATTACTCCATATCTAATTTGCAGGATGCTGAGGCACAATTTATTTCAACTGTTCAACTTGTGAGACGAATGTATGTGTCCAAAGAAACAGGTATTTACTGTATAGCTGTGTATTACTTGTTGAAGGGAAACGATGTACGTTCGCACTGTAGGAATGGAAAAGTGAGAGACGGAGAGAGGCAGCTAAGCAGAAATACTTTTTTTCGTTTTGTTTTAGGCAGATGGTCCTGGATGCCACAATCAACGTGGATTACTTTTCCTGGGAATTAAAATGCTCTGCAGCTGACTTCGTGGCCTACGGCCGCATGCTAGAGCAAGATGCGGGGATACAGCACGCTGCTGTATCCAGGGACATCACCGGTATTTAAAAATAGGGCGGCGCGTGCGGGTGCAGTCGCTGCCGGTGTCTGAGAGCGTTGCGCAAACCGAAAGCACTTTCATTTCCATTCCAGACGCAAGGATAGTACCAATGCGATGCGTTCATACTTCCAGATGCTTCTACGCCTCTACGTACGCCGAAAGGACGCGATACCAATATAAGAAGCGCTACTAATTCTCAAGAGAGCAGAGCTAAGGGCTAGATGCACGTCTCAGAGCAAGGGATACGTGCACAACTCGACGACTAGCAAAATACTGAAGTGTCGTTACAGTAAAAAAAAAAAGTATCTCTTTTGCTGTGAGAGTGCCTAACGTCAAAAACTGGAGATATTTGTGAATTCCAATGGGTGGACGAGAAGAACAATTTGAATTCAGTTGTGCGGATGTAAACTAGAAATAAATTTTCCCCCTGCTCGGAAGACAGGCACATGCTGTGTACGGTAGGTCTTCCAGTACAGTACGTGACTGGGAATTGATTTTATTGTTCTGACAACAGTGAGATATATGGGGAACAATTTTGCAATATTCAAGATGTTTGTTTTAACTTGAAATAACTAAATATCTCGAAAACGAAGCATCGTAAGAAGTAAATGCTCTAGATGAAATATACTGAAGTGTCGTTACACTAAAAACATGTTTCTCTTTTGCTGTGAGAGTGCCTAACGTCAAAAACTGGAGTGCTATCGCGTACGCGTGCTGTAGCATCTTCAGCAGCACGCGTAGCCACGTGCTAGGCGGCCCGGGCGGGTTGCATCATGCAGCCTTGCATGTTTTCGATTTTTTTCAAACTGTTGTATCCTTGAGCCCCCGTTCACCAGATGTACGTCTAGCGATTTGTGGCTGACGCTACAGATCACACTTTATTAATAATTACAGTTCAAGGTTACATCACACAGTTACATTCTCAGCAAGTACACCAAGTCCTTTCATTCATACATGAATTTTTTCATCATTGGTAACTTTACGACAGGAGCGGGTATACAATGAAAAAGGCATGTTACTATATACATAACTAGGCCTAGATTGGGTCTTAGCATCTATTCCATAATGCCAATACAGTTCCCTTTGTGCCAAGTTTATTCTCCAGGCTTATAATGTGTTTGTAGACTGGCATACGATGGCGACGTTGACGATACACACTGTCGACGAGGCATAGTGCTTCAATGCTGTTGGAGACAGAGCTCACAGCGGAGTGATTCCGCTGGTCTGCTTTGGCCGCTTTTGTACCGAGTGCTCTTATGTAATGAAGGTCATGTGCTCGGTATAAAAGCGGCCAACGCAGACCAGCGGAATCATTTCGCTGTGAGCTCTATCTGCAACAGCATTGAAGCACTGTGCCTCATCGACGTGTGTATCGTCAACGCCGCCATCGCATGCCAATCTACAAACACATTATAAGCCTGGAGAATAGGCTTGGCACAAATGGAACTGCACAAAGTGTCATATTGAATGGACCTATTTTTTTCCGGGGATGTCGAGTTAATTACAGTCTTGAAGTTGCCACAGGGAGTACTGAAAGTAGATGGTTTACTCTCGCTATCGTGCGATGTGAGAATGCCTCTCTACCTGGATTGGAATCATTCGCCAACCGAGATGTCATCGCTTACAAGACCTGCTATTGTGGAATAGGCACTAAGACCCAATCTAGACCTAGTTATGTATATAGCAATATCCCTTTCACATGGCATACCCGCTCCTGTCGTAAAGTTAGTAATGATTAAAAAATACATGTATGGATGAAAGGTCTTGGTGTACTTGCTGAGAATGTAACTGTAACTGATGATGTAACCTTGTCTATAATTAAAGGGGAAATCTATTTGTGCCACAATTGGGCACCTCCTCATCATCTGTGTGGGCAGAGACCTGTTTCATGTTTGTAAAAGGGACCCCCCGCCCCCCGTGTATTTATTGCATATTAGGATTCTACCCCAAATCATGGTTTTTTATTCGTGGTAGATGGCACAGTAATCGCCAAATTTCAAGTTTTTTGCAATTGAGTACCGACGCATTTGGCTCTACATTTCATCTAGATGTGCACGTAAACCTTTGTGCTATAACGGTTCATATTTATGTTCGAAATTTACGTTAGTGTTGTAAATTTGGTTGTACATTACAGTTTGGGAAGCCGTTTCAGTGATTCGTTAAGAACTAAATTCAGCTCAATCCAGGAACAATGACGTGGAAGTACTAGTTTTCTGTTCCCATCTGGGTGGTTGATAACCGTGAGCCCCCTTTCATCTCACCACTAGGATGTTTGATTTCGGCCAGTACCAATAGCAGGTGCACCTCTCTCTATCTCTCGAAGGAAATTTTATGTTATTGTAGTGGCTGTGATTTGTATTCCACTGGTAGTCGAATAGTGGCCAGCGCGAGCGTTACGGCGTTTGGATGGAAACATATACCGTAATTTGTCACGCTGGTGGCGACATTCGAGGGTAGCCACCGAAATCAGGCATTTCGATTGTTCCCTTGTTTTGGGCCCTGCCAAAATCAACCTCGTAGCGAACAGAATGCTACGTTCCTATACAAATAAGTCATATGCCAAAAATGTCAGTGTCTAGTCCTTTTATCTGTACCCCATAATCACGTTTGAAACACTCAAGTAACGTTTCAACATCGAAAATCAAGCTTTAAAACACAAAGATTTACATTTACATCGTAAATGAAATGTAGACTCAGATGTGCCCATTATTAATTGAAAAAACAAGCAAACTTGATAGTTGTCGATTACAGTGCCGTCTAACACGGATGGGAAACAATGGTTTGAGTAAGCAGCGCGTATTTTTTGGCGTGGAATCCGAATACTGAATAAAAATGGGGGGTGTGCGTTTGAAAATATAAAGTCGACCCTTTCCGTCCGGGAGGGATGGTTAGGAGAACGCCAGTTGTAGCACAGACAGATATTCCGTTTTTAAAATATTGACTTGTCACCTAAAACATTTTTTCATACTAAGCGTGTTTTCGAGATATTTAGTTGTTTCACGGTAAAGCAAACAGCCTGTATATAACGTAAACAGAGTGAAGCGACAAGGTGTAACTGGTTACTTACTCCGTCGCTTACTGATGTACACATCAACGAAAATTATGCATTACCCAATTACTTCGAAAATAATGTCACAAGAAACAAAAATTGCCCTTGATGCATGCGAAAATATTAACCTGCAATCTGCCCATGACGTCGTGGCATTCAATCGGCGAGATCATCAAGCCCAGCCCTGGTCCAAATCGTCCCACGGTTCAACGACGATTCTGCTTACGTCGCGCACAGTATGTGGTCTTTCTCGACTTCCAATAAAAGCCATTTAATTTCATCCCATATTTTCTTGATTGTGTGCGTGTCCGGAGAACACGCAGGCTACTCCATCCCGGTGATGTTGGCATGCTGAAGGGTCACACTCAAGACGAGCATGATGAAAATGCGAGTTATCATCCAACCATATGAAATTGTCACCAAAATGTTGGCGATACTATCCCGTTGTTGCTTGCATATTCTCTTCCCCGAACTGCACAAGAGTGAGATTGCCTTTAACAACCATGAGAAGTGTGTGGTTTTTCGGCCAAGATAATATCTATGACGCAACTGGCTACCGCAAGATTCCAACGACAGCCGCAATGATAAACCAACTATAGTTAAAACGGAGAATTAGCTTGCTGTGTTTGTTCTTCGTAAATGGTTCTTCTTTGTCCCATGAGAAGTCGTTGATTGGTAGCCGGAATAAGATCAGTTTGGCTGTGTTTGAATACTACTCGAATTGTTATAACAGGTTACGTCACATTTCGGGAAATCTCTGGTCTTGTTCAATCTCTTGATCGGCCTGCGGTCTAATAACTTTTGTTTATGCTACTACAACGACTTGCCTTATCATTTTTTATCCATTATGGATTTTAACAATAAAAATAGCTGAGAAAGACGGACTGAAGAATCTTCAAGGGTGTAGGTCACGAGTATCTATGGCAACTAATAAATAAATGAAATATTGCTATCATGATTCTGTGTAATTCTCGACATTCGGTCGTCCAGCGTTCTGCTGAGGTCAGATGGTATTGTCTGCAAAATGGGTCACTCCGCTGTAATTTTTTCTCGCGATAGGAATTACACTCACAATTTTACGATATATTTCGTTTGTTCTGCATTTAATTCTTGATTACTTCTCTTGATTATTTCATCTGAATGTTGCTGCGTTATTTACAAACTGATTAAAATCTGCTAAACTTTTTATCTGTTTTTCAAATATGTGAATAGAGGTTGAATTGCTCATTTTCAATCTATTTGGTAGCTCGTTACCGTCTCTGATAATCAAATAATATATTATTTATGGCCCAGTCAAGCAACATTTATTGGAGGACAACGTTTTCGTCTTTGTCATCTTTACTTAAAAATCGGCATAAATGGTTAGAGTACAAATCTGTGAATGCTGTATGACAGCTCGGTATTTAAAATTTGTTCAGACACAACAGAAGTTTGCGCAGTGATAGGATTTAATGCTGTTTCCTCCACTGTTTCACGAATTTGAGAAATTTGAGCTGAGCCGTAGCTTACTGTCGTTGCTAGTTCGTAGTTTCTTTCACACCCTTTGTACTCGCACCAAGCGAGTAAAATGTCACGTGATTGTTCGAACAATCTCGATACTGTATCGAACGCTGGGGTGCATTGTGGAATCTCGAGCCCGTTCGAACTTGAGTATTGTTTGCCCAGCCCTGAAGATCAGTCAGGATCGGGGTTAGACTTGGGCCAAACGCAACAGTCGTTTAGGAGAACTCCATGGTACTGTTATCGGTTTGTTTGACAGATACTTACCCGGATCTGTGATAACTCTGATTTCACTTTGTCGGGCGAAAAGCGTCAAGTGATTGATTTGTGACGGAATTTGGAATTTTATGTAGGTAGCAGTAGTGACTACGATATATCGTAATTTGGGACTGGTTTGTCTTGGTTCGTGAATATATGCCAAGACAGTTACTGAACGAAGTGTAGTTTGAAAGCCACTCATTCGTAGGCGATCCATACCTGGATTATACTGAAGATCTTCCATTTTGTTGTAGGAGATAATGACGTTATCGCTTTAAATCTTTATTTGAATATGAAGCTGAAGAAAGCGTTCACTAAGGAAATATTGCCTTTGACTTTTTGTATTAATGGATTTGAAGGTGAAAGCAAGCACTTACGAAATAGCGACTTTGCGATATTGTGTTAGGGCTTGTTTTGCGACTTCAGCGTGAGCGTCGATGCAATTTAGTTAATGTTTGGAAAATTGTGTATAGATACACGGACAGTATGATATTTGTAATTAGCAGAACGGATGTCCTACTGTTGTATGTGATATAGTGAAAACCAATCTAAGTCAGTAGGAGTTCTGAAGGCGCATTCTCGAATCTAGTTGCTTTTCCTATAAAACTCTAAATATTTCATTTTTTGTCTATTTTAATATTCAAGCCGTTTAAAAGTGGCGGTGACACCCAAATGGTTTGTGCAATTTTGTTTTCACTTTTCCGCTTAGACGGTTTTGTTTGATTGTCCAGCACTCGTAAAAACAAAGCCGATTTGTACCCTTACGTGAAAGAAGACAGGAAATAATGACAGAATAGTTTGTTTCAAAAATAAATTTTATGTCTCGAGTCTCATTTGTCCCATATTTAATTTTCAAGGATATTTTAAAAGTAAAGTTTAATTTTAAACCAAACTAACAATTTGCAAATATCATAAAGAAAAGTGGGAAAAGGAAGTCGGAGATTAGATACAGAAAAGTCTGCAACGTTAAAAAAAGCACAGATATTAATTCCGAAAGAAATAGGAATATTAGTGCAGATTGGTTAATTTACAAAGAGAGAAAGTATTTCATAATTCTTAAGTAAAAAAGGAGAGAAATTATCTCCAGGATTTTATTGAAAGGTAAAGGTAATTAATTTTTAAAAGAAAGCTGATTTATTTACTATTGGGAGAGTAAGAATCTTAAAATGATATACAAAGATACTGTATTGTTGGAGCGTGGCTGCTGCCCACGAAAGTTACCTCTGATTAATATCGTAAAGAGTAAATTATTATTGTGTAAGTGCGACATAAATATTATATAAAAATGCAGACAAGCACACTGAAATTAGCTATTTCTATGCAATCTGGTCGTGGTTTCGAATTGGAAAAATGTTTGTACGGTACGGCGAGTATGATAGCTCGTTTTGCTTACCGAGGTGAGTTGCAGTATAGTACAGTTACACTCTGAAAGATTTAATTTGTGGCTGTGTGTGGTGAGGTCGATAGGCTAATTTTCTATCCATCGTATACTTTAGTGCATTGTATTTTCCATTGAAACTGAGATTGTCTTTCGTTGTAGTTATTTGCACGAACCTTGAAGATCTTTTGATAGTCAGATTCGTTATTAATAACATTATCATAATCATATTCTGGTACCTACCACAAGCCCGTAAAACCACAAGTAGTACCTGTGGCAATGCACAACCTCTTCGTAGTGGTACGTAGTGTAGACTGTATCGAAAGAATTTCAACATCCTTTAAAATTGTCTACGTTGTGATCTGGACAGACATCACTTCCAATACAGAAGCTTAAGCCCGCTGATTACTTTAGGTATTGTCTTACCTATGAAGTCGAGTGACGTACTTCCACAATAGAGCTAACATAGCAGATTTTTCTGTTGTGCTTCTTGAGGACAACAGAGCGAACCTAAGTTGTTGACTTCTGCTGTGCGACGTTGCGCTTTTCTTACGTGTCATTGTGCCTCTGTAGAGTCTAATCGTTTTGCTATTTCTACGAGGATGGTCGTATCTGTGGTACGGGGCAGTATCCACAAACAGATCCGAGTTTCGTCGTTAAACACCACCCGACGCCTATCCTGGGGCGTGTATTATTCGTGATTTCTTGGCCATCTGTAACTGATTGTGAGTCCGCAGTCTTGTGGTATGTGACATGTTACTCGCCATGATCGTCGGGATGATATCTTGTTCATCCGTAATGGAGTCCATGGTGTTGTGTTATTTGACGCGGTGTTCGCCATGGTCGTCGGGAATGGACTTCGTATCAAGCAAGTGTCTCCTACCCGTTTGATGTGATAAACGGCATCATGTAGCAGCTTCCAACGCCAAACGCAGTTCTGGAGCCCTCAGTTTATTATTTGTTTGGCTCAGATGTCGTAGATAATGTTCATCATGTGCACCTGTAGAAAGTGAATACGGTGTCTAGCATAATTCCTTATCACTATGCGACAAGTAGAACATACAGATGACAGTTATTGAACTATGTGAAAGAAAACGTAAATTACTTACAAACTAGGCGTACACACAGTTTATTCAATACGTAAACGTCACTACAGATTTTCTGATTTAGGTTATGCATGTTCGACATGCGTGCCATTATTGGTGAGGATGTGGCGAAACTCTGCATGACCCGCTTAAGTGTCGGAACATAGATTCTGTCAATAGCCTCCTCAAGGGCTGTTTACAGATCAGCCGAAGATTTTGGGCTATTGTTGTACGCTTTGTCTTTAATATAGCCCCGCAGAAAGGAGCCGCATGTGTTCATATCCGGAGGATATATAGGGCAATAAATGCCCATCGCAGTGGCCTCTGGGTACCCCAGGGCCAGAACGCGGTCTCCATAGTGCTCCTTCAGGACATCGAACACTCTTCTGCTTCGGAAGGGTCGAGTTCCGTCTTACGTGAACCACATCTTGTGAAAATCAGATTCACTTTGGATAATGGGAATGAATCATCTTCCAGAACCTTGATGTTCCGTTCGTAGTCACCGTGACCTCAAAGAACATTACACCGATTATTCCGTGACTGGACATTGCAAACCACACAGTCACCTGTTGAAAGTCAAGAGACTTCACGATCGTGAAATGCCCCGATTTGCTTATTGACGAACCATTCCAAACGAAAGTGGGCTTCGTCGCTAAACCATACCATACTCGCATCAAAGCCCAGTTCGTGAATTCTGTGGACAATAGTTTTATCGAAACACGACAGCTGTTCCATGGCCGCGTTCCATAGCTTGATCGCTGATGGGTTTGAATTTTGTATTGGAATAGATGCAGAACTTCAACAACAATTTCTCGCAGTGTCTCCTGTTTGATTACCATCTGTTGTGCAATTCGTCTGATCGATTTTCTGCTGCTGGTTGAAAAACAGCGCGTGTCTTCTCGATGTTTTCAGGCGTTTTCGCCCTTTTTGGACGACCGACGTGCCAACACTCAACCAGTTCTCTCAAAACTTAAGTGTCACATTCTTGATTGTCAGCACATTTGAACCGGTTCTCTTCAGCTTGAACTCGGTCGCAAACTTTCTTTGAGCCACAGCTGGGCTGTTATTGTTCGGATAGTAGAGCTTCACAAGCGCTATGCCCTCAGGCACGCTGTATCGTGACATTTTCACTTGCAACTGGCCAACAACAATAAGGTGCGTGCACAAGCGCATATTAATTCCCATCATGCCCCGCGGCCAACCGTGCCGTTTGAACGTCCTAATGCATACAGTTCGGAAGTTATGACGATTTCATTTCACATAGTTCAATAATTATCGCCCTGAATTCCATGTCCGCATCACATCACCTTGGCTCCGGTCCATCCGTAGGAAACTTCCCTTGGTACAAACCTTCACATAAAGTCATGTTGCGCACTCGATCTTTGGTCACAGATGTCCTGAGTGGCGTAATTAATATTCATTCTGCTGCTCCACGGATGTCTCTAACGCATACATACCGGTGTTTCAATTTGAACTGGAATGGTGTATCCATTAGAATGGGCCCATACATCCGAAGGTAAAGCTCGTGGTAACTGTGTGTATGTTTTTGTGTGTATGTTTTCAGACAACGTCAAGGGTGATCTCCGTGTCGGTACAGGAACAGTCACAATAGTAACACAGACGCACGAGATTTCGGGCTGATGCAAAAATTTGGTTAATGTCTGAATAAAACTTTTCTTGAGATTGCAACAGCGGCTAGGTTTTTCCGATATGTTTAAGTTCACTGACTTCTTTATTCAACATGAAGTTTTCATCAAAGTAATAAAATAGTTTCACATACACTTGTCAGATTTAAAGCAGGTGTCGTTTGACAGTTAGTGTGATGGATTGCTCTCACCATCTGTACACCAACAGGAATATCACTAGTATCGTGAGATTGGACCGTGCTGCGCAGAGCACTGTGCCTGCCAGTTCGCAAGTAGCTGACTTTTATGGAAGCAAAAATGTCATCTGCTTCAAGAAACGAAACATGAATCTGCCGCTGATTAAAATTAAGAATAGGCTTATGATCTTCTTAGAGATACTACAGAGGTAAATACAGTAAGCGAATTACAAAAGCTTTATGCGATTAGTGCATGAGGAAAGGACTCCATACTTGGTCAGTTAAAAGTTAAATAATGACAAGGAAAGGCGATGTGATACGCAACTTTGAAAAGATACATTGTCGAGCACCAGTTATTTCAGTGAGTAAAATTGTTTTCGAGACACAACATGATAAGTTTGTAGCTTTTTCTTGAGTGGAATAATTTCACACAGAAAAAAAAAACCTGTGTGCATCACTAAAGTTAAGAACGGATTTTTAGCATCCTTTGAATTACCGCTGAGAGCTACACCACAGGTAAATTTCCTATTTTTTGCATGTCATTTGTCCTCTGTAGAGACTTAAGAAGAGATTTCGTCTCTCCACAGAGATGTGAGCTCTGTAGTGACTGACAGCAGGTACTTGGTGTCCCAACGTCGGACGCCAAATAACGCTGGATGGCGTCTGCAAGCATGAGTCCTGCCTCAGCGTTGTCAACTTGAACCGATGCACCATAGTCACTGGAGCTTCCTGCAGTCTTTCATACTGGTTATTTTTAAAGAAAAAACACGTCTTTCCAGACACCATTGAGATCAAGAGTTCAAGGCTCTTACTGAAAATAGACACCGCCTCGCCTTTAAAATATTGTTTTAACAGACGTCTCTTCAAATTTTACCTAGCAATGTCTGGCAATGGAAACTGTCACAGATTAAGTCACTTCACAACAGTGACTGAAATAAGAGTGAGTTCTATTTTTAGTTCTCGTAAAAATTCATACATATAGTCTTATGCAGATATTTTTTATACAGAAGAATATCATTTTATTTACTTATGCAAAGCATAAACGAGATTCTGATGTACACTCCCTTACTGAACGAAGTACTTAATTTTTGAAACTGGTATTTAAAAATCAGTTCATTATTATCTCGTGTATTCTTGCGGACTGCCATTTTTCCTGCTTACGTCGTTTTTTAGAGGCTTCAGAATTCATGAGGTATACTAAGTCATTTAGCTACAAACACGGAACATACGTCCATGAATTACTGTGAACGCTGTTAAACGCATGCTGTGATCGGTGCGCTGCTGGCTTCATCTGTTGTGCTCAGTATAGATAATGTTGTGGGTAGAGCAAACCAAATACTGCAATTCATTGGCAGATCACTCAGAAGGTGCAACAGGTCTACTAAAAAGATTTATTACATCACGCCTGTCCGCCCTAACCTGGAGTATTGCTGTGCGATGTGGTATCCCCATCAGGTGGGACTGACGGAAGACATCGAAAAAAGTTCCAAGAAGGGCAGCTCGTTTTGGATTAACACGAAATCGGGGAAATAGTGACAAAGACATGATATGTGAATTGGACTGGCAATCATTAAAACAAATGCGTTTTTGGTTGCAACGGGATCTTTTCATGAAATTTCAATCACCAGTTTTCTCCTCCGATTGCCAAAACATTAGGATGGCACTCACCTACATGGGGAGAAATGACCATCACTATAAAATAAGAGAGATTAGGGATCGCACAGATAAATTTAAGTACCAGTTTTTCCTGCGCGCCGTGCGAGAGTTGAACGGTAGAGAGACAGCATAAAGACGGTTCAGTGAACTCTCTGCCAGGCATTTTACTGTGTGTAACAGAGTAATCACGTAGATGTAGATGTAGAATATATCCAGAAATTACCATTTTTTAAATTTTAATGAAGTGATCTGATACTGAGGAACATTTTTTCTTAATCATTTATCGATCACAGTCCATTCTCTTTGAAGTGTAAATTTTGGGGAGCTTACCACCTTATTTTGATCCATATATGGTGTTAGTTTTTTAAGATTTTGTCATTGAAAATATATCTCTGCAAACATCTACAAGCTATCATTTTGATTGAAAACGTAGGGGGTTTCTTCCCAGGATATCCACTATTATTTAAGTATGATATATATATAGATACAAATTAAATAACGCTTTAATGATCGTGATTGAGTTCATCGATACAACACACTGGCTTTTTTTTGTTGACACAGTTGAGACACCTAACAGACAGCTTAATTATCTAGTATTTCAATTCATAATAGTTTTACAAATCCATAGACAAGTCTTTTTCAGAATTAATTTATTTAATAACAAAAATTAACTGGAATAAGTTTACAGACTAATGAAACTAAGTCCGAATTAATTCCTCTAAACCGAGCGAGGTGGCACAATGGTTAGCACACTGGACTCGCATTCCAGAGGACAACAGTTCAATCCCACGTCCGGCCATCCTGGTTTAGGTTTCCAGTGATTTCCCTAAATTGTTTCAGGCAAATGCCGAGGTGGTTGCTACGAAAGGCCATGGCCGACTTCCTTCCACATATTTATCTAATCCGATGAGACCGATGACCCCTCAACGTCCTCTAAGACCATGTGTGAAAAAGTAATGCTTCTGATTATATTTTCCTTGATAAAATCAGCACGACACAAAAAAAATTATACTAACATTTGGTTTTGCGATTCACTGCAATTGGTACGAGGAGCTTTCAGCAAGTAGTGTAAGACGTTTTCACACAGTCAGTTTCGATATAAAAATTGGGAAATTTGTTGTGGGACATCATGGAATATTCCCCATCAGCCTCGTGTAGTTTCATGAAGTTTTGATTGGAGGTGATGCTATTCGTACCCTTCAAAATGGCGTCTGTAACGGACGGGTGTTCCTAGCAGGGAGCTGTTAATAAGTTTCTTTTGGTGGAAAACCAGAAGATCGCGGATACTTACAGACGCTTGCAGAATGTAACGAAGATTTACAGCGAACAAAAGCACGCTGAGTTGTTGGGCGAGACGTCTGTCATCAGTGTAACAATGGCCCGCAAATCTGTACGAACTCCCGCGTGCCGACGGGCCGCACACAGCTGCGACTCTTCCAATGTTGGAACGTACGGAGACTTTCATTTAAGGTGATCGACGGATCACAGACAAACACCTCATTGATCAACTGGACGTCTCTGTTGATAGTGCTGACGCACGCGTCCACTGGTTGGCGTACTCAGAGATGTACGGCAGCTGGGTTCCTAGCCGCCTAACAGAAGGCAATAAAGGTCAACAGTGCAGAGTTACTTGCGCTCTACGAGTCTGATTGTGAAAATTTTTAGTCGAACATCGTCATAGGCGATGAAATATGATTTCCTCATTCGGACCGGAAAGGAAACGGCAATTTATGGAGTGGCGCCACCCCACCTCTTCTCAGAAGAAAAATCTGAAAGTCGCCTATTCGGCCGGTGGAGTCATGGCGACTCTGAAGAGGTTATCTGTTTTGTGTCCTCTCTCATACTGAACCGATCAACTGTGTCGTGTATTTTGGTACCACCAGGAAGTTGAAGAAACGATTTCATCGTGTTCGTCGTCACAAAAATGCAAACCAACTTCTCCTTCTCGAGACAACGCAAGGCCTTAGACACACCCGTGCATTTGAGTGGAAAACTTCCATCTGTTTGGCCGAATGAAGGATGCATTCCGCGGGAAGCAGCATGTGGATCAGGTGCAGGTTATTGATGCAGCAAGACCGTGGCTCCGACGTAGACCAGTGGATTCCTACCATGGCGAATACGGGCCCTCCCAGTGAAGCGGCGTTATAGCATTTGCCCCCGGTAAGTAATAGTAGAAATAAAATGCAGAGACTTAACAATGGAGAAGGGTTATCTGTGCTACCAGAATTACAAATATTTTTATCTGTGTATCTTTGTAGAAGAAGGATGATTAGTTTCTGTTTCATTGTCTTGTCGATTCTGCGGTACTCACTGACGGACGTTAAATTTCCACGGTCTGTATCTGGTTCAATTATTTGTAGAAGGAATATAATTTTGTTGAATACACATGAGATTAATAATTGTAGTGAGTATTTTTGTAAGTAGCTACTACCTACCCTGTATATGATTTAGTACGTGCCGGCCGCGGTGGTCTCACGGTTCTAGGCGCTCAGTCCGAAACCGCGCGATGCTACGGTCGCAGGTTCGAATCCTGCCTCGGGCATGGGTGTCTGTGATGTCCTTAGGTTAGTTAGGTGTAAGTAGTTCTAAGTTCTAGGGGACTGATGAACTCAGAAGTTAAGTCCCATAGTGCTCAGAGCCATTTGAACCATTTGAACCATTTAGTAAGTAATAATTAAATGTTGCGCTACGGTCGCAAGTTCGAATCCTACCTCGAGCATGGGTGTCTGTGATGTTCTTAGGTTAGTTAGGTTTAAGTAGTTCTAAGTTCTAGGGGACTGATGAACTCAGAAGTTAAGTCCCACAGTGCTCAGAGCCATTTGAAGCCAATTAAATATTGCCCTGGCCATTTATGTGTAGGCTCATTGTTGTAGCGACGCGATTAATTACTAAAATTATATAAGTGTATAGATGGTCTATACTACGGAGATGTACTTGAGGACAATATTATGGAAATGGAAGAGGATATATACAAAAATGAGAAGAGAGATATGATAATTACATAAAGAATTTGACAAATCTCTGAAAGGCTTGTGTCGAAACAAGGCCCTGGGAGAAGACAAAATTTCGTTAGAGCCCATAGTGCTCAGAGCCATTTTTTAGTACGCTGTTCTGCTTAAGACGGCCAGATGAAGACCCACATTGTCGGAAGCTGAGATCCTAACTTCGCCACGCAGGAAGCATTCCACTCCAAAACCTTTGCCCGGGTTCATTCACTGCGGAAAGTGAACCGTAGTGCGGATTTTCGAGAACGACTGACCACTGTTGTAGCACACATAAACGACTCATAAGTAACGGCCGCTGAAAGTAAGCAACAGCGAGCGTGCGCACTTGGCAGAGGTAACACACAGCACGTCCGCACGGCACGGGTGCGACACCCGGACTGCCAACTGGGCCACCCAGGTACGACTCCCTATCCGTGCTCACGGGTTTACTTCCACCAGTACCTCGTATCCTACCCTCCGAAATTGGCTAAGCGTCGTTTCCGTATTACTTTATGGACGATGGTTGGTCTCGGATATTGCGTCTGCACTTACGCCTCCAAGACCAAGCACAGTTGATAACAGCGAAACTACGAAAACTTTATTTGTAGATAGACAACAAATATCTCGTATCTCACTAATCTGAACTGGTGCGAGTATATCCACTATCCAATACAGTCACAATCGGGATAACAAAGAGACGGAATTACTCTAGCGAACCACTAGAAACCAAAGATTCATGGTAGTGAGCAACAAAACAGGTTCAACGTGTGATGCCACATTCTGCTGGGGTGGCAACCGAGTATCGTCACATCAGAATTAGGTTAACTAGAGATTAACTAGTCAACGAGGAACGTATGGAGATTTTGTACGAAGTAATTAATTTTGATTCGTGATCTTGTTTATGTTGCAAGGGCCTAAGGTAGATACCATATAAACAGTAATTATGCCCCACTGTGGAAGTACTGTCCATAATTTTTGCAGTTCGTAGTTACAATTAATATAGAAGTTAGTAATTTGCAGCAAAATTGCGTCCTCCTGTTGTAAGGGAGCAATTTGTAGTAAACATGAAGGGTACTTCGTGCACGAACACACCAGAGAGGCTACAGAGATGCGGTTCTGTCGTTATTTAAGCAAACTGTTGTGACGGATAAATCTTCCAAGAACAGTGAAAATTTGCACAGTTAGGTTGGGTCTGCACAGTCAGTTGTTTTTCTCGAAACCTGAGGTCTTAAAGAACTTTCACAGCAAGAGCCTTGCCTCACTGGTGTTCCGTGACAAGTACAGTCTCCAGCCAATATGGGTCTACCGTTTAGGCAGCGTGATGAAAGAGCTTAACTGAGTAGTAGAGACACCAGAAGGTCGATAAAAGATCTGTAGTTACTAAGAGAAACAGTTAATGACCTTGTCGCTCGCTAGTAGCGACATGCGGATCATTCGTAATTACAGAGGCAGCTCGTAAATACGATCGCATTTGTGCCACCGACGCCTCCACGCAACGACTAAGGTAATTTGGCACGTTCTACTGCCATGATCAGTTAGACAGTAGCTCTCTCACTCGTCGTCAGTTACATTTTTTATTTCGTTATTTGGTGTCTCTCATCTGTTTGCTTATGTGTGCGGTTTCTCTTGATTGACTGGGTGTAGTCCCTTGGTCCAGTAATAACTGTCTCGTATCCAGGCCCTTTTGACAACTATTTCTGTGTCTTTCTATGTTGCCTAGTCGTATGAGCTTCGTTCTTAATGTATTTCTGTGAATTGAAGCTGTAGTTGATTCTTATTTAAGTACGGCTGTGGTATCGCCATCTACCAGACGAAAACTACTATTCCACAACCAAGATAAATACCATGATATCGTTGGTAGGAAATACTCTGCCTTACTTAGCAAGATAGAAGGAAGAGCGATCATATCGGTCTCTATAGTATATATCGCAACCCAGGCACAATTATTAACGAAGGACACTAAATATAGGCAAAGGTAAGTAAACTACAGCTGAGCAGCCGAGCAATTGAAAATATGAGGTAAAGAAAAGAAAGAGAAATGAGAATGCTACTACTGTAATCTCTATCTGGTTGGTTGCTGTTGATGTATTCCTCCAATGATTATGGTGTTCTTGCCCTTGCCAGTTGACACAATATCTACAAAGACATGCTACATGGAAAAGCAAATGAAGTTTCCTAGATGCTGGACATAATTGTATATTTTATCACATACTCAGTAGCATTGACAGGTTTGATCAGCCATTCACTGAAACTGGGAAAAAGGTTACTGACCATATTTTTAAGCATGACATGTTGTGCCGGGAAGGATAAGAATAGATTGCTGAGGAAGAACCTAATGACACAAACACAGGAGGGCAGTGAAGGAATAAGGGGGAAATTTATAATCTGCACTCTGTAGTAGGAGCACACAAAGGCAAACTCAGTTGGAGCAAATGCCAGTACGAAAATGGTCACAATCCGGGTGATGATTATTTTTAGTAATTAATATGGCTGAAATGTGCAGTGATTTCATGACTGCTCGTAAATTGTTGCTTTACTACCTGAAAAATACAACATTGCAAATTTTCTGTTAGAAACTAAAAGAAAAAATGAACTGTGTTTGTAGTGTAATACTGAAAAAATTCATTTCCGTGGATTCGTGGAAACACGTTTGATGTTATGAAACAGTCGCACAAAGAAATAAACAGAAGGGACAAATCTATAAACACAGAATCCTGAACAGTTTCTGTGTGTTGGGCGCAGCTGCCTCGCTCGTGTATAAAGCGATTTTGTAAACGTCTCCATGGTAACGGCTCTACGTAGATCTATAGACGACTATCGTTCCCGCCTACAGTCGTTAACGCTTCGTAGCTGAAAGCTGATAAAAGCCCTGCCAAGAGTCAAGGATTCATTTAAGCTGAATCAATTGTAAGAGTCTCTTAGTACAAAAGTATTAAGGCTATTTTGTCTAAAACTGACATAGTGAGACGTGGCTGTGTACAATTAATATAGTTTAATTCTGACAAACAAGAAAACAGCAAACAACCACTATTAATACTGCTATTAATTTAGGTAAATAGCGCCGTTACCGGTTTATAAATGGTAAGTTCATCACCAGACGGCTGTTCACACGATTTTCAAGATACACTTTACATTATCGTCCGTTTTCGATTTTTTATTATTCCACCGTGGCGAAGTATCTTTGGTGTGTTGTTGTCCCTTATTAGTATTAAGGCTTTCGTGGCCACTAGCTGACAAACTGCCTATTGGCTTCTGTCTCGGGTTCTTCGACCGACGTTTGTCTCATGATTTTTCTGAAGTTTCGCCACCACGAGTGACTGACATTGTCAAGGCTTCACCCTCCATTACAGCACCAACAATAGAGACTGAAGATTTAACAATGCCACTGGTGCTGGCGAAACGTCAGAGAAATTGTCACCGAAGAACATAAGACAGAAGCCAACAGGCAGTTTGTCGGTGTCTTAGCAGTAAAGAAGAAATGCGTTAAAACTTCATGCGTGATTCATCATCTTTCACGCATGTCTGTGTTTATGACGCCATACCTCTAGAACTATGTGTGGTACAATGATATATTTGTGTAGGTAAATTCAACGGCGGAAGTGGATAAGTGTGCTAAATATGTTGCCAATAGGGAATAAATTTGAACGTCATGTATGACACAGCAGTTTTTCAAGTTTCTCAATGTTTATGACGTCAAATCTTGTGATCCATGAATCATACAAAGATGTGATTTTGTAAGTTTATTCAGCAGAATATGTTGACACTGTTTGCAGAATGTGTTGAGATTAGAGTTAGTAGCAAAGAAGTAATAAATTTGAACGCATCTGTTTGTTTATGACGTCAAACCTCCTGAACCATGCAACGTAGGTGAAATTTACCCTACAGCAACTGTTGACCGTCAGTGACGGGTAAATCTACGAAGGGTGGTTGAAATTGTTACACACACACACACACACACACACACACACACACACACACACACACACACACACACGTATATATATTTTTATAATATGTGTGGAGTAAGTTGTTACTGCTTGGAAAAAAAATCTATATCTAAGCTACCCCACTGTGATTGTGAAGAAGAGATCATATCACGACTCTAGTAACACCCGTGATAGGAAGTAAACTTCCTGGCAGATTAAAACTGCGTGTCGGACCGAGACTCGAACTCGGGACCTTTGCCTCCTGCGTAGTTCTGCAAGGTTCGCAGGAGAACTTCTGTGAAGTTTGGAAGGTAGGAGACGAGGGACGAGGCACTGGCGGAATCAAAGCTTTGAGGACGGGGGGGGGGGGGGGGGGGAGTCGTTATTGGGTAGCTCAGTTGGTAGAGCACTTGCCCGCGAAAGGCAAAGGTCCCTAGTTCGAGTCTCGGTCCGGCACACAGTTTTAATCTGCCAGGAAGTTTCATATCAGCGCACACTCCGCTGCAGAGTGAAAATTTCATTCTAGGAAGTAAGGTAGTTTTCAAACCACACTGCTGGGAAGGCATTTTTCACCTTTTGAGGTCAAGACAGTGGCCGTAGAACGCTAAGGTGCGCTGAGGTGATAGGAAGTGCCTCGATATCATTATCAGATTTTAGAGGCGGCAGTTTATTGCGAGTGAGCGATCCACCTAAACAAGTGCCCAGCTGCGGTGCTAGGTCAGGTGTGGCCCGCCCTCTGCTAGAGCAGTGAGGGTCGCTGTGCTGAAAGAGCCGCCCACCTGAAGTTACGGCCTGTGACCGCGGCGGCTAAACACTGTCTCCCTCCCACCCCCATCCCTGGACGCATCGGGGCGCCGTTACGCTATCGTAAATTGTTCGCTCACCTGTTGTGCCACCTGCTTCCGTCCGGAGCCGCCGACAACAGCACACTCCATAATTTGCTAATACACCGCCCTGCTCAGGCTACTGTGTAACACTGTAGCTACAGAGAATTTTCTAATAACGCTACGATGCCAAAAGGTCGCAATAAGTTACTGTAAACGTCCCATTAATCGTAAGAATATGCGACAAGTTCCGAAAAACGTTGGTACACGTTTGACCTGAGGTGAATTGAGACTCCTAGTGCAGGAAGGATTTATCACACACGTAGGGACAAACACGAGTTTTTGCTGCACTTGGGCAGCCTGTGCTGTCAGTTAATAAGTGTTGAAATCTTAAGTGAGTGGTATACGTTTTAACTAATGAAAACTGCACCAGTACACTTATTTATTCGTGCTTAGCACAACGCGTTTCAAGAATTTATTCTAATTTTTAAGTGCATTTGCTTACATGAATTATTGGCGACGTTTGCATATGTGATTTTCTGTTAAAAATATGAGAATGAAAGTTTTCAAAACTATAGCACGCATAAAATTCAGCAATGGGTGTCGGCAGTTAGGTCTGATCCCTAACTACATTAACGTTAATTTGAGGTTCAGAGGTACAGCTTTCATTATTCAAATCATGAATGACACAGCTGCAGAGTTTCCTAAAAGATGTAAATGGTGGACGAAATTGAAGGTTCTAGTACTCCTGACGCTTTCAGCTTATACAAAGCCAATAATTTTTACTAGGTAAGACTTTCACTGCCATATGGATTTATCACACATCCAAAGGACAAGATTAATCTCTGGCGCTGCCGGCAGAATGACGAATGACATTTTAAACCGTTTGCAGTCAATTCCGTAATACCAAAATTTATATTTTATGTTGCAGGTTTTTTATCTCAATATTATTTTAGAACCTTACGTACAAAACGTATTTAATCTAAATCAATGAAATTTACCTTACCCATAATTGTTCCAACTGCACTCCGTGCCTGTTCCTTTATAGGGTGTAGAATAATAATCAGTACCAGTGACAATGGAAGATATTTTTATGTTACATACGACTGGTTTGGGGCTTGTGCCCATCTTAAACTGGTCTGCATTCGGATAAATGGTTTCTTACTCAGTGTTCGAGATCACTGTTTAACTCAAAAACAAGTAATGTGATCAGAATGAGATTTTCACTCTGCAGCGGAGTGTGCGCTGATATGAAACTTCCTGGCAGATTAAAACTGTGTGCCCGACCGAGACTCGAACTCGGGACCTTTGCCTTTCACGGGCAAGTGCTCTACCAACTGAGCTACCGAAGCACGACTCACGCCCGGTACTCACAGCTTTACTTCTGCCAGTATCCGTCTCCTACCTTCCAAACTTTACAGAAGCTCTTCTGCGAATGTGATGATGTCTAAATAGACACAAATGAAACATTTGGAAGTGGCTAAGCCACATGAGCTGCAAAACATTATACTAATTACGTAAATCTGGTGTATCCACACCGTTTTCACATCAAATTTATCACATTTGTGTATACAAATATTTCGTTTCTTTACTCAACTGTATATTACTCACCTTGCTAATTATTGGTGGTTACATATTACGTCTTTGATAGAGTAGTGCCACTTTAGACGTTGGTAACTTCAGACACACGTGCACTCACAACGTGGTCACATTTGAAAACAGATTATGGTCAAAGAACTTATGTCCAAGAAGTACAGAGATCTTAAACGAACAGATACATAATAGATATTACAAATTATGAAAATGAAACTGTTACATGATCGTGGAACACACTGTCATTTATTGTGTCTAGAATGATTGCTGGTATATTATATAAGGTTAACATTGCGTTTTTTTCCAAAAACTTGCTTGGTATCAGGAGGCCATGAGTTACAGTTTATGATTTTTTAAATACTCCATTAAATATCTCTAGGAATTACTTACTTGCAAGGTCTACTTGTTCACTGAGAATTAGGAGTGGTGATCTGCAGATACTGATGTGAATTTCGAGCTCTTCAAGAAGACTGATTTTCTTTGCTTTGCTGATAGTGTGCAGTACCTTTAGCTTGTCTTTAACGGTTGTGGCTGAATGGTTATGTTCTTTAAAATCAGTTGAGAATCTGGATTTATAAAAGTTATTTAGCCGGATGGCATCCACGCGTTCCCGGTATCTCGTACTGAAACTCCTTTGACCTGTCTGACCTATGTAGAAGTGTATGCTATTGCCAAGTAAAAGTTTGTAAATATCTGATTTGCTATGAAAATGTCTGTGTTGTTGCAGTGAATGATGTGCTGTTGTAGGTTATTGTTAAAGTTGAAGGACATTATAAATGGCAGTGTGGTTCCACAACCGTGTAACAATTTAATATTCATGACGTTTTAATATCTATTGTGCATATGTCTTCGTAACATCTGTGTACTTCTTTGACTTAATCTCTTTGGCCATTACCTCAGTTTTTCAAATATAAACACGTTGTGCAAGCATGTGTGTCTGAAGTTACCAACATCTGAAGTGCCGCTCCTCTCTTAGAGGCATTATATGGAAGCACCCGTGATTACCATGGTGACCAGTATACAGTTATCTAGTAAAAAGCGAAGTATATGTGTACAAAAATATGAATATAATGTGAAAACGATATGGTTTATCTACTTTTATGTAAGTACTTTAGTATTTTGCGATACATGTCGCTTAGCGACTTGCAGATGTTTCATTTGAGTCTGTTTAGTCATCATCACATTACTTGTTTTTGATTTAAACAGAGATCTCAAACACCGGGTATGGATACATGTAACTGAATATAAACCACCTGAAGATGGGCACAAGTCCGAAATTGGCCGTGTGTTAAATAAAATCACCTCCTATTGTGACTGGTGGCGGTTGTTATTCTACGCCAAATTAATGGAAGGGAGAATAATCAAATTTTAGAAAGCACCGAGCTGATCATCGTCTAATTTCAAAATAGGAGTAAACCTGCAAACATCAGATTCTTTAAAGAATCGAATTCTCATGTGTAAGAAGTTCAAAACCTCTGATTACCTTAAAAATGATTTAATCTGTTAAATATTTGACGTTAAGCATGTAAACGAAAAGAAGTTTGAAAAATGAAACTATGTCTAAAGTTTGTTGTAAGTCGCTAAGGGCTGTCAATTCCAGATACTGCATAGCTATAGTCAGGGATTTTATGCATGGTGGGTGAGACGTGCTGCGCCTTTTCTGGTGCACCAGCTTTTGGCACGTCACTATCGATTACCCGACTGTACTACGATCTTTGCCCCTGTTGTGATCTGCGGGCTGTTTTGCGGTCACGGCAGTGGGGGTCGGACTCGCTACGAGACGGAAGGATGTGTTCGCGGGGACGAAGGAGGAAAAGACGCGGGCTTGGCCAGCAGTGGCGCCGCCGGTCTACCTTGCAACACGGTCTCGAGTTTGTGTTGGACCTGCCTGATGTCAACTCCGGGCACGGTTCGTCGCATTGCTTTGGTGCCTGTTTTCTCGGACCATCTCGAACAACTCTCTCCATCGAAGGTGTAAGTGTTTCTGGTGCCTTCGTTTCGTTGAACGATTTGCGTTGCAGTGAGTGTACTTATTGGATGGTTGGTTGCCCTAATGTACGACTTGCTGACGTAAGAGCAGCCGGCAAGGTGTGTGACCGCGTGAAGACCGACAGTCACTACTTCCCTTAAAAATCAGTGTTCCCAAATGATGTGGTAGGTGTAAAGTAATGAAGATATTAGGTCATAGTCTAGTCGTATGTTTCTGCATACCAAGCTTACAAAATTGGCAGGTACATTGCAGATCTATGCAACGAAATTAAAGTGCAGAAAACCTAGTATCGTTGTGAAGTCGTGCATTTGAATAATGTGATATTATCTTAAAATTTTTCCATTTCATCTTTGTACACATTGTCGCCTTAAACATATGTGGAAATATTGTTTGGCAAACTGCGAGAGTATAAAAGTCTGATACTATATTTTCAGCACTGGATTTGTGTACTGTTCTTCGTTTAAATCTTTTACAACATTGATATTGCTGTAAAACTTGAGTCACTTCTATTGAAAGGATTTATTAGTTCTACATTTATATTGTTGTTTATTGATCTCTTAACCTATATTAATTGATGTTTTCTTGGAGTTTGCCGTATTTTCTGCGTTATGTTTGTGTTACAGTATTCTGCTTGTTGGGGTGTATGGGAGCGGTGCCACGTTCCGGTTCGGTGCACAGAAGCTGTGACCTGTCGTCTAATGGGAATTGACTTCCGGTTGCGCCCCGGGGTTTAGGTGTGTTTTGGATGGCTGGTCTGCCGCTTCCGGCATTTTCAGTTAGGTCACATTTTGCCAAGGGCAGTCTGGCGTCACTGCCCGCTTGGTAGATATTTAACCTGTTTCTTGTATAGGTAAAACAAAGGGGTTTTTCAATTCGCTTGTGAAACAATTGTATTAATTAACTTGTTGTGCTGCATGTGTTATTTTGGTTCGTAACGAACAGGTGTGCTTTGTAAATCACTGTCATGCTGCAGATTATTGCCTTAAAAAAACTATATGTGCCACCTTTTAAAAGCACCTTCAGATTATAATTTATGTTTCTTAAGTACTGAAATGTCCCTGGCTCATCTTTTAAGTCAGTTGTTGTGATTGTATGTCTTGATATTGTCTTAAACACGGCCACGTGTTGATTGCCTTCTATCAGTTTTATGAAATCTTGTTTTGAATAAATATTACTTACTGATTTGCTAGTTGTTGTGTTAAGAAGTGACATAGTAGGGACCTTGACCTTCCATGCTAAGTGTCCCCCTCATCCCGAGTGAGTTGCGCTGTCTCACGACGTACGGACTGTTTCTAAACCGTCCAGTCACATTAATCCCACCACTTGTCACAAGTCTTTTGCAGCGGGGACCACTACGAGACGTGGAAGAATGCAGCCAATGTTCTTCTGGAAGATACCGACAGGAATGTGGGGTCATGTGACTGCAGTGCCCCGGACAGCTGCGTTAGGTCTCGCTCAAGAATCCATGTCGCGAACAGCCCGATTGAGGAAGTCTCAGAGATTTTCTGTTGGGTTTAGATTCGACGAGTTTTGTGGCCAGGAGTGTATGGCAAATTCATCCTAGTGTTCTTCGAATACGCTAGTACACTGCGAGCTGTGCCACTCGTTGGATTGTCCTGCTGGCATACGTCATCGCGGCGAAGAAAAACAAGCTTCGTGAAGGGGTGGACATGGTTTCCAAGGGATCGCCCAGGGAATGCCACGAAAACATACTGCAGATGGTAACACTCCCTCTTCTGTCCTGGACGATTGTTGCTATATGTGTGCTTTGTGTTCAATGGCGCACAGAACACGATTCATTTGAAAAGACCACTTTTCTTCATTGAGAGAACGTCCAGTTGCGAAACTGGTGTACAAATTCCAGCTTTCGTTGGTGATTAACAGCAGATAGCATGGGTGCCTCAACCATTCGCGTGCTGCAATTGTTGAGGGGGCACGCTTGATAGCCCATTGCTTCATCTGGGCAGTAAGTTGCTCAGCAGTTGCACGACTGTTCTCCAGTACGCATCTCTGTAGCAGTCGTTCAGCTCTGTCGTAATTGCCCGTGGTGCACATCGTTGCACTGATCCGGTTTTGGATAGCACCATTTTGAAATGCACGGTATACCTTAACCCCGGTGGCAAGTGAGCTGTTTACAGACTTATATGGTTCTAAAATGTTTCCACCTTTGGCTAGAAAGCCGATGATCATGCCATTTTTGACCGCAGATAAATCACTTTGCTTCTTCATAGCTGTAGCGGCTTTTATCCTTGCCCCCCCCCCCCCCCTCCGACACGCTTTATATACCATCCACAACTACATCTACATCAACATCTACATTTATACTTCGAAAGCCACCCAATTGTATGTAGCGGAGGGCACTTTACGTGCCACCGTCATTACCTCCATTTCCTGTTCCAGTCGCATATGGTTCGCGGGAAGAACGGCTGCCAGAAAGCCTCCGTGCGCGCTCGAATCTCTCTAATTTTACATCCGTTGTCTCCTCGGGAGGTATAAGTAGAGGGAAGCAATATATTCGATACCTCATCCAGAAACGCGCCCTCATGAAACCTGGACAAGCAAGCTACACCGCGATGCAGAGCGCCTCTCTTGCAGTCTGTCACTTGAGTTTGCTAACCATCTCCGTAACGCTATCACGCTTACCAAGTAACCGTGTGACGAAACGCGCCGCTCTTCCTTGGATCTTCTCTATCTCCTCCGTCAACCCGATCTCGTACGGATCCCACACTGATGAGCAATACCCAAGTACAGGTCGAAAGAGTGTTTTGTAAGCCACCTCCTTTGTTGATGGGCTACATTTTCTAAGGACTCTCCCAATGAATCTCAACCTGGTACCCGTCTTACCAACAATTAATTTTATATGATCATTCCACTTCAAATCGTTCCGCATGCATACTCCCAGATATTTTACAGAAGTAACTGCTACCAGTGTTTGTTCCGCTATCATATAATCATACAATAAAGGATGCTTCTTTCTATGTATTCGCAATACATTACATTTGTCTATGTTAAGGGTCAGTTGCCACTCCCTGCACCAAGTGCTTATCCGCTGCAGATCTTCCTGCATTTCGCTGCAATTTTCTAATGCTGCAACTTCTCTGTATACCACTGCACCATCCGCGAAAAGCCGCATGGAACTTCCGACACTATCTACTAGGTCATTTATATATATTGTGAAAAGCAGTGGTGCCATAACACTCCCCTGTTGCACGCCAGAGGTTACTTCAACGTCTGTAGACGTCTCTCCATTGAGTGCTGCCATCTACCTTCTGTGAGTGGATACTGCACGTTGACGTTGAGCGTAAATGGTGGTCACATTAATGTGATTCCAATGTGCAATGTAATACTTGCCTTACCGTGTTGAACCTTTCACGTAAGATTATATCGCACAACGAGTAGATTATATCGGCATTTTAAATTTTTAAATTAGGTTACTATTTATATGATATATTGAAAATCAAATTTTTGTTACTCTTGGAATCCGTTATATAGGCAACCTGTAACTATCTTCGGGTTCCATGTCGTTGAATAGCCGCTTTGTAATGCAGATGTTACATCTGCATCTGGGAAATAAAGGAAAATGTGATGAAAATTCTTCGAAAGCTCACGGCCAAAATAAAGCGAAATAGTGGCTAAGAGTATGTAAGAAACATTGGATATACTATAAGCAGCTACAGTACATAAGCCTAACTGATTTTATACCAGAGATTTGTAATACATTTCGAATCACTGGCGTTCCTCTTCGGGCTTCAAGAAATACAAAACACGGGATATTATTTACGCCACTAAGACTGCTACAAAATAATTGTCGCTGGTCGTATCTGAGCTTGAAGCAAGGTGCTGGTTATGCGTGTAACTTTTGCGCACAAAGTTAAACGTCAACTGGTGCTGCAATACGTTATTAGTTGTCAATACGTACAAAAGAGGTTTTCCTAAATTTTACTGACTAAAAGAGATAGATTTAAAGTTCAATATTGGTTCAAAATGGTTCAAATGGCTCTGAGCACTATGGGACTTAACTTCTAAGGTCATCAGTCCCCTAGAGCTTAAACCTAACTAACCTAAGGACATCACACACACCGATGCCCGAGGCGTATTAAGAAAGAACTATGAAAATAGGAGCTATTTAAACGGATCTCTGCTGGAAGTATTGTGTCTTGAAAAAAAATTAATTCTTCAAAGACTCTTCTAAGATTTTCTGCATTTCTTTTTTACAGTGTATGGGGATTATTTACCATGTATTTGTTCATCTTTAGAATCTGGAATGGGGACGGTCCACTCTTCGTTCTGTCACCCCAAGAAGTAATTTATCAAGAAACTAATCTGAGTTTCGGGAGTTGAGTATGGAGCAAATGAAGGCAATGACGAAACAAGTCCACTTCATGGAAAAACTGCTCACGCTGACGCGATGGAGGTAGACTGAGAGCGACAGAACTCTCAACAAATACACTCTGTCAGCTTTATAGCTTCGTCATTGTAATTTGTCCTTTGTATAGGCAATTCAGACATCTTTGCCTACTTGCAGGGGAAATTTGTGACCTTGCCCGGGATATGATACCAAAGATTCGCTGAATCGAGCTCCAAGATAACCCATCCGACAGTTGATCAATTGTCTCTCGACGGTCTGTGAACACAAGTTCTCGAACTTTTTCCTTATGGTCGTCGATTCGACGTCCAGAATGAGGTTTGTCATCAATCGACATGTTGCCATTTTTAAATAGAGCAAACCACTCATACACTTGAGTTTTTTCCCACAGTGTCAACCTTGGTAAGCTCTTTTCAACGTTAAAACAATTTCAGCAGCATTTTTACCGAAACGAAAACAAAATTTCACGCTTGCATGTTGTTTCCTTAAACCTGCCATCATAACAAGAACAAAACAACGCTAGCAAAAAACAATCACTGCTGGTGGACAGAACAAGCCTGGTCGACAACAGAGGCGGAACCGAACTGTCAATGAGTTGCGCTAGACACGCCTAGCGGCAGACATGTATACTACACAAGCTCTGCCCACGGAAATGTTATTCCGTTTCTTTTTTTTCTTTTGGTATCCCCCTGTTTTGTCAAAGACAGTGTAGTAAGGTGAAAAGCACTCTCGCAGTTTAAAATAAATTACTACGATTAATTAATGTTTTACACTTCGAGGATAAATACTTTCTAATTAACTCTATATGTGGTACATTCGTTATACGTCATTCGTTCATTCCTCAAATTGGCAGTATTGTACCCATTCGAATATTTACAATATTTCATTTTAAAGAGAGGTGTGCAAATGCAGTGTCTAACGACTCGGAAAGTAAGTGCTACAACTTCTTTGACTTACATCACTGGTAGAAGTCACATGACAGCCGGGTAGCAGCTTTCAGGACCTACAGTGTTTCAAAGCCACCAGTGTGCTATTTTAAATGGTTTCTAACGCTTTACCTACCAAACCAAAGTGAGACCCCCAGAAGATGTAGTCGTTCACATCGACGGGTATGATTGGAGTTACAACTCTGTGTGACAGGTAGAACGGCCACCAGAATCGTCACTAGCCCTGGTAGGGTGTACCTGTGCGCCCCATTCTTGCAATGTTTTTCCGGAGGTACAAAGTTGTTACTCGTACCGTCATGATGTGGAGAGCCATCGGCTATAGCTACAGAGCACGGCTGGCAAGCAGTGAGGGAAGTCTGACAGCGCTCCGATGTGTCACGGGCCACTTGCGTCCTCGTATGTTAGCTGTCATGGGACAGTATCGTGGTGCAGTACTTCAACAGGACGATGCTCGTCCACACACAACATGTGTCTCTCTGAACTGTATACACTACTGTCCATTACAATAGCTACACCACGAAGATGACGTGCTAAGGACTCGAAATTTAACAGACAGGAAGAAGATGCTGTGATTTGCAAATGATTAGCTTTTCAGAGTATTCACACACGGTTAGCGCCGATGGTGACAACTACAACGCGCTGACATCGGGAAAGTTTCCAAGCGATTTCTCATACACAAACTGCAGTTGACAAGCTTTGCCTGGCGAAACGTTGTTGTGATGCCACTTGTAAGGAAAAGACTACCATCACGTTTCCGACTTTGATAAAGATCGCATTGTAGTCTATCGCGATTGCGGTTTATCGTATCGCTACATTGGTGCTCGCGTTGGTCGAGATCCAATGACTGTTAGCACAATATGGAATCGGCGGGTTCAGGAGGGTAATACGGAACGCCACGCTAGATCCCAAGGGTCTCGTATCACTAGCAGTCGAGATGACAGGCACCTTATCCGCATGCCTGTAACGGATCGTGCAGCCACGTCTCGATCTCTGAGTCAACAGATGGGGACGTTTGTAAGACAACAACCATCTGCACCAACAGTTCGACGACGTTTGCAGCAGCATGCACTATTAGGTGGAAGAACATGGCTGCGGTTACCGTTGACGCTGCATCACAGCAGGAGCGCCTGCGATGGTGTACTCAACGACGAACCTGGGTGCACGTATCGCAAAACGTCATTTTTTCGGATGAATCCAGGTTCCGTTTACAGCATCATGATAGTCGCATCCGTGTTTGGCTACATCGCCGTGAACGCACGTTGGAAGGGTATATTCGTCATCGCCATAATGGTGCATAACCCGACGTGATGGCATGGGGTGCCATTGTTTACACGTCTCGGACACCTCTTGTTTGCATTGACGCCACTTTGAGCAGTGGACGTTACATTTCAAATGTGTTACGACCCGTGGGTCTACCCTTCAGTCGATCCCTGCGAAACCCTACATTTCAGCAGGATAATGCACGACCACATGTTGCAGGTCCTGTCCGGGCCTTTCTGGATACAGAAAATGTTCGACTGCTGTCCTGGCCAGCACATTCGCCAGATCTCTCACCAACTGAGAACGTCTGGTCAATGGTGGCCGAGCAACTGGCTCGTCACAATACGCCAGTCCCTACTATTGATGAATTGTGGTATCGTGTTGAAGCTGCATGGGCAGCTGTACCTGTACACGCCATCCAAGCTCTGTTTGACTCAATGCCCAGGCGTATGAAGGCCGTTATTACAGCGAGAGGTGGTTGTTCTGCGTACTGATTTCTCAGGATCTGTGCACCCAAACTGCGTGAAAATGTAATCAGTTCCAGTGTAATATATTTGTCGAATGAATACCTGTTTATCATCTGAATTTTTTTTTCTTTTTTTGTGTAGCAATTTTAATGACCAGTAGTGTACATCATGGTGAGTACTCCCGTGACCAGCAACATCCTCACATCTGTCTCCGGTAGAACGTGTGTGGGGGCAGCTAGTATGTCCAGAACGAAATTTTCACTCTGCACAGGAGTGTGCTCTGATATGAAACTTGCTGGCCCGTTAAGGCTGTGTGCCGGACCGAGAGTCGAGGTCGGGATCTTTGCCTTTGATGGGAAAGTGCTCGCGTCTCGGTCCGACACATTACTTTAATCTGCAAGAAAATATTCAGCTAGTATGTCTTCTCAGTCTCAGTGCGAAGTAGACAGTATGTCATCTCGGTTTCAGTGCCAAGAAGCAGTATGTCAGGGACCAGTTACGACAGCTGTGGGCCAGCCTGCCTCACGGGGTGATACAACGGATTTATGACTGCCTTTGCGAGCGAATCAGTCTATGCTTCCAGATCAAAGAGGGTTCGCAATTTCCTACTGATAAATGGGCTCACACCAAGTTCTTTGTAAATTTGACTCGATATTACAAATCAGTGAAATAGTACACATCCCATCTCACCTCGAGTAGTTTCACTTCGTTTCCTCCTGCACCAGAGTCAGTACCGGGGACATCAATGACCAGTTACAACACTTGTGGATCAGCTTGCTTCAGGAGAGGATACAATTGTTTTATGACAGCGTTGTCAGCCGAATCAGTACATGCAGTTGTGTCAGAGTGGATGCAGCGTAAGACGGACGAGTGGATTATACTGCCAAGTTCTTCGTAAATTTAAGTCGATATCGTAATCACTATAATAACACCGCATACTGCTTGAACCTGTTAAGTTCCATTTCATTTCCTAATCTCCCTCAGGGTAGTGATGGCGGTTGTCGCTGAAACAACCTATTTTCGGTAATATCGATTTTTTTACACGACAATTTAAATTGACTGTTAAATACGCTAAAAATAACCGGTTTCTGAAATAAGTGATTTTGGTTTCTTTTATTCCTATTACATCTTGTGTAAACGTACAAATCGAAAAAAAGACTGAAAACTTTTGATTTTCTCATTTTCAAGACACACAGAATTAAACTATTAAATTAAATAAGAGAAAACTTAGCCAGTCCATCATTCGCAGCTCTCCTCGAAAAGTGATAAATGGCTGAACACTACAAAAAAATCACCAGTATTCTCTTACTGAATCTAGGGTTTCGAACCTCTGCTAAAACATTATGATGTTATCGGGGATCGCATCACTATTTGGACATTACGAATTGTCGGCGCTAAAATGTGAAAACAAAGGCTGAAAATTATACAGTGTACGCTTTCACGGCCAGTGTTGTCTTCAGTTGAAACTTCCGGGCTGAGAGACCATGGTCGATGTATAAAATTTCCACCGGAGGAGAAAAGAAGCCAGAAGTCCAGAGAAACAACGGCCATCTACTGGAAAAGTTCTCCTGCCGTTCATTAATAAAGTCACGGACCGTATCGGGAAAGTTCTGGACAAATATGGGATGAAACAATCTTCAGGCCCACCAAGAAGATTAAGGAATATTTAAGAATTGGAAAAGACGCCCCACACCCCATAGCAACACCTGGGGTATAGAAAATTCCATGCAGTTGTGGACAGCTATATATTGGAACAACGAAAAGAAGTGTAAACACCCGCTTAGCCACATAAAATAAACTGTCGCTTAGGACACATCGAAAAGTGGGCCGTAGCTGAGCATGTTTTTCGAGATGTGAATCACGAAATTAAATTTAATGAGACAAGCGTTCTAGCACGAACATCCCATTATCATGCGCGCATATATAGAGAAGCAATAGAGATTCACAAACACCTTAACATTTTTAATAGAAAAGAGGAAGTTTTAAAGTTAGACAAAGTATGGATGTCGACCTTGCGCCAGCAGAATGACAATCGATTACTCTTAATCGAGAATGATGACGCCTTACAAAGATCGGCATACGTCGGCATCAAGTGACGAATGATGGTTCCTTCTATGCGCTTTATAAATGCTAGAGTACCTGGAGCCTCAGTAGCAGTAGCCGGACAACCTCAGAAGGTGTCTCCCGCAGATGGAGACGAAACGTCAGGTGGAAATTTTATACATCGACCACGGTCTCTCAACCCGGAAGTTTCAACTGAAAAAAAGGCTGAAAACCTTTTTTTTGTGTTAATTTGTCCGTTTTAAAGGGGCACAAGCAGATAAAGAGATGAAACTTCCTGGCAGATTAAAACTATGTGCCGGACCGAGGAGACGAGGTACTGGCAAAAGTAAGACTGTGAGGACGGGGCGTGAGTCGTGCTTGGGTAGCTCAGTTGGTAGAACACTTGCCCGCGAAAGGCAAAGGTCCCGAGTTCGAGTCTCGGTCCGGCACAAAGTTTTAATCTGCCAGGAAGTTTCATATCAGCGCACACTCTGCTGCAGAGTGAAAATCTCATTCTGGATGAAAACATATTATGCAGGTAGAGGCAACAGATCAGCTACTTTCTATTTTCATAGTATGCAATGTATGAATTGTTAAGTTTTCACTTTATTACTGTCCTTTATTACTGTCCTTCCTCCTTCATTATTCCATTGAACTGACAGACAAATCTTTAATCTTTTAAAGAAAATTAAGCACTGTCCTTCATTATTAGGTCGTTTCGTAAAAATGATTAGGATTATCGCGTAAGACTACCCGCAGTTCCGATTTTCTATAACAACCCAATATTTCAAACGAATGCAAATATTTCGAGCAAAAAGTGCTCTTTTACAAAAATAATGTTTATTTAAAACCAAAAGATTAATACTGCTGTAATGGCTAATTGATATTTCGATATTTTGCTTGGTTATTAGAAAAAGAATAAAAAGAACACCTGTTAAAGCTGAGACCAAACGAATACTGAAAAAATAGTGGTTATTGAGACCTAAATTACCGGTATCGGGTCTAACCGATGTTTTTTCGGATCCCTACTCCTTCGTGCTCCACTTATCTTGACAGACGGTGTATAACTTCCTTCGAGCATAGTCGCGCATCTACCTTCTAACAATACCACCACTTGCAAAGTAGGTTAGAAGTCAGATTAATGATGTTACTCACGCAGCATGTGTTCGCTTTATCGGGCAACCAAAAAGTTATTGACTGTAGATGGTATCGTCAGAATGGAAATAACGAAGTTACTGTAAAAAATGCATTAATTTTGGCACTTATTTTGAATGGATTCCCACATAGAATTCGTCGAAGTTGTTATGGCTCATCTTGTTGATTCTTTGACAGCTCGAAAGTCCAGTTCTGTATTTTAGCAATATTTGAAGACCTACCAAATGTGCTTTTCAGGAAATTCTTAAAGATCAAACAATTCCAGATCAGAACAATGGTATGGTAGAAATAATTTCTGACTTGATCCACATTTTTATTAAACTTCTTGTAAATTCACATATACTTCTTCGTAATTGTCACATCACCAAGAAAACAGTTTTGTATCAATCTTCATATTTTTACAATGAAATGAACACCCTTAGCTGCCTACAGGCGTTGACATACGTCAACGGGGACAGATGAAAAAGTGTGAGCCGACGGGGACTCGAACCCGGGATCTCCTGCTTGCATGGCAGACGCTCTATCCATCTGAGGACACAGAGGATAGCGTGACCGCAGGGATTTATCTCTGGCACGCCTCCCGCGAAACCCACATTCTCAACGTATTGTCCCGCACTACATTCGTTGTGCCCCCGTCCATTATACACATTACTCGCGGCGCGTTGCCGATTCCCGTATGAGTTCGGGCACTGTTTGTGCATTCGCACAGAAGATGAAGATGGTCAACTGGCAGGTGAGCCTTAACTATATAAAGATACTAAGATGGTCAAGTGGCCGGTGAGGCTGAACTGTATATATATATATATATATATATACTAAGATGGTATCTGTTCTTTCGGACATGTCCGAAAGAACAGATACCATCTTAGTATATACTTCATATATTTAATTTCCGCTTTAACCAAACACAAGTCTTGACTGTTCTGTTACAAAGTGAAATAACAACTTAACTTCTGCAAAGTTAAACAAAGACTGCTCTGTGGGCATTCGCGCCAATACGGTTACAAGTAACTAAAAGATAGCCCGCATTTCGTGGTTCTGCGGTAGCGTTCTCGCTTCCCACGCCCTGGTTCCCGGGTTCGATTCCCGGCGGGGTCAGGGATTCTCTCTGCCTCGTGATGACTGGGTGTTGTGTGACGTCCCATAGTGCTCAGAGCCATTTGAACTATTTGAACTCAAAGATTATGACAGTCTCACAGACATGAATACACACAATTGTAATATATCGATACATCGGAGTACCTATACATTAATAAAACCAAATGTGAATATTGTCACAAAAATATGTCTGTTTTTTGTTGTTGTGGTCTTCAGTCCTGAGCCTGGTTTGATGCAGCTTTCCATGCTACTCTATCCTGTGCAAGTTTCTTCATCTCACAGTACCTACTGCAGCCTACATCCTTCTGAATCTGCTTAGTGTATTCATCTCTTGGTCTCCCTCAACGATTTTTACCCTCCACGCTGCCCTCCAATACTAAATTGGTGATCCCTCGATGTCTCAGAACATGTCCTACCAACCGATCCCTCCTTCTATTCGAGTTGTGCCACAAGTTCCTCTTCTCCCCTGTTCTATTCAATACCTCCTCATTAGTTATGTGATCCACCCATCTAATCTTCAGCATTCTTCTTTAACACGACAATTCGAAAGCTTCCATTCTCTTCTTGTCCAAAATATTTATCGCCCACGTTTCACTTTCATACACGCTACACTCCATACAAATATTTTCAGAAGTGACTTCCTGACATTTATATCTATACTCGATGTTAGCAAATTTTTCTTCTTCAGATACGTTTTCTTTGGCATTCCAAGTCTACATTTTATATTTTCTCTACTTCGAGCATTATCAGTTATTTTCCTTCCCAAATAGCAAAACTCCTTTACTACTTTAAGTGCCTCATTTCCTAATCTAATTCCCTCAGCATCACCCGACTTAATTCGACTACATTCCATTATCCTCGATTTGCTTTTGTTGGTGTTCATCTTATACCCTCCTTTCAAGACACTGTCCATTCCGTTCAACTGCTCTTCCAGGTCCTTTGCTGTGTCTGACACAATTACAATGTCATCAGCGAACCCCAAGTTTTAATTTCTTCTGTTGTTACTGTTACTTCGCAGAAAAGTAGTACGATATTACTGGTATCGAGCACTGGCGTTGGAGTGCCGTAATGGCCACGTAAATAAAGAACCATTACAACCTGCAGCCTTGTACTTCTCATCGTTTCTCATGGTTCCCTCCAATAAAAGTCTTAGAAATCGCATAACGATTTGATCGAGACGCTACTTGCGTGTCTCCCTCTCCCCAAACAACCCCGTTTCCCCTCCCTTCTCCGCATCTCGTGTTCTCGCTCGCACCTGCATGCACGCGAAGCCCCGCCGTACACAGCCGTTCCAATAACCGGTATAGGCTGCACACTCAATTAACGTAGGAGTACCGCTAAAAGGATATACGTGGGGCCGAGTCAGCGCCGCCGCCAATTAGGCTGTTCAGATTGGACGCCGCCGACCGGCGGCTGCGGGCGTCGTCCTGCCCTAGGCCCGCGGGCCCGCACTCGCCGGCTTCATTAGGCGCGGCTGCTTACGCGAGGGGGGTGGTGTGGGGGCGGGCAGGTGTTGCCGGCCGGCGGCGGCTAATGTGATTACCTCGGCCGCGGTGGCTGCAGCCGGCGGAGCGCGGAAGCGCAGCCGCCTTCCCCCGTACGGAGCGGCTCTGAGCTGCGATTCCGTCAGGTAGAACCGCCATAACAGTTTGGACGACTCGACGCGCGAAAACTGTCCCCGAGTTCGCAGACGTAACCTGGACTCGGAGAATTGCACCTATGAAAACTTAACTTATTTGCTTTTATTGCCACTTTGGCTCTCACTAACTTAGATCGAAAAACTGCGAAATCTGAGCCGCAGAACTGAGCGAAAGGAGAAAGTAAAAAAAAAAAAAAAAAAAAAGAAAAAGAAAAACCTCCCGCTAGTATGGACCTCTGTGGCCCTCGAGCAGCTGCCACTGGTTGGTAAAACAGTTTCGAATTCCTCCTCGGAAGGCGGTAGAGATTTTTAATGCGACGATTTTCTATGTTTCCTTGATGCAGCGGACGTTCCTAAAGTAACTTCCGTCATTGTTTTTCACACGGAAACTGAGCCGTGGCGGCTCATATCGATAGTGCCACTCTGGTTGTTTATCTTTCGTGCCACGGTTAGGGCGTTAAGCAGCGCCCTCTGGGGCCTACACGAGGAGTAACGAGGCGAGGTCCTGTAGGGGTGTGTGCTCCGGGACGTGGTGGAAGACGGTTGTCGGGTGACGCAGCGAGTGTGGGGCCGGACCTATCACATGGAGATATACAAGTTGGCTCTCAACGGAAAGCGTCTTAGCAAGCGGCGGGAAGCGGGCGTCCTGTAATTTGTGTGAAGGAGTAACGATTTTTGCATTGATGTCCCAGTGGTTCACGAGAGTTGCGATGGCTGCTTTCGGAGAAGAGAACTGGTAAGAGCTTGTGTCTACGCTCTTTTCCGTACGATCTTGCTGCCTGCCGTTATAAACGGGTGAAAATCAGGCTCTGGTATTGACCATACGGGAACTGGTGATGTAAAATTACATTTGTGAGTCTCACTTGTACTGTGACAAAAAATATGGTTCAAATTTCTCTGAACACTATGGGACTTAACATCCATAGTCATCAGCCCCATAGAACTTAGAACTACTTAAACCTAACAAACCTAAGGATAGCACACCACACCCAGTCATCACGAGGCAGAGAAAATGCCTGACCCCGCCAGGAATCGAACCCGGGAACCCGCGCGTGGGAAGCGAGAACGCTACCGCACGACCACGAGCTGCGGACTATACTGTGACAATGTAGAGGAGATAACTGTGGTAGTTTCAATAGGTCTGGTTCTTTGCTGTGCAACTAAGGGAGTCAGTTATTTGGGGTAACTGAGGGAGCACCATTGTGTTGGTCTAAATGATAGATTCTCCACGTTTTGTCTATGGCTTTGCGATTCGAAATCGTGGGTGGGTCCACGTGTGAGTAATTCGCTATTGTATTGATGGTTATGTTGTAAAGGCTGTTCTCTGGTGTGTTAAATCAGGCGCTGATTTGTAGCCAATCTAAGCAGAAGTTACCATTGCTACTTGCTTATGTTCTACTGTCCTTATGATTGGCGTTGTTTGTCTTTTGATTGTGGGTGTTTTCACGTTTAAAAAGAAAATTACGGCTACTATTCATAAGGGTTGTCTAGTAAGGAAATTGCTTAAGCTTTTATCATATGCTGGTCTGTTCGTCTCTCACATTGGCTTCCTATGGAGTAACTGAAAGAATGTGTATGGTGGTTCAAGATTGTAGGCTGACTAGTATCTGAACTGCTGCTGAGATTAACGGCGAGATCAGCATTCCGCAAACCCGCACGCTGCGCGTGGTACAATGTTACGCTGCTGGGGAGCCGGCTCTCTGTTCTTGAATTTTGTAAGGATACGTGACGAGTGCATCGCTGTAGTTCTTCGCGTGCTAAATTGCGGGGTGTCGGTGCCGTCCCAGGGCTAGACTTGTGATCAACGTTATGTTGAAAGGGAATTAACTGTACCAAACTTGAGAGAGCTTTTAGTTTGTTTTAGGTCTGTACATGGAATGATGTATTTATTTTGTCGATTGTGGCAATAACTTCCTGTGTGGGGAGATCCTGTGAGGGACTTGTATTGTACTGTTGCAGTGCAGCCCATCTGAAACATGCTGCTTAAAACTTGGGACTGCAGCTCTCTGATGTTATATACTACTGTTTAATTTTAAATTTCTTGGATGTAATATGGTTGTTGAGGGTTATGTGATTAATTTTGATCGCCGGTTCCTTAAAGGAAGTATTTCGTTTTAAAATATGTGCTCGGTTAGAGCCTATTTAAATATGATTTTAACTCAACATTCAAATTTTCTAGTCTTGCTTTCTTAAAAGGCTTTCAGTTAAATGATTGCTATTTGCCTGTTTAAATGTTTGAGTGACTTAAAGGAAAAGAGTATTATTTTGTAATTTGTACTGATTGTTCCTTTTGGGTAATATCTTACTTACGTGTTCAATAAATGAGTGTCTAGTCAATGGTGATGCACTGTTCTATTGCTAGCCTACCCCTTCCACTCCACAGCCTATTCAGCTGCTTTGTGTCGCAATTGTGTTCTGAATACCCCTCTGACCTGACACCTCAGGAATTTTATTGCTTGCCAAAAACAAATACTCCACTGAAGTATACACCTTGCACTATTTTTCTACAAAGTTCCCCCCGACATTGGATCTTGCCGCATAGCGCGGTGAATAAAACAGTCTGGTAAAACTCGGTGCCCAGAGATGCAAAGAATTATCACATATCCTGTTCCACCACAGCATTGGTTTGGAAGTGACATCCCGAAGGTACGGCTTTCAGTGCAAGATACAGGTGAAAATCCGATGGGACATAAAAACCAGTGACCAACTGTTTGACGAGGCATGAATTCTTCATTTAACACGTAGTGTAGGCGTTCATGTCTGGAACCGCGTGACCGCTACAGTCGCAGGTTCGAATCCTGCCTCGGGCATGGATGTGTGTGATGTCATTAGGTTAGTTAGGTTTAAATAGTTCTAAGTTCTAGGGGACTGATGATCTCAGAAGTTAAGTTCCCTAGTGCTCAGAGCCATTCGAACTATTAGGCGTTCATGGATGACGTCCCACGTGCCCATTCATACAAGGTAACAGCACGCACCTCCATTGGCGACAATGTTGTCAGTATACATCAGTCTGCAAATCGTGATGTATACTCGAATAACCTCGGGCACACCGGTCTGCTGCTACTCTTCTCGGCGCTTTGCGCATGCGTCATTCCTCATCCGCTGACGCCCCTACTGTTGAACAAGAGCGGGCGTGGACTGGTATCGCGTTCCTTGTGTCACCTTCCCTTTCAAAAACAATGCGATACATTCTTTCGCCAAGTCCCTTGTACATAGCGAACGTCAAATAGAATAAGGGAAAAAAAGTATCAAATATTTTTGTGAGGATTACACTAATTTTATTTTTTCTTCCGTTTCTGTTCCGGCTGAGTTAGAAAATTTTAATTTGTGTGTCTCTCAACTTTACGGTTATCAGCGCCCGTAGAAATTCCCAACCTTTGCTCAGTTCAGTATCGCCATTTACATTAATGATGGTGAAACGATGAGGACAACTCAAGCACCTAGTCGTCTCGACGCAGGCGAAAAATCCCTGACCCCGCCGGGAATCGAACAAGGGACACCTTGCTTGGGAAGCGAGAAAGCGACCTTGAGACCTCGAGCTGCGGACTTTTACTTTGTGACGACCAGTTTCGGACTGCTTTGTACACTTTGAAACCATAGCCTTCGTTGTAAATGTTGACATACATTTCTACCAGTGCATACATATACAACTGCCATAACTGGTATTTTTACGCTTGTACAAAATAGTAATGCTTTTTGAGAATCCAGTAGCTTGCCTAAGACAAGTAGTGTAAGCTCCCTCCATAAGCACATGGTGCACATGGTACTAGAGGGCGGCGAAGAGGACTTAAACTGTAGGCGAGGATAGAGAATGCAATACATCCAACGAAAAACTGAGGACGTTCAGTGGAAGTGGCATTCTGAGACATTTTGGCGCAGCAGCGGATGTAGTGGGAGCAATATCAAACTGAGGACTGATCACTCATAGAAGAAGAAGATCTTAAAATAAATTTTTCCCAGTATATGGTTCCACCTCCATGTCGTTTTATAGGCCAATGTTTCGGTCGAATTAGCAAGCGGTCATCATCATGGTAGTACTTGTAATAGTTGGCGAAAACTTGGTCAACAAACCAACATGAAAGAGCCGTGAAGTATATGGGAGACTTTTATTCACGATGACATGTCTACTAATGGGACAATAAGAAGATCTAATAGGCGTTTGGACGTTTCTGTAGACCTATATAGAGGAAACTGAGACGAACAAACGGGTTAGAACAGATAGCTGTGTATTTCTTATACTTTCTAACGGTTTTGTGGACTACATTGTGAAGGAGTGGAAAGGCGCAAGTAACACTCGAATTCTGTCGGGGTACTTACACAAGCTAACCCTCTATTACATGTCGACGACACGGTCATTACACAATAAACATGCAAAGATGAGTATGCATACTGGACTTCCAAAAATAAAGTATAAATTCACAAATTACGTTTTTGTGTAAGGGACCTCTACTATCAAAATAAGTGCCAACGGAAAAGTGTCCGACTCCAAACGTCTTTTATGAATTTGAATTGTTAGAAAAATACTGTCGCCAAATCACACTACATTACTTCGTTCAAACAGATTTTGCAAAATAAGTGTCATTCCGACTCTGATATACGGAAGCCAAACCAGGACACCAACCAAAAGGGAAACATCGACGGTGCCGTTCACTGAAATGGTGTTCCTTCGAGCGGCCGAAGGATCTTCTCTGGAAAACAGTACCGTAAATAGTGATATACTTGAGGAGTTAACGGTATATAGTGTCCAGAGTGCGTCAGGACGAACAGGAAACGCAGGAGTAATCATCTAACAAATATGTCGGCAGGCTGGCTCCCGTTGAAAACGTGGAAAGGTACCTAAACATAAGGAGAAGGGCCCCTGAAAAATCGAGAAAACGGTGTGAACCGCGACATGCTTATTGGCCTAAACGTTGAATGAAACTGGTATTGCTGTTGCCGATGATGATGGTAAAATACGTGAGTCGAATTTATTTTCCTTAAAACTTAGCCGTTTACCGATGACAATAGGATCCAGTCAGAGACATCAAAGGATATGGGAGATCATGTGAACGGAATGGGTAGTGTCCTGAAAAGAGAATATGAGATGAATACGAACAAAAGGAAAACTTGGATAATGGAATGTATTCCAGTTAAACCAGTTGATCCAGATAGTATTACTTGAGGAAATGAGACACTAAAACAAATCGGTGAGTTTTCCTACTTATGCAACAAAATAACTGACGATGGTCGAAGTCGAGAGCATATAACATGCACAATGTCAGCGGCAAGGAAAGCGTTTCTGAAAAAGGATAATTTGTTCTAATTGAATATAAAAGTAAGTGTTATTGGAAGTATTTTCTAAATGTATTGGTATGTAGACGTGCGTTTTAAGCAGTTCAGACTAATAATAAAAGCTTCTTAAATGTACTCTACAGCAGAGCGTTGAATGTTACATAGGTAGTTCGACTAACTAATGAGGAAGTAAAGAATGAATGTAATTGGGGAAGAAAGGTGTGGCACAGCTTGACCAAAAGAAAAGAGAGCTTATAGGAAACATTTTTAAGCTATCAGGGGATCGTGTTTGGTAACAGATGTAAGTTTGAAGAGCTAAAATTGTAGAGGGAGACCAAGGGCTGAATACAGTGAGCAGGCGCCAATGGATGTAATTTGCAGAAGCCATGCAGAGACGAATAAGATAAGTCTATGATCTAAAGACCACAACAGTTATAGCACTTATACGGAAAATTTACAGACACAAGTTCGAACGCAATAAATTATCTTCAAACTTCATCTCCGATTCGTCAGTATCTAGCACGAAAAGAGAATCACACGAGTGTTTATTACTAAGAAATGCAAAGATATTGATAACTCATGCGCCGGCCGGTGTGACCGAGCGGTTCTAGGCGCTTCAGTCTTTGACTGCGCGACCTCTCCAGTCGCAGGTTCGAATCCCGCCTCGGGCAGGGATGGGAGTGGTGTTCTTCGGTTAATTAGGTTTAAGTAGTTCTAAGTTCTGGGGGACGACCTCAGAAGCCATTTGATAACTCATGCCAGAAGTAAAATTAAACAGAAACGCCGAAGGTAGCGTAACGTATAACAACATACAGTGACAGCAACGCTTCGGTAGCAGGTGCATTAAACACAGCTGGTTTGCAACAAGTGCTGACCACAGGGCACAGCGGAAAGGATGTAAGTCTGTCAGCTCAGTCTGTTAACGGAAGAGGTTTTGTACCGTCGCTCATCACCAGAGAGACAGCGACAATGGACGAGGGGGCGCCCTGCCACCAGGCAACAAGATGAATGGCCTCTTTTACGGAGTCCAGGCTCTCGCCGATGGAAAAACACAGAGGCGAAACACTTCACTCCTTCCAGACGCGTGTCCTTGCTGCAGCGGTTTTTGAAGCATTCTTGAATTTGCACTTTTTCAAATATTTTGCTCGGCTGTGAGTAGAGTATATATACATAATATGCAAGTGAGTTTGGTATTCATTTAATCGTAATGCACCGTAGATCCCTCGAACAAAAAAATCATTTCCTAGTGGTCTACAAGAAAGGTAGCAGAAATCCCCAAAGTTAGTATACATTGTCTTTGGCGTCGATCTGCTGCAGTTTGTTAAAACGTAGTGAGCTGAGTCTTAAAGAGGTACCTGCACGCAGAGTGACAATCTCCGTGGCAACCAGTACGCATTCCGAAAACATCGGTCGTGCGGATATAGGCTGCCGATTTTCTCAGATGACAGCCTGAAAATCATGACAGTTAGGTAGATGTCGCATTACTTTACTTATAAAATGGTTTTGACTCAATATTGTAATGTATATGCAACAAATATGTGAGTTCCTGCAACAAATATGTATATGTCAGTGAAAATGGCCTCGATGAGCAACCTGACCTATCAGTAAACGGAATCTAACCTGCACCTGCGCATGTTCAAAAATGGCTCTGAGCACTATGGGACTTAACTACTCTGGTCGTCAGTCCCCTAGAACTTGGAACTACTTAAACCTAACTAACCTAAAGACATCACACACATCCATGCCCGAGGCAGGATTCAAACCTGCGACCGTAGCAGCAGTGTCAGTTTCTCTGTCATTTAAGCCCTCAACAGATCGTTACATGAAAAACTTAATACAACCACTTGGATAAGCTATCTGACTGAGTATTTGAATATGAAAAACTACAGGAACAAATGAATCAGTAACAATGAATACATAAGCTATCTGTGATTTTGAACAAGAATTTTCAAGTGATACAGAATCTGACGTGTGCTACGGAATTTACTGGGTTAGAGTACATGACGTGTTGTGGTGTGTCAGTATCTCTGTTTTGACCCTACGTTTTGCACTCACTTCTTTAGATGACTGCCGTTTTCCATGTGATTTGCAGTAATTTGCAGTAATTTGCAGCAGCATGCAGCAGCAGCGGTTAAAGCTTATTTATTGTTACTAAGAATGAATTTAATAAAAAGGAGTGTGCTTGGGTCCTATTAACTACTAAATAATTTATGAGAAGACATTTCATGAATAAAGTCTATTTAAAAACTTCAGAAATGAATAAATATTAATAATGACAATGACATAGGTGTCAATAATAGCTAAGTGCCAGATTAACAATTATTTCAATTTCACTGTTACATTAACAATTAATAACCACAGTGTTTATTTATTAATTAGATGTGCAGAATAATAATTATTATTTCGAGGATAAGGAGGCTTCTTTCACCGAGAAGCCTGAGCCTGCAGTTGCTTTTGCGCTATGCTTGCGAATTTAACCTTGAATTCCATCTTCAAGCGCCGGCCTGAGTGACCGAGCTGTTCTAGGCGCTACAGTCTGGAACCGCGTGACCGCTACGGTCGCAGGTTCGAATCCTGCCTCGGGCATGGATGTGTGGGATGTCCTTAGGTTAGTTAGGTTTAAGTAGTTCTAAGTTTTCGGGGACTGATAACCACAACAGTTAAGTCCCACAACGCTCAGAGCCATTTGAACCCTCTTGAAGCGTCTGTAAGCCACCTGAATGTCTCCTGGCTATATAAGTGAAATTCGTCCTGGAGTGTGGTAAGATTTGCCGTCACCGACGTGGGGACAGCGTGACACATCAACTGTCTCCGAGCTCTCGACCGACAATACTACTTCCACTCTCACAGACAGACCTCGTCTCACAATAATGCTTAGAATCGCGCTCCCATGTTTCGCCCTCAGCTTTTTACTATCGATATCTGAGTGCTTACATAATGCAAAGAATAGCGTTGGGTGGGCTGTATTGTTTTCAATGTAATGGAGAGTTCTGACACACTCCTTAAAGTATTACACCAAATGACATTTGTGACTGGAATGAACTTTCGTTAACAGGGAGGACGCAATATGCTGTCTTATACTGCCCGTCCAGAACGTTCCAAGACTGATTTTACTTCTTGCGTATAAGCGAGGCAGCGGAGTGACTACGGTGACGTTTTGAAGAAACAACTGTAAACAACAGCTATGCATTCGACACGTCAGTTGTGGGCAGGCAGTGTTAAGCTTTTGAGGTACGACTGTACTGTATCAATGTTGTTACGTTACAAATCGCAACAGAGCAACACCTCTAAATACGGCATTTAAGGACATCCCCCAGAACGTTCTGAAGAAGAAAAAAATGTGTGCAAAGTTTTTTTACACACACCTTGACGCCCGAACAAAAACAAAGACATTTGGCACCTGCCGTGAGATGATTTAAATGAAAAATGCGTACAAACATTTTCTGGAAAAGTTCGTCTGTTATCAACACTAACCTGGCACGAAGCGACACAGTGCAGAAATTTACATGAAGGGTCAACACACGGACGACGTAACCGATATTCAAGTCAATGTGATTCACGAGTTGACCAACATCCGAAAGGAAGACTTTTTCTGATAGTTTCATGGGGATGCATGAACGTTCTGTGCATTGTAATCAAATGGGGCAAGACTTTGTAGAACAGCACAAGCATTAAAACTGCTCTATTAACTTTTCTCTGTTTGTTATCAATCCAGTCTTTAACCGTTTTGGTTCAAAAATGGCTCTGAGCGCTATCGGACTTAACATCTGAGGTCATCAATCCCTAGAACGTCGAACTACTTAAACCTAACTAAACTGTCATCACTCACATTAATGCCCGAGGCAGGATTCGAATCTGCGACCGTAGCGATCGTGCGGTTCCAGACTGTAGCGCCTAGAACCGCTCGGCCACCTCGGCCGGCTAACCGTTTTGGACAGCCGGGTAGGTGAATTTTCATGGACAGACGTAAAGTAATTTGGGTGCGCTCCAAGGAAGTGCTGGACCTATGGATGTTCAAATTCTGTACTATTGATTTGGCATACATTAATAAGAGCAGTCTCAAGAGTTTTCATAAACGATGTCATTATCCTTAGTGAAGTTACGACTGTAAAACAAAAAAGGAAAACAATCAAACTTACACGCAGGTCTTGACAAGTTCTCAAAGTGATGCATAAATTGATCACTGGATTTAAATCTGCAGAAATGTGAAATCCTGAATTCGTAAAACGAAAACAGTAATGCCCAAAGACTACAACATCAATGAGCCACATTATTAAACATTCAGTTCACTGAAATATCTGGGTGTAACAAATTGTATTCTAGTGACATGAAATGGCTGTTGCGTAGCTAAAGGAGGTGGCAGATTTCGATTCGTGGGTAAGACAGTGGGAAAATCCATTAGCCTACGAAGGAGACAGCTTACAAACACTTGCGAGAGGCATCCAAGATTATTGCTCATGTCTGTAGAATTCATAAAATTTGGACTGCCAGAGAATATTGAACATATGCAAAGGCGGGCAAGATGTATAGTGACAGGTTTGTTTGATCCATGTGAGAGCGCCACAGAGATGCTGCGACATCTGAACTGGCAGACACTTGAAGATGGATGAGCACTATACCGAGAAAGTCTACTTACAAAGTTTCGAGAACCATCACTAAGTGAGGAATGTGTGATAGTACTGTAACCCTCCACACAGAGGAGCGTACGACATTAATTAAAACGCTCACGGAAGAGTTTAAGCAATCATTCTTCCCGCGCTCCATACGTGAATGTAACAGGAAGAAATCCTAATAACTGGCACAATGAGAACTGTCTCAAGTGTAAAAAATGAAATAATGTGACACTCTTTTTTTTCCACGAAGATGACATGCTACAGATGCGAAATTTAACCGACAGGAAGAAGATGCTGTTATATGCAAATGATTAGCTTTTCATATCATTCACACATAAAGAAGGTTTCCAACCGATTTCTCATACACAAACAGCAGTTGACCGGCGTTGGCTGGTGAAACGTTGTTGTGATGCCTCGTGTAAGGAGGAGAAATGCGCCTTGTTCGAGATCCAATGACTGTTAGCAGAATATGGAGTCGGTTGGTTCAGGACGGTAATAAGGAACGCCGTGCTGGATCCAACGACCTCATATCACTAGCAGGCGAGATGACAGGCATGTTATCCGCATGGTTGTAACGGATCGTCAGCCACGTCTCGATCCCTAAGTCAACAGATGGGGACGTTTGCAAGACAACAACCATCTGCACGGACAGTTCTACGACGTTTGCAACAGCATGGACTATCAGCTCGGAGACCATGGCTCCAGTTATCCATGACGCTGCATCACAGACAGGAGCGCCTGCGATGGTGTACTCAACGACGAACCTAGGTGCTCGTATGGCAAAACGTCATTTTTTCAGATGAATCCAGGTTCTGTTTGCAGGACCATTATGGTTGCATCCGTGTTTGGTGACATCGCGGTGAACGCACATTGGAAGTGTGTATTCGTCATCGCCATACTGGCCTATCACCCGGCGTGATGGTATGGGGTGCCATTGGTTACACGTCTCGGTCACCTCTTGTTCGCATTGACGGCACTTTGAAAAGTGTACGTTACATTACAGATGTGTTACGACCCGTGGCTCTACCCTTCATTCGATCCCTACAAAACCCTACATTTCAGCAGAATAAAGCAAGACCACATGTTGCAGGTCTTGTACGGGCATTTCTGGATACAGGAAATGTTCGACTGCTGCCCTGGCCAGCACATTCTGCAGATCGCTCAGCAATTGGAAACGTCTGGTCAATGGTCGCCGAGGAACTGGCTCGTCACAATACGCCATTCACTACTCTTGATGAACTGTGGTATCGTGTTGAAGCTGCATGGGCAGCTGTACCTGTACACGCCATCCAAGCTCTGTATGACTCAATGCCCAGGCGTATCAAGGCCTTATTACGGCGAGAGGTTGTTGTTCTGGGTAGTGAGTTCTCAGGATCTATGCACCAAAATTGCGTGAAAATGTAATCACATGTCAGTTCTAGTATAAGATATTTGTCCAATGAATTCCCGTTTATCAACAGCATTTTTTCTTTGTGTAGCAATTTTAATGGTCAGTAGTGTACATTGCTTGAAAGTAATCAGACCAATCGCGGATCGCGTCTTGGTATTTCACCACTGGATTCCGAGCACAAACTTCATATTTTTAATACGAGGTCAGATTCAGCTTTACCACCACTGTTTAAGGTGGAAAATAAAGTAAGACGGTTCATGATCATTCTTCTTCTCGAACAATGGTATGTTCATCAGCACCCACGGCCTAATACACTCACTAATCATTAAGCTATATCGATTTCATTTCTTTTACAGGAATTCACATTAATACTCATATTTTCTAATGTTTGGATGTAAATGCAATGCGCAGTGTTGTCGCTTCTGTGATGTGCCTTCCGACAGAAAACTTTTAATTCGTTCATACAGTGCATGCTAGTGAGCAGATTCATTTTCATACCTGCTACTGCTGATCGGCGAAGAATAAATTACATGTCAACTGCCATGCACTTCATAGTGGTTTGTAGGGTGTAGGTATAAATGTAGATCCAGGCTTCGGAAAACTGACAAAGAAGGCTCTAAATTTTATTTAGACAATGTGAAAAAAAATGGTACCAAGTTTATATGCAATTGTACTTCGTAGTTTGCTTCTTGCAAATCTTAAGGAAAATCATATGACGACGAAGGCCGTTACGAAAGAACAATGGGTGGAGAAAACTTGCAAGACATAAATATCTCGGTCTAGCATAATTTATTTCGAAAGGCTTCCGATGATCGTACTTCGAGACGCAAAATAAGACGGCTCCTTCACTCGTGTCGCACTGTATGGAGAAGACACGGTGATAGTCTGACGGGCCATGAACGTTCGACACCTACAAGACGATATTGAAGCTCGTATAACCTCCTGGACGCTGAAATAACGCCTGCCTTTCAACGGAGACAAAAGCGAGGCCATTATCACGAGCCGCCGGAACGCCCGTTAACCGGGTCATTCGTGAAGGAAGAGGTCAGTAGAAACAGTTCAATAAGCGGAATTTCTAATGGATGGCCAGTCACCGTTCCGTACAAATCATTGCTTCGGTCTCATTTCTGCACGTAATTATCCATGTAAGTAACAATCAAAATAATGTTAACTTGTTTCACATGACTTGTCATAATACTGACGTAGCGCTTGTTTGAAGCTGTGAAAATGACGTCACAAGCAACCAGAATAAAACCAGCAGACTAAGCTGTAGGTGAGGAGAGGTGTGATCAGTTTTAGAGTGGGTTGAGCTACTTAGACCAGTGATTCCGATACTTCCGTGTTGATAAGTAATACACTCCTGGAAATGGAAAAAAGAACACATTGACACCGGTGTGTCAGACCCACCATACTTGCTCCGGACACTGCGAGAGGGCTGTACAAGCAATGATCACACGCACGGCACAGCGGACACACCAGGAACCGCGGTGTTGGCCGTCGAATGGCGCTAGCTGCGCAGGATTTGTGCATCGCACCGCCACTTCGCAGCAAATTAGGGACACTGTTGCTCCTGGGGTATCGGCGAGGACCATTCGCAACCGTCTTCATGAAGCTGGGCTACGGTCCCGCACACCGTTAGGCCGTCTTCCGCTCACGCCCCAACATCGTGCAGCCCGCCTCCAGTGGTGTCGCGACAGGCGTGAATGGAGGGACGAATGGAGACGTGTCGTCTTCAGCGATGAGAGTCGCTTCTGCCTTGGTGCCAATGATGGTCGTATGCGTGTTTGGCGCCGTGCAGGTGAGCGCCACAATCAGGACTGCATACGACCGAGGCACACAGGGCCAACACCCGGCATCATGGTGTGGGGAGCGATCTCCTACACTGGCCGTACACCTCTGGTGATCGTCGAGGGGACACTGAATAGTGCACGGTACATCCAAACCGTCATCGAACCCATCGTTCTACTATTCCTAGACCGGCAAGGGAACTTGCTGTTCCAACAGGACAATGCACGTCAGCATGTATCCCGTGCCACCCAACGTGCTCTAGAAGGTGTAAGTCCACTACCCTGGCCAGCAAGATCTCCGGATCTGTCCCCCATTGAGCATGTTTGGGACTGGATGAAGCGTCGTCTCACGCGGTCTGCACGTCCAGCACGAACGCTGGTCCAACTGAGGCGCCAGGTGGAAATGGCATGGCAAGCCGTTCCACAGGACTACATCCAGCATCTCTACGATCGTCTCCATGGGAGAATAGCAGCCTGCATTGCTGCGAAAGGTGGATATACACTGTACTAGTGCCGACATTGTGCATGCTCTGTTGCCTGTGTCTATGTGCCTGTGGTTCTGTCAGTGGAATCATGTGATGTATCTGACCCCAGGAATGTGTCAATAAAGTTTCCTCTTCCTGGGACAATGAATTCACGGTGTTCTTATTTCAATTTCCAGGAGTGTATATTGGCAACACTGACTCATCCAGGTGCAATACACCTTTGTTTCTGAACTGCGCTATAATAAATAAACATTACGCAAAATTTTTGTTTGATATTTATAAAGCCAACATACCCTCAATGGTAAACTGGATCCATGGACCTGCATGCTTGGACAACCAACGACCACAATATAAGTATATCTACGAGAATTGTGGGTTTGAAAATCTGGTGACGGAGAGACATTTCTTGTAAAGCGAGCACGAAACGTATGTAAATTTTAATGTGTAGACAGGAACGGATGAAGCGGCACTGAAATGTATCGAAGAGAAAATAAATGTGTAGCACCCCTTGAATAGAGGATGGAATCGGTTGATTGGACACAGACACTGAAGTGTTTTATAAATTTTCTAAGGTGTTACAGGTAAGACTACATTTATTAAAAATGTCACAATTAATTTTCCGATTAATATACTATTTTCGTAAAGGAGAGCTTGTAATGGATCACGTCACCGGAATTAACTGCTGTAAGATATGTTTGCTGATCTGTTAATGTTTGCATTGGAAAAATGTGACTGGGATTTCGTACTGTTACTCTAGACATCTACATCTGCATTCATACTCAACAAGTCACCGGTGCATGGCGGAGGGTACCCTGTACCGCTACTAGTCATTTCCTTTCCTGGTCCACTCGCAAACACAGCTACAATCCTCCGTAAGAGCACTAGTTTCTTCATCTTCATGGTCCTTAGACGAGATGCATGCTGTCGGCAGTACACTTGATCTGCAGTCGGACTCATATTCCGGTCTTTTTAAATTCCGCTTTAGTGCTTTGCGATAAGGGCGTCGTCTTCCCACTTTCACATTCACCATAGGACTTTTCTCGAACGTGTAGTTTGCGAAGAAGCCTGTGAAGTGGTCCGTTATTAAAACTCATTCAAATTAATGGAAATGTAAACTTTATATTCACATTAATTGTGTGGAACCACTGGCTTTGAGGGAATGGCTCTGATCGCTATGGGACTTAACTTCTGATGTCATCAGTCCCCTAGAACTTACAACTAATTAAACCTAACTAACGTAAGGACATCACATACATCCATGCCCGAGGCAGGATTCGAACTTGCGACCGGACGCCGGCCGGCTTGGAGAGAATGTTTTACTGCAGTTGTAAATAATATATTCCTTTGCTGCTTATTGACGACTAATGTTCGTGTTCCCAATGGCACCTCCTTCTTCATGTCTACTGGAGATAATAAAATGTTTTTATACATGCCATTCCAAATAGCGGTCTTCGCTAAGCCATTGACTATTTCACTATAATTAATGCTAGAGTTTCCCTTGATCTATATAAATCTAATCTTTTGCCTGAGATCTTCGTATCATTGGTCGCTTTCACAATATCCGTTACCAGTGGGTAGTTTCCTTGAAGAGGGCTGGTGTCTGCATATTTTGGAGCAAGCTTCACAATTCGTTAAAATCAAACTTTTTGCACTGTGATATTCTCCAAGTAGGGTTGCAGTCTGCCAAAACTGCAGTTTTCTCGTTTTTGTGCATCACATAAGTGACGTAGTAAATGGTAAGATTACCGGTATTGTTGGTAACTTTGGTAGGGAAAGAGACAGAAGTCAGTGTGTGAGAGAGAAACCGACTTTTCTACGTTTTGTGTTTGTATTGCACATAATTAGCAGAGTACATCGTTCAGGATTGATTCAATGTGTATCCTGTATTATTACAAAACGTACATTGCCTTTTATAAGTAATACAAAGTTTTTGATCGCATAAGGTCTGCGCTCTTATGTAATCAAAGCAGTTACTTTTAATACAGTTACCGTTTAATTACACAAACATAAAAAGATCTATGTTATTATTGTTCTTTGTACTCAACAGAGCATTCTTCATTATCAAAACGAGTAGTTTCCTATTATTATCGATAAATCCGAAAGTTGTTTATGAATAACAATTGGAAATTTGTGGTAAGGTCATCGGTCCCTAAGCCTAAACACTACTTAATCTAACTGAAACTAAGTTACACCACACACACACACACACACACACACACACACACACACACACACACACATGCCCGAGGGAGGACACGAAGCTCCGACGGGGGTAGCCGCACGGACCGTAACAAGACGCCTAAGACCGCCGGGCTATGAATAACAGAGTCATGTTTTTTATAAGTTCCATGAAGTACTGAAGTGATATTCTATACAGTATTACAAATCACAGTGAATGAGAAGTCATAGATATCACAATAACAACTTCACAGAATCTAACTGCGATTTCAATCACAATTAGCAGTCGCAAGTAGCATTTCACATTCAACACCGTGTGCCATCTGTTGGCCGAATTTCGTACTGCTTTCTGTAAACTTGGTGTCCTGCTATGGATTTAGCTGCGATTTCAGGGACAAGTCGCAAGTAGCAACTAAAAACCGCAGTTAAACAGTCAACGCCGTGTGCCACCTTTTGGCGAATGCACGAACTACTATATCACTGCTACACTCTATGGAGTCTAACTGAGATTTCAGTGACAAGTCGCGACTATGTGTCGCAAATAGAAACTAAAAAGCGCAGTCAACGCCGTCGCCATCTGTTGGCCCAAGATCTAACTTCGCTCTTTCTCTGCGAATCACTATCGATTCAAACAACGATTTCTGTGACAAATCGCAATTAGAAGTCACAAGTAGCAATTAAAAAGCGCAGTTAACATTCTTTGCGTAGTGCCATCTGTTGATCGATGTTCTTACATTGTTATAAGAACCTTGTGCCTCACGAGATCGATATACTGTGTCTGCATACTATGACGACATGCACAGTCAGCACCAGTTATAATCGGTCAAACACAACTGTGATTATGAATGTATTATACCAGTAAGAAGCAACAGTGCCTTTTTCTCCTGAATATAACATTTAGATACAAGTAACCTGAAATTGTGTTTGTTTCTGCTTCCTATATGACAGTTGTGGTTAATACTCCATATGCCTACAGGACTTCGCAATGTGAACACAGCAGAACTCAGACGTCTGTGTAAGTGTAATGAAATGAAAAAAAAATATTATTGACTCTTATGAATGTCTCAGTTTTGTTCCGACACAGTTGAAGACTATGGAGAAAAATTTTATACCTGTCGGTCTACATGGTAACTCCACACACAAGAACTTTTGCCGACACTGCGACCACCTACACAAGTAAGCTTTTCCTGTGTTACCTTCAAGTATTGCACTTAAACTATTCCTGATTTAACTGGAAGATCCGTACCTCCCACTTTCCAATCAACAGCCTCAAAAAGAACACTCTAGACCTCGAGCTATGTTACAGGTATCACCACACCAAGATTGCGGGGAAGATTGGGGGGGGGGGGGGGGGACGGCATGTCACTCTCTAACAAGTATTAACCAAAACCAATAACTAAATGGCGGACGGCTTAACGGCTTAAGGCACGGGGAAAATGAGATTTTCATTATTAACTCGCTGTAATTAACATTTATTTATGATTCTTTTAAGATCGCATAATAACTTCAATTAAACACAGTTAAAACACTCATTCTGCACACCTGTTTCATTATCACGGCGGTCTTAAGCTGAAAGTCCTCTAAGAGCTGTGAATTATCACGATTCTCTCTCAAGAGCCTTGATGTGGATAGGTACGTACAGAAACCAGTAATCATAATCGGAACTGCATCTGCAAAATCATTTAAACATTTCTGCTGACACTAATTAGAAGCAATGTAACTGACGCAGTAGTATTGTTAATATTTTCTGCAATGAAAGCAAATCAATGGTTGATGTATCACATTTGCAATGACGATCTCACTTAAGTAATTAAGTTCATCGAAACACTTAGAAACTAACCTCTCGACTGAGGAAGACAGTCTAAAGGCACAGTGGGTATTTATCCAGATCTGTTGACAATGTTATTTTGAATTATCGCTACACTGAGTGAGTGAAAAGTAGTTCAGCTATCTGTGAACATAACAATACGGTAGACTTCATTTTCTAAAAGACAAATATTACGGTACTGTAGGACTACTTACATATTCAAATTTTAAATGGTTCAAATGGCTCTGAGCACTACGGGACTTAACATTTATGGTCATCAGTCCCCTAGAACTTAGAACTACTTAAACCTAACTAACCTAAGGACATCACACAACACCCAGCCATCACGAGGCAGAGAAAATCCCTGACCCCGCCGGGAATCGAACCCGGGAACCCGGGCGTGGGAAGCGAGAACGTTACCGCACGACCACGACATGCGGGCACTTACATATTAATTACACTATTATTATTATTGCCAAAGATGCTTCTCTAATGCAGAATTAAAGCCAGCGGAAGAACTAATGTAAAACATACTTACCAATGACAGTTTTCTTGAGATGCAATTTTCTGTGGGGACAAGTGTAACTTTTTCATGTGGTGATAAATTGCAGCCAGCCGGAGTGGCAGAGTGGTTCTAGGCGCTTCTGTTTGGTACCGTGCGACCGCTACGGTCACAGGTTCGAATCCTGCTTCGGGCATGGATGTGAGTGATGTCCATAGGTTAGTTAGGTTTAAGTAGTTCAAAGTTCTAGGGTACTGATGACCTCAGTAGTTAAGTCCCATAGTTCTCAGAGCCATATGAACCATTTTCTTGATAAATCGCAGAAATCGCAGGAGCCGCCGAAATCGCAGAAGTCACAGAAATCGCAGAAGCTGCAGAAGTGCGGATGGAAGCCAAGATCTGGATTCGCTAACTGCGATTTTTAGCTGCGACAAATCACAGTTGAGAACAGATACTGAAAAGTAGCATTCACAGAATCGCTGATGTGGGAAAACCGCAGTTTAGCCTTTCACTATTTGATATATTGCTACAAAAACGGCGACCGGGGTGGCCGAGCGGTTCTAGGCACTACAGTCTGGAACCACACTGCTGCTACGGTCACAGGTTTGAATCCTGCCTCGGGCATGGATATGTGTGATGTCCTTAGGTTAGTTATGTTTAAGTAGGGGACTGATGACCTCAGAAGTTAAGTCCCATAGTGCTCAGAGCCATTTGAACTACAAAAACTACCGCAGTCTACGCTTACTTGTCATTGTCTACAGTAGACGGCGGTAGTCTGACAACTATATCGGCAAGTAACATAAAATGATGTGACTTGCACAGCCTGGACTAGTGTGCAGTTAACAAGTCTTCTGGCTGAAGATAACAGCAACAAAGTTGTGAGCGGCTACTGCAGCGAGCTATGAGCTGAGCAACATGGGTAAGTTGTTACGCATCCCAAGAGCGTACAAACGGAGGACGTAACTCGACACGACCTCGCAGGAAGTACAACAGTTTGGTGCGTAACGCCTGGGTCAGAGAAGCGGCGGCAACCCGGGGCACACGGCTCGGTGTACGCGTCACGCTGGTGGCAGACCGTGTCCACGCGACTTAATTAGAGCTGGCACGGCGCACGTGATGAATGCGGTGGCGGCGGCGCCGGCTGTCTCCCTGTCTGAAATATTAATTAAGCGCCTAATGACTCGCAGCGCCGCCCATGTCACGCCGCAGCGGCCGCACGTCCGTGACTTGGCGTGACGTCCTCACGGCCGTGTCACACGTTCCGTAACCGGCTGGATACTATTGCTACTGCAGCGCTCGCCGCTCATTCACCCGAACGCCTTCCTCGTCAAGCCGACAGCTGTTGGACGAGGCAATATACGGCTACCTCGCCGCTCTCTCTGTGTCGACATTCCAGTTCAGCTGAGCAGCATTCGGGGCAAGTGGGCTGAGGTGCCCATTTCCTTTCGGGCGCTGACATGGATCTACAAGTAGAACGCGTTTCGGAAAAGTTCACGCTGTTCCACAAGGCTACAATGAGGAGACAAAAGTCGTGAGATACATGCCAATACCGTGTAGGAACTCCTTTTTTCCTGCGTGGCATATACTCAACAAGTCGCTATAAATCCCTTGCAGAAATATTGAGCCATGTTGCGTGTGTATCAGTTTATAATATCGAAAAGTTATCGGTGTCGGATGTTAAGCACGAAATGGCCTCTCGATTATGTTCCATAAATTTTCGGTGGCGATCTAAGGCGCTGCAGTCATGGACTGTGCGGCTGGTCCCTGCAGAGGATCGAGTTCTACCTCGGGCATGGGTGTGTGTGTTTGTCCTTAGGATAATTTAGGTTAAGGAGTGTGTACGCTTAGGGAGTGACGACCTTAGCAGTTAAGTTCCATAAGATTTCACACACATCTGAACATTTTTGAATATTCTGTGGGATTCATGTTGGGTGATCTGGGTGGCCTAATAATTCGCTTGAAGCGGGCAGAATGTTCTTTAAGTTTATTGCGAACATTTGTGGCCCGGTGTTATGTTTGGGAACATGAAGCCCATGTATGGCTGCAGATCATTCCCAAAGTAGCTCGTACTGAGGCGTTCAGGCAGTCGTTTTTCCCTCGCACGATCCACGAGAGGAATAGTGAGTGGGGGGGGGGGGGGGGAGGGGAATATGACTTTGGCGCGAATAGCGCCCACCGCCACATACCGCTTTGAGGCTAGTGGAAAATATGTCTCGATCTAGGTGTAGAACATAACCATTTCCAGTTGGATCACAGGATCAGGTCCATATAATGAAAGAACAGACCACCCCATTATGGAGCCACCACCAGCTTGCAAAAAAGTTCAAATGTGCGTGAAATCTTATGGGACTTAACTGCTAAGGTCATAAGTTCCTTAGCTTACACACTACTTAACCTAAATTATCCTAAGGACAAACACACACACCCATGTCCGATGGAGGACTGGAAACTCCGCCGGAACCAACCGTACAGTCCATGACTGCAACACCCCAGACAGCTCGGCTAATCCCGCGCGGCACCAGCTTCCACAGCGCCTTGTTGACAACTGGGGTCCTTGCCTTCGACGGGTCTACGCAACATTCGAATCTTACCATCAGTTCTTACCAACTAACATATGGGCTCATCTCAGCAAACCACGGCTTCCCAGTCGTTTAGGTTTCAATCGATACGGTCACGAGTCCTTGCCTTCGACGGGTCTACGCAACATTCGAATCTTACCATCAGTTCTTACCAACTAACATCTGGACTCATCTCACCAAACCACGGTACCAGTCGTCTAGTTTCTAATCGATAGGTTCACGAGCTCAGGAGAATCGTCCACTGCTGTAGCACATCAACGCCAAATTTCGCCACACTGTCCTAACGGATACGTTCGCCGTACGCCCCACATTGATTTCTGCGGTTGCTTCGCGCCACGTTTCTTGTCTGTTAGCACTGACAACTCTACACGGACGTCGCTGTTCTCGGTCGTCAAGTGAAGGCCGTCGGCGACTGCGTTGTCCGTAGTCAGAGGTAATGCATGAAATGTGGTATTCTCGGCACGCTGTTGACATTATCAATCCCGGAATATTGAATTCCCTAACGATTGCTGCAATAGAATGTCCTGTGACCATAATCACGTTGGAAACTTTTTCACGTGAAACACCTAAGTAGAGATGATATCTCCACCAGTGCACTGCCCTTTTATGCCTTGTGTACGCGATACTACCGCGATCTGTATCTGCATATCGCTATCCCACCACTACTCTCACCACAGTGTATATCTTCACAAGAATAGTGATGCAAAATGTTAGTAGATAGTAGCTTACCAGAGACCCGCACCAGTTTCGCACGGGTTGCACTAGCAGTTGACTCGTGCATACTCGTCAACACCGATTTCCTGCAAATTTATTGTATACGCAGGTCTTGCCCAGAAATGAAAATGGCAGAACTGAGAAAATTTCTAGTACGTTCTATGGGACCAAACTGCTGAGGTCATCGGTCCCTAGGCTTACAGACTACTTAATCTAACTTAAACTTACGCTAAGGACAGCATACACACACCCATGTCCGAGGGAGGACTCGAACCTCCGAAGGGGGAAGCCGCGCAAACCGTGGCGAAGAGCCTTAGACCGCACGGCTACCCCGCGCGGCAACTGAGAACTCCAGATAGCCAATCATCTAGGAAAAAACAGCAATTTTGGTGGGGGTCGGGCGAGGCACGAGTCATTTATATATCCGTACTTCCAAATGAACAGTTGGTGCTGCTGAAAGAAAACAGAAGGGTAATCCGCTGCTCGTGGGCTGGCCACACTGAACTGAATTTTTTTTAGTTATCGATTTGATAGTTTTCTTATACCTTAAATAAATCGATACAACACTCAATACTTTGTATCTTGTAGAATGGAAGACGAAGCAAAACTTGAGATCTCAAATAAACATCCAGAGACGTGTTGTACGGTCTACACGAGCACTTCGTATATAAGGTTAGACACTTGTATTATTTTACGGCTGATGATCTGCACGTGCTACAGCGATATTCATCGGAAAAACTCAGGTATCAGTCATTTTCTTGGCTTTGGAACCGAATACAAACGCCATATTCTTTCAGTTACATGCTTGTTTTAAAATATCCTTGCAGAAACAAAGTTGGTTTACATTCATGGAAGATTCTCACTCATCGCACAGTTTGACAGCAAACCATGTGTAACGCGTCATTTGTCCAACTACTGGCGAGGATAGCTGATCTGCAGTGGAATGTATTTTTATTTTGATGTAGTCACGTCGGGATGTTTTTTTTTCTGTCACGACGAGATAAGAGAAATTTTGAAGTTTTTTGATCAATTTATTATGCTGATCACAAAATTCGAGATCGCAGCGTAGCATTAGTGGAAGGCATTTGAGGGAAGGGAACACTTTAAATGCTACACGATAGCAGTCCTCCTGAACCTCGAAAAATCTCGTCGTAAATTAACAGAAGAAATTAGTTCTCCCGCACACAAGGTTTCATTACACCAAATGAAACATACTGAGTATCAGCTCGGCATATTTGCTGTGTGAGTAACATAACAATTAAAAATAAAGGAAAAAGAGTTTCCACACAGAGACTCGAGCCCAGAGCCTTCGGATTACCGTTTGTACCCTTTCCATTGCGCCAATCACTTCCTGGAAACTTTGCCAACATAAACGGCCCATTCCTCGACCTACTCACGATAAAAATTCTATTTTTTTCTGAACGCCTAGCCATTTGATGCTTTTACCTCTGTCAGTTTCATTTCTGGTCAATCCCATATATAACATAAATTTGGACGAAATCGTTGATGACTCGTAGGCGTGATCCCTTTCTATGTACGGCCGGACGTCTTGCCTGGCGTAGTAGTAATAAACCATACACACAAACCATCCTCCTGAATGAGTCTGTCTATTAGGGAAAACAGTATCAAAATCCCTACAACAGTTTCTGAGATTGGACGTTACATAGAGACAGAAAAATGAGGGGGGAGATTATAATTTGCAAATATGAACAAGTAGTAGAAGTAGCAGAAGAAGAAATATATGTGTAGACTCTGGTAATAATGATTTCGCGTGGTTCTGTTGCCTGGTGCAAGTTTGAAGGCAGTGGTCGTCAAACTGCGGCGTGTGGGCCGCGTGGGCCCCGAATCGAGTGTTAGCGCGGCCTGCTGCTGCTCGGGTGTCTGAATCTTACTGTGTTATCTCGTATTTAATGACGGGTTACCAGCAGCTATACAGCCCGCAAGACAGGGCACAAATTTAAACAGCCCTTGCTATGGACAGACTTGAAGATAGGCTTAACGGAAGATAAATGGCAAAATAGCAAAAATATTATTTTAGTATTGCGTAACTTATTAGACATTGTTTAAGAACATCATCGCAAAGTTTCATAATCTAACTCTGGCTAGAAATATGTTTTTAAAAAGTTTGTTTCGGCGTCCGCGTCTGCCACGCGCCACCTTTCTATGCTGTGATCCACAGCTTCTCTATGCTAGAAATTTTTTGTGTGGTAATTTTTCGTTCACACAATTTAAACAAACTACAGATGAGTCTACAAGGATGTAAGAAATATTACCTTTCCTTGTTCCTTCGTTTACAAGGTGTTTTTTTAATAGTACGTGCTACAATCTTATTTCAGATTTTAGTTTTGCGTACATCAACCTATTTTACTCGGAATGGGTCGTAACAGTGGACACATATTTAAAAGTGAGGAAATTTTTATTTTCTTTTACAAACTTACTACAAATCCTCAACATTTCCTTTGTGACTAATCGTGGTGCAAATATCTTCAGGAATAAGTCAGTGGAAAGCCATACACCCACAAACATAATTTGCCACTTGCTGTTTTAGGTGTTATAAAATCAGCTTTCAGGTACCTAGCCAATGCTGAACTGCTGAAAAAATGTTACATGGGAAAACACACAACACAAATGGGATGAAGTCGTGTAACCTCCAATGGAAATGAAAATTCCGTGTGGCTAGGGACTCCCGTCGGGTAGACCGTTCGCCGGATGCAAGTCTTTCGATTTGACGCCACTTCGGCTACTTGTGCGTCGATGAGGATGAAATGATGATGATTAGGGCAACACAACACTCAGTCCCTGAGCGGAGAAAATCTCCGACCCAGCCAGGAATCGAACCCGGTCCCTTAGGATTGACATTCTGTCGTGCTGACCACGTTTTTTTTCATTTTGTTCGTTGTTCATCGTTGTGTTTCATCTTTGCGGACGTCACATTACATCCCTTCAAGTTCGTTGTTGATCCTTTCATTCGTTTTTTTTTACTACAGAGGCCAATCAGCTCTCTGACCGAACACGCAGGTAACATGCAATTTGTAGAAAAATCGAGTGGGGAAAATAAGAATGGAAGACTAAGAACAAAGATCTCGCATTAAAAAGGTTGCAAGACAGGGATGCAGCCATCGGCCCTTTCTGTCAAATCTATACATCGAACAAGAAATGACGGAAATCAAAGATAGGCTCAACAGTGGGATTAAAATTAAGGATGAATACTTATCAATGACTAAAGTTGGTGATGGCATTTTTATGGCCAGTGAAAGTGAAGAGGAATTTCAGGCGGTGTTGAATAGAGCGAACAGTCTAATGAGAATAAAATATGAACTGAGAGCAAACAGAAGAAAGGTGTAAGCAATGAAGACTAACAGTAATGAGATTGCTGATTATCCGAACATCGAAATATGTGACAACGAAGAGTAGACGAAATGAAGGAATTCTGGTGAGTTGGAAATGAAAACACATAACAGAGGAAGCAAGAAAAACATAAAAGGCGGACTAACCAAGTAAGGAGAGCACGCATGGTCAAAATAAGTCAGTAAGTATGAGACATCGGCTTTAATTTGAAGAAGAAGCTTGTGACGATGTAAGTTTGGAGCTCAGCATTGTCTAACAGTGGTTCGTGGATTTTGAGACAACCTGAAAAGGAGAGAATGCATGCGATGTGTTGAGTTACAAAAAAAAAAAAAAAAAAAAAAAAAAAAGGTTGGAAGAATAAGTGGGCCGATAATTTAAGGAAGAGGAGGTTCTCTGTAGAGTCAGAGATGAAAGATACAAATGTAAATCACTGACAAGAAGACGGGATGGAGATAGGACTTGTCTTAAGACATAAGAGAATTACTTCCATCGTGATAAAGCGAGCTGAAAAGGGTAAAAATTTTTAGGAAAAAACAGAGACTATGTATCCACCAAAATTTTTTTTGAGAAACGAGAAAGTTAGTCACATGTTTTGTGAAATGAGTTATCTAAAAGTAAGGAACAAAACAGTTTAGACAAAATTTGACACGCCTCATTTACTCTACATTATTTCGAGCACTATTCAAAGACACGCAAAATGCTCTTCTAATCATTTTTTTATTTCTTTTTTTCAAACAAGTCATTTCACAAAACATTTAACGGATTCTTTTCCAAATGATTTATTTTTATACTAAAGTTCTGTTCAGCGTAAATGATCTTATTGACCCCTTATTTGCTTTCCTAGCGTTTTCTGTTTTCTAGGAGTTCTGAATTTAGTAGTAGGTTCGAACCAAACTATTTTCACTGATAAAAGTCACACTAATGTAATCGTTTATGCGTAAACTGGGTAGGAATGGCAAAGATAAACATTTTGACAGATTTGTGTTCCTTGTGTCTGCTGTTCTCGAAATGTCCTAAATTTAGAACTTGATTCGAAGGAAGGCATTTTCACAATAAAATATCACAGCAAGGCTAGACCTTGAACAGATAAACTTTTTTACAGTCTATTTACATTCGTAGCAGCTGCTTTTCGTGAAATATTTCGATTTTCTCTGGAATCACTAATTTAGTTTTTCTTACTTACACTTAATACTTTCAAGCAAATTGCAAAATAAGACGTCACAATAGTCATTTCGATACCACATTTGTCCACTTCTTACTTTTCGTGTAGCTATGAAAATTCGGACAAAAATTCATTCTCTAATTTTCCCTCAAAAAATAAGTGATTACATTAAAGGAATTAACTTTTTTATCAGGGTAGACCTCATACTGGTCAATTTGATACTCCAGTTATCCATTTACAACTCTTGGTTGGCTATAAAAATTCGGACAAAACCCCATTGTGTAATATATAGCGGGTGTAGTTTTTACTCCGCTGAAAACATTTGAAAAATAGTTGAAAACGTTTGGTTTGATTTTAAATCCTTGGAATGTTATTTGAGCATCCTATATGCTGAACCTGTCCTCCTGACAACTATGTAATTGCCGATTTTTTTCACTTTTTCATGTAGACATTTTGCTTTACTTTCCTTTCGCCTTCTGTAGATCTCATACCCAAGTTGCTCTATTCCTATATTTTCCTAAAAGTTTTTTCTATTTTCTTCTATTTTCTATCAGTTGGAGTACTTCTAGTGTTACCCAAAAAATTTTCACATCTTATCTTCTTGTACCTACATTTGTCTGCCCAACTTATGTGTTAACCCTTTCCCTCCTCAACTGAACTACCTATTATGGTTTTCAATACATTACACCTACATGACTGCACTGAAATTCACACTTGAGTGTTTGGCAGTGGGTTGGTTCGGGGTTAAAGGACTAAACAGCGCCAGGTTCAAGAGACAATTCATCAGGAGTTAGTGACGTCAGCCAGAAACACTCTTTTCTGACCCCTTGCCGACCCACTTACGGGCGAAGACAGTTACAGAGTAGATTGCTTGCATCCAGAAGATTCTTAATAATAAAAGTCAGAAGATGCAAAACGTAATAGATATCTGTTTAAATGGTAATAATAAAATAAACCGAGATAAATAATGAGATCAATAGGTAAGTGGGACCAGGCGAGTTTCGACAGGGAATCTGCGTGTGATCAGAGGCCCTCCATCCCACAGCTGTCTCAGCCCCAATCCCTTATAGTGGTAAAGCAGGGAACGTCACTTACATTTACGGAGTGCTAACCCTAAGACCGAAAATAAGATTCAGCAGAAGAAAGGGGCTAACTGAATCTAAAAGCCCTTAAAACAGAAGAAAAATAAAAATGATAGAAGCAGCTGGCAAAGGAGGTAGGGTCGAGAGTCCATCAGCTCTGGAATTGAATTCACAGAACCTCTTAATGACCATTTCTCGACCGTTCCATTCTCGAATAGCATGTAGGAAACATACACCGCTACAACTTGCACTGAAATTTAGGATTCTCTAATTTCATTCCGATGGTCATTTCTCCTTGTGTAACTGGGAGTCAACAAAATACGCCGGCATTCGGAAGACGAAGTTGGTCGTTACAGTTTTACAAAGAGATCTTGCTGCAGTGAAATATGTCTTTGATTTAATGACTGCCACCCAAACCTGCTTATATTATATGTGAAAATCTCTCCCCTGCTTCGTTATAATTTAAAACAAGGTGCCCTTCTTTGAAGTTTTTAGACGTTAACAATCATTCCTACTCGTAAGGAGTGTATTGCTGTAACAGGTTTGGTTCAGCAATTTGATGGTTCCAGTTGAAATTGTTTGTAATTGTGATCCCTAGGTATTTAGTCGTATCAGCAAGCATGAAGTAAGTGTTATTTATCGTGTAACGGAAATTTAACGGATTTATTCACTATTAATGTTGACTACCTCACACATTTTATAGTTTACAGTCAAACTCCGCCTTTCGCACCATTCATATATCTTGTGTAGATCATTTGTTATTCGTTTTGATTCTATAATAGTTTTATGGACGGTAAACGACAGCATTGCTACAAATAATTAACGTAGGCTGCTCAGATTGTGTTCTAAATAACATGTACAGACTGAAAACTACATATGCTCTGTAAAACTTCCTCGGATAGCCACAGTTATGACTTGTGTTTCAGTAAATGACTTCCCGCTCCTAAAACACTTCACCGGAATACAGCCAAAACTACTTTCACACATGACGATTCCTCCAAGTTGGAAACGATGTTTAAACTCGTATTTTCTTGGGAGTTCTCAATACAGTCACCAGGCATGTCTGATGATCCATGATCATGTTTTTTGTTCACAAGGCGACTGCGCGAAACTTCTCAATCTCCTCAACTTATAGGGATTTGATTTTCATAAAAACACATTTTCTGAAAATCACCTTGCTTCCGAAAGTGTATGTCTGTAGTTCTACATGGTGATGCCTTTTCGTTTTAAAGGAAAGGCAGGTTTTCAGTACTTTAAATATATTTTTTTCTCTCTTTGCACTATCTCCTTCCGTACTACCCGCCACTGGACCACAGTTATGAAGATTTTCTCTGTGTAACATTTTCGTGTTAACTAAGGAGCTCTTCAAATCACTTAGCTGTTCTAGAAATCTTTTGATTCGCTATAGTGTCCTGTGGGATTTGTAGCATGTGTATTCCATAAATCACAAAAGATATTGCACAATAGTCTTTCAGCGCAGTACACAGTTTACAAAAAACTCATTTTTTGTTCGTAAAAATTTGTTTTTCGCTTCGGTTGTGGAAATCTCCGTTTACGGAGAATCCTTATTTCAACCTTTATTGAGTGTGCCCTGTAACTCTAGAACGCAACCAGAGATGGCAGTTTGTTTAAGATGGCGCTCTTTCAAACAACCAGGACCAGTTATTACTCGCCCTCCTCTGACCTACTTCCAGTCTTTTGATGATAGACTCTTTCGAAAAAAGCTTTAGCGGAGTCCTACCCTATTCTTTTATAATAAAAACTTTTTCCGTGAGATTGACTTTCGATCGTCAACAAAAGGTGCTTAAAAGCGAAACAGTCTTGCATTTTCGTGCGACAAACCGTGTGTTATGAACGTTTGATCACGGCCCTTTGCTTTGCTTATTTTGGTGGGGCATGAGCACGTAAAGGGAATTACACCATAAAGTATATTTACAACGCTCCTCTTTCCATATTTTAATTTTCTGTTGATACCTATCTTTGTAACGATGGAGCGGATACATGTTCCATACGTTTTGTTCGGTCTGTTAAAGCACATATATCTAAGAAATATAGATTCGTCTGTTTAAAAGGGCTAAAATTTCTGATAGCATGTTGTCGAATGAAGTTAGGATAATGTTAGTGAGATTTACCTATTTAAGAGGTTTCGAGCCATCACAAATGCAGGTTTCCAGCGGTTATTCTAAAAGTTGAAAATGACGAGTCTAAATCTCTGCACCATACACGAGGTTTGCTTTGGCAATGAGGGCGAACCCCCATTATACTTTTACAATTAAAACTTCCTTTCTCAGCTCTCTCCGCTGGATGAAAAGAATCGCTACAACAGTTAACTTTATCCTTTTCCGTAGGTAATGTACTAAATAAATCTTCATATAAGTTATTGAAATAATGGTCTCAGAAACGAATTAAAATAAGCTCCAGCCTCTTGGTTCCAGCTGCCATTGTTGGAGGTTCTTTCAATTTAGGTTTTTGCATGTTCGGTCTTTCACATACGCGGGAAGTGGTGTAGTGATTTATTTGTGTGTGTAAGCGGGTGTGTCGATTCGTTGTATCGTCGATGTGGTATATCTGCCGTGGGTGAGTGTCCGAGTAACTGAACAATAAGTATGCGTACACTTGCGCTGTTAATGACACTTCGGGCGATCAAATGAGGCTACGTGCAACATACAACAACTTCATTTTAGGGGCAAGTAATTTTGTCTTTGATATTGTTAAGGTTTTCTATAAGTAAGTGGCAGATAAATAAATGACTTTGGAGTGTCTGTTAGACGTAGAATAAATTACGAACAAATCGGTGTGAAGCACCTTAACCTTCTACTTTCAGAATTATTTCAGGATTGTTATGGAATGTCTTTTAGCTTGAATAATAATTTATACTTTCGTAGGGAAGGTATGGAAAAACACCTTTTGCGAGGTATAGTTATTTTTAATTGAAAGCTGAGAATTTTCTTAACAGTTACAAATCTAGTCACTTCACGCGGCAACCACAAGGATCTGTTTTGATATCGATACTACTCTTTGCAAAATGTGTGAAATTGACTTTATTCTGTTTATTCAAGAAATTAACAATCTTCTTTTTGCTTAACACCACGTAATACTGCCAGTTTGGCGATGACGAATACACGCTTCCGATGTGCGTTCACCACGATGTCGCCAAACACGGATGCGACCATCATGATGCTGTAAACAGAACCTGGATTCATCCGAAAAAATGACGTTTTACCATTCATGCACCCAGGTTCGTCGTTGAGTACACCATCGCAGGCGCTCCTGTCTGTGATGCAGCGTCAAGGGTAGCCGCAGCCATGGTCTCCGAGCTGATAGTCCATGCTGCTGCAAACGTCGTCGACTGTTCTTGTAGATAGTTGTTGTCTTCCAAACGTCCCCATCTGTTGACTCGGGGATCGAGACGTGGCTGCACGATGCGTTACAGCCATGAGGATAAGATGTCTGTCATCTCGACTGCTAGTGATACGCGCCGTTGGGATCCAGCACGGCGTTGCGTATTACCCTCCTGAATCCACCGATTCCGTATTCTGCTAACAGTCACTGGATCTCGACGAACGCGAGCAGCAATGTCATCTTCGAGGTGTAGCAGTTTTAATGGCCAGTAGTGTAGCATTTTGGCTTTTGCATAGCCGGAGCATAGTCTTGGTGTAAAGCGCCGTAGTCCTGTCTCTCACATTAACCAGATCCAGGCCACCATCCCGCTTCGGTAAGGTGAGAGCTTCATACTGGAGATGTGTCCAGAACTTATAAAATACCCGAAATCCGCCTGTAGTGTGGCTGACATTGCGCAGTGATGGGCAGAATCTGCGCGATAAGGGGTATTGGGGATGCCGGATGGATACTGACGAAGGTGACTCAGGCACATAATCAGCGGGTGACCTGCTGACAGGACCGTCTTCAGATTTGAGGTTGTTCTGGACACGAATTTTGTATTGTGCAAATCTCGTAACAAAGTACTCATTACGGACAGGCCGTTACGTCAGCGAGAATAAGTAGTGGGAGTAATCCTAATTGCATTTGAGATTTGGCATTTATATTGAAAATTATTAAAATGAGTGAAGGCAACAATTACCAAAATTTGGTAGACTTGGATACAGAACAATCGGTCGAACAGTGGGAAACACGTACCGCGGAACCCATTGTTCAGGACTAGGCGGCTAGCATGAAAGACGCGACCGCCGAAACGCAACAAAGAGCAGAAATGGAATTCCAAACTTTAGAAAATGTTTCGGAATCGGAAGTGCATACCAAATCTGAACCCCTTGATGACGAATACGGGGTGACAATTAAAGAGGAAGCAGCTACGGAAGTAAAACCGGTAGTTTCCGGGAATTTAACTGATTTATTGAATGTTGTAATTAACGAAATCAAGAGTCAATCGGCAGAAATTAAAGCTCAGGCTGCCAAGCAAGAAGTTCAGTCTACCAAGAAAGAAGCTCAGTCTGAAAAAATTGTACGGAAGCTACATAATCAGAACAAAGCTATTAATGTTGTTAACAACAATGTTGTTGTCAACACAAAAGTTGATAAGATTAAAGAAGATATTGTGATTAATACCGAAATCGGTAATCTTAAACAGGAAATGATAGGCGTTCAGGCGGAAATTGCGAGCATAAATACTCGTTTTTATTCCGAAATCAGCAGAATCGAAAAAAGTGTAGGAGAAGCAGTTGCTCCGATCATCGAGAATAAGGTGACGGTACAAATTCAATTTAAAAAAAAAGAGGATCAAAAGAGGGTGGAAACTTTAAAGGCTTTAGTATCCGAAGTAGATACTAAAGTGAGGAAGCAGGCTAATACCTGCGAAGAGAAAAAAAGGGAAGTAGAAACGCTTGAAACAATCACTTGCCAAGTAATTACGAGAGTGTCGGAATTAGAAAAGAAACTCGAAGAAAAACAGAGCTATGTGCCAATCTGTGCACATAGTTCGGAACTGTTGACGAAAGAGGAACGGTTAGACCCCTTGAAAAAAGGCTGTATAAACCCGACGGATTTCATTAAAAATTGTGAAACAGTTTTAGCCAGATCATGGCCTAATTTAAGGAAAATTAATATGGTTATTGATGTCTGAAGGTGGCAGGGGTAAAATATAGGGAGCGAAAGGCTATTTACAATTTGTACAGAAACCAGATGGCAGTTATAAGAGTCGAGGGACATGAAAGGGTAGCAGTGGTTGGGAAGGGAATGAGACAGGGTTGTGGTCTATCCCCGATGTTATTCAATCTGTATATTGAGCAAGCAGTAAAGGAAACAAAAGAAAAATTTGGAGTAGGTATTAAAATACATGGAGAAGAAATAAAAACTTTGAGGTTCGCCGATGACATCGTAATTCTGTCAGAGACAGCGCTTTCGGGGTTTGGCAAAGTGTAAGAGTATAGATTGAAGTGTCAGGAAGTCATTTCTGAAAGTATTTGTATGGAGTGTAGCTATGTATGGAAGTGAAACATGGACGATAAATACTTTGGACAAGACGAGAATATAAGCTTTCGAAATATGGTGCTACAGAAGAATGCTGAAGATTAGATGGGTAGATCACATAACTAATGAAGAAGTATTGAATAGGATTGGAGAGAAGAGAAGTTTGTGGCACAACTTGACCAGAAGAAGGGATCGGTTTGTAGGACATGTTCTGAGGCATCAAGGGATCACCAATTTAGTATTAGAGGTCAGCGTGGAGGGTAAAAATCGTAGAGGGAAACCAAGAGATGAATACGCTAAGCAGATTCAGAAGGATGTAAATTGCAGTAAGTACTGGGAGATGAAGAAGCTTACACAAGATAGAGTAGCATGGAGAGCTGCATCAAACCAGTCTCAGGACTGAAGACCACAACAACGTCAACCTGTTTTATTTGGTGCAAGATGACAGAGTGTAATAAGATTAGGAGTGTCTCCACTCAATTATTGTGGTCTAAAATTGGTTTATGGTTAATTAGAAGAATGCTAAATTTTGTTAATGTTTTGAGCATATGCATTTCCGCTGTTTCTTTTTTGGGACATTTTCTGAGTCTGGTTAGGTTACACGAACATCCTCAGACACGTGGGGCACGTCTTACGCCGGAAATGCTTGTGCTCCTCCTATTTCCATCTATTGTACTATAAATTTTTTTCGTTATCTTGTCACCAGAAGATATGACATTACTGTCTCTTTATATCTTGTAATTGTTTTACTGTATATATATATATATATATATATATATATATATATATATATATATATATATATATATATATGCATCTATGGCGATGTATAATTGGTTTGTTTTGTAAATATTATTTGTATATTTACTCTGGGTCTTGCCTAATCGAACGATTACATCGATAGGTCGTGTGGAGAACCAAAGTGTTTAGGATCTTTGATAGTCTTAACTCTGCTGCGTGGAGCGCGGGCAGAGAGGGTCTGGATGGCGTAGTGCGGTTGAGCAGGTGTGTTGTGTGATGCTCCCGCGAGTTGCCGCGCTTTCGGGGTTTGGCAAAGTGTAATTGCGCTCGACTTGTTATGATAGTTTCTGACACGGTGTCGCGGACGGGAAGCATTAGCTGCCGCACATCAAGAGCCCGTTTCGCCTGGTGACAGCGTCAAGAAGAAGGCGCGCCTACATCCAGCTACTGGAACAGCGACGGCCGACAATGAGTAACTGTCGCCACCTCCTCGACCGACGACTTCAAACCTTCAATCAACGAATAAGGAAGACTGAGAGCACGTAAAGTTTTCGAACTGTATGGCACACCTCAGCTTTTCAAACTGTCCAGTTTGTCTCACCAAATTACAGTAAAGTAGCATGAACCATTGTTGCTCATTGTCCCAATTGCATTACCAAGCAGGGTCCCTTCCTTTCCCGAAATTAACCCGAGTGTCGTTGAAATTCAGACGCCAGCATTAAAGTAATATCATTCCATTTCACTGCTTTTATTTCCAAGTTCACTTAAGGTATTCATAGCTGGCTACAATATTCATATTACACAATCAGAAATTAAGAGTGCGAGTTTTGTTAGCATTTTTTAGCTAACCTGTGACTGCAGCTCAGCTTGGTACGAACTAAATGTTAGTATTGTAAATTTTTCAGAATCATTTAATTCAAGTACAAAGTTAAATCTCTTATTTCTAAATTGCGTAGATTCAAGTAGCTTTTGAAATGATTGTTGAGGTAGCCCAAGACTAACCTTATTTTACTGGATTTCGATGTGCTTCAGAAACAAAGCTCACAATTAATTTCAGTCACTAACTTAGCTTTCAATTTTCTGGTTTTATCAATTCTTTTGGTAAATTAAGTCAGAGTGTAGCGAAATTTATTACTTCTGTCAAACTTTCAGTTTTCAGACTACACATGTCAACCTTAAGTTGCCACGCTTCTAGTGCTAATTATATGTGCAATAACTTTTCTTTTTCAGTTACTATAGTAACTGTCCATAGGACTAGCGACCGTAATTTTCCCCAAATCTCAAATATCTAATTACCGCTAGTTAATTGTTAACGTAACGGCCGCGCATTTACTTTCTTTATTAACTTTACCCGTTTTCAAAATTGATTTCCACCAGTTTCATTTGCATTTTTCCTTCCATTTAGATGTAACTTTTTCCTCCCTCTTTACCGACAGATTAACTTCGGTGACGATTGCTTTTCCCAAATTTCCATTAGGTACACGCGGTTTAATTTTTCACTGTCATTAAGGTCGATAAGTGAGAGGGAAGTTACACATGGTGATTCTGTATGTTGTCACGGACGCGTTGCTGCAGTTTTCGAAAATTGATTGCGGAGATGCGGCGAATGCCTCGCGTGAACACCAACCCAGGACTCTCAAAGAAGTAATTCAGAGGTCACGTTCCAGTGTCAGTCTCATTCTAAAAATTCTAGCCAGCAAACCTAAAACTTTTTCAGTAACTAAAGCCAACTTGGCTCCACTCATATGAAAATTGTAAATTGTTCCACGAGAGAGTTATTATATAACTCACGTGGCCGAGAAGGCGCACATTTAGATGCTGCTGGCTGTACCTAGAGCGGATGACAGCAGATGTTAGTTCGGCGGTCCGCTGCGCCCATACGTAAAGGTGGCCAGACAGGCAGTAGTAGGGACAAAGGGCACCGAGCTATCAATCTGTCCGCATGAGTCAAACGCAGGCATACGCCGTGTCACTGGTGACGTCACAGCCGGGGCGCTACCAAATGCGTTGTTGTTAAAAGTAGAAAGTGATCTCGCGAAAACTATACAACATCCTAGATTTCACGCAAGTAATTGCTTGTGTGGCGCCCATAATGTTGACCGAGTGGCAAATGATAAGATTCTTTTCCACATTGCAGCGAGTAATTGACATTAATGATAAGAAGTCAGGGGACCGATGACCTCAGCAGTTTGGTTCCTTAGAAATTCACACACATTTGAACATTTTGAACATCAGAAGTCAGGACGATGGGCCATTTTACAGGAAACTTAACGTACAGGTCGTCTCTGAAATGTTAGTAGTGCTGTTTATGATAGGGACATTATTATTCGTATCAGGAATAATATTATGTTCGTGCATGTGAACTTTTACTGAATATATTAATCATTATGAACTTAAAAAAAATGGTTCAAATGGCTCTGAGCACTATGGGACATAACATCTATGGTCATCAGTCCCCCAGAACTTAGAACTACTTAAACCTAACTAACCTAAGGACATCACACAACACCCAGTCATCACGAGGCAGAGAAAATCCCTGACCCCGCCGGGTATCGAACCCCTGAACCCGGGCGCGGGAAGCGAGAACGCTACCGCACGACCACGAGCTGTGGACATTATGAACTTAATACTTTTACTTATAATCATAGGTCCTGAACATCTCTCAGAGTAAATAGCTAGTAGGAACATTTTCTTTCAAGAGCACAAGATGAAAGTGCACTTGCAGACTGGATATTATGGTCAGCATGTTCTCCATCGCTTTCCGGCTGACCTCTAAAATTTTCTGAAGGCTCTTGTGGCGTAGAGTATTGATTATTATTCCACCTGCCTCCCTACGTTCCTCTAGCCTCTTCAGAGGTCTATACCAAAGGGCCAATGCGGTACTTTCTCCTCTGGTGTCTCCATTTCCAATATTCTCTCTCCTACCTGGAACGCTGACCACAGAAACTTCAGTTCTCGTGATTATACCTTGCTCAAATTAGCGTATCAATTAAATATCACTCCACGCTGCATGTCATAATCTGCAGGAGACAAGTTTTAAATATGGTGTGTTTGGCTCTCACAGGAGCTCGCTTGTCGCACACCATGTTCCGCGCTAGATGAAAAAATTTTGATCCCTTTCTTACTCTACTTTGTACTTCTAATTAGGCATTTCTCTTCATTTATATCGTACTTCCCAGGTAACTGAAGTTCACACGAGTACTGTTCGGAAAGTAAGGTCCAGTCGGTCGCAAAATGAAAACCACAGTGAAAATCGAAAAATTTTTTAGTCGCAAGAGCTAGCCACACCTTCCAGTTGCCTCTCTAGCCGCCGCACCGACTTAGACATTATCGTGGCGTTGAACAAACTGTCCAGTACCCTCGTCACAGAAAGCAGCCGTCTGTGCTTTCCGTCAATTCTCTACACTGGTCTGCTAGTCGTTGTTTGTGCCAAATTGTTGTCTTCGAAGCCAGAGGTTCATGTGCGCAGAGATGAACAACGTAGGGAGCCAATAACGGGCTGTATTGTGGGTGATCAAACACTTCCGACTGAAAACGCTGCAGGAGCGTCTTCATTGCTCCTGCAATATGCGCCTGAAAATTGTCTTCAAGATATAAACGCATGTGGGCTGCATAGCTTTAGGAGAAATCATTCCCCAGATCCACTTCCTTGGCGGGAGACACTGTTGTTTTAAGCATTTCTACGTGATCACTTTGCGCTCTGAACAGAAAAGAGCGACGTGAAGCGATCGATAGGCACACTAAAGACACTGCTGAACGCTTCTGCGCAAAAGTTCCGTCGGATCTTAACAGTAACCTTCCGCCACACACCGTCAGGTGGCTTGCGGAGTATGGATGTAGATGTAGATGTGATTTCCATTTCGCCCCTAATCGGACCTTATTTTCCGACTACGCCTTGTAGTTTTTCTGTGTTTATTTCGTCTAATCATATAACCGGCTATATCTCTTTCGTTCTTTGTTGTGTAGGTATTATCTCGCATTACTTTATTCACATTTAAAAAGGAGTGCATTGGTAAATATAGATGCAATGGTGAACAAACCATCTGTCATTTCCTCTAGAAAAACGCGTGAGGAAGACTTTACCAGGTGTATCGGTATCAAATCAGCGTTAAGATACAAATGTGTCGATAGGTAACATTTGTTATCAACGAGCCTTACTTTTTTTTGTTTGGTTGGTATGACATCTGTCAAACATATTTAGTATACATCAAGTCATGGAACAAACAATATCATATTTTATCATCGTGTTAACAATGTCGAATTTTGTACCAGAAATAATTAATTTTTTGTTTTCATTTGAAAAAAAGTCCTGCAGCGTCGCATCGAATGCTTGTCGAGGCATATGGTGATCATGCTCTATCAGGAGCAACATGCAAATGATGGTTTCAACGATTCATAAATAATGATTTTGATGTAAGAAATGAAGAACGTGGAAGAGCACCAAAAAAGTTCGAAGACGCCGAATTGCAAGCAATATTGGATGAAGATGATAATTTGAATAAGAAGCAAATGGCAGCAATGATAACTGTTGCACAACAAACAATTTGTGACCGTTTGAAAGGTATGGGAAAGATCCAAAAGTGTGGAAAATGGGTGCCACATGAATTGAATGAAAGACGGATGGAAAACCGAGAAACCATTTGTCAAATTTTGCTTCAAAGACATGAAAGAAAACAATTTTGCATCGAATTGTTACTGGCGATGAAAAGTGGATTTATTTTAAGAAACATAAACGGGAAAAATCATACGGTTAATCCGGGACAACCATCAACATAGACTGCAAAATCAAATCGATTCGGCAAGAAGACGGTGCGCTGTGTTTGGTGGGATCAGAAAGGTGTGGTGTATCATGAGCTTGTAAAACTCGGTGAAACTGTGAATACTAATCGCTACAGACAACAAATGATTAATTTGAATTATGCATTGATCGAAAAAAGACCAGAATCGGCCAGAAGACATGGAAAAGTAATCTTTTTACACGACAGTGCACCTGCACACAAAGAAAAACTGGTTCGGGGTAGCCGGCCGCGGTGGTCTCGCAGTTCTAGGCACTTCAGTCCGGAACTGTGCGACTGCTACGGTCGCAGTTTCAAATCCTGCGTCGGGCATGGATGTGTGTGATGTCCTTAGGTTAGTTAGGTTTAAGTATTTCTAAGTTCTAGGGGACTGATGACCACAGCAGTTGAGTCCCATAGTGTTCAGAGCCATTTGAACCATTTTTTTGGTTCGGGGTACAATCAAAACACTTGGCTGGGAGCTGCTACCCCACCCACCGTATTCACCAGACTTGGCCCCTTCCGACTACTATTTGTTCTCATCAATGGGACACGCATTGGCTGAGGAACACTTCGATTCCTACGAAGAAGTCGAAAATTAGGTGTCTGATTGGTTTGCTTCAAAAGACGAACATTTCTATTGGCTTGGTGTCCACAAATTGCCAGAAAGGTGGTCAAAATGTATAGAAAGCAATGGTCAGTACTTTGAATAAAATGTTTTTACTTTTCAATTCAAAATTAGTGTTTCATTTTCAGAGAAAAACGCTCATTTCATACCGGTACACCTGGTACGTAAATAAAACCATTGTCAGCGAAAAAGGTTTCCTTTTATCATACGCACTCTGGGAATATTAGCAATCATATAGTGCTTCATTGGGGAACGTGAGATATTTTCGCAAACGACTAATACGAAAAACTAGTCCGCTTAATTCTCCTGCTTGCGATATTGGTCGCGCGTAAATTAAACTGTAGCCTATAATCAGTGCAGTCGATGTGGCTAACTGTTCATCCGGGTACTGGCGGGGGTGCCCGCACTGCGCCAAGGCAGTGGCGGCTTCCCCGCCGTGGGCCTAACGGCGTAATCACGCCGGCCGGCCGTGTCAGCGGCAGCTCGCGGCCTGATACATGGCCGCAAGCCATTTGGCCGTGGCACCGCACGCGGGAGGCACGTGCTCGCCAATAACCCGGGGCTCAGGGCACGGCTGCGGCCGGGTCAACGTCACTCGTGACACCGGAGGCAGCCGGAATATTACGCCAGCTCCCGAAACAAATCATCGCCCTTCACACGTTCCGGGCGACTGAGCACACGGGTATAAACACTGAGCAGGAAACAGCACTGGTAAGTAGTTTGTGATACGGAGCGTGGATTTTGAGAGCGTAAGATGCCACTGACACAGCCGGCGCTGTGGTATGTATGAGGTATTATTTGGCATACGCTTTCGTTTCATTAGATTTATCCAGTAAAATTGCTACATCACGAAGATGGCGTGCTACAGACCGACAGGAAGAAGATGCTGTGATACGCAAATTATTAGCTTTTCAGAGCATTCGCACAAGGTTGGCGCCGGTGGCGACACCTACAACGTGCTGACGTGAGGAAAGTTTCCAACCGATTTATCATACCAAAACAGCAGTTGACCGGCGTTGCCTGGTAAAATGTTGTGATGCCTCGTGTGAGGAGGATAAATGCGTAACATCACGTTTCCGACTTTGATAACGGTCGAATTGCAGCCTATCGCGATTGCGGTTTATCGTATGGCAACATTGCTGCTTGCGTTGGGCGAGATCTAATTAATGTTAGCAGAATATGGAATCGGTGGGTTCAGGCCGGTAATACGAAACGCCGTGCTGGATCCAACGGCCTCGTATCACTAGCAGTCGAGATGACAGGCATCTTATCCGCAAGGCTGTAACGGATCGTGCAGCCACGTCTCCATCCCTCCGTCAATAGATGGGGACGTTTGCAAGACAACAACCATCTTCACGAACAGTTGGGCGACGTTTGTAGCAGCATGGACTATCAGCGTGGAGACCATGGCTGTGGTTACTCTTTACGCTGCATGACAAACATGATTACCTTCCATTTTAGAAGTTTCATGAGTACCTTCGATGGTGTACTCAACGACGAACCTGTGTACACGAATGGCAAAACGTAATTTTTTCGCATGAATCCACTTGCTGTTTTCAGCACCATGATGGTGGCAGTCGTGTTTGGCGACGTCGCGGTGAACGCACATTGGAAGCGTGTATTCGTCATCGCCATACTGGCGTATCACCCGGCGTGATGGTATGGGGTACCGTTGGTTACACGTCTCGGTCACCTGTGGAACAGTGGACGTTACATTTTAGATGTTTTACGACCCGTTCCTCTACCCTTCATCCGATCCCTGCGAAACCCTACATTTCAGCAGGATACTGAACGACCGCATGCTGCAGGTCCTCTACGGGCCTTTTTGGATACAGAAAATGTTCGAATGCTGCCCTGGCTAGCACATTCTCCAGATCTTTCACCAATTGAAAACGTCTGGTCAATGGTGGCCGAGCAACTGACTCGTCACAACAAGCCAGTCACTACTCTTGATGACCTGTGCTATCGTGTTGAAGCTGCATGGGCAGCTGTACCTGTACACGCTATCCAAGCTTTGTTTGACTCAATGCCCAGGCGTATTACGGCCAGAGATGGTTGTTCTGGATACTGATTTCTCAGGATCTATGCACCCAAATTGCGTGAAAATGTAATCACATGTCAGTTCTAGTATAATATATTTGTCGAAGGAATACCCGTTTATCATCTGCATTTCTTCTTGGTGTAGCAATTTTAATGGCCAGGAGTGTAGCTTTACCGGGCGTGCGTTCAAATAAGTATTTGGTTTTATAATCCGTTTATTGAAGTTGTTTTGGATACACAATACTGTATTTTTGGATTTTGTTTCTGGTATGTACACTAATAAGTCAGACGGTTTCCCGACGCTCTAGCATTCCGAATACAGCTTTGTATTTGAAAAGGATGGATTTCCCAAATGTAGTCCACAAATACCTAGTGACAGTCGCTGCCCCTTGTTGAACGTCATTGGAAATACGAGTCGCACCGGAAACTAATTGAATTAAGTACGCGAGCTGACTGCCATATGAAATAGATACATAAAAACACGTCCGTATTAGAATGCAACGGAGTTTGAAAATTTCAGAGAAATCGGTCAAGAAACTTCCGAAATTTGCTCTTAATAACAGATGAATAGAAAATGTAAATGTTCCAAATCTCTGAATGTCTTGATCCATAGACTTGAAAGCTTGACACAACGCTGAACTGAAATAGGCCCTTGGTTTTATATAATTCTTTTAAATACATTTTCGAAGTGCGTTGCGAATAGCTTTAGTTAGTAAAGAAGTAATAAAACAAAACATCATGCCTGACGTGCTATAGATTTAAGTGTCAGGAAGTCGTTTCTAAAAGTATTTGTATGTAGTGTAGCGATGTGTGTAGGTGAAACGTGGACGATAAATAGTTTAGACAAGAAGAGAATAGAAGCTTTCGATATGTGGTGGTACAGAAACAGACATTAAGGGGTAGTCGATTTGCCTAGGACGAAGCAGTGAAAGAAGCAGTGCATTCCTGGCTCGTAGGTCAACCGATAACTTTCTTTCATGAGGACAACAGGAAGCTTGTGCAACGATGGACCAAATGCATTGAAACGCATGTCGAAAAATGAGGTACTTGTAAGTTTCTTATTTGATTACAATAAAATATTATATTTACTTTATATTATTGACTTACCTTTTTATTCCACTAATTTAGATAATACACTCCTGGAAATTGAAATAAGAACACCGTGAATTCATTGTCCCAGGAAGGGGAAATTTTATTGACACATTCCTGGGGTCAGATACATCACATGATCACACTGACAGAACCACAGGCACATAGACACAGGCAACAGAGCATGCTCAATGTCGGCACTAGTACCGTGTATATCCACCTTTCGCAGCAATGCAGGCTGCTATTCTCCCATGGAGACGATCGTAGAGATGCTGGATGTAGTCCTGTGGAACGGCTTGCCATGCCATTTCCACCTGGCGTCTCAGTTGGACCAGCGTTCGTGCTGGACGTGCAGACCGCGTGAGACGACGCTTCATCCAGTCCCAAACATGCTCAATGGGGGACAGATCCGGAGATCTTTCTGGCCAGGGTAGCTGACTTACACCTTCTAGAGCACGTTGGGTGGCACGGGATACATGCGGACGTGCATTGTCCTGTTGGAACAGCAAGTTCCCTTGCCGGTCTAGGAATGGTAAAACGATGGGTTCGATGACGGTTTGGATGTACCGTGCACTATTCAGTGTCCCCTCGTCGATCACCAGAGGTGTACGGCCAGTGTAGGAGATCGCTCCCCACACCATGATGCCGGGTGTTGGCCCTGTGTGCCTCGGTCGTATGCAGTCCTGATTGTGGCGCTCACCTGCACGGCGCCAAACACGCATACGACCATCATTGGCACCAAGGCAGAAGCTACTCTCATCGCTGAAGACGACACGTCTCCATTCTTCCCTCCATTCACGCCTGTCGCGACACCACTGGAGGCGGGCTGCACGATGTTGGGGCGTGAGCGGAAGACGGCCTAACGGTGTGCGGGACCGTAGCCCAGCTTCATGGAGACGGTTGCGAATGGTCCTCGCCGAAACCCCAGGAGCAACAGTGTCCCTAATTTGCTGGGAAGTGGCGGTGCGGTCCCCTACGGCACTGCGTAGGATCCTACGGTCTTGGCGTGCATCCGTGCGTCGCTGCGGTCCGGTCCCAGGCCGACGGGCACATGCATCTTCCGCCGACCACTGGCGACAACATCGATGTACTGTGGAGACCTCACGCCCCACGTGTTGAGCAATTCGGCGGTACGTCCACCCAGCCTCCCGCATGCCCACTATACGCCCTCGCTCAAAGTCCGTCAACTGCACATACGGTTCACGTCCACGCTGTCGCGGCATGCTACCAGTGTTAAAGACTGCGATGGAGCTCCGTATGCCACGGCAAACTGGCTGACACTGACGGCGGCGGTGCACAAATGCTGCGCAGCTAGCGCCATTCGACGGCCAACACCGCGGTTCCTGGTGTGTCCGCTGTGCCGTGCGTGTGATCATTGCTTGTACAGCCATCTCGCAGTGTCCGGAGCAAGTATGGTGGGTCTGACACACCGGTGTCAATGTGTTCTTTTTTCCATTTCCAGGAGTGTATATAGAACCAGCTGTAGCGATAATTTTAAATCAAGTGAGAAAAATTAGTCTGCCATTGATTTCTCTTCCTATAAGCTGCCTAAACTACTAGCGCAAAACCATCTTATTTAATTCTGAACTACTGACCTACAAAAGGACTACAAAAAGTCTACGAGGTCATATATTTGTTTATAAAAGGTGTGTCACAACTTAGTTGGTGATATTTAAACGCCTCTCAGACTTTCATTCAACGTAGCTAAGAACCACCCCGATTAAACCAACTTTCAATGTAATAAATAAATAAAAACTGAAATAAAATCGGACCATTCGTTTGGGAGTACGATGCCGCAAACACATACCCATTCATGTATATTTAACTTACGACACACCTGTGTTTGCGACAGAGGTTAAAAAAATATTTTAAGGAAAGGCTCTTGCGTTAGCTCACGCGAAACAGTAGAATTGTGAAAGATACAGCGAGTGCTGTTACAAAGTCCACAGAACGAACCCCAGTTTTCGGTAACAGAGGAAAGGATCAATAAGAACGACACAGTAGGTGAAGTTATCCGATGAGTTGACTGTTCAGAGTACATCAGTCACTTTGTCTCTGGTACAGAGAGAAACGGAGCAACAGTAAGTTCACAAGATTCTCCAGTTTGCCTTTCTAATACAACATCTTCACTCCCTTCTGTGGCTGCATGCAACTTACGAATGCACAAGAAATCCTCAGAACCTGCAAAGATATAGACTTTCGTTTACCCCTGTTAAACCTAACAATTTAAAAACTTTCTGCAGGGACAATAAAAGTATCTTATTGCATCCATTCAAGTTCATTGTGCATTCCGACGGAATGGGCAATTCCAGCAGGACAGTGCGACATCCCACACATCCAGAATTTCTACAGAGTGTCTCCAGGAACACTCTTCTGAGTATAAACTCTTCCGCTGGTCACCAAACTCCGGAGACATGAACATCATTTAGCACATCTGGGATGCCTTGCAATGTGCTGTACTCTTACAGATTTATTGGCAGTCCTGCAGGCTTCATGGTGTCAATTCCCTCGAGCACTACTTCAGACGTTAGTCGAATGCATGCCACGTCGTGTTGCGGCACTTCTCCCTGGTCGTGGGGGCCCTACACGATATTAGGCAGGTGTACCGATTTCTTTGGCTCTTCAGTGTACTCTTATGATACCTAGGAAATATTCTCAGACTTTGAGACGAATGCGATAACTCCAACTCGAAAGGAAGCATGTGCTGACAGGTCTGACTATTAACGAGCTGTTGGTTTAGTAAGTCATAGCTGCAGAATACTGAGACGAACTATTTACAGATGAAAGGAAAAACTGGTAGAAGTCGACCTCGGGGAAGATCAGTTTGGGTTCCGAAGAGATGTGAGAACGCACGAAGCAATACTGACCCTGCGACTTATCTAATAGGATATGTTAAAGAAAGGAAGATATACAGCATCTGTAAACTTGGGAAAGATTTTAAAAACGTTGACTGGAATACGCTCTTTACGTTTCTGGAACTGGATCCGGCCACTGTGGCTGAGCGGATCTAGGCGCTTCAGTCCGAAACCACGATGCTTCGACGGTCGCAGGTTCGAATCCTGTCTCGGGCATGGATGTGTGTGGTGTCCCTAGGTTAGATAGGTTTAAGTAGTCCTAAGTCTGGGGGACTGATGACCTGAGATGTTAAGCCCCATAGTGCTTAGAGCTATTTGAATCATTTTGAAACTAGCAGTGGTAATAGAGAGGGAGCGAAAAGTTGTATACAACTTATACAAAACCAACTGGTAGTATTTGTTGATGAATTGTAATTGTTAGGGACAGGAAAACTCTTGGAAGAGCACTTGAGCAGAATGGGCAGTGACTTTAAAGGATGATATAAGATGAACATAAAAAGGCAAAAGTTTTGAAATGAAATATAGTCGAATTAAATCGGCGACGCAGAGAGAGAGTTAGATTAGGAAATGAAACACTAAAAGTATTAGATGACTTCTGATTTTTGGACAATAAAGTAACCAATGATGTCCGAAATTAGATAACGCATGTAGACTGTCACGGCAAGAGAAGAGACTCTGAAGAATAGAAATTTGTTAACATCGAATAAGCGTTTAAGTGCTGGGAAGTCTTTGCTGAAGATATTTGTCTGAAGTGTAGGTTTGTATGGAACTGAAACGTGAACGATAAGCATATCAGACAAGAAGTGGATAGAAGAACGTTGAAGATGAGACTGATAGATCGCGTTACTAATAAAGAAGTATTGAATGGATCTGTGGAGAGCAGAAATGTGTGGCATGGCTTGACTAAAAGAAGGGATCCGTTGGTAGGACACGTTCTGAGACATCAATGAATCGTCAGTTTACGAGTACTATTGGAGGAAACTGTGGGTGTGTGTAAAAACTGTAAAGCTAGACCAAGAGGCGAGTATAGTAAGAATGTTCCAATGGACGTGGACTGCATATTTATTCGGAGATGAAGAGTCTTGCACATTATAGAGTGCTGCATCAAACCAGTCTTCAGACTGAAGACCACAACAAAACAACAACAACAACCTTCAGGAGTTCTAGACAGGTAGAATACCTATGAAGAATACCGGAAAGTAGATACTGCTGGACTTTGTAACAAGCATACAACATTAAACACAGAGTAGAATCACGACTACGAAATGAAGCAAAACAATCGCTTCTGTAAAGAACATTAATATCATCATCATCTAATACCATTGTTTTCTTGTAACTGACATCTGAAACTCCATAGCTAACTTTTGTAAGTCGCATGTTATCAAGAAAAGTTGCGTCTCATTTTCAGGTCACATTTTGCGCAATATGGACCGATGCGTCACTTAAACGTTCTTTTCTTGGACGAACATAGTTACAGTGCCGTGCAAATTGACACTGTATGGCACCAAATGAGTGGAAGGGTGTTTAATCACAGTTGAGGTGGTGCACGGGACCCAAACAACGAGCACTGTAATCATACTAGACGCCAAAGATACTTTGTTGTGTTTTTGCCCGGAGTCCTTTACGCCTCTGAAAGCTGTTTACACCGAACTCGGCACTCCCCCATAAAACGAGAGCGCAATTTATTTTGCGGCTGTCAACTCGAATGTATTACGAGACATTAGCGCCGTCAGCACTCACGCTAACATGTTAACGCCCTGCTATTCACTTGTCCGTGTGATAAAGCGGACTAAATTTGTATTCTCAACAAGCCTTTGCCCAGCGAGGTGACACGTGGCCTAAGGCGCTGTAGTAGCAGTTCTGTAATTCAGATTAATTTCCCCTGGTTCGCTCAGATCGCGACAGGCAAATGTCGAAAACCTTCTGTAGAAAATGGGACGGCCGGTTCTCGCCCCAAGACGATCCAAACCTCTAGTTTGTCACCAGTCTTTCGACTTTACGTCATTTTTTCTTATCTGTTAATTATTTCGTGTACACATAAGGGCAGCATCGAAAGGCTTGTGGAAACTATTTTGCATACTCTGGTTATTCTGTGAGCCTACTTCCCTTCTGCTTCGACCAAAGGCAGTTGTCGATTCCTGAATGCTACAGATGATTTTTTAGGTAAGCGTCTTCTGTAGATTTGTTTACTCACACTTCATTTTGTACATATTCATTTTTCATGTGTCCATAATTTCTCTGGATTTCCTACGGTCTATGTAACACATCTGTACAATGCTGTGTTCCAGACGAGCACTTTTAGGAAATTTTTCCTAATTCTTTTTCTATATCTAATACCGGTAGACTACATTAAAAAAAGAAAAACAAATAGTTTCTTGCTGTGTCACCCTACTTCTTATATCCTTCATCGTCAGCAATCCAGTGTCACCTTTCTTTCCTCGTAGAATTATTCCTTTTCCAGTATTCTGACGTACCTAGTTTCTAGCTGAAGCAAGTTGTTGTTCTCGTTTCTACTGCTCTTCATCACTTTTGTCTTTGTGCTGTTTATGCTTCAGCCATATTAACTGCGCCGTCCCTTCATTTCAATAGGTCCTTTAATCCTCGATTACATCCAGCCACAGGTAGTATGACGTGAGCGACTTCTACCCCTCTTCCGAAATTTTCGTTTACTTCCCAAGACTACATTGGTCTCGTGGTTTGATTTGTAAGGCTATAGGCGACTAAGCATATGATGTGACAGCAATCGCTTTAGCTTCTAAGTCTTGGACTTGTCTACCTGGCCATGCATCTGCTAAATAGATTCTGCCCTCTGATAGTGGTTGTTCTTGCTAGCTTGCATTGGAAGCTACGTTCGCCCATGGTATCTGAGTGGTCAGCGCCACGGAATGTACCTAACGGCCCGAGTTCGATTCCCGGCTGGGCGGAGATTTTCTCCGCTCAGGGACTGGATGCTGTCCTTATCATCATCATTTCATCCTCATTGACACACAAGTCGCCGAAGTGGCGTCAACGCGAAAGACTTGCACTAGGTGGAGGGTCTAACCGACGGAAGTCCCTAGCCACACAGCATTTTCATTTCCATTCGGGGTTATCATTTTTATCAGAAACTTAGTTAAGTTTGATTAATGAAATAATTTAGTGGAATGATGGCGGTGTCATTATTGTAGTCAATATTGATGCATGATTAATATATCGAATTGAGATTTATCCTTCAAAAAATAATGGAACTAGTATATGGGACAAATATCACAGGTTAAGCGATATGACCAATAAATCATGAACTGATGGCAACACAAAGTGAAGCAACAAATAATCAGTGGTCTACTGGAAGGCGTTTGGTTGGAAAAGACTACCGTAGATCTGTTTAATCTATTACCTTGACTCAAAACATTATGAAACGTCCCCTTAGAAAAGTTATACGAGAATGTGCTTAAACTGACACACAATATTTTTAGCGCATCACAATCTGACTTTCAAAAATCTCTACAAAAAAATGCCCTGACTAACATTAACCTATACGTTTCACAAATCGCGTACCTCACAAAAATCTTGGTTACCAGAACTACTGCGATACAGCGAGCACCACTACTGCCAGCTAAATAAAAGATTCAAACTGCTGAAGGCACAAACTACTGACAGGCATAGTTAGCAAATGAAAGATTTTGATAGAGAACAAACAATGTATTTATCTTAATACTCATAATATATATAGCAGTTCATGACATCCAGTCTTACAAATTTCTAATCTCCGCCATCTCGCTCCCCACATCCATCACTGCTGGCGCCTCACCTCCAACTGCGCAACGCTACGCGCTGTTAACATCCACCCGCCCAACACTACAATGGCGAGTATTAGAACAATGCCAATCAGGCACAGACTGCACATAGCACAGCCAGTGATTTTTCATACAGAGCGCTATGTGGCGTTACCAAAAAAAACCTAAACAGCCTACTTACAACATGGATAACGCAACTTGAAATTATCCAATGCCGAATAGACTTTGATGGATGTATTTCACTCAAAAGTTATACAATTTTGGCGCAGCTGAGAACAAGTGGCGAGACTGTGATTCTGTTTGCCGTAACATACAATAGTGTAACGTACAATAGTGTACCCCTTTTTGGATGCATAACGCTGTCTCAGGTTACGGTCATAGTGCAAGAGGCTACAAAGTAGCGATGCCCGGCGCCTGTAATTCGTTATCGCGGGCACGAAATATGAAAATTCGTGTGTTGGCGGTCTGTTGGACAGATAGCTGTTACTCCCTGATAGAGCCCTGAAATCTCAGCTGATTCGAACACGTGACATTCCCGTTCCCTGGTCATGCCATGGACCAATTTGACTCACTTATGTCAAGGCGGCAGACCTGATACAAATATTATCCTACTACACTACAAGTTGTTCTGACGTCTAAACTGTCAGTATTGCTAAGGCTTCACCACAGGCTCCCCAGTCAAGACTGGTGCCAGTGCAAAGTCACGCTCAAGACGAGTGTCTCAAGTCCAAGCCACTCATAACAAGAGTCAGGACCATAATCTTCGGAGTCTGAATCAGAAGCTCCGTTTCTGCTTCCTACCCATCCATCAAACATCAAACCTGTGTAAACTAGAAAAAAAAATCGAGCGATGCAACTGCCCCCACATGGGTTTTCGGCCAATCACAACACTCCACTAGGGCCATGTCTTCTCTCTAGCTCGTCTGTTCTAGCATCTGGCCAAACCTAACCAAAGTTAATAATACTCTTTTCCCTGCTGGAAAATCAGCCAATCCCTGATACGAAAATTCCCGCGCAGGGAGGAGAAGACGCTATGCTCCTAAATTGTTTTTCCTACTGCCATTTTAGTAGTGTGTTGTGAGTTTTCGTTTAGTTTTAATGTGAACGACACATTTATCACACAGATCATTATGTGGATGGGCCAAACGTTACCGTTGTTCGACCATGGGACTGTGGCTCAACTAATACAAGTGCTATTATGTCCCAACATGACCATTTCAGAGCCGGCGTAAATGTTCCATTGTATCCTAAAATTCTTCTAAGGGCCTGACTTCCCAGAAACACGGCATGCCGAATGGCGACACCATCTGACGGCATCATCGATAGTGTCTGGTCCAAGGTGAACATGGAAACTCACGGATATTTATGGACGCCATCCCTTAAAACGTTGCCATTTACGACACTGTAGAAACATCTTGGCCAGGCGACACACTTCTCTCCTGCGCCCCTGACCCTGCTGGGGCCAGAAACGCCTCAAAGGTATATCCAGGGAGGCAGTTATCCGCCTCTTCGAACGAAAGCATTGTCTGCACACAGGTGCTAGAAATTCATGGGACCAGTATTCAGTCCCCAGTAAGTGCTATGAGATTTTCCTCTCCCTAACAGCTCAACATGACTTCGAAGCTCCAAATGTAAGATTTATTGTTAGATACACAAACTGTCTGCTTGTTTTCAACTCCAGAAAATACTATTTGAAGGAGAGCCACAATAAAGATCCCACATGAATTAACAATGTACATGTTCACATCAGTGCCTGCTCATGCTGATAACTTCCCATAGTCTCACAAAAACGATGTTAGAGCGTAATAACAGTATTAAAGAATAGCCTTGAATATGAAAATAAGTGAGAAAGTGACTTGTTCTCTCTCAGCTCGTTTCAGTGTAATTTGAACAACAGCGGTAATAATCTGAAATCCTGCCTTACATGCTCAACTAACTTCTATCTTGGCCATTAACGTTTGTTCATCTCACTCATTTTTTTATATATATATGTTAGATGATTCTTCTGTTTGTCATTGTAGGGAATTCTTCAGATATGAAGCTTTTACTGTCTTGTTCGCATGTAGGTACACTGGATTACTAATTTTGACAGGAATAAACTGCCATTTCCAGATCCGAAACGTTATAAAAATTACAACACCATAAACACCGTTGTATCTGTAATCGTAAACTGACGATTTTACAATTAGTTCTTTTTTACGCACCCACAATGGACAGGTTGTGAAATCATGCTGTATGATAAACCTCTCATTTGCCTTCATACCATCAAAACGGCCTGTGAATTTGAAATAAAACAAGTTATTACAGTAAGCATATAAATTCCTGAATATGCGTAACATAACAATACCTCATAATAAAAGAGAGTAGAACTTGGAAAATGATGACTGTGTCCTCTTGGCAAGACAGTCATGCAACTGTGGCTCAACAAGAAGTGCCCAATGTGTCTGGGCCGCACTTTGTCAGGCCAACAGAGTAATACTGAGGAGTGCCACCAGATGTCACTAGTCTCATAAATGATACTAAATGTGTTTTAGGTTTTTATAAACGTACATGAAACATTATATGGAAGAATGAAATCTGAATCATTTAAAATGGAAAGTAGTAAAATATCAGGCATGTAACATGGGAAATCACTATGTAAAAATAGTCGCATTTCGTCACTTCGAAATTTTACATAATTTTACAGAAATTATTGATAAAAGTAATAGCATCTTGACATATTATAATAACGAAAACTGTAAGGTACATGTCATAAATCCATGTGTGAATTACTAACTTATGGTAGACTTATATGTTTCACAATGAATGCACACATGTGCATTTTCTTCTACAGTTGTATTACTATGAGATCTAGGGCAGAGGAATATTGGAAGTCTTTTTCCACTGGTATAAAATTTTTTTTATCAATGCCAACAACGTTACTCGATGTCTAAGTGACAACTTAACAATGTGACAATCGAGATGTGATACTATAATAATTTAGAGGGAGATACTACACCACTTGCTGGCTTTATAAGGTAATAAACATATTAAGTATATAGGAACACAAGAAATTACAAATGAGAAGAACGGCATGTACAAAAGTACTACTGCACAACATTCCAATAATATGACGAAACCACTCAATTACTTTTGTGCCATTTATTGAGTATTGATGTATGCATTGAAATTAAATAATTATGTAAAACAGCACTAGAATTGGAAATTTCAATATGATGTCTACTGTGAGACGAAAAGTACATATATTACCAGTTGTAGAAGTCGGCCTTTTGCCACACTCCTAATAATTGAACGATTCGCATACTGTAATCTACATTGTGTCCCAGTTACGTCGTTCATTTAGCCTGTAACAAATGTTTATTGCCAACAGCCTTATTGGAAATAATTTTTTTGATCTTAAGAACTTGCAAAATACTAGTATTTTTACCTAGAGAATTTTCCATTTTATATGACTGACATTGTACTGTTTCACAGTTTAAATGATTCACCTTGTATTCTCTCACACACTGTTACATGTACGTTTATAAAAAAACCTAGAACACATTTATTTTCATTTATGGGACTGCTGTCATATGGTGGTACTTTTCCGTATTACTCTTTTGACCAGCTTGGATACGGCGGTATATAGCAGAAGCCCAGACAGACACATAAGTACTTCTTGATGTGACTCACTTGTACGACTCTTATCTTGCCAGGAGTACACAGTTATCATTTTTAATGTTCTACTCTCCTTTTATTATGAGGTAACGTTATCACAGGCATGTATTAGAATTTGTACATATACTGTAATAACGTATGCAAAGATAATTTTGTCTTATTTTAGATTCACAGCGTGATTTCATAAGCTGTACGCTGTAGGTACATCAAAAAGAATGTACGTAAAATCGTTAATTTACTATTACAGCTACAACAGTGTTTACGTTTTTGTAAATTTTGTGATCTTTCATATCTCAAGAAGGCAGTTTAGTGATGTGGAAACTAGTAATACACTGTACCTACACGTGACAACGGCAATAAAAACTACATGTATGAAGCTTTCTTTACACTGATTTCTCTGATCACTCTCCAGATCGCAATGCCAGGTGTTTATAATCATCTGTTTGTACTTTGGCCACTAATTTATAACGACTGAGAACATATTATTCTATCCTACATGATCATCGTCTTCACATAGATCCGAAAGTGTTGGGAGGTATATAGTTTTCCTTAGTCTGCCTTCGATTACTAAGCCCCTGTCAGAAGTATTTATCTCGTACATTTTCCCTTCCTGGAAGTGAACTGAACTTTATCGGTATCTCTTGAGTTATCTTTCCAGTTCTCCTGTATATATACTATGATTAGCAGTATTCAAGTATGGCATATCCTCCGCCATTCTTGTTCAAATGATCTCGTCAGTGACATGCAGTTTAACTTACATTAGAAAGTTGGTGCTCGACAGCTATAATATGTTTAAAGGGAGGTATATTTATGTACACTATTAGGTGCTGTTTGAACTTTATTAAAATGTGTTTCTAGTTTCGCTCTGCTTAGACCATCTCCTAGAATTGGTAAAAAATTTGTAACAGCAATTTTCCTTCTGATTTATGAAGCCTATTCTGAAAGTAATATCCGACAGGTCGGGCTAAATGGAGATGACAATGAAAGTCCGATGAAACTTTGCACACATGTATCGGGTATTGTCTCTGAGCCGTGGCGGCTCAGTTTGGTTGCCTAACTACCTCTGGCACCGGTATTGATAGTCACATCCCTTGTGACTTATCTTTGGTTTTCCTGGTTGAGGTGGTGGATGGTGAACGGCACGTGACCGTAGGAGGAGGGCTGGAGCAACAGTGTCTGGCGGCAGGGTTCGGTTGGACAGGTTTGGGATGGACAAGGCGTGTAGACAGCCGGATAGCCGAGCGACTTGTCGAATGTTAGGCAGCCGCTAAAGAAGGTGCCGAAGGGCCTGCTCTGGATCTCTGGTGACGGGGTCCTCCTCCTGTTGTGTGAAGAGAGGTTAAAAGGATAATAGACGATGGGAAACTGCACCGTAACATACTGCCTATTGATATTCTGGCCTTGCGGTTTTATTGTTTAAAAGAAAAACTGGCCCAGTATTATTATCTCTTGTTCAGTGAATTATATGTATTTGTTTGTTCTGCAGTGTACCTTGGCTTGAGAGTGACCAATAGTTGTTAGTGCGTCTTCTTTGAAGCCATGTGATTCTGTTAATTGGTAAGCCGCTCGTGTGCACCCGCTTGGGGTGCGATGTTATGAACTGAAGTGGTAACACCGCTGAGTGGCACTGTACCCGGTGGCAATGTCATGGTTTGTATTAGGTACTGAGTATGAATTTGAAATCTGTGATTTAGTAAAGTGTGTTATTCTAACATACGTTGATGTCTTTTCGTCATAACTGAATTACGTAGGTCTACTACATAGTGAAATTATCTGCTTTGCTTGAGCTCACCTTAACTAGTGTTTCTCAAGGAGTTTTAGCAATACTTATTCATGCCTCAGTAGGTTTAACTGAAACTGCTCTGTTTGTACCTGCAGCTTGTCAGTTACATGTAGTTGCTTATCATTTTACTTAGACACAGGCGTATTTATTTATTGTGTACGAGAAAATCCATACTAATGATCTTTGTCAATAAGCCTTGTGAGGCATATATATATTCGTAACGTCAGTTAAAACAAATACTTAAAGCCAAACTTAAGTAAATAAACTATTATATTAACTATTTGTCTTATCTGAGTTTACGAATTGTATTCATCTTGCTAAAGCGAGTCTCATCATTTGTTAGTGTATATTCTGTTATTGTTTGATGGTACTGGCTCGCGTGTATTTATGTTCACAGTTGATTGCGAAACAAGCGAGTCTACCTTAGTGTTTGCAACCGTAACTTCTGGGCCGCTACCTTGGCGGAATTCTGCCCAACGCCTGAGGTCTAAGTTATTGACGCGGGAACGCGTTGCCGCGTCGTCTGTCATACCTAGCAAAATCTGAGTAGTTGTCTCGTTCCTTGGAGCTATATCTGGGTTGTACGACTGCCGCCAGGGCTGTAGACTGTGGAGTTTTGCGGGATTAACTCATGAACTTTTGTAAATTATAATGAAGCTGTTGATCCTCTGACTGTTTATAAAAGAAGGAGGCTGAAATTATTTACTAACTGTTGTTCATGAAATCGGATGGACTCTGTATTTGGTAAATGTAGTTTCCCTTTACTGAACGACCCAAATTTCATTCTTACTGATCATAAACTTAGATGCCTTGTGCTTATTGAATACTGTTTCCTTTGGCTTATATTGGTAAATTTCAGCAGTTTGTCACCCTATACAGGGTGTTACAAAAAGGTACGGCCAAACTTTCAGGAAACATTCCTCACACACAAATAAATAAAAGATGTTATGTGGACATGTGTCCGGAAACGCTTAATTTCCATGTTATAGCTCATTTTAGTTTCGTCAGTATGTACGCTGAATGGAGCACTTATCATGATTTCATACGGGATACTCTACCTGTGCTGCTAGAACATGTGCCTTTACAAGTACGACACAACATGTGGTTCATGCGCGATGGAGCTACTGCACATTTCAGTCGAAGTGTACGTACGCTTCTCAACAACAGATTCGCTGACCGACGGATTGGTAGAGGCGGACCAATCCCATGGCCTCCACGCTCTCCTGACCTCAACCCTCTTGACTTTCATTTATGGGGGCATTTGAAAGCTCTTGTCTACGCAACCCCGGTACCAAATGTAGAGACTCTTCGTGCTAGTATTGTGGACGGCTGTGGTACAATACGCCATTCTCCAGAGCTGCATCAGCGCATCAGGGATTCCATGCGACGGAGGGTGGATGCATGTATCCTCTCTAACGGAGGACATTTTGAACATTTCCTGTAACAAAGTGTTTGAAGTCACTCTGGTACGTTCTGTTGCTGTGTGTTTCCATTCGATTAATGTGATTTGAAGAGATGTAATAAAATGAGCTCTAACATGGAAAGTAAGCGTTTCCGAACACATGTCCACATAACATATTTTCTTTCTATGTGTGTGAGGAATGTTTCTTGAAACTTTGGCTGTACCTTTTTGTAGCACCCTGTATTTCACTATAATACTCATGGTTTTCATGTTGTTATTAATCTGCAATTTAATTGATCAGTATGTTTTCCTTAAATAAATGTTAATTTAGCGAAAACGACAAACTATATGATGGATCTCCGTTCCACATGTTAGTGTTTGATCTATTCCTATCCTGAAACTGTTAACTGTGTTTCAGCCTCTAGTATGTGTGTCGATTGCGTCACGTCGGTTTCTTCATTTCTGAGCACACAGTGAGCACGTAAAGATACCCAAAATATCTGTGTCTCCTGCCAAGTTTGCGTGCCTGCTGAGAGGTTTCACCTCATTTCATGCAACCCCATATAACCTACTGTCACGCATTTCCTTCTTCGTGACTATTCTCGGTCGATCATTGCAGGGGCAGTGAGGACGCCCTTGCAGCGTTTTCGATGGGAAGTGTTTGACCACCCACCATACAGTCCGGTCTTGGCTCCCTCTGATATTCGTCTCTGCTCATGTTAACCCCTGGCTATGGAGATAATATTTTGGCACAAACAACGTACGGAAGTAACTGAAAGCACAGGCAGCTGGCTTCTATGACGAAGGTATTGGAAATTTGGTACAACGCTACTACAAATGACGAAGTCGGTGTGGCGCCTAAGCAGAAAATCAGCTTGAAGTTGTAGCAAACTGTTGCAAATAAAATGTTTGTGATTTTAGTGTGGTTTCTATTTTGCGACTGATCAGACCTTACTCTTCGAGTAGCCCGCGTATAAAAAAGTTACCTTAATACTGAAGTACATACGCAATCAACAGTTCCTTATTGATCTCTGGATATCATTAGTTATATTACATATCACTAAGACACTTTTTATAACTGGACATATCTGTACTCTCGTTCAAAAGAAGGCGTATGCACTAACACCTGTCCAAATGTGTTACATCTACGCCGCACACAACTGCGAATATTTTGTAGCATGTTCCACTTGTATGTGGGCTGTTTTTCTGTAGATTACTTGAGGGCCATTGAGCTCAGTGTAAGTGAAATTACTCTGTATAGCAACAAAACGATAGCCTACAGGTAAGTGAAACATGTTTCCATCTACCCAGATACGAAACTTTTGGACTAGTAGCGACGTCGTAGTAGTAATAGTAGTAGTAGTAGTAGTAGTAGCAGCAGCAGTAGCAATAGTAATTTTATTGCTCCCTTGATCACTTTTACAAGGATACTGGACGTGCCTTAGTACGAAAATTTAAAAACAATGTAATTCACACATACAGGCATTTACATACTTACAGGTCTCGTTTGACAAGGGTGGGACAGTTAGTCGGCCGTTGCCTTATAGAAGAAAACATGCACGCATTTACCTAAAGTAATTTAGGGAAACCTTCATCACAATCGCCAGATAATGACTGGAGCCACTAACTACCAGAATATAAGGTCAACCTGTTTAAAATAATGGTATCTGATTCAGTTTGTCCATGGTGTACAGTACTGGATTTCAAACTAATTGAAAGGCTAGTACTACACTGTTCATTCAATTCTTACTTCCAGTAACTGCGCGCTGTGCACACAATATAGACAGGTTGTTTCGTACTGTTACACTACACACGCTATCCGCTGGTGACAGGGCTATAGTGAGAACGTCAGGTTTTCATTTTGTATGCAGTAGCTTTCCACCGGAGGCGAGGAATTTTAATATAATTTACCCTTTCTAGGCTAAAAATTTTCTTGGAGCAGATTTAACTTTATAAGAGCCAATTCGACACAGAAAACCCATTTCCGTTATAATTTTGTGTACACATGGAGATGATTGCTTTTGTGGCTGATCGTTTATGATCTTAACCATCTAACAAAACAGAGTGACTCACTTTACCAACTGCCAGTGGTTTCAACATGACTTTCTTCAAATCTTTAGCAGATATGGAGCATCGGTCTTCAAAATTATTACTTGTAGCCCAACGAATCCAGCCCGTTGAGACCACTCTGCTAAGAAATCGTGTATACAATTAAAAATGCGATCCGATATTCCGTGAGCTCGCATTTATTCGTTAGGCACTAGTGGGTAAGTGTATAGAACGTCTTTCTGAACGCTTGGAACACCCATGTTGATACAAAATCTCGGAAATACAGAGGTTTGAAGTTTATGTTCCATGGATATAGTGGTCGTTTCATGCGAAACACTATACTAGAATCAACATAAGAAACAGTTGAACAAGGGAATATAGCTGAGCGTGGAAGAGGATGATGAAGTTTCGTGTTTACAATGCGCGCAGCAATTCTCTGTCGGCGACTTGGTGCGGTTCCGTAGGGAATACATTCATACGCGCACCGAATTCGCGTGGTATTGTGTGAGCTTTGGAGACTCGCAATAGCCTTATTGCTTTCCTGCTCGGTTTCTCTACTGGCTTTAAACGTTCCATTACGTAAAATAAACGCAGTTGACAGAGAAACAAAGGATTCAATGAAAACGGATTACAACAGTTGCGTTACAAGTTTCAATACTGTCGCCTGCATCTGACTGCGCTGTCTGGCAGTGCCGGTAGTACAGCGATATGGCGATGGTGAACACAATGGAAAACACGGCAGACTTCCTCCTCTATTTCCTCGCTGCTCTGGTAGTTATTTTGTGAACTACTAGCTGCCAGTCACTTTTTATCATTCAGATGTATGTCAGCTGAACAAGGACGGCAAAGAAACGTGAAAAATATTTTAAAGCAACCTCTGCAGAATTCGCCCGTAGCAATTTAGAACATTTATTCACACTTTATCTCAAGCTGATAGAACTGATTGTGTACATGCCAATGAAGATATCTTTCTGAAATCTGGGTGAATTACTCCTCGGGCATGTCCGCGAGGAGTAATAGGCTAGTTTTGTTTTAATTCACTCATTAGTTATTGCAAAAACGTGATCAAAACACACGAGAAAACTGCATTTTTGTTTGAAACGTCCGCCATTCTATTGTTTTGTCAAATTAAAAAGAAATTGTGGTGTGACTCGCTGCCCAATATCCAAAAGGTTAAGAACTTGTTAATTTATTTATTTATTTTACTTTCAGGTATGATTTGCAAATTGTGGGGCTTTTGACGTGGACACGCTTAGTTTTGGGTACAACTCCTCTATTGGGACTCCTAATGATAACTGAATTTCTTAAAAACGTCAGTAAACGTTGTCCAAAAATCAATAAGTAATATGCAAAGAGATTTACATTGATTGCTTTATTAGCTTTTCCAAAAAATAGTAATCGTAAAAAGTACTTATATTATTGGCTGTCTGACGAGAATTTCCGTGAATTGCTGTATCAAACGAGTCTTCCGAATGAAGAGCACAATAAAAGCAACGTGTTTATAAAAGCTAATCTGTACGCAATGCTCACCGACGTCCTCGTACCGCCTACAGTACCTAAAGTAATCATTTTCCTAATGGCAAAAAATGTAGAACACCGAACATTCGGCATAATTTTCGTCCTAAAACACAGGGTGATTATAATTAAATTTTCAAAACGCTGTAGAAATAACACTACTGGTCAGAATGCCACCAAATTGCAACGGAATATTATCGGAGAAGAGGGAAAACGTATGGCAGAAGAAAGAAAGGGTGAAAATTAATCGACAGATGGAGTTGTATGTGTCAGAATACATAAATGAAAACGCCTGTCATGCGCACGACCCATTGAAGCTGCCGAACGAAGTGGCCGAGCGGTTCTAGGCGCTACAGTCTGGAACCACGCGACCGCTACGCTCGCAGGTTCGAATCCAGCCAGCCTCGGGCATGGATGTGTGTGATGTCCTTAGGTTAGTTAGGTTTAAGTAGTTCGAAGTTCTAGGCGACTGATGAACTCAGAAGTTAAGTCCCATAGTGCTGAGAGCCATTTGAACCATTTTTGAACCATTGAAGCTGATATAGACATGGCGGGTAAACGGCTTTTCCTCCTTCCGCGACTGCGATGTTCGCCATGACTGTCTCAATGCAGGATGGCGCTTTGCTTGTAAAGATGTATCACAGGAATGATGACTGTGCACCCTTCGCTCTACATTAGTTCCCGACACTGAAGGATTTGGAAAAAGGCGTCGGTCCGATGACTGCCGTGAGTCTGGAGAATATGATTAGGAAATTCGAAAAGACTGGTTATTTTGGGGTGCAACCTGGTAGAGGGAGGAAAGGAATTGATTCGACGTCAGTGGAAGCAATTTCTTGCTCGTATGGTAGTGGACAATGATTGGACGTGGAACATTTTGTGGAAGATAAAGCCCACCTCAATGTGACAGGGTATGTCAATACACAGCATTGTCGAATGTGGATAATGGGAAATCTGCACCCAAATCAACCAGTACCATTTCATGCAGTTTCCTCACTTCAACTTGTTGCAGAAAACGGTGGACAGAATATTGGACATGTTTTCTCCCAGTCACATGGAAATTAATAATCTGATTTGATTATGACTGATGCTTTTTATGCTGTTTTTGGCTTCATTACAATTAAAAACCGACGTGGTTGATGCTTTCTATGCGATTTTTGGCCTCAGGATAGTTAAAAACCGATTTTTCCCATCCGATGCTATATGACCATGCCGTAGTGGATGGGCTTACGTAACTAACAGTATCACACCTGTACACCTACGCACACTGAATACTACAGTTTGTTTAACTTCAAACTTACAGCTCAGGCATTGTCGTATGATTCATTTGTCATTTGCAGTCGACCACTATTAAATTATGATGCTTACAGCGCCATCTATTGCTACATTTTGTAACTATAAATTTTTCTTCTGTCATACATTTTCCCCCTTCCCCGACAATATTCCGTGGCAATTTGACGGACGGCCGCTGTGACTTAGCGGTTCTAGGCGCTTCAGTCCGGAACCGCGCTGCTGCTACTGTCGCAGGTTCGAATCCTTCCTCGAGCATGGATGTGTGTGATGTCCTTAGGTTAGTTAGTTTTAAGTAATTCTAAGTCAAGGGGACTGATGACCTCAGAAGTCAAGTCCCATAGTGCTTAGAACCATTTGAACAATTTTCTGCTTAGAGCCATATGAACCATTTTACAATTTGACGTCATTATGGCCGTTGGTGTTATTTCTACAGTGGTTTGAAAGTTTAACTTTAACTGTAATCACAGCGTATTTTTGGAGATTTCCATGGAGGCAAGACAATAAAGTACTCTCGGTTTTCAGGTTGCGGCAGTTGAGGTGTAGCCGCTGTTGATGCGGCTTGAAACTGAAAGTACATTTCATGTCAAAAAAAGGAGAAGCACCCAGAAGATTTGGTCGGGTGTTAATGTAAGTCCTTGCACGTACCACTTTTCGTCACGTGTGTAAATGATTAAGTTGCAATTATCTGCGATAGATACAACTGTCACCAGAGTGAATTGGTGTTGTTCATGTTTATCGTAGTTATGAGGCCTGTTCGGGTATATTAGAGACTTGAGTCACAGTGGGGGTCACAGAGACGCCACATAGTCGTGGGAGACATGAGCACCTCACAGAGTACGGAAGAGTGCTCGTTGTGGTTATCCATTTGGTACGCTGGTCGAATCGTCCAGTAGCCAGGTTTCTAGGCCGTTCGGATGAGACAGAGGCCCGGATGTAATGGAATCGCTGGAACGTTCAGTGTCATCCTGCACAATTGGTTGGAGATTAGCACCAGTCGGGCCAGGGAATTACCGTCGCATGCGTAGGCTGCCTTTAACGCCACAGCGCAACTGGCTGCCTTTCGATTGCTGTCGCGACTGTCAGTCATGGAGTGCTGTTGAATGGCGTCAAACTGCGTGCAGTTTTGCACTACCCCACGCAATAATAATCGGCGAGTATTGTGGCGGGCTGGGGAGAGATCCAACTCTTCCGATATTTTCAAGACGCTTAGCAGTGTTACTCCTGGTGTCACGTTGTGGGGAGCCACAGAGTATGATTTTCGGGAGCCATCGGGCGTAGTTCCAGTTCAGGGCTGGTAGTGGTAGGAGACACACTGCCGTCACAATGGTAAGAGGCGGGCAGCGTTCTCACGTGTACCTCTTGTGCAACGGTATCGCGGTGCCATTTTTGAACAGGATAACGTTCATTCACACACGGCACGTGTCCTTATGAACTGTCGGTGTGATGCTGTGGAACTTCTGTGACCATCAATTTCCCAAGTTTTTGCCCAACAGACCGTGTGTGGGTCCAACTCTAGGGTGAGCTCTGTCCCACTTTCAGTATCCAGGATATCAATGACCAATCACAACAGCTCCTGACCAGCGTGCTTCAGGAAAGGATAGAAGGGCATAATGATGCACTTCCCACCCTAATGAATACATGCATCCAGAGATGGTGCAACGTCGCATTGGTAAATGTTCTCACACTTCCAAATTTTTGGTAAATTTCACTCGATTTCGTGAAAGGTTGCAAAACGTCTGGCTTGCCGCCTTCCGTTAATAAACTAAGTGTTTCAGCACCTTGTCATGACTGGAGATATATGGGATAAACAATTCTCATCAGTTTATTAACTCTGTTTTCTATACTTGCTTTACCGTACTGTATTTGATAAAAAGTGCAGGGTCTCTCCGTCTGACCTTACTTTGCTTCAGCCAAGGGAATTAATGGGAACGTTGCTGTTAGTTTCCCCAGGATCTGGGAAATTAGGGAACAGCCGAAGCACACAACACTGCGAATTACGGAGCTGTCCACTCGCCACTCAGAGGGCTAAGGCCCTAGCTTAGATGGGTGGTGGAGACTCGAGCAAGGTTTGTGGGACCTTGTGTCACTCAAAAACTGACGGGATTTTCGGTATTGCGGCCTACGGTACTGTGGTACTGTGCGACGTCTGGCTAGTGGATTTGAGTCTCAAGGGCCGGCCTGAGTGTCCGAGCGGTTCTAGGCGCTACAGCCTGGAACCGCGCGACTGCTACGGTCGCAGGTTCCAATCCTGCCTCGAGCATGGATGTGTGCGATGTCCTTAGGTAAGTTTAAACAGTTCTAAGTTGTAGGAGACTGATGACCTCAGAAGTTAAGTACCCTGGTGCTCAGAGCCATTTGAATCATTTGAATATGAGTCTGAAGTGCTGGACCTCTATTTGATCGGTCTCATCATTCTTGAAGAGGCTATGCCTGCTGCTATGGGAACGGCACCTGGAGGAGTTCCAGTCACGTTCACTTGGAATGCTGAAAATTAAGACTTCTATAAACAACGCTCTGATACGTGGGGTTTCTTCACATCATTGAGGGAATGTGCAGCTTGATTCCACTGTCATCCCCTGGACATACTAGTTACGCTGATTAGTTGTCTGTCGTCTTGGATTAAAATCCTCAATCTCTTGATTTTCTTGTATGCATGATTTCAATTTCGTTTAAAATAAATAGAGTCCCGTTCATCTCATTTTCCTTATAAGTCATTTTTAAAATGTAGTTAGTAATTGGTTTTGCAGCAATTGCCCACCTTAGGATGTCATGTTAGGGCCAAATTTCTGATAGCGTATTACCATTATGTTGGGTGCATCAACATTGCGTCTTTAAGGGTCTTTGGAGTCTAGACAATCTGTGATTCTGGTAACGGGTTCTATGATAATCACCTGGGATACTGAATTTGTTATCACCCAGACAATGACACAGACATTCAACCAGTGGTGTTTTGTTTCGTTTCCACCTCCTCTTCTAGGTGCTGCACTTCTCTCCCAGGCAGTGTGTTTAATTTTAAGCGAATTATATGGAAGATCCTGCATAAACGTATGTTATAGAGCTATATGGAAAAACAGACCAGCGTCAATGTAACGAGGGAGGGCTATCGCGCAGAAGCCACTGTTGTTGTTGCTGTCTTCAGTCCTGAGACTGGTTTGATGCAGCTCTCCATGCTACTCTATCCTGTGCAAGCTGCTTCATCTCCCAGTACCTACTGCCACCTACATCCTTCTGAATCTGCTTAGTGTATTCATCTCTTGGTCTCCCTCTACGATTTTTACCCTCCACGCTGCCCTCCAATGCGAAATTTGTGATCCCTTGATCTACATCTACATCTACATCTACATGACTACTCTGCAATTAACATTTAAGTGCTTGGCAGAGGGTTCATCGAACCACAATCATACTATCTCTCTACTATTCCACTCCCGAACAGCGAGCGGGAAAAACGAACACCTAAACCTTTCTGTTCGAGCTCTGATTTCTCTTATTTTATTTTGATGATCATTCCTACCTATGTAGGTTGGGCTCAACAAAATATTTTCGCATTCGGAAGAGAAAGTTGGTGACTGAAATTTCGTAAAAAGGTCTCGCCGCGACGAAAAACGTCTATGCTGTAATGACTTCCATCCCAACTCGTGTATCATATCTGCCACACTCTCTCCCCTATAAAGCGATAATACAAAACGAGCTGCCCTTTTTTGCACCCTTTCGATGTCCTCCGTCAATCCCACCTGGTAAGGATCCCACACCGCGCAGCAATATTCTAACAGAGGACGAACGAGTGTAGTGTAAGCTGTCTCTTTAGTGGACTTGTTGCATCTTCTAAGTGTCCTGCCAATGAAACGCAACCTTTGACTCGCCTTCCCGACAATATTATCTATGTGGTCCTTCCAACTGAAGTTGTTCGTAATTTTAACACCCAGGTACTTAGTTGAACATGCCTCAAAACATGTCCTACCAACCGATCCCTTCTTCTAGTCAAGTTGTGCCACAAACTTCTCTTCTCCCCAATCCTATTCAATACCTCCTCATTAGTTACGTGATATATCCACCTTATCTTCAGTATTCTTCTGTAGCACCATATTTCAAAAGCTTCTATTCTCTTCTTGTCCAAACTAGTTATCGTCCATGTTTCAATTCCATGCACGGCTACCCTCCAAACAAATACATTCAGAAACGACTTCCTGATACATAAATCTATATTCGATGTTAACAAATTTCTCTTCTTCAGAAACGCTTTCCTTGCCATTGCCAGTCTACATTTTATATCCTCTGTACTTCGACCATCATCAGTTATTTTACTTCCTAAATAGCAAAACTCCTTTACTACTTTAAGTGTCTCATTTCCTAATCTAATTCCCTCAGCATCACCCGATTTAATTTGACTACGTTCCATTATCCTCGTTTTCCTTTTGTTGATGTTCATCTTATATCCTCCTTTCAAGACACTGTCCATTCCGATCAACTGCTCTTCCAAGTCCTTTGCCGTCTCTGACAGAATTACAATGTCATCGGCGAACCTCAAAGTTTTTACTTCTTCTCCATGAATTTTAATACCTACTCCGCATTTTTCTTTTATTTCCTTCACTGCTTGCTCAATATGCAGATTGAATAACATCGGGGAGAGGCTACAACCCTGTCTCACTCCTTTCCCAACCACTGCTTCCCTTTCTTCCTCCTCGACTCTTATGACTGCCATCTGGTTTCTGTACAAATTGTGAATACCCTTTCGCTCCCTGTATTTTACCCCTGCCACCTTTAGAATTTGAAAAAGAGTATTCCAGTCAACGTTGTCAAAAGCTTTCTCTAAGTCTACAAATGCTAAAAACGTGGGTTTGCCTTTTCTTAATCTTTCTTCTAAGATAAGTCGTAAGGTCAGTATTGCCTCACGTGTTCCAACATTTCTACGGAATCCAAACTGATCCTCCCCGAGGTCCACATCTACCAGTTTTTCCATTCGTCTGTAAAGAATTCGTGTTAGTATTTTGCAGCTGTGACTTATTAAACTAATAGTTCGGTAATTTTCACATCTGTCAGCACCTGCTTTCTTTGGGATTTGAATTATTATATTCTTCTTGAAGTCTGAGGGTATTTCACCTGTTTCATACATCTTGCTCACCAGCTGGTAGAGTTTTGTCATGACTGGCTCTTCCAAGGCCGTCAGTAGTTCTAATGGAATGTTATCTACTCCGGAGGCCTTGTTTCGACTCAGGTCTTTCAGTGCTCTGTCAAACTCTTCACGCAGTATCGTATCTCCCATTTCGTCTTCATCTACATCCTCTTCCATTTCCATAATATTGTCCTCAAGTACATCGCCCTTGTATAAACCTTCTATATACTCCTTCCACCTTTCTGCCTTCCCTTCTTTGCTTAGAACTGGGTTGCCATCTGAGCTCTTGATATTCATACACGTGGTTCTCTTCTCTCCAAAGGTCTCTTTAATTTTCCTGTAGGCAGTAACTATCTTACCCCTAGTGAGATAAGCTTCTACATCCTTACATTTGTCCTCTAGCCATCCCTGCTTGGCCATTTTGCACTTCCTGTCGATCTCATTTTTGAGACGTTTGTATTCCTTTTTGCCTGCTTCATTTACTGCATTTTTATATTTTCTCCTTTCATCAATTAAATTCAATATTTCTTCTGTTACCCAAGAATTTCTAGCAGCCCTCGTCTTTTTACCTACTTTATCCTCTGCTGCCTTCACTACTTCATCCCTCAGAGCTATCCATTCTTCTTCTACTGTATTTCTTTCCCCTATTCCTGTCAATTGTTTCCTTATTCTCTACCTGAAACTCTGTACAACCTCTGGTTCCTTTAGTTTATCCAGGTCCCATCTCCTTAATTTCCCACCTTTTTGCAGTTTCTTCATTTTTAATCTACGGGTCATAACCAATAGATTGTGGTCAGAGTCCACATCTGCCCCTGGAAATGTCTTACAACTTAAAACCTGGTTCCTAAATCTCTGTCTTGCCATTATATAATCTATCTGATACCTTTTAGTATCTCCAGGATTCTTCCATGTATACAACCTTCTTTTATGATTATGAAGCCACTGACTGGTACGAATTAATCTGCATGCGGAGATCGCGGACCCGCCGCGCGCCATTTGACACTGCTGCCCTCTGTACCGCGATACAGCTGTCGCCATTGGCGCCCCTCGTGCCGGGATGGGCCCACATTCCGGCAGCGGCGTCGCGCGGAACTGCAATAAAACGCGGCCCTCGCCCGGCTATCACCCCCGCCAGCACATCCCCCGCTCCAACCGCCACCCCGTAGCCATTGCTGCCCGCCGCCGTGCTGTCCACTTCCGGCGGGGCTCCACTAAATTAAACAACAGCGTCCAGCACCCAGCGTCCACATCTCACACCATCTCGCGCCCCCTCGTGGCTGCCCGCAAGCTGCAGAGGAAACCTATTTTGCGGGCTGGTTTAGCATCGTGCGCCACACCAGCTGGACAATTCACGCTGCCCGGCGACGTCCGACCATTAAGAGGCGGCGCGCTTTACGAGCACTGGTCGCTGGAGTCGCTCTGCCTGCCTTATAGTTGATTTGATACTGTCGGTGCTCCCCACTGTTTAATTTATATCTTGCACTGTTCAAGATCAGGGGCAGTAAAATCTTCTTACAGTAATTTAAATCCGTATAAATGCATGGATGTATGTCGGGAAATTAACATCGTCGGTTGGAATAGTTATTGACAGTTTATACTGACGTGACAAGAGATAGCGGTAGTATTGCGTACACAAGATATAAAAAAATATTGCTTTGTCGAAGTGGTCCCCCCCCCTCCCCCACGCTCTTGTTTCCTCCTTCCTCTCCATCCCCCACCCATTGCCACACTGCTATCACTATATCCTTCCCCCTCTCTACCTCCACACCCTCCTTCATCAGGGCAATTTCCAGCACCCCCCGTCCTCACTTCGCCGTGACATCTACCCTTCCTACCAACTATAGCCTAGCCTTGTTCCCCGTCCACCTCCCCAGGGCCTCCCTTTTCCCTCTCGCCTCCTATCCCAGAGCGGATTTCCCTCCTTCCCCCTGAGTCCCTCCACCCCCTTCTTGGCTGTTTTCCTCTGCCCTCCCTTTTCTCCCCAGCTATCCTTTGTTGCGCCCCCACTTCATCCCCCCTTCTCCCCCTCCTTCTCTCCCCTACTTCTCACCTCCTTTTGCCTTCTCCCTTGTTGCCCTCCCCTCCCCCAGCAGATCCACTGAGGTTTTTATTTATTATCAAGTGTGCTGTGTTGTGTTCGGGGCCATTATAAAGTGTCATCAAGTGATGTGGTTTTAATTCTGTGCTCGACTGTATATAGTCGATGATTGTTTGTGTGCTTTTTTTACTGTGACCAACTTTTAACATGTTCTTTCCACCACTGTTTTTTTAAGTGCATTACATGTTTCTTTGTAACTTTCTATCGATTTTTAACTGTCTCCCAGTGCATTTCCCTGTATTTGTGCGTATTTTAACTCCCATCATTTCCATTTACAGATTTTTATGTCCTCCTTTTTTATCCCTCTGTAATGTAAGAGTTCACCTTCCATATGTGTAAAGTTCTTTGGCTGAAGAGTGGTGGACTGTGCCATGGCCAGCCCTCCCCTGCCTGTATGGGCAGGGGAATGGAATGACAATAAAGAAAAACAAATCGAAGCTGTCGTTTGTACTCAGGTGATACATATAAAGAGATTTCGGACGACATTATGACCATACAGCGAGAAATACCTCATTTTTAACTCGGAATCGTAATTGGAACTAGACGCGTAGGCCATTCCAGTGTTAGGAAATTCAGTATTCTGAGATTCACAGTGTGAAGACTGCGCCCTGAGTACCAAATTTCAGACATTACCTCTCACTGCAGACATACCAGTAGCCGAAGGTCTCCACTTGATGACCAAGATCAGCAGTGTTTGCTTAGACTTGTGAGTGCTAACAAAAGTAATACTGCGTCAAATAACCACAGAAATCAGTGTGGGACGTACGACGAACGTATCCGTTACGACATTGCGCGACCAACAGGAGTGCCTTGGCTAAAAGCACGAAATAGCCTGTAGCGCCTCTCCTGGCTTCATGACCATATTTGTTGGGTGCTAGAAGACTGGAAAAGAGTGACCTGGTCCGATAAGGACCGATTTCTGTTGGTAAGTGCTGATGGTAGGATTCGAGTGTGGCGCAGACGTCACAAAACATGGACCCTAGTTGTCAATAAGGAACTGTGCAAACTGGTGGTGGCTCCGTAATTATTGTGGTCATGTTTACATGGAATGGACTGGGTCCTCTGATCAAACTGAGCTTCAAGATGTAACTACTTTTAGTTCACTGTGTTATGTCTTGAAGTTACAGTTTTCGATCTAATGTCTATATTAGTGACAGAAGACTGATAGTACATCACATCAACAACGCCAAACAAAATGAAAGAGGAGGGAAAAATTTTCTAAAAAAAATAAATAAATAAACAAGTTTATGTCTCGTAAATAGAGCGGTAGTGCGGAACGTTACTAGATGACAGGAATGCAGATGTCAACTAAAAACGCGAAGAACGGAACGTTACTAGATGACAGGAATGCAGATGTCAACTAAAAACGCGAAGAACAATAAGTAATCACTTATTTACAAAAAAAGCGAGAAGTTAACTGTTTTATAATCTATGCATAATACATATCAAAGAAAGTGTATCATAACTGAATCATTACAGATTCCACTGATGACGCCTCAAAGTGAAAAAAGGCGAAACGCGTCTAGGAGAATAAAATACAGGGCAGCAAGCGTAGGCGTTTTTTATTTACAAAACAGATATTTCTGAGCATGCTGTGGAGGACTGCCATGCAGACACACTCCTTATCGTCAGTTATGATTGCAGTGGGCGCAGCCTCACCGAGTTTTCGCCGTAAATCTATAGAAAAGTGTCCCCCGTCAAATTAATCGCATTTCTTGTTATACTTGGTCGATGGTTGAGCCCTTGCACGCCGTCATCCAGGTGAATGGGGAATGGCTGCAAGAAAATGCACCGCACCACAGGTGTAGGCTGGTGAGAGCAGAATTATGCTTTGGGTTGCACTGAGTTGGGCTTCCATGGGATCTGTGGTGGTAATCGAAGACGTCATGACAGAAGTGGGCTACATCAACAATATTGTGGACCATCTGCATGGCTTCTTGCTTGTAGTGTCCCCCTAAGGCGATGTATTGCAAGGTCAGAATCGTGCTATAGTGTCTTGAGGGACGTTATAGTGAACTGAAAAAATGGCTCTTAGCACTATGGGACTTAACATCTGAGGTCATCAGTCCCCTAGAACTTATAACTACTTAAACATAACTAACCTAAGGATATCACACACATTCATGCCCGAGGCAGGATTCGAACCTGCGACCGTAGCAGCACCGCGGTTCTGGACTGTAGCGCCTAGAACCGCTCGGTCACCCCAGCTGGCATAGTGAACTCACATTGATGTCTTGGCCAGCAAACATGCCTAGTCTGTGTCCACTGGGACACACATTGGGCGGCAGATGCGTGCTCGTAAACCACCATCCCATAATTTGACGCGAACGGCTTGACCCGTGCGTAGACATCTGTTGCCACATAGTTCTGAAATCCTGTCAAGGTCTTGTAAAATGCAAAGCAGAATGTCTGTTGTACTGTGTTTGAAAAGTGGAACAACGCGCTATTAAATAGGTGTTCATAATGTTTTTGGACATCGGTGTATAGTCCACTACCAGTTAACCAACTATTTAATTACAAAGACCCCATTAGACGAATGTAAACACTACATGTTCCATAATAAAAGCAACAGACAATGTGAATCTTGCTACCGATTGATAAAAGGCGCAATCATATACTTCTTAGACTCGAATAAAGCCTTCGACACTGTCGACTTTGACGTTTTAACTACCAAACTTAGTAGCGTAAATTACACACTAAGTGCAGTGCAATGGTTTCTCTCAGACTTGCCATCTTGCTACCAGTGTCTCTTGTCCTGCACAATAAAGTCACTGTGGAGACTGATGATAACAGGTGTGCATCACGTGATTAGGTATTATGGAACATACTCTTTTCAATCTATGTCAATTATGATTCATCGGTTTCGCGCCGCTGCAAACACTACATGTATGTTGATGATCTCCAGTTGTATCTAAGTAAATGAACCTGATTATAGCTATTCATAATTTCAATACTGTCCTTGAAAAGTGACTCCGTGGTCTTTGAATTTATTTTCATCTTCTATCTTGAACAGGGAAGCTCGTTGTTGCCTGATGGCCGGTATTTAGTCCAACACTCACAAAGCAAACCGTGCTGAAAAGCGCGTTCATCACTTAGCAGATTCCACCGAAAAGAGCTCGTACGGGTGCTGAGGAAAAAGAACCATTGCCAAATGGGTATCTATACCTCGCGAAACGGTACCACCTCCATCTGTTACTGACCAGCGTCTCTGGCTTTACCAGACGCCTCACATTGGTTACATTGACACCACGAAGTTACGACTCTACGAAGGTCTCTGAATACCCCGCAGCAGATTTCCAATCGATCGTATCCTCTCATTTACAGATGCAAGCAAACAGAACAAAAAATAGGAAAGAAAAGAGACTGCATAAGGAAAAACTGTAAAGAAACGCAAACGCACGGTCTTTTGCCAGAAGCTACGTTTTGGTGTTGCGGTAAAAAATACAAACATGAAAACCTGTCGCTGTCAGATGTAAAGGCACAAGTTGGAATTAACTTCTATGAAACGGGTCATAGTGACTTCTTTCAACCTGTGCATCATAAAAATGGGGACAGAATATAGAGTTAATGCTCAATTCATACAAAAACCAAGAGGTCAAGTTTGGTTATTCTACGCTCATTAGTCGAAATATCGGAATGACTATAATTTGTAGTATTAAATTGGACAAACAAAGGCTATAGGAATAGTAACAGATGTAAGTCGAAATTAGACTTCCCATATAGCTGCAATATGGAAGAATGTATCAGCATCTCTCCAAGCACTACTGTCTTCGATGTATCTGTGGCACCCGATTTTTTCACTAATTTTCACTATAATATGCACCTTGGAAACCTTCCACATTCAGTACCTATTTCATAAACATTTCTCTGTCATTTTGTCTTCAGCTTTTATATCATAGTTTTTCGAAATGTTTTTACTTTATGGATGAAACTTGCTGTTGAAACTGTATTGCTGAAATATTTGAAGATCTTTATTGTTAACCTACTGTCTTGCATTCGATATAAATCTTCAGAAAATTGCAGTCATCTTTTATCATTACGAGCTTCGATATGTTTTCTATGTTTCGACAAATCATGTAGAGGGTTGGGCAAGCAAAAGTGGCCGGAACAACGGAGTTCCGGGGTAGAAAGAAAGACAGAAGAAGAAAGGAATTACAGAACTAATCTGACTCTAGCAGAGGCTGATAGCGAATACCGTTCGTCTCTTGGACCTTCTGGATCCTGGTCAGAAAATTGCAGAGGGCGGATACAGGTTGCACTGCTACAATTGCGGCAGTCTCATACGAAATGTTCTGCTACAGTACTTGAAGACTAAGAGTTGTTTCAATACGCCTTAGACTTGAAGGCACCCCACAAAAGCGCATGGTGACAGTTCAGGGACCAGACTGACCTTTGCTAACGACTCTTGGCAGTCGTGAAGATTATATACAAGCGTTCCAATGTACAGCCGGCTGTATGGTCAGCTGCCACATCTTGTTGGAAGAAACTGTAGATCATTTCTTCAAATGGCTATGAGCATTATGGGACTTAACTTCCGAGGTCATCAGTCCCCTAGAACTTAGAACTACTTAAACCTAACCAACCTAAGGACATCACACACATCAATGCCCGAGGCAGGATTCGAACCTGCGACCGTATCCGTCGCGTGGTCCCACACTGTAGCGCCTAGAACCGCTCGGCCACCCCGTCCGGCGATCATTTCTTCCTTCGTTAATGCTGCCTCAAGTGATTTCACAATGTTAGCAATGTAACGCTCGTACGTGAGCCTCTAAGATCACGAAATGGTGTTTGGTGGAGGTTACGCCGATTCTCCTCTGCCCAGAGCCTGTGATTCTGTGAGATGACATAACCACTCAGGTGAAACCAGGCTTTATCAGACATAAAGAACATATCTTTGTGCAAGCCATTCGTTGTTACCTCAGTGGGTAGTCACTCTCAGAACTGGAGGCGCTGAGGAGCATCTGCAGGTTTTAATGCATGAACAACAGACGCTCTGTAAGGATGCATGTCCAGATCCAGGTGGTGTATTTGTGCACGTGATCGACGTGACATGCAGGTGTCTTGCGAGAGGCGTATTGCAACGTTCCGTAAAGAATTTTGTTCAAGGTAATGGGCACAAAAATATACGAGTATATACAAGGTTGTATCATAAATTCATGATTATTACTTCATGTCATTTGGTTCATTTTACAAGTTATTTTCTCTTCGCTCTCGTAACTGTCCTTATCTCAGCGATTACTCTTATTCCAAATACTGGCATCATTTAAAACTGTAAAAGTGCGGAGGTTTCGCATGGATCAGCTAGTTTCATGGCCATTAACTAATTTATAACCTTCCATACTTTTTCGTCGGCTTAATGTATTCCCAATGTTTCGTCTTTCAAATATTTCCAATTTATCTAAATTACAGCTTAAATCTAGACATTCACTTGTATATAGGCATTCTGACTTCTCTACTGTATTATAATACCTTATTTTCACGTTTTAGAGGCGCCTCTTCTGTCGTGAAAGCCATTTTATGCATCTTTTACCTTCAGCAGCTTTCTCAAACAATTTCTTTTTATTATTTATCAACGTTATTTTAATTTTTAATCCTTTCAGTTTGGCCAATATCTATCTTTAGGAATTATTGTTTTTTTTTATTCTGCAGAAATTGTCAAGTCGGTCCTTGTGGCTATTTCTTCTAAAAAATAAATCTGCGTTACGTTATTGTATACTCTTAATATTATTATTATTGGTGTGCACAGCAGCAGAAGTAGTAGTACTAATACTGGTAGTATTAACGCTATTAGTTCTTAGCCAATCGTATTTAATGACATTGTTCTACATGCATTCGTATGATTTTTAACTCTGTTCATCGTATTTATTACTATATATTTGTCATATTGCAAGTACTGTTATTTATTAAGTAACTATGTTATAAACCACGGTAGGTGTGAAAAGATGCTCCTATATGACAGATGTCCCGAACACCCTAATCTGATTAGGCTATATAAATAAAATATATAAGGCTTTCTCCAACTTCTGTGCACATAAATGACGCAAGCGGATGTGATATCTAAAATCACTGCTGGAAAAAAGTCAGAGATCACAATGTAATACCTGAAATTAATTACGAAACAGTGAAGATCGCAAGGCGCATTTATTGAAAGGTGACTGGTTCCGATCATCACATGATCATCTGCAGACTTTCAATCACACTGATGGTAAATGGCTGTGTGTGGAGTAGCAACCGCTGAATGACGATAGTCATCTGTTGACCCATCGTCATTCAGCAGCTCTTGCTCAATAGACAGCGATTGCCCATCAGTATGGTTGAAGGCCTGATAAGGGAAACCGGTCAGGTTTTAATAAATGTTCCTTGCGATCTAGACTGTTTTATACACTACTGGCCATTAAAATTGCTACTCCACGAAGATGACGTGGTACAGACGCGAAATTTAACCGACAGGGAGAAGATGCTGTAATAGGCAAATGAATAGTTTTTCAGAGCATTCACACAATGTTGGCGCCGGTGGCGACACCTAAAACGTGCTGACATGAGGAAAGTTTCCAACCGACTTCTCATACACAAACAGCACTTGACCGGCGTTGCCCGGTGAAACGTTGTTGTGATGCATCGTGTAAGGAGGTCTAATGCGTACCATCACGTTTCCGCCTTTGATGACGGTCGGATTGTAGCCTATCGCGATTCAGGTTTATCGTATCGCGACATTTCTGCTCGCGTTGGTCGAGATCCAATGACTGTTAGCAGAATATGGAATCTGTGGGTTGAGGAGGGTAATACGGAACGCCGTGCTGGATCTCAACGGCCTCGTATCATTAGTAGTCGAAATAACAGGCATCTTATCCGCATGACTGTAACGGATCTTGCAGCCACGTCTCGATCCCTGAGTCAACAGATGAGGACGTTTGTAAGACAACAACGATCTGCACGAACAGTTCGACGACGTTTGCAGCACCTTGGAGACCATGGCTGCGATTGCCGTTGACGCTGCATCACAGACAAGAACGCCTGCTATGTTGTACTCAACGACGAACCTGGGTGCATGAATGCAAAACGTCATGTTTTCGGATGAATCCAGTTTCTGTTTACAGCATCATGATGGTCGCATCCGTGTTTGGCGACATCTCGGTAAACGCACATTTGAAGCGTGTATTCGTCATCGCCATACTGGCATTTTCACCCGGCGTGATGATATGGGATGCCATTGGTTACACGTCTTGGTCACCTCTTGTTCGCATTGACGGCACTTTGAACGGTGGACGTAACATTCCAGATGTGTTACGGCCCGTAGCTCTACGCTTCATTCGATCCCTGCGAAACGCTAATTTCAGAAGGATAATGCACGACCGCATGTTGCAGGTCCCGTATGGGCCTTTCTGAATACATAATATGTTCGACTGCTGCCCTGGCCAGCACATTCTCCAGATCTCTCACCAACTGAAAACGTCTGGTCAATGGTGGCCAAGCAACTGGCTCGTCACTGCTCTTGATGAACTGTGGCATCGTGTTGAAGCTGCACGGGCACGCCTGCACACGCCATCCAAGCTCTGTTTGACTCAATGCCCAGGCGTATAAAATGGTTCAAATGACTCTGAGCACTATGGGACTTAACGTCTGACGTCATCAGTGCCATAGAGCTTAGAACTTCTTAAACCTAACTAACCTAAGGACATCACACACATCCAAGCCCGAGGCAGGATTCGAACCTGCGACGGTAGCGGTCACGCGACTCCAGACTGTAGCGCCTAGAACCGCTCGAGCACCCCGGCCGGTGTATCAAGGCAGTTATTACGGCCGGAGGAGGTTGTTCTGGGTACTGATTTCTCAGGATCTATGCACACAAACTGCGTGAAAATGTAATGAAATGTCAGTTCTGGTGAATACCCCTTTATCATATGCATTTCGTCTTGGTGTAGAAATTTTAATGGCCATTAGTGTAATTGATTTCAAATAGCCGGTACGAATTATTTTGTTTTTTGACGTCTTCGCCGAATTTTTGTAGACGCTGTTTGTTTTGTTTTCTCCTGCTCCCTACTGGGCACGGAACGGCGCACATGAATTTTGGAGTTTCTCATAGCCTACGCCGCTAGAATGAAAAAGAAAATTGAGAATGCGCTAGGTGACGATCAGTTTGGCTTTAGGAAAAGTAAAGGCAAGAGAGAGGCAATTCTGACGTTACGGCTAATAATGGAAGCAAGGCTAAAGAAAAATCAAGACACGTTCATAGGATTTGTCGACCTGGAAAAAGCGTTCGACAATATAAAATGGTGCAAGCTGTTCGAGATTCTGAAAAAAGTAGGGGTAGGCTATAGGGAGAGACGGATCGTTTACAATATGTACAACAACCAAGAGGGAATAATAAGAGTGGACGATCAAGAACGAAGTGCTCGTATTAAGAAGGGTGTAAGACAAGGCTGTAGCCTTTCGCCCCTACTCTTCAATCTGTACATCGAGGAAGCAATGATGGAAATAAAAGAAAGGTTCAGGAGTGGAATTAAAATACAAGGTGAAAGGATATCAGTGATACGATTCGCTGATGACATTGCTATCGTGAGTGAAAGTGAAGAAGAATTAAATGATCTGCTGAACGGAATGAACAGTCTAATGAGTACACAATATGGTTTGAGAGTAAATCGGAGAAAGACGAAGGTAATGAGAAGTAGTAGAAACGAGAACAGCGAGAAACTTAACATCAGGATTGATGGTCACGAAGTCAATGAAGTTAAGGAATTCTGCTACCTAGGCAGTAAAATAACCAATGACGGACGGAGCACGGAGGACAGCAAAGCAGACTCGCTATGGCAAAAAAGGCATTTCTGGCCAAGAGAAGTCTACTAATATCAAATACTGGCCTTAATTTGAGGAAGAAATTTCTGAGGATGTACGTCTGGAGTACAGCATTGTATGGTAGTGAAACAAGGACTGTGGGAAAACAGGAACAGAAGAGAATCGAAGCATTTGAGATGTGGTGCTATAGATGAATGTTGAAAATTAGGTGGACTGATAAGGTAAGGAATGAGGTTCTACGCAGAATCGGAAAGGAATATGTGGAAAACACTGATAAGGAGAAGGGACAGGATGATAGGACATCTGCTAAGACATGTGGGAATAACTTCCATGGTTCTAGAGGGAGCTGTAGAGGGCAAAAACTGCAGAGGAAGACAGAGATTGGAATACGTCAAGCAAATAATTGAGGACGTAGGTTGCAAGTGCTACTCTGAGATGAAGAGGTTAGCACAGGAAAGGAATTCGTGGCGGGCCGCATCAAACCAGTCAGTAGACTGTTGAGCCACCCTCCCCCCCCCCCCGCCCCCAAAAAAAAAAAAAAAAAAAAAATCGCCGCTAGAAATGGACACCGGCGAAATATCACTGCGGCGAACATGTCCGCGCGCTGACCACCGCATTGTCCGTTGATTCGCAGCCGCGTGCCGATTGGCCGCGCGCGGCTGTAAGGAAGGCCGTGTCGCAGGGGACGCGGTCCGTCGCGACCTCCACAGGCCGCGTGGAATGAATCACGCAACCGCAGCCAGGGGCGGATGAAAGCGCCGGCGGTCCCGAGCACAGCGTTAGGCATGCGCAGACGCGCTTAGCTGTGAGCGGAGCGGCAGTCCGTCTTGCTCGGCGTCGTTTTAAATCAAATTAAGCCCCCCGCCCCCCCGCCAGATTGGCGCTGGGAGGCCGGGCAGCGCAGATTTATCGCTCGCCGCAGCCCTGCGCGTGCTGGCGGCAGCGCTAATGATGAATAGTGAAGGGCGTGAAGGCTGCGCCGGCCCCACATAACACGGCGCGGCGCGCTGCCGACCGGCCAATGGCGGAGCACTCGGTTGACAGCTTATTTATGCTGTCTGACCTGCTGCCAGCGGCGGCTCGGTGTGGCCAATCCTCTGCTGATAGCGAGGCTTTTCGAGGTTTGTCAGCTCTCTTCGAAACTAACGAGTGTGTTCTACACCTCGTTAATCAGTTACACTGAAGCTTCCAAAGAAACTGGTATAGGCATCCGTATTCAAATACAGAGATATCTAAACAGGCAGCATACGACGCTGCGGTCGTCAAGCCAGTATAGGACAGCAAGTGTCTGGATCAGTTGTTATATCGGTTACTGCAGCTATAAGGGCAGGTTACCAAGATTTAAGTGACTTGCAAACGTGTTGTTACATTCGGCGCACGAGTGATGGACACAGTATCTCCGAGGTAACGATGAAGTGGAGATTCTCCCGTACGACGAAGCCACGAGTGTACCTCGGATGTCAGGAATCCGGTAAAACTTCAAATCTCAGACATCACTGGGCCGGAAAAGATCCTGCGAGCACTGAATCAATGACGACTGAAGAGTATCGTTCAAAATGACAGAAATGCAACCCTTCCGCAAATTCCTGCAGATTTCAATGCAGGACCACCGACAAGCGTCAGCGTGGGAACCGTTCAACGAAACATCGTCGATATGAACTTTCCGAGCCGAAGGCACACCCGGGTACGCTTGATGACTACACGACACAAAGCTTTACGCCTCACCTGGGTCTGTCAGCACCGACATTAGACTGTTGATGACTTTGAACATGTTGCCTGGTCGGACGAGTCTTATTTCAAATTGTATCGAGCAGATGGACGTTGCCGGCTGTTGTGGCCGAGTGGTTGTAGGCGCTTCGGTCTGGAACCGCGTGACCGCTACGTTCCGAGGGAACCCTGTCTAGGGTAAACATTCACTATCACAGACACAATGTTTCCGCACACGTAAACCGCCGCACAAGCTGACCACAAGGGATTGAAGAAAAGAAGCCAGTTCGACAGAGCCGTAGAGAGGGTACGACAGTCTTCTTGTGAAATAGCCTCCGGTTCGAGTGTAGGCCGACAGGAAACGAACCCTACTAGGACTGTACGGAGACGTGGACTTAGCCGGCCGACTACGATTCGTGACCATTTGCTGACATGTAGGCATAGTGCCGAATGACTTGTCGATGACCCCGAAAACACCTACGTCTACATCCATACTCCGCGAGCCACCTGACCGTGTGTGGCGGAGGGTACCCTGAGTACCTCTATCCGTTCTCCCTTCTATTCCAGTCTCGTACTGTTCGTGGAAAGAAGGATTGTCGGTATGCTTCTGTGTGGGCTCTAATCTCTCTGATTTTATCTTCATGGTCTCTTCGCGAGATATACGTAGGATGGATCAATATACTGCTTGACTCTTCGGTGAAGGTATGCTTTCGAAATTTTAACAAAAGCCCGTACCGAGCTACTGAGCGTCTCTCCTGCAGAGTCTTCCAATGGAGTTTATCTATCATCTCCGTAACGCTTTCGCGATTACTAAATGATCCTGTAACGAAGCGCGCTGCTCTCCGTTGGATCTTCTCTATCTCTTCTATCAACCCTGTCTGGTGCGGATCCCACACTGCTGAGCAGTATTCAAGCAGTGGGCGAACAAGCGTATTGTAACCTACCTCCTTTGTTTCCGGATTGCATTTCCTCAGGATTCTTCCAATGAATCTCAGTCTGGCATCTGCTTTACCGACGATCAACTTTACATGATCATTCCATTTTAAATCACTCCTAATGCGTACTCCCAGATAATTTATGGAATTAACTGCTTCCAGTTGCTGACCTGCTATTTTGTAGCTAAATGATAAGGGATCTAGCTTTCTATGTATTCGCAGCACATTACACTTGTCTACATTGAGATTCAATTGCCATTCCGTGCACCATGCGTCAATTCGCTGCAGATCCTCCTGCATTTCAGTACAATCTTCCATTGTAGCAACCCCTCGATACACCACAGCATCATCTGCAAAAAGCCTCAGTGAACTTCCGATGTCATCCACCAGGTCATTTATGTATATTGTGAATAGCAACAGTCCTATGACACTGCCCTGCGGCACACCTGAAATCACTCTTACTTCGGAAGACTTCTCTCCATTGAGAATGACATGGTGCGTTCTGTTATCTAGGAACTCCTCAATCCAATCACACAATACGTCTGATAGTCGTATGCTCTTACTTTGTTCATTAAACGACAGTGGGGAACTGTGTCAAACGCCTTGCGGAAGTCAAGAAACACGGCATCTACCTGTGAACCCGTGTCTATAGCCCTCTGAGTCTCGTGGACGAATAGCGCGCGCTGGGTTTCACACGACCGTGTTTTTCGAAACCCATGCTGATTCCTACAGAGTAGATTTCTAGTCTCCAGAAAAGACATTATACTCGAACATAATACGCGTTCCAAAATTCTACAACTGATCGACGTTAGAGATATAGGTCTATAGTTCTGCACATCTGTTCGACGTCCCTTCTTGAAAACGGGGATGACCTGTGCCCTTTTCCAAACCTTTGGAACGCTTCGCTCTTCTAGAGACCTACGGTACACCGCTGCAAGAAGGGGGGCAAGTTCCTTCGCGTACTCTGTGTAAAATCGAACTGGTATCCCATCAGGACCAGCGGACTTTCCTCTTTTGAGCGATTTTAATTGTTTCTCTATCCCTCTGTCGTCTATTTCGATATCTAGCATTTTGTCAACTGTGCGACAATCTAGAGAAGGACGTACAGTGCAGTCTTCCTCTGTGAAACAGCTTTGGAAGAAGACATCGACACTGGCACGAGGACGACGTGCAGTATCTTCAGATAAATCTCGGTTACAGCTGTATCGATCTAATGGGAGCGAGAGAGTATGGCGTATGGCGCATGAAACAATGGATCCCACGTGTTTACAGGCAGGAGGTGGCTCACGTCCGGTCTGAGCTGTGTTTGCATGTTCCCAATTAGGCTCTGTTGTCCGGATCAAAGTACCAGTGACAATTGTACGTTCTGTGTACATACTTTCCTACCAGCTGCATTACTTTTTCGTGTTACAGTTCCGTGGTAGAGATGCCATAATCAACTTGTCAGTGGAACCTGCCATCGATCATTAGTCAGACGCAGGCGACACGACGAACTCCAGTGAACTAACGCCTTTGACTTGTCTTGCCTCCACTCCCTCCCCCAACCACCCTTCCGATCGCCCAGTCTTATTCCAATCTACCATTCACGGGATGTCGTGGACGTCTACATACGCTCTATGATTTCAGCATCAGCTACATAACAAGAGATGTAGGCATCATTGCAAGAGAACTGGAGCAATATCTCTCCAAAACGATTCCAGTGCATCGCAGAATCCTTTCCTCGAAATATTAATCCAGCTCTGACAAGTCGCATACTCACGACAAGCAATTAGCATCGCATCCGGTACCTTCCCATGACTTTTGGAAATTCATTGAAAGTGCTCAGTATTCTCCAGACGGGGATGCTACAAGAAAGGCGATGTGTATCAAAGGGACGCTTACTCTCGAAAAGCTGCTAGTCTGAATTCGGAGTAAAAACAAAATATTTTCCCTAAGTTACGTTTCACTTATTTCACACAGGCTGTAATTGAAGAAATGACGGCATGTGAAAAAGTGACACCAGTAATCTTTATTCCGGTCTATCGTCGTCAATGGAACCGGAATGGGAAGAAATCATTCTGGAACAATGTCCACTATACGCAGGGACGGCTTGAGAATTATGCACGTAGATACAGATCGCCTACGATAGGTTCGCACCTGCTGCATTTTAATTAAGAGTGATGACTTTAAACGTAAGTGTTGTAAAAGTGCCGATAGTGTGCCATAATTATTCTCACTTGTGGATAATAAAAAGATGTAAAAATAATATTCCTTTGAGTAAGTCACTGTACAACATGAGTTTAAGGCATCGTTAACCTGGTGGCCACATCCGGGAAGTTCGGCCTCCAAGTGCAAGTCTTAATTCAGTCGACGCCACAGTGGGCGACTTGCTAAGCGATGATTAGGATGAAATGATAATGAAAACTACACAACACCCAGTCCCAGAGCAGAGAAAATCTCCAACGCAGCCGGGAATCGAACCCGAGCCCGCTTTCATAGGAGGCCAGCACGTTACCACTCAGCTGAGCAGGCGGACGGTAGACACTATAATCACTAAGTAGAAGAAGCACAGAAAGTCAGAGCTGCGTAATCCCCAACACATCGAGGACTATGTACCGTGCCAGTTAGGCGTCACCACTAGGCGAAGAAGGTAATCATCAAAAGTCTTGACGAACCATCGTTTGAGAATAATACAGTAGAAAAAATCACATAAAATGGAATAAATCAGATGCACCTCGAAGGAATTATCTGAAACGGATGAAAATCGGTAAATGCGACGTCCATGTACCGGGAAAAAAATTATTACAATTTCATAAAAATTGGACGCTTTATTCATGACAAAGAACAATACAAACTGAGCAAGTCAATAACGCTGTGGTCCACCTGTGGTCCTTACGTTAGTAGTTGTTCGGCTTCGGATAGACTGAAAGAACTGCTTGATTTTGGAAATTTGTAGTTAGTTGCTATGGGACCAAACTGCTGAGGTCATCGGTCCCTAGAGTTATACGCTACTTATTCTAACTTAAAGTAACTTACGCTAAGGACAACACACACACCCAAGCTCGAGGCAGGACTCGAACCTCCGATGGGGGAAGTCGAACTGTTTGATGTCCAAGTGGTGCGTCAGATCGTCAAACTCCCGAGATGATTGGTGGGCCCTTCTGATACTACTCCAAATGTTCTCAGTTGCGAAGATATCTGGCTACCGTCCAGGCGAAGGCAGGATCTGGCAAGCTCTAATCCAAACATCAGCGGCACATCAGCGACATTCTACTTTCCGTTCTACCTCCTATTCTTCATGGTAAGCCTTCCGGTTGCTGTGGCCGAGCTGATCTAAGCACTTCAGTCCGGAACCGCACTGCTGCTACGGTCGCAGCTTCGAATCCTGCCTCGGGTATGGATGTGTGTGATGTCCTTAGGTTAGTTAGGTTTAATAGTCTAGGGGACCGATGATCTCAGATGTTAAGTCCCATAGTGCTTAGAGCCAATTGAACCATTTAATTTTAACCATGGTAAGCCATCCTTGGCTTGCATTTCAGCAATTTAATGCCTACCCATACACGACGAGTGATTTATTGCTTGTGTCGTGCTTAAAAAACTGTATTTTGGCGAACAAGGTCGGCGGATCTGTAACCAGCTGAGAAAGTTTGGTGAATCATAGGCAAGGCCCACCAACGAGCTCTGGGTTTTGACGATCTAATGCGCCATTCCGAAAGAAATTGGCACGATATTCCTCAGGAGGGCATCCAACAAGGCTATCAATCGATGTCGAGCAGTATAGCTGCTAGCGTAAGTGTTTGTGGTCGACCAACGCGGTATAGACTTATTCAGTATGCCAGGCTTTTTCTTTTTGATTAGTCATTCCACTTTTTTGAAAGTGTAACCCTTTGTTAGTCTGTTCATGGACATCACATCTACCGATTTCCGCTCCACGGGGATAATTCCTTCACTGTGCGTAATTTTTCTGTCTTAATGTGTGACCGCAAATGAAAGAAAGTATCACCTCCATGCGTGGAAGCAGCTAATAGTCCCATTGTTTTTTTCCTCATTTATCCTCTGAGCTGCCCTTCCATTAGTAAAATGTACGAGGAGCGGAACGGTAGTCCTAATTAAAAACTGGCTACGGAAATGCGGCAATGAAAATTCGGAGCAGAATGGTGGATCCATTTGTCTTCGTTACATTGCGGCCAACTGCGAAGCTGGAACAACAGATTCGCCGAGCTCCCCCCTAAACCGGCTGTAAAGTGCGGGCGCGGCGCAGCCGGGCCGTCAATCAAAGCAGATAAGGCGATCACCTGGCCGTGATGAACGGTGGCGCCCCGCCGACTCCATCTGCAGGCCGTTGTGGCCGAAGAGCGCAGACAGAGGCTCCGGGTAGGCCGCATGACAGCGGGGGGGTCTGACATAGGGTCACCGATTCTGGTCAAGTTTTGTATTTCAGATAAACAGACACGTATTTTGGCTTTTTGTCGTAACTCCTTAGTTTTTGAAAAAAAAACGTAGGTCACATTAGATAACCGAAAATTGTATTTTCAGTGCTTTACATCGGAAGATCACCTAAAAGCAAACGATTTTTATCGATATATACTACTGGCCATTAAATTTGCTACACCAAGAAGAAATGCAGATGATAAACGGGTATTCGTTGGACAAATATATTATACTAAAACTGACAAGTCATTATATTTTCACGCAGTTTGGGTACATAGATCCTGGGAAATCAGTACCCAGAACAACCACCTCTGGCCGTAATAACGGTCTTGATACGTCTGGGCAGTGATTCAAACAGAGCTTGGATGGAGTGTACAGGCACAGCTGCCCATGCAGCTTCAACACGATACCACAGTTCATCAAGAGTAGTGACTGGCGTATTGTGACGAGCCAGTTGCTCGGCCACGATTGACCAGACGTTTACAACTGGTGAGAGATCTGGAGAATATGCTGGACAGGGCAGCAGTGGAACATTTTCTGTATCCAGAAAGGCCCGTACAAGACCTGCAACATGCGGTCGTGCATTATCCTGCTGAAAAGTAGGGTTTCGCAGGAATCGAATGAAGGGTGGAGCCACGGGTCGTAACACATCTGAAATGTAAAGTCCACTGTTCAAAGTGCCGTCAATGCGAACGAGAGGTGACCGAGACGTGTAACCAATGGCACCCCATACAATCACGTCGGGTCATACGCCGCTATGGCGATGACGAATACACGCTTCCAATGTCAGTTCACTGCAGTGTAACCAAACACGGATGCGACCATCACGATACTGTAAACAGAACCTGGATTCATCCGGAAAAATAGACGATTTGCCATTCGTGCACCAAGGTTCGTCGTTGAGTACACATTTATCAAAGTCGGAAACGTGATGGAACGCATTTCTCCTCCTTAAACCAAGCATCACAACAACGTTTCACCAGGCAATGCCGTTCAACTGCTGTTTGTGTATGAGAAATCGATTGGAAACTTTCCGCATGTCAGCACGTCGTATGTGTCGCCACCGGCGCCAACCTTGTGTCAATGCTCTGAAAAGCTAATCACTTGCATATAACAGCATCTTCTTCCTGTCAGTTAAATTTCGCGTCCGTAGCACGTCATCTTCGTAGTGTAGCAATTTTAATGGCCAGTAGTGTAATATTTAGGGTTAATAACTCTTTTGTGATTCGATGCTTTAGATTGGGAACCTCTCGTTCTATGCGTTCAGCAGAGTGAGATCGCCGGTTAAGCGGCCAGTGCATTAGACTACCAAACTAGTGGTCCCCTGTTCAACAGAACTGTAATGAATTTCATCGTAAGACTTCAAAAGAAAGCGGTCCGCCTCCGGTAGGTGTGTCTTCAGCTCGACAGAATGTCATTCCTAAGAGCCCGGGTTCGATTCCCGGCTGGGTCGGAGATTTTCTTCGCTTAGAGACTGTGTGTTGTGTTGTCCTAATCATCTTCATTAGCATTTCATCCCCATCGACGCTCAAGTCGCCGAAGTGGCGTCAAATAGAAAGACTTGCATCAGGCGAACGGCCTACCCGTGAGAGGCCCTAGTCACACGACATTTATTTAAAATAAAGCGACATCACAGTATATCAGAGAATTATGAGATAGACCTGATGTTGTCGAAATTCATCCGTTGGTCCACAACTAGTTTCCCCACGTCTGTTTCTCATGATATGTTTGTATACGATTGGTATGCATCCAAACTGATATCCGAGAGATCTGTTTTTAGCCACATTACTCAGATATGTTTTCCGCGAACAAAAACTTGTCAATGCGGTGAAATTTCGTTCGTCTGTTGCGCATGGTGCAAGAAGCATTTATGTTTTGCCTGTTTCTATGATAAGTTTCATCCCACTGATTACGAGAACGCTCACGAAAAGACCATCAGCTAGGATTACGCAATAATATACTTTTGGTGTATTGTTGCCCTAAGTATCACGATGAAAATAACTGTCAGTAAGTTATATATACTTGTCTGATTACACCTTCCGATGTTCTGCTTCAAAAAGAGGGAAATAAAAGTATACCGACTCTCAGAATATAATCAGATACACCGAAAAAACATCGAAAGGATCAACCATGGAGCAACGGATTCTCAGTCTAATGCCTTGGTCACTTGACCGCCGACGTCCTTCTACTAGGCACGTTCCACTAACAGCATTAGCATGTTTTCTAATCTATTTAGAAATATGGAGTACTGGGAATAGTGTGTGAAAATGACGGAGACATGAAGGTGGACAAGTATCTGAGGAAGAACCAGGCGGTTTACTGGTCATTCGCTATAAGTTAAATTACGATGGAGAGTAAATTATCATCTACATTTTTGACATAACACATCTTTAATTCTCATGCTGTCTTCTGCGCATGCCCGCTTGCAGTTGGCAACGCTGTAATCAAGTACATGCCATTCGACCAAGAGAACTTACACATGTTTGCCCCGATAGTAGTTTGCACCAAGGAGGAGCAACAAGCAGTTATTCGATTACTTTGATCAGCAACGTAAGGAGACAGTGCCATGTCACAGAAAAACATTTATTTGTGAATTGTGCGACTGTGACAAATGAAGAGGGAACCGAAGGTCCATCAACGTACACCACCATCCTGAAGATACAGATAGCTGAAGAGATGGTTTTGATAGATAGGCGAGTTACCACTGAAATTATTATGAGCAGACAAAAGCATAATCGTTAGGCCATATACCGAGCGAGATGACGCAGTGGTCAGCACAGTGGACTGGCATTCTGGAGGACGAAGTTTCAATCCCCCGTCCAGCCATCATGATTTAGCTTTTCCGTGATTTCCCTAATTAGCTTCAGGCAAATGCTGGGATGGTTCCTTTGACATGGCACGGCCGACTTCCTTCCCCCTCCTTTCCTAATACGTTGAGACCGATGACCTCGCTGTTTGGTCTCTTCCTCCAAATCAACCCCAACACTTAGGCCCTAACTGGATGTTCTTTGATTGCTCTGGCAAGTAGCTCATTGGAACTGCAATAGATGAAATATTAGTTCATTTTATTACATGAATGATATACAGATTTACTTAACTTGATACAGTCCTTTTCCACAGGAATTCTTGATAATTTACAACTATCATTGACTTTAAAGCGTCACTTGATTCACTAATTAACAAACGGTTCTCTTGAAGTTCTGTGCTCAACCGTTACAAAAGTACATTTCCATCTGAGACCCGAATAACTCTGGTCCTACTCGATGGTGTTGACTGCTTCAGCTGATGTCACGAATTGGGCAGATTGCTGCGAGGTGCGGCTCTGTTTTGTCCAAAGTGTGATTGAGATGTTGTGCTGAGAGAGGAGGCTGTCTACTTCAACCTCCACCATTCGCCGTTAAAGACTGCAGCGAACATCACTAATATCTTTAGTATCGATGTGTGTTCCTGACTTCGGTGGGGCGCCAAAAAATTTGTAAGATACCACGTATATTGTAGTGTTTCCATTGACAACAATTATAATGCCGCCCATCAGATCATTCACGACGAACTCCACTTTCATTATGTTTCTACGCCATGTCAGATTACTGGAGAACTCAAGGTCAAACACGCTGACATCTGCCAAGGCTTACTCGATCGTCTTAACAGGGAAGGTGTTGCGAATATGGTAACTCAATACTACAATTCACTTAGCGCAAACAACTACGGCATCAGTTTCCCAGCAATAACTCGTTAGAGGTAACCATTGCACACTGTGGTTATTAAACCTTTGTCTGACATGGTAGCACTATAACAGACAAAAAACACAATAATAAATAACATATATTAAGAATATGTTACGAAACACTACTTACCGGTGGTATAGTTTTATGCATAGCGCTGGATGTCCGCTACCTGATACAAATAAATGAAAATAAATTTTGCTTTTTTGTGCGTCTATGATATTTTTAGTATGATTCATAATAAAGTTGAAGACGCACTTTTAGTGGTCCAAGTGTTCGTCTGCAGGGCCCAGGACATAACGACCACAAGAGGCAAATTGTCATGAAATCATGCTAATACATCACTAGCAACCTTGAAAAATGGCCTCCATTCGGAGGGCAAATTTCTTCAGGTTTAAGGTATAGTATAGCCGTCAGGTTACTATACTGAGATGACTGCAGGCACCCAAATTAACTGTATAACGGCTGAGTTGTAACTGCCTGAGTACTCGCAGATCACCGTGTTTTGGTGCCTGTTAGTGGAAGGATTTTCAGTACCGCCAGTACTGGTCGGAAGCAATGTAGTTCGCAGCTGACAGCACTCCCTATGGTGCCTATAGACACTCTCGGCTGACGTATATGATGTGCCAGAGTACGTGGTGCGAACGCAAGAAGAGGTCCGTGTTTGTGAGTCCCGCCTGGAGGCTGCTGCATGGAAGTGAGAGACGCCAGGCCAATGGTTTTGTCTGACTGATGGCAGCCTGTCGCTGTATTTGTTGTGTACCTCTTGCTTGGTACACAATAGAAGGCGCCATCGGTGGACAAGATTATTCTAGACTGTTCTACGGATACAAATGAGCCTATACTGAAAGAGTATATCATCAAGGTAACAATCATCAAAAAAGATTTCTGTAATGAGCTTTTGGAAAACAAGCTAAAGCCAGCAATTCGCAGCAAATGACGTGGCCTGTTGTCAAAGAAATTGCTGCGGTTCAATGACAACGCCCGCCTGCACACGGCTCACCAAACTGTTGACACTATTAATAAATAGGGATCTGAGCAGCTGGAACAGTTTCTCAACAGGGCAGATTTTGCTCCTGACTACTTCTACTTGTTTGGGTCACTCATGGATACTTTTCAAGGTCACTATTTTCTTCAGATGTTGGGCAGCAGACATCAGTGTAGAAGTGGCTCCGAAACCAACAAGAATACGCTATGTTATGGACTGCTAGACTAAGTCCATTAAGAAGGACAGATAACATACTGAACAATGATGTACAAATGAAACCACCATCTTCTCTAAAGACGTTGTTCAAATGGCTCTGAGGTCATCAGTCCCCCAGAACTAAGAAATATTTAAACCGAACCAACCTAAGGACACCACACACATCCATGCCCGAGGCAGGATTCGAACCCGCGACCGAAGCAGTTTCGCAGTTCCGGACTCAAATACGTTGTAGAAAAAGAACTGTAGATAATTTTTTTTTCTTAACCTGACTTATACATGCTGTTTACGAGGGTCATAAGTGAAAACCAAGCCTTTCGCTTCCAGTGATCCTAAGATTGAGCAAATAGGATGCATCCCAGGGACCGTCACGAAGTCATTAAACTGCTACTGGCTTCTATTAGTTTCTTTCGTGTTGAGTTATGAGGACAATATTCTTTTAGTATTGATAGACTGATGACGTACTGAATTACAGATACCTGCTAAATCAGAGACGTACCGCTATTGTCAGGACGGCGAATATAATAAGTTACCACATCTAGAGGCTCTAATGTTTCAAGCTTTGATTGAAGGTTCGAGTGAAGAATGGGGAGGTAGCACGAATGGGCAAAATGAGCGATGTCATCACGTTTGGACAAAAAGGTTACCCGGCCATGGGAGAAATGATTGGTGTAATGATTTTGTAAGACCTTCATGTTTACCTGTGACGGCTGGTTGTTATGTGCTAATGAACTACAGCACACTGTAAATTTTGCACCAAAATTACGTCACTGTTCTCTGAAAATTATGCCCTTTCTCTTCGAATGAGAGTCGAAATTGCACTACAATCATTTCTCTTTGAATGCATGATGATATGAAGATACACTCCTGGAAATGGAAAAAAGAACACATTGACACCGGTGTGTCAGACCCACCATACTTGCTCCGGACACTGCGAGATGGCTGTACAAGCAATTATCACACGCACGGCACAGCGGACACACCAGGAACCGCGGTGTTGGCCGTCGAATAGCGCTAGCTGCACAGCATTTGTGCACCGCCGCCGTCAGTGTCAGCCAGTTTGCTGTGGCATACGGAGCTCCATCGCAGTCTTTAACACTGGTAGCATGCCGCGACAGCGTGGACGTGAACCGTATGTGCAGTAGACGGACTTTGAGCGAGGGCGTATAGTGGGCATGCGGGAGGCCGGGTGAGGTCTCCACAGTACATCGATGTTGTCGCCAGTGGTCAGCGGAAGGTGCACGTGCCCGTCGACCTGGGACCGGACCGCAGCGACGCACGGATGCGCGCCAAGACCGTAGGATCCTACGCAGTGCCGTAGGGGACCGCACCGCCACTTCCCAGCAAATTAGGGACACTGTTGCTCCTGGGGTATCGGCGAGGACCATTCGCAACCGTCTCCATGAAGCTGGGCTAAGGTCACGCACACCGTTAGGCCGTCTTCCGCTCACGCCCCAACATCGTGCAGCCCGCCTCCAGTGGTGTCGCGACAGGCGTGAATGGAGGGACGAATGGAGACGTGTCGTCTTCAGCGATGAGAGTCGCTTCTGCCTTGATGTCAGTGATGGTCGTATGCGTGTTTGGCGCCGTGCAGGTGAGCGCCACAATCAGGACTGCATACGACCGAGGCACACAAGGCCAACACCCGGCATCATGGTGTGGGGAGCGATCTCCTACACTGGCCGTACACCTCTGGTGATCGTCGAGGGGGCACTGAATAGTGCACGGTACATCCAAACCGTCATCGAACCCATCGTTCTACTATTCCTAGACCGGCAAGGGAACTTGCTGTTCCAACAGGACAATGCACGTCAGCATGTATCCCGTGCCACCCAACGTGCTCTAGAAGGTGTAAGTCAACTACCCTGGCCAGCAAGATCTCCGGATCTGTCACCCATTGAGCATGTTTGGGACTGGATGAAGCGTCGTCTCACGCGGTCTGCACGTCCAGCACGAACGCTGGTCCAACTGAGGCGCCAGGTGGAAATGGCATGGCAAGCCGTTCCACAGGACTACATCCAGCATCTCTACGATCGTCTCCATGGGAGAATAGCAGCCTGCATTGCTGCGAAAGGTGGATATACACTGTACTAGTGGCGACATTGTGCATGCTCTGTTGCCTGTGTCTATGTGCCTGTGGTTCTGTCAGTGTGATCATGTGATGTATCTGACCCCAGGAATGTGTCAATAAAGTTTCCCCATCCTGGGACAATGAATTCACGGTGTTCTTATTTCAATTTCCAGGAGTGTACAATGGATAAAACATATATTATAGTGCTAACTTCGCGATAAATAGAAACCAGTGTCATGCACTGAAATTACGGTCAGGCATATTATGATCAGTTCAGAGAAGGGATGCAGCTGCCTGTCTTCGACTGCACATGTTCTGATGTGATGCCATCCCTTCGGGCACTAGGAGTGCTACGCTACTCACAGCACCAGGTCAATAGTTTTCTTTGAAACTGTGTGTAACGAATTGTGCAAGTCCAGAGTATGAGGAGTTTTTGACGATTAGTTAAAATGCTGACTCTGTGTGTGAATGGGCAGCTACACTGACCGGTACTTTGTTGGCTCAGCTTCGATTCCCACAATCACCAACACTTTTTCGTTTAGTTCTATTCCTCGAAATCTTAAACGCATAGTTGTAAAATTTAATTATATTTAAAGAGTTCGATTTATATGTGCAAAATTGATATATCAAGTTAGTTACTATTACTACCCTTTTAAATCATAGGATTATAGACCATCACTATGGAGCACAGTGGTAAAATTTTACGTGATACTGATACTGATTCTCCTTATGTTATTACAACCTTCCTCAAAACTGATGGGTTCTTTAGTGATATCTCCCACCAGTTTCTCCCACAGACAAGATGCCAGTGAGAGGATAAACTTTTCTTGCGTTCGTCTGCAGTCCTCAGCACATTATGAGCACAACAGACAAATCGTTTGTCATGAAGTCATGCTAATACATCACTAGCAACCTTGAAAAATGCCACCATTCGGAGGGCCAATTTCTTCAGGTTTCAGGTATAGTATATCCAGCTGTAACCACTTGCTGATGATCATCAGATCAAACAGAAGTACCAAACTGCAGGATATTGATCACTATGCTACACCCACTGTTTCCCAGAACCCTCAGAAATTTTACGTTGGTTTAATATCGAGTGAGGTAGTGGACCAGTCGAGGAGCGGTAGAGTGACTAAGTCTTCATCGAACGAGAAATGTAGACGTGCAGCTCAGTGAATACGGCTGTTGCATCTTAAATCCTGGGAGTGTCCATAGCATGCTTGAGATGAAGGGACAGAACTCAAGGGTGTCTGTTGGTGAAACATCTGGCTGGGGATCTGTGCTCATGATAAAGGTGTCCATAAAAATGATCTATTAACATGGAAGGTGGGAAAATGGTATCTGGATGTACATGGCCGGCCGGAGTGGCCGAGCTGTTATAGGGGCTACAGTCTGTAGGCGCGCGACCGCTACGGTCGCAGGTTCGAATCCAGCCTCAAGCATGGATGTGTGTGATGTCCTTAGGTTAGTTAGGTTTAAGTATTTATACGTTCTAGGCGACTGATGACCTCAGATATTAAGCCCCACAGTGCTCAGAGCTATTTGAACCATTTGATGTACATGAAAACAAAAAAATCTTTGATGTTTAGATGATATAAGTTGCCGAGTCTGCACATTTATAATAGTTGAATAAATATTAAAAACACTCCTGGAAATTGAAATAAGAACACCTTGAATTCATTGTCCCAGGAAGGGGAAACTTAATTGAAACATTCCTGGGGTCAGATACATCACTTGATCATATTGACAGAACCACAGGCACATAGACACAGGCAAGAGAGCATGCACAATGTCGCCACTAGTACAGTGTATATCCACCTATCGCAGCAATGCAGGCTGCTATTCTCCCATGGAGACGATCGTAGAGATGCTGGATGTGGTCCTGTGGAACGGCTTGCCATGCCATTTCCACCTGACGCCTCAGTTGGACCAGCGTTCGTGCTAGACGTGCAGACCGCGTGAGACAACGCTTCTTCCAGTCCCAAATATGCTCAATGGGGGACAGATCCGGAGATCTTGCTGGCCAGGGTAGTTGACTTACACCTTCTAGAGCACGTTGGGTGGCACGGGATACATGCGGACGTGCATTGTCCTGTTGGAACAGCAAGTTCCCTTGCCGGTCTAGGAATGGTAGAACGATGGGTTCGATGACGGTTTGGATGTACCGTGCACTATTCAGTGTCCCCTCGACGATCACCAGAAGTGTACGGCCAGTGTAGGAGATCGCTCCCCACACCATGATGCCGGGTGTTGGCCCTGTGTGCCTCGGTCGTATGCAGTCCTGATTGTGGCGCTCACCTGCACGGCGCCAAACACGCATACGACCATCATTGGCACCAAGGCAGAAGCGACTCTCATCGCTGAAGACGACACGTCTCCATTCGTCCTTCCATTCACGCCTGTCGCGACACCACTGGAGGCGGGCTGCACGATGTTGGGGTGTGAGCGGAAGACGGCCTAACGGCGTGCGGGACCGTAGCCCAGCTTCATGGAGACGGTTGCGAATGGTCCTCACCGATACCCCAGCAGCAACAGTGTCCCTAATTTGCTGGGAAGTGGCGGTGCAGTCCCCTACGGCACTGCGTAGGATCCTACGGTCTTGGCGTGCATCCGTGCGTCGCTGCGGTCCGGTCCCAGGTCGACAGGCACGTGCACCTTCCGCCGACCACTGGCGACAACATCGATGTACTGTGGAGATCTCACGCCCCACGTGTTGAGCAATTCGGCGGTACGTCCATCCGGCCTCCCGCATGCCCACTATACGCCCTCGCTCAAAGTCCGTCAACTGCACATACGGTTCACGTCCACGCTGTCTCGGCATGCTACCAGTGTTAAAGATTGCGATGGAGCTCCGTATGCCACGGCAAACTGCCTGACACTGACGGCGGCGGTGCACAAATGCTGCGCAGCTAGCGCCATTCGACGGCCAACACCGCGGTTCCTGGTGTGTCCGCTGTGCCGTGCGTTTGATCATTGCTTGTACAGCCCTCTCGCAGTATCCGGAGCAAGTATGGTGGGTCTGACACACCGGTGTCAATGTGTTCTTTTTCCCATTTCCAGGAGTGTAAATAGGTTGGCCATATTTGTCTGTTGCACAACAGATGACAGTAGGACGTAAAATGGTAGTTTGTGAGGGAATATGTAATCATTTGTAAGGTGGTAGATTAATTGTAGGTCAATTTCGTCATAATGGGAAGGTGAATGTGTCACCTGTTATACTTCAGCGAAAATGAGCAGATTTGCTTATAAAAATGTACAATATGCAATGCAAAGGGATGACACTCAATCGACCGTATTAACATACTGAACCTACATCCTGCGTATCACTAAACAAGTGGTGAAACAAGCCGCTGGAGGAAATGTTTCATTTTGGAAGCAAATGCAAGGATCGACGTCCCAGGCACATCATGGGTGGAGTACGTGGAAAGCTCTTAAAGGCAACCCCGAGTGAGAGACAATGAACGGGCCAGGTGACTCACCCAGGAGGGCAAGTAGTGCGCTACCGGAGTGGTACAGAAAGAAGCTTTAGAAAAGTTCTTTGGGGATGTAGATGTAGATGTAGAGATGTAGATTTCCAGATGGATATGAACAAACCAGTGATGCAATCGATCATGTGAACTGCACGTGGTATGCTCGTAATGTGCGCATGTAACTTTTAGGCATCTGGCTAGGGCACAAAACGTTTGATTGGCTGACACGAACTAGGAAGGCGTGAAATACCAAAATTTCGACGCAGTTTAATGGTAGGTCCTTTGCGATTGGCAGAGTGAGTTTCCACAAAATAAGAGGAATGCTCCTATTGGGCAGAAAAAGCCATGACGTGGAGCATGAAAGGACCCAGGTGTGGAACAGTTTTGCTTCCAGAGAGGCAAGACCTAGAATTTCTCTGAACTGGCATCAAGTGCAGAACAGGGCGCATAATGCTCTGTGCAACACTGAGGAGGAATTTTGTATGAACACTGCTTTCACTGATGCTGACATTCAGATAGATATTGTGTGTAGCATCATTGGGCTCCAACAGTGCAGAAACAAACCAGCCACATCGTTAACTGTTCTTTCAAGAACTGAGAGAGCATTGGAATACGCATGCTACTCCAGCCATGTGCATGCATATCACTATATTTCAAGATTACGGACGAGTGCAAGTCTTCTCACCTCAGCAAAATCAGCAAAGATTTGGATCGGCTGTTATAGGAATTTGAGGGAACGAGAGCAGACATGCAGCCGACAGCTCATTGCAGGTAAGGTATATACTGCGAGCAGAGGTGTAAACTTGTTGGTTCATCAGCATCGTGTCCACTGTGAACTCGAGCAACCTTGAGTAATCTTTTGCTCAGCTTGTCACATAAAACTAACCATCCTAAATAGCACCAAACTTAGAACTGGAATCGGATGATTTGTCGTAACATTGGCCAACTTCACAACGTAGTAGTAAGAATAATTTTTTAAAGAAACTTTTGACTAGAACTTTGATATTCTTGTGTTTGGAGTTATTTTGATCACTCAGGACGAAATGCTTTACCTTAACAACTGTCCTAACATTGTCACATTACAACCTATGTAAATTCGTGTATTTCCTTGACAATAATTCTGCATTAAAACCAATTTGTGTACAGCATAAGCCCACTTTCAAGACACTTCATGTAACATACCCAGAATCACCACCCTATTGGCACCACAACGCGGGTAAGGGTTAATAACGTATTCTACGAACTATAACACGTACTTCTGTCTTCGAAAAATTGACTCCGTAAGTCAGGCGCGTCTTAAGCCCGAAATTAATGTAAAAATGTCCAGTCATTGATTTTAAATTACCGCCAGTCTTAAAAACGGCCATATATTCGATTCCGCTGGAAACTTGTCTCTAACTGGCGACGTTGGTTCAACTGGCAGCAGCAGTGCACCGATGCGACGAACATGAATTGCGGAGATTCACAAACTTGCTGACACTGTCTCCCTCCTGCCCTGGCATAACAAACCCAGAACACTACCTAGCCTATGATGCGTCACTGCATTGTACGGTGCCTGTGAACTTGAATTGAAATCTATCTGTGTTATCGGTAACAGTATAATATTTTTGTTAATACCTAGTTTCATATTGGAAGAAAGGGATCCACATGATGCTATTAATTGAAAGTAATGGCATATGCCGAAGAACATGGAGAGACAGCAGCTGAGCGGAATTTCGGCCCTCCAACAATAGAAAAAAAAAATTCATTATTAGTGTGGGTGGGAGGGGGGGTGTAGTAAAGATGAACTGAAAAAAAAGAGGAATACTATTGTGGAGGTAGAAGACTCAAAAATAGCTCAAATGGCTCTGAGCACTATGCGACTTAACATCTGTGGTCATCAGTCCCCTAGAACTTAGAACTACTTAAACCTAACTAACCTAAGGACATCACACATTCATACCCGAGGCAGGATTCGAACCTGAGACCGTAGTGGTCGCGCGCTACCAGACTGAAGCTCCAAGAACTGCACGGCCAAACTGGCCGGTCGATAGAAGACTGAATGTAAAATCGTAAAAAGGATTTTAGAGGTCAGTTCGGTTTTACAAACTAAAGATTTTATAATCTGGCTTTGCAGTCTAATAATAAAAACAGTAAAAAATTTATGTTTAATCAATATTCCCTAAAAGTTAAGATGCGTGCTCACCAGCGTCTGTAGCGTCTTATAGTCCGTAAAATACAGTAATAATTTGTGAATAGCTAATGGCCACCTACCAGATCCAAAAAAGATCCACTACAGTATCTTTATGCATAAGATACGCCATCCTTATCACTTGAACATATTATTTTCTGAGTTTATAATTCACACAAAAAACCTTCGACAAAAATGTTGCTTACTTGTGTTTTCTAATAAACGGGTGATTTCAGTCCATAGATTCCAAACTATATCCTGATTATGTCAGGATGCCGCAAACTCTTTCTTTGACTAAGCTTACCAGTTTCTCATTGTCCATGTTCCGTGTCATGTCGGTCTATACGGCCGAAGAGAGCAAACTGATTAGAATTTCCCCGACTGTCTTCCGAAGCGTGTACTTTCGGGCGATGAGATGGACTACTTTGTGACTGCGCACGTAGTGGCGTTCTGATTTGAAGAGATCTGCCGTCTTCGGTCGATGTCGGTCGTCGCCGTAGCCGCAGATGTAGCTGTGATCTTTCTCTGCGAGTCGTCGTCGGCTGTTGGGCAGTCGCAGGTTGCCTTCTCAGAGCTCACAGTGACTCGTTCAACCCTCACCACAACCGTCGCAGATGTGGCTGCTACTTGGTATTCGACGACTCCGGCGAGAAACGCAGTATTTATAGTCCTGTTGTCTCTCGTCGTGTCAATGATTGCTTCACAATGACATGGATACGGAAGATACGACCTCAAAAACTCTACAAATCAGGACCATAAACGTTATTTTATTAGTTCGTCTCTCTTATTCACCTCCTCACAGTGATTCACAAAGACCACAATAAAATGTGTTGCTTAAAAAAAACTAACATTTTCGCTCCGCAATTCTAGATAGCATGTTTCTGCTGATGCAGTGCAGTGCCTTCATTCTGGAATCCACTTCTCATCTCTCTATACAAATTTTAATCGATTCATCTGGCGCGAGTGCTTGCATACATTTTTTCACCACGTCGCGGCCCTGCTACACGTAACAAAGTGCTGCAAACGCTGCCAGCTCTGTCACAACTTCTCTGTGATGCACTGGGGGCTGCCAGCAATATTCTTTTCTTATTCTTTTAAGTGCTGGATATTACGTGGCCATCATTGACTATCTGCTATTGCTAAATAGACTACATCTGAAAAAATAAATACATGAAACTACAAAACTTATGTCATACTCTAAGACAAAATAAAACTAGCGACTACGAAGATGTTGTGCAAATTAGTCACAAACTGATTTTCATACAGTTATCGACGGAATATGCTAATCTACAAAATTTGGCCGCCGATGGATGAATGTGTGACGCTGCAGCGCATTTTCATGTCGCACCTGGCAAGGGTAGTAAAAAGACATTTTGTACATACCAATGCACAAAGTCTTTGCGAATTTCATTCCGTGTACTCAGTTGGACAGTAAATGTGCCTCGCAGACAGGCACATGAACATTATACGCAGATTAGCATTTGATAGCGGACGTGTAGTTAGGCTCAAATGGCTTCAAATGGCTCTGAGCACTATGGGACTTAAATCTGAGATCATCAGTCCTCTAGACTTAGAAGTACTTAAACCTAACTAACCTAAGGAAATCACACACATCCATGGCCGAGGCAGGATTCGAACCTGCGACAGGAGCAGTCGCGCGGTTCCGGACCGAAGCGCCTAGTACCGCTCGGCCACCATGCCCGGCAGTTAGGCTCAAAGAAGTCGGTTGGACTGATCGGTGAATCACTCGATATATACTAAGATAGTATCTGTAGCTTCGGACATATCCGAAAGAACAGATACCATCTTAGTATATACAGTTAAGGCTCACCGGCCACTTGACCATCTTTTTCTTCTGTGCGAATGCATAAACAGTGCCCTAACTCTTACGGGAATCGGCATGAGTATAATGGGCGAGGGCACTACGAATGTAGTGCGGGACAATACGTCGAAATTGTGGGTTTCGGGGTAGGCGTGCCAGAGATAAATCCCTGCAGTCGCGCTATCCTCTGTGTCCTCGGTGGCTCAGATGGATAGAGCGTCTGCCATGAAGCAGGAGATCCCGGGTTCGAGCTCCGGTCGGGGCACACATTTTCATCTGTCCCCGTTAACGTATGTCAACGCCTGTAAGAAGCTAAGGGTGTTCATTTCATTATAGAGTCACTCGATGTTTGAACAGGAGCAATGCTACTATTCAACGTTGTTGACAGGCATGGGTGAACCACGCCCGAACACACTGTCAAAAGGAAAGCAATCGACAGAACGTGAGAGCATCTCAGAGTCCCGGATTCATCATTATCATCGATTCAAGGTGCAACTGCTGCCTCATTTAACACAAGGATCATCGACAGGAGGCTCACAGAAAGGAGTCAAAGTGCTCGTTTGAAATAGTGTCGGGTACATAGGGTCAGGAATCTCATTGACTTCAGTAGAATTGCCTTCAGTCTCGCTTCGAACTGAGTCTCGATGACCAGCGAAGGCAGGTCTGGATATTTCGTGGACAGTGGTGTCAGCGAAGGCATGTCTGGAGATGTCCTGGACAGTGGTGTACCCGCTATATGGTCCGACATTCATTTCATAGGAGGACCCTTTTGGCGATTATCTGTGGTACCACAATAGCACAGCGGTTACGTTGTCGATATTCTACGACCTCCCTTGCTGTCTTTCATGGCAGTCCATCCAGAGCTTCCATTTTTAGCAAGATATTGTCTGCTTGCACACGATGAGAGTTTCTATTGTTTGTCTTAGTGCCTGAGAAACCCTACCTTGGCCGGGTAGGTCGCCGAATCTCTCCCAAATTGAGAACTTTGGAGCATTATGGAGAAGGTCCTCCAATCATATCGATATTTTGAGAATCTAACGCTCCAATTGAACTGCATTTGGTACGATGTCCCTTAACAGGACCCGCAACAAATCTGTTAATCAGTGTTAAGCCGAATAAGTGAATGAATAAAAGCCAGAGGTGGACTACCGCAAGGCCGGCCGGTGTAGTGGTGCGGTTCTAGGCGCTCCAGTCTGGAACCGCGTGACCGCTACGGTCGCAGGTTCGAATCCTGCCTCGGGCATGGATGTATGTGATGTCATTAGGATAGTTAGGTTTAAGTAGTTCTAAGTTCTAGGGGACTGTTGACCACAGATGTTAAGTCCCCTAGTGCTCAGAGCCATTTGAACCATTTTTTTGGACAACCGCGTTAGTGTGTTACTCAGTATGTGAAGCTCTTCACCTGAGTAAATCATTCACTTTTTATGGAGCTGTAAGCATTTGTCTGTCTGTATATGTGCTTCACACCTGCTGATTTCCGTGCCATTCGGGTATTTTTTCGTGCCGCGTCGGTTTCTCTCTCTCTCTTTTTTTGTCTTAGCGTGTAACATTACATGATACAACTGTTATATAGGTATCTACAGTTCTGTTTCTTTTTCTTAGCGTACAAGATTAGCTGATAGTTTGTGACGATTTAAATTTGTGAGACGCAAGGAAACTGATACCCTGGCGTCTGCCTTCTGTAGGTAATATTCCTCAAATTTTCGTTGTGGATTATATCCCAACATCTACATTTCGGTGGATATTAATGAAGCCCCCAGGGGACAGTGTTTCACCCCTTGTCACTACACCTGCGACACTTTCTCACAGGGTGAAACTCTGTGCTGCAAAAGAACTCGATCCCGAAATTACTTGACTTCGCAGGATATTCTTAACGAGTAATTTTCCCCGGATTTATATTCCACTCGATTTCATGGCTTCGATTCAACAAGTTTTTTCTGTCTTTGCTTTCCAAACTGCACAGAAATCAAGTTGCTGCATTAACATTTCTGGAAGTAAGGAAAATTGGAAAGAAGAAATGAAGCTGTGAAAGGGGGTCTTGAGTCGCCCTTGAATAGCTCACGTAATAAGAACATTTCCACGGAAAGCAGCCATTCGGTTACCTTTTCCGGTTCGCCACACAACTTTAAACACTTCTTAAAACTGTTGTCTGCAATACCAGTAGTCTTCCCTTGCTAAAAACTATCACTTGAGTATGTATTTCGTGAGTGGTAGACCACTCTACCTCACACAAAGAGTTCAGTGAGGTGTTCTTTGAAGGGCGTGACTTTGCCTTAAAGTGAATAGCGCAGCGACAAACGCCCTGACGGTCTTTACTAGCCGGACGAACAAAAATGCCGCGTAGAGGCTGCCTGGTGTCATTAGAGGAGGAGCTTTTCTCTAGTTCGCAGACTTCAATAACGGTCTAATCATGTAGAAGAAGGAAGTCGGAAGCTGACAGCTATAAAGGGAAGTAACGCATTTCCGCCATTAATTCTCGCTTCTCGTTTACGAGAATTTCCTCTATCTGAGAAAGCTTCGTCTCCTTGTCGAAAATTACCCTCGATAACGGAAGGCATCCTCCCAGGGCTATGTTGAGGAGAGCAGCAGGACCCGCCAAAACTGTTCTCGAAACTTCCAGCAAACTGCTGACAACGGGCTCGCTTCAAAACTTATCAAGGGCGCACTCAAAAGCGTCATCTTTGCCTGTTAGGTAACTGTGTCAGTACGAGACAACTCCAAGTGGGCTTCTGAGGAACCTGTCTCGATGAACAGCACCGGGTAAAGCCTATTCGTTTCTACTATCACTGTCATCTAGGAGCGTCAAACATTACCTCTTCCGGAATTTCTTCACTGCGGAAGATCGTAATACTGTTCCTGGTTTCAATCCCGCCTCTAATGATCTCGTTATCGAGGAGACATTAAACACCAATCTGCCTCCCTTCTTACGTTTGAATCCACACTCGAACGTCAGAACTGCTGACATTTTTAGGAAAGAGAGTAAAGAATCGTCCAAAATCGTTGAACAGCGGAAGGGCAGCTGTACTGGACCAGACACGAGAGATATTTTACGAATTTGCTCCGATTAGCAGTAGTTCATCGCGGATTGTTGAAACAACGAAGGGTAGGAAGCAATTTAAAAAATTGCCGGCTACTCCCATTTTAAAAAGAATAGTCAGGCATGTTTTATGTTCACGCACTATACGGCAGGAATATCTCCTGCATAAATAATTCAAGAAGGATACTGTAAAGAGATCCTTCGAAGTTAGGCTCACTGTGTTTGTTCAGAAAACGCAGAGTGCCGTAAACGAGGCCAAAGAGACTTATACTGTGTTCCACGACACCCGTAAGGCATTCTATACAGTTCCGCATTGTCGTCTGTTGAAAGTAACTTCGACTTATCAAGTCTCTGACTAAGTTTGCAACTGGATGCAACACTTCCTTACATACCTAACTAACCCCGTTAGCTTAACGAAATCAATGAATAAAGATAATTTCTGGAGTACCTCAGGGGTATAGGGTCGTTGCAGTTTACAATGTATATAAATGATCTGTTGCATAATGTCAGGGGCATAGTTGTCTGTAGGGAGGCAGTAGTGTTGCAAGACAAAAATGCATGGCCCTGACCGGAAAAAAACCGAATTTTGTGTAAATACATGAAGAAATCCAGTACTCTGCTGTTACTCTACTTGCGAAAAATACCTAGAAACAGGAAAAACACGAAAATATCTGTGATTATCCGCCTGGGGCGACCCGGAAAGTATGATCACATGACAAAAATCTGAAGGAAATGTAATTCATACACGAAAGAAGTTGGTTACAAAACATCTGCTCTGCAGTTATGACCATCAGCCTGAGACTTTTAACCGGTTGGATTGATTCGTGGACCATTCACATTAATGTCGGCACCACATACGTTCTACGTCAACGTGCAATAGCAAATTACAGATGTCAGGTCGCAGATTTAGCAGTGGAGAGTACACTACTGGCCATTAAAATTGCTACACCACGAAGATGACGTGCTACAGACTCGAAATTTAACCGACAGGAAGAAGATTCTGTGGTATGTAAATGATTAGCTCTTCAGAGCATTCACACAAGGTTGGTGCCCGTAGCGACACATACAACGTGCTGACATGAGGAAAGTTTCCTACCAATTTTTCATACACAAACAGCAGTTGACCGGCGTTGCCTGGTGAAACGTTGTTGTGATGCCTCGTGTAACGAGGAGAAATGCGTACCAACACGTTTCCGACTTTGATAAAGGTCAGATTGTAGCCTATCGCGATTGAGGTTTATCGTATCGCGGCATTGCTGCTCGCGTTCGTCGAGATCCTATGACTGTTAGCAGAATATGGAATCGGTGGGTTCAGGAGGGTAATACTGAACGCCGTGCCGGATCCCAACGGCCTCGTATCACTAGCAGTCGAGATGACAGGCATCTTATCCGCATGGCTGTAACGGATCGTGCAGCCACGTCTCGATCCCCGAGTCAACAGATGGGAACGTTTGCAAGATAACAAACATGTGCACGAACATTTCGACGACGTTTGCAACAGTATGGACTATCAGCTCGGAGACCATGGCTGCGGTCACCCTTGACACTGCGTCACAGACAGGAGCGCCTGCGATGGTGTACTCAACTACGAACTTGGGTGCACGAATGGCAAAACGTCATTATCTCGGATGAATCTAGGTCCTGTTTACAGCACCATGATGGTCGCATCCATGTTTGGCGACATCGCGGTGGACGCACATTGGAAGCGTGTATTCGTCATCGCCATACTGTCGTATCACCAGGCGTGATGGGTTGGGATGCCGTTGGTTACACGTCTCAGTCACCTCTTGTTTGCATTGACAGCACATTGAACAGTGGACGTTAAATTTCAGATGTGTTACGACCCGTGGCTCTAACCTTCATTCGATCCCTGCGAAACCCAACATTTCAGCAGGATAATGCACGACCGCATGTTGCAGGTCCTGTGCGGGCCTTTCTGGATACAGAAAATGTTCGACTGCTGCCCTGGCCAGCACATTCTCCAGAGCTCTCATCAACTGAAAACGTCTGGTCAATGGTGGCTGAGCAACTGGCTCGTCACAATACGCCAGTCACTACTCTTGATGAACTGTAGTATCGTGTTGAAGCTGCGTGGGCTGCTGTACCTGTACACGCCATTTCTTCTTGGTGTAACAATTTTTATGGCCAGTAGTGTATATATAGCGTGTTCGGGTAATGTTTAGAGAAAGGCCAGTCGTTGATCTGATGCAGAAACGGAGCGATTTCTCTGATGTCCGAAATGGCACTATCATGGGCTTTCGGGTCAGTGGTGGGTGCATTGCAATCTTTGGCTTTGGAGCCTAGAGTAGAAGGCTTTGCGTACCGCCACGGTTAAATTTTATAAACTCTTCGCGTGCCACCTTGGTTTATACCGTGCATGGCAAAATGGCGCTATCCAAAACTGATGCCGAATCAACCGTGGCGCACCACAGGTCATAGGTGACAGGGGTGAACGCCGGGCGCTGAGATGTGTACGGGCGAGTAGACGTGTAACTGTTGAGCAACTGAAAGCCCAGATACACCAAGGGGCTATCAACAGTGTCTCCTCAACGACCGTTCAGAGGAAGTTGCAGCGTATGGGCCTCCGTAGCAGGCGTCTGGTTCATGCCCCCATGCTGATTGCTGCTGGAATTTGAACCCCAATACTGCAACTGGACGTCCACTAACTGTCGTTAGGTGGCCTTCTCAGATGAATCAAGTTTTATGGTCCATCGAACAGATGGCCGTTGGCGTCTAAGGCCCTGCAACAATGGTCTTGAGAGTCGCGGCCGGAGGAGGCAGCGTTATGATCTGGGGAATGTTTTTGTGACATTCCCTGGGTGACCTGCTCATTCCGGAAGGAACATAGGATCAACACAAGTATTCGACTGTCCTAGGGGACGAAGTCCACCTCTACATGCAATTCGTTTCCCTCCGCACGTTGCCAGCTTCCAGCACAACAATGCGACGTCTTATACAGCTTGCAGTGAACGTGCGTGGTTCGAACAGCACCAGAATGAGTATTATCGCACTTCTCTAGCGATGAACCCCTCCGAATTAAAACCCAATGGAGAAAATTTTCGACTACCTAGATCGGGCCGTTCGCGCTATCGATCCTCATCCGAGAAACCTAGCGCAGCTGGTCAAGGTAGGTAATGGCAACGACAGAGGTCCACAGTCCTGTCGGTATCTTCCAGAACTTCACTGACTCTTTTCTTGCAAGACTCGCAGCGGCCCGCCCTGGAAAAGGTGATTACTCAGGCTTTAGACAGTTGTCACATTAACGTGACTGGGCAGTGTATAAAATATAGAGAAGATCGAAGAAGAGCGGCACATTTCGTATAACATGCGCGAAAGCGTTTCTCAAATGCTCAACCGAGTCCACCCGCAGACGTTACAAGAGAGGCGCTGTGTAACGAGGGAAAGTTTAAGGTTGAAACTCGTATGCGTAGATTCCAAGCAGAGTCAGGAACATTGTTATCCACAAAGGGAGCGTTGGCCCCCTCTTGGATTCTGGGTAAAGGCCTTTCATTCGTTAAGAAATTCTCTCGAATTTCCACCAGTTGTTGCCTACGAATCCAGAGAACCGCCATTTTAACACTGCCGACAGTGGCGAGAAATACTGGTGCCTCATCAATTTCTACAGTCTTGCGTTTTCTTAGTTGTAATTTTGTTCATCTGAATTGATAACGATTCTCTTTTACGGCAATGGTTTTGGCGCTAATCTGCATTCAAGAAGAAAGTAAACCTGCACAGAACATCAGCATCATTTCTTTGGGCCTTTGTTCCACTTCAATGCGGGATCGGCCTAGTTACTATTGATCTGGCGAGGATGGTGTCAGAAGGTGGCCGGATGCCCTTCCTGTCGCCACCCCGGATGAAACCGACGAAATTTCGCAGTTTGTTGAAGATATTTCTGAGTATTGTGGCATAAGTGCTTCGTGGTCTTACGTGGTTCGTTACTGAACATTTTCGTTTTATTCGTTATCATATCCAAACTTATTTTTGCATCTGTATCAATCTGATAGTATCTGTTTAAATGGTTCAAATGCCTCTGAGCACTATGGGACTTAACTTGTGAGGTCCCCTAGAACTTAGATCTACTTAAACCTAACTAACCTAACGCATCCATGCCCGAGGCAGGATTCGAAGCTGCAATCGTAGCGGTCACGTGGCTCCAGACTGTAGCGCCTAGAACCGCTCAGCCACCCCTGCCGGCGATCGTAGCTGTACTACAGTGCAAATGTCGACGGAGTGCACCGTGTGTCTTGTTTGGTAACAAACTTGTTCTGCTCGCTCCTGGTAGTTACTGATTGGAGAAGTAGTGCCCACTTCTCTTCGCATTCAAACTTGCTTTAAATCCTACTCGGTTCTGCCTCGATATTTTTTCCTGCAATGTTTTTTTGGATATTACCATAATGGTGTACCCTTATTTTTTGTCTTCCGTCGCTACTTGGAAGAACAACTTCATATTCATATGTGAAAAGCACGAAAAAATTGATGTTTCACACTATTAATTCATTAAAGTAACCAGTTTTTGACATAAGTGGCCATCATATGGTTGTAATTGTCGCCATCAGCCCTTATTTTAACGAGCTGGTCATGGAACGCATGATGGACAGAACACCCGAAGGCATGGTTCAGGCACGTTTCTACACAACATGCTTTTTGCCGACGAACAGCAAATCATGCAGGACAGAGAAGACAGATTACAAATAGCGATGCGTAGATCAAACAAAATAAAATTAAATTACAATCTAAAGAAATCAATAACATAAAACATAAACAAAATAGGAAAGTAACTTATAAGGACTAAGACAGTCATGAATAATATAGTAATAAGGACTAGGACAGCCATGAATAATACAGTAATGGAAGAGGCGTCCCATTCCGAGTATCGAAGTACGATATAACTTTTTAACAAGAGAAAGACATAAATAATAAAATTAACACCTATCAACATATAGATGGCACGAAAATAAGAACACAGAAGGGTAACACCAGTAGAGGAACGCAAATGAAGTTTTACACTGAAGCGGCAGAGAAACTAGTATAGTCATGCGTATTCAAATACAGAGATACGTAAACAGGCAGAATACGGCGCCGAGGTCGGCAGCACCTATATAAGACAACAAGTGTCTGGTACAGTTGTTATATAGGTTGCTGTTGCTACAATGGCAGCTTACCAAAATTTAAGTGACTTTGAACGTGGTGTTATAGTCAGTGCACGAGCGAACGGGACCAACGACAACTGAAGAGAATCTTTCAACGTGACAGAAGTGGAAACCCTTCCGCAAATTGCTGTAGACTTCAATGCTGGGCCATCAACAAGCGTCAGCGTGCGAACCATTCAACGAAACGTTATCGATGTGGCCTTTCGTAGGCGAAGGCCCTCTCGTGCACCCTTGATGAGTGCACGCACGATACAAAGTTTTACGCTTCGCCTGGGCCCGTCAACGCCGACATTGGACTGTTGATGACTGGAAATATGTTGCTTGATCGGACGAGTCTCCTTTCACATTGTATCGAGAGGATGGACGTGTACGGATATGGAGAGAACCTCATGAATCCATGGACCCTGCATGTCAGCAGGGAACTGTTCAAGCTGGTGGAGGCTCTGAATTGGTGTGGGGAGTGTGCAGTTGGACTGATATGGGACCCCTGATACTTCTAGATTCGACTCTGACAGGTGACATATACGTAAGCATCCTGTCCGACTACCTGCAACCGTTCGTGTCCATTGTGCATTCCGATGGACTTGGGCAATTCCAGCAGGACAATGCGACACACCGAGCGTCGAGAATTGCTGCAGAGTGGCTCCAGAAACACTCTTCTGAATTTAAACACTTCACCTGGCCACCGAAATTACTGAGCATATCTGGGATGCCTTGCAACGTGTGAACAAGTTTCTTTGAGTCTTCAGTGTAAAAGTCATGGTAGTACCCAAATATTATAAGTAGCAGAACGTTCGACATTAAGATGAAAAGACCTCAAATAATTGGAAACATTGGAAATGGACTTCCTTAGATCAGTGAAAGACTGTACGAGAGAACACAGAATAAGAAATGAAGAAATAAGGAAAAAATTGGAGGTAGCATCATTAATCGAATAAGTAATCTAACGAAAACAGGACTCCTTAGAGAATGTGTTTCTGAGTCACCCCAGACAGCCCCTCGACAAGCAGTGGGATACAGTCCTATTGGAAAGAAGTGTGGAAAGGCCGAGGAAGAGATAGAGAAGCCGTAACGTGCCATAAGGCCTATTCGTAGATTAGCAGAAGAAGAAGAAGAAGAAGAAGAAGAAAGTGACGATAAACAACAAGAGATATTACAAATGGATAGCTAGGCTCAAAAACAGTAAATGTCTTCTTTGCCAATTCAATTGTAACATAATTCAAAATATTTAACCTCTGTGATAAATTAATGTGTAGGGAACGTACCAGAAATAAGGATAAAAATTGAAAAACCAGTGTGTGTTTTCGTGAGAGAACAAGGATGTGAGGAACACCATAGCTCAGTATGTGTTTAACAGGAGATACTAGCCACAGTGTAGTGTATGAAATTATTTCTCCTGAATGTAATAAGTTACCAGTGAGGAAAGGACGTATCAACTAGATTGACTGAACATAACACAGCTGCAGGGCGAGAAATCTGACTCTACATTTGCTGAGAATTTACTGAGTGAGGGCCACACCTACCAGCAACAGTACAGTGTCCTCTACCGTACAAATAGAGGGCGAATCCCGAATTCAGGAGATCGATATAGATGTGAAACACAACCTTTACTTCATGCTAAATGATCAGACTGCATACAAAGCTGAAAATTCCTCCCATCCTTCTCACTGGTTTATTGTGTAGTCATCTGACCTGCAATACAGAGTAATTGCTTATACTTACGGATATACTGCATTTCCATCCATGTTAAAAGTGTCAGTCATATCATTCCCTCTATTTTTGCATCAGTTTCCAAAGGTAATATCATTTTAAGTTACTCTCCAATAGTCTTACCTTTATTTTATTATCTTTATCATTTGAACTGAATTTGTTAGATATTCGCCTATGTCACCACAGGAATATCTTTTTTCATATGTATGTGGTATGTAAAAAATTTCCATTGAGGTAGTAAATATAACAATAACAAATTTAGACATTTAGAGTCACATATAGCTTGATTTCTGCTGAGGTCATATAGTCCTCCTCCTTTCATTCTCACACATACACACACACACACACACACACACACACACACACACACACACGCACACACATTCTCTTTCGTTTTCTTCCAGTGTTTAGTGTTAATGTTTTCAGGTAGGTTTCCATCACGTTTGTTTAACCTTTAGTTTAAAGACTCTGAATTAAGTTAAAACGGCATTGTCAAAGACGACATTTTCGAACCTCTTTCTTCTATTTTTGCACCTCAGTCCTTTGGGGTTCACCTTTTTAGCGTATCGATTGATAGGAGACTAGTTAGAACCTCTAAAAGAAGCGACAGAGTGTGGTTAAACATCTCTCGGTGAACAGTGACTTTCATCGCGGCTTGTTTTGAGCGTGTGCCATAGCGGCAGACATTAAAGCAGTGTCTACAGACTTGGTTGGGCGCGAACAGTAAGACGGAGGAAGAAATGTGGCAGTATGTGGTAAGTTCCTATTGGACCAAACTGCTGAGTTCATAGGTCCCTAGGCTTAAACTCTACTTACTCTGACTCAAAAAAACTTACGCTAAGGACAACACACACAAACACACACACTCATATACGAGGGAAGACTCGAACCTCCAAGGGGTGGAGCCGCGCGAACCGTGGCTAGGCGCTAGAGACCCCGCGGTTACCCCGCAAGCTGGAGGAATAAGTCGAGTGGTGCCTGAACAGTGTACTCACGGTCGCTTGTCGGACGAAGTGTAATAATAACCATATTAATTGTCAGTTTTGATTGTTTTAGGGGTAACATTTAATTGTACGTGAGTTCAACTAAACATCTTCATACAAAGTAGTCGTGTTCCTCTGAATCAAAAGCGTCATTTCAGTGTTTGCTCTCTTCGAATCCTAAATTTTTGTAGTTAAATGATCAGAAACATCTTTCGCCGTTTGCTGTGAACTGTTACAGCTAATAGTTTGACTTAACTTGAAGCAAACGGCTGTTTGGCCTCCACATAGTACATGATTAACGAATAAAATGTCAATCAACAATATAGGTTGCCAGCTATTTGAATATGAGTATTCCTCCAAAAAAAGTATGCCGTATCTAAATACATACTCGAATGTGACTGTCATTTCTGTGGCTTTAACTAGGGAGGGAAATTCGACACAGTGTTTTAGTGGGGAAACGTGGGTCTTTGTCTCCGCATTGTGGCTAACTGCTACGCCTCATGGCTTCAGCGAGCGCCTATTCTCTGCATAAGTACGTCGTCCCTATTTATTTTAGCCTCTTGGTCGCACCACTCAGAGATTTTATTTGTATCGATCGACATGCAGCGATGTTGGCCTCACAATCTCCATGTGTAATGTATTTTGAATGCTGTTCATCACTATTGCATGGTCTTTAATACTGATAGTTAGTTGCTGACTTTGACAGTCTTGTAAGCCAAATACCGAATGATATATTAATTAATACTATAGATCGTGCACACTGTTGTTTGTTCATTTATAAAAAAAAGGTCGCCAGTCGTCGCTCTATCCACTGGTTTAATGATGCTTCTCCCCCCCCCTCCCCCGTCTATCTTATCCTAAATTCTGTTAACCTTTTCATCGCTACGTAATAACTGTACCCAATTTACCTATAATCTAATTGGTATACAGATCTTCAAGATTCAAATGTAACGCTTATGTCGTGAAGCATCAGTGGGTTAAATGACATTATTTATTACTTTTTTGACGTTATGAAGCTACCTCAATTTATGGAGCCAGTTTTAAGTTAGCGCATTGATAATGTACGTCTCAAATCATAAAAACAATCTTTTGTAATATAGATTCCATAAACACCGATTTTGTTAACAGCAGGCACAAGGAACTGCATAAAAGGACACTGGCAATTGCTGTACAAACCTAAACAACTGAATAAAAATTAGCAGGGCGTGAGAAGTGAACATGTATGACATACGATTATTTCTGAGACTGAAGACGTAATTTGGTCCGGTCTTCTGCTAGAAGACTGAAATGCTGCAGCTCTCAACAACTGTGTGTCCTGTGCAAGCATCTCTGCATGAGAACGCTGCAACCTACATTCGTTTGAAGCTGCTTACTGTAGGTACGTCTTGGTTCCCTCTGCAATTTTTTACCCACGGACATTCCCCCTTTACTTGGTGTACTTGAGGAGAATGTAACTGTAACTGGTGATGTAACCCTGTACTATAATTATTAATAAAGCGTGATCTCTAGCGTCAGCCGCCAATCGCTAGACGTATATCTGTTGAACGGGGGCTCAAGGATGCAACAATTTGAAAAAAATCGAAAACATAGTGCTGCGTTATGCTGAGCGCCTGCGAGGCTGCATGATGCAACGCGCTTGGGCCGTTTCGCCAGTAGGGACGCGTGCTGCTAGAGAGACTACAGCACGCCTATGGGATAACGCTCCTCTGCCGGCCCTGGCAGCGGCTAACTTCGTTATCAGCGTTCTTGTGTAATCAAGGTCATGCGCTCAGTATAAAAGCGGTCAACGCAGACCAGCGGAATCATTACGCTGTGAGCTATATCTGCAACAGGATTGAAGCACTATGCCTCGTCGACGTGTGTATCGTCAACGTCGCCATCGCATGCCAGTCTACAAACACATAGTAGGCTTGGAGAATAAATTTGGCACAAATGGAACTGCACAAAGTGTCACATTGAATGGATCGATTTTTTCCGTGGCTGTCGAGTTAATTTCAGTGATGACATTGCCACAGGAAGTACTGGAAGTGGATGGTTTACTCTCGTCATCGTCCGATGTGAGACTGCCTCTCTACCTGGATTGGAACCATTCGCCTGAAAATGTGTCCTTGCAAATAATCAATCCTTTTACTGAAATTTCCCATAAATTTCTTAGTCTCCAGTTCCATTCAGTGCCTCCGCATTAGTTATGCCACCTACTAATATAGCCCTCAAAATTCGCGTGCAGCACATTTCAATAGCTTCTATCCACTTGTTGTCGGAGTTGCTATTGGTCCGCGTTTCACTTATGTTCCAGGCTACTTTCCAGACAAACGCCTGTTTGATATCAATAAGTCCCTTTCTTTCCGAAATTTATTCTTACTAGTACCTGTCCCCATATTACATCCTCCTTACTAAGGTCATCGACAGTTATTTCACTGCGTAAATTCGAAAACTGATCGACTAATTCGAGAATTTGCACAAACTAACCTCATTACCGCAGGATAACCTGTTTTAATTTGTTTTTTTTCCATTACCTTTGTCTTACTTATGTTGATGGTAATCTTAGAATCTCTGTTCAACACACTTTCCATTCCGTCAGCCGTCTGTGACAGAAATTACAATGTCACCGGCAGACTTCAAAGTTTCATCTCGTCTATGAACTTTAATTGCCTTTCTCAGTTTCTCCGTAGTTTCCTTTGCTCAGTGCACAGATCTGACAACACGGGAGACAGACGACAATCCTGTCTCACTCCTTTCTCAACTACTGCTTCTCTTTCACGTCCTTAGACTGTTATAACTACCACCGCGAGTCTATACGACCTGTAGAAAACGTTTCGCTCCATTTCAATCATGAGTAGATATGCCTTTATTTAACGTATTATCTCAGATAAGTAATAGGGTGTTCCTACACTCCTCAAGCTGCCAAACCGATATTCTCAGAGGACGGCTTCTAACAATTTACCCCTTCTTCACGATGAAACGTACCTACGGGGCATGTAACGTAGGTTCGCCCACAGATATCTGTCACGTTGTTCTTCCCAGTCACTAGGGTTGCACTACATTAGCTCAAATTACTTAAACTGGAATCAAATTAATTATTGTTTGATTTTAGATTCCCGATATTATGTAAAGCTATTTATACGGAAGCATTCAATGGTACTAAACGAGGGAATAATCTTGAAAAGAGCTGTTAACATCCGTAGCTATCGTGATAGAGTATTTTGTGTTGAGATACTTTTATTTATCGTCAAAAGTGTACCTTTCCTTTAAGTAACTTAGTGACGTGGAACCTAGCTGGGGAACGTCGTTGGCTGCTTATCGATGAAGCTGCAAATTCTCGGCGAAATCTGAAATCTTGCTGCTTATCGATGAAGCTGCAAATTCTCGGCGAAATCTGAAATCTTGCTGCGTGGAATTGCTCCCTCGCTATAGATCGGCCGGTATCCGTCAACGATCTATTACAGCGTTATTAATGAAATATGGAGATGAGGTCCGTAACTAGGATTCTATCAAATAGTTGTGAAAAGAACAATAATCTTCTTTCGAATAAGCGCGACCAGGTTTGCCGGTTTGTACCACCAGTCACCCTTGTATTAAACTGAACGATTAGTAGGAAATCGTAGTACTTCGTATTGCTGAGTCCAGATTTCACCATAATAAATCACGAACAGAGACCGTTTGATTATAAATCAGCTTGTATTTTCCAGAAAATACCCTTCCAAAAATTTAAGAACAGTGCCAATGACATTTCTTGAGTGTTAATGAGTTAAACTTTGATTCCGTAATGGTGGCTCGCAAAGGTACTACACACTGACGATGATTCTATTTCCCATCAGTCGAATGCTTCCTTAAACAGTTAGAATCTAAATGAACGCTGTATTTCAGTATGCGGTTTTTCATAATGGTGTTGGGAGTACAAGAACGTTAAGCTTACTCACAAGAGCTTCTCTTTGACGTTGAATAATAAGTAATTTCTTTGTTCTGTACAGTACCATACTATTGCTTCTCCACATACCACGTAAATTAGAACTGGAAATCGACGTCATAGGTCTCGTTCGGTGCATTCTGAATTACATATGCAAGATGATTCAGTTGTCCCTATCCATAGGTCTTATGCAACCTGCAGTAGTTTCAAATACCACACACAAGATATTGATATTCTTTGTCCTTCAAGCGCGTTTTCCTCGAGTAACTCAAAAACTGTGGCCACCAGTGAAAACGTATCCCAGTACAGAATTTAATTACATTAAATTTCCGACAGAAAGGTTTGCTCATTTTTTCTGTGGGTCTTTTAGTATGCGACCAGCGAGCGCCAGGATATGAAAACCTCACATGTGGTTTTTGAAGATGTTGCTGGTTGCATATAGCCGGTCTACAGGGGCAGCTGCAACACCCCACATAATGCAGTGATGCGCTATAACACACCTCAATAATACTGGTGCATGCACACTAGTAATGGGTGTATACATGAACTAGACATCTGTGCCACAATTTAAATGCAGACTAGTGCATTGTTTGAATAAACAGAGTTAGTAAGGCTCTCTGTATTTACTTTGTAGCATAACAATGAAATATGTGTCGGTATGTAATCTTTGGAAATAGTAATCAGTAAAACGGCTCAATTTATAATGCATTTCTAAGTCCACCATGAGTTATAAGGTGATAAATATGCATACCAGCATAACAGGAGTGCAAACTTATACATGCATTTTCACTGATAAACCTGAAAAACTCTGCGGTAAGTTATCAATGGCAACTTTCTAGAAAACATTTGCACTCAGGGGGAAGACATATTCCAAAGGAATGAGGTTCTCAGCTTACTTTAGACAATGCACATTAATTTACATTTTCAGCCAGTTCAATATCAGAGCTAGTTTCATGGCTTTTATTAAATGCTTCTTCAAGTACAGGAAAACAGTCTACTCTGCTTACTGCACCTGTACGAGACGTCTGACGGAAAGATCCACTTGACAATGTGTTATGCAGACTACTGTCTGTTACCGTAGGAGCGTTTGCAACGGTGGACATAGTATCTATATCATCTGCGACAGAATCTCCAGCAAATTGTCTTCTGCGTGCTTTAGTTGGGCCTCTTCGCTGCAGTTCGTCTCCCATGGACCTATCCCAATTCCATGACGTCATTCCTACACATACTAAAGAAACATTAGCGTATGCCAGTACGATGCCTCCAACTATCAAAGGCGCCCAAAAATGAGTAAATAATACGCCTTTTACATTGACATTGACCTTTCTTCGTCACGTTGGACATTTTAAGTAACCATATTACACGTGTAATATCATTGGAAATAGTTTAGATTATCACTGCAGCTACCATTTTCGAGATAACCTGTGGAAGCAATAAAATCTGCAGTGTTGATTCTGCATGAGAAACATCAATCCATGTAATAAGTAGAATTTGATGTAACTAAGATCAGAATTTACAACTATCTGCTGGCGTTCATGTACGGCGCGGAAGACAACTAGCTGTAAATATGCTTACACACAACTGTCCTATTTATTTCATATCTTATAATGTCGGGAATGCTACTGTGAACCACACGTACCGTCGTTTATATCAGAAGATGTCAGACGAGTAAATTGACAGGCGATACATGCTAAGACAAAGCCAGCTCTGAAGACGACTGCCTCAAAGACTATTATTCGATTGTATTTGTATTAAGAGCTCATAATAGTTTCTCTGATAAGCACATTTACTTTGGCATTTTTCTATGACGGCAGGTTTTAGGTACAATTGAAGGGTTAATGGACGATTGCTGCTACTAAGTGTAAAAGTCAGCCAGTGTGTGCAAAACATTGATGCACTGTTGTCAGTGCGTAATTTGGGAAGATGCTGCACACCGCCAGATTTTTACTAAAGTAAATGAAATGTTGTTGAACATTATTAAAGCCACTTTCCACAACATTCACAATCTATTCCAGTTTAAGTCTGTTACTTCAGTCCACATTCACGGCACTATTCATGGTCACTAGTCACTGACCACAAACTAAATTTCTCCTGTCACCGTTACTTACGTGACAAACGAAAAAAACCTCTAACTCTTATCTCTACATTACGGTTTAGCGTGACTTCGAATACAAGTGGTCATTGCACTGCACTGCTACGTCTCTAAACAAAACGCGTACACATGTGTATACAAGGTAGTTTTTTATTTTAAATAATAGATTGATGATTAAGTTCGTACCTTTTTTTCCTTTTTTATGTTGGTATGCCGGTTGCCATGGATCTATTTATCGATTGACTTTTTTGGTTAGTAGTTCCCTGTTGCTATTTGAGATTAAATATCGTCATTGTTTGGAGACAGTGAGTGGAGTAGCAAGTCGAGACATTGAAACATTTCCGACAAATTCAGCTGTTTGAGTTCAATAGAGGGGTGACCGCAGCGAAGACGGCAAGAACAAAATTGCATCTTGTGTGGGGATAACACCAGTGGACAGAGTGGCATGGAAACGGTTTTCTCAATTTAAAGAGGCTAGCTTTGACATTTGTGATTTTTCCACGATCAGGAAGAGCTTTGCGGCTTCGTGAAGGTCGTTTAAACGCATTAATATACAATAACCCAAAAACTGTAGTCAAAAACTGACAGTTCTGATGAACTGTGAACATTCCACCATAGTGCGATATTTGCATGCGATGGAGAAGTTTCAAAAATCGAGTGCGTGGGTAGCGCATGCTCTAAGCCAAACTCACAAAAATTTGCGAATGGCCATATGTCAATTTACGCTTGCTCGCCATCAGTTGAGTCGTGAACAACATCTATCATTCCTATTCTGTCTCGTTACTAGTGATGAGAAGTGATGTCTTTATGCTTACGCAAGGAAAAGAATGGAATGGGTGAGTTCAAACAAAGCAGCAACTGGCTGTACAAAGACCTGCGCGCATCCACAAATGAAAACGTTATGTATGGCGTGGTACAGGGACGGTGTGGTGCACTACAAATTGCTTTTCCGACGACTCACTATCGCTGCTGGCATTTATTACGAACAACCGAGACGTCTTGCAGATGCAGTCCGGGAACAACGACCGGGAAGACTGCGTGAGGTGATGCTCCTCCGCGATAATGCGGTTGGTAAATCGTTCCGCGGCCTCCTTATTCATTTCATTTGCGCCCTCAGATTTTCACCTTTTCGGCCCTCTATCAAACAACCTTCAAGGAACTACCTTTCCTGCTGAAAATGCACTCCGAACATGGCTCGACGAGTTTTTCGACCTTAAAACCACGTGTTTTATGTAGTCGTAGAACCTCAAAGTTCCCAGCGTTGGCGGACTGTTGCAAATAGTGAAGGAGAATGTGCTACAGTACTGTTGACTAAAGTCTCTATAATGAGTATCTACGGAAATATGCTACCAACTTATGCACGTACCCTGCATTTATTGTAGTAGTAGTCTCAGTTGCAAATAGACGCACTGATCAAGTTAATATATATATATATATATATATATATATATATATATATATATATATATATATATATATATATATATATACTGGCGCACCTGCCTAATATCGTGTAGGGCACCCGCGAGCACCCAGAAGTGCCGCAACACAGCGTCGCAAGTGCTTTACTAATGTCTGAAAATGTGCTGCAGGTAATTGGCACCACGATTCCTGCAGTTCTGTCCATAAATCTGTAAGAGTACGAGGGGGTGGAGATCTCTACTGAAAAGCACGTTCAAGGCATCCCACATATGCTCAATAATGTTCAACTCTAGGGAGTTCGGTGGCCAGTGGAAGTGTAAAAAACTCAGGAGAATGTTCCCGGAGCCATTCTGTAGCAATTCTGGGCGTGTGGTGTGTCACATTGTTCTGCTGGAATTGCCCAAGTCCGTCGCAAATCGCAAAGGACATGAAGGGATGCAGGTGATCAGACGGGATGCGTACCTACGTGCCACCTGTCAAAGTTGTATCTAGACGTATCTGGGGTCCCATATCACTCCAACTGCACACGCCGCACGCCTTTAGAGAGAATCCTAAAGCTTGAAAGTCTCCTGCTGACATGGAAGATCCATAGATCCAGGAGGTTGCCTTAATACCCGTACACGTCCATCCGCTCGATACAGTATGTAACGATTTTCCTGTTATCAACAGTCCGAAGTCGGTGTTGCCGGGCCCAGGGGAGACGTAAAGCTTTGTGTCGTGCAGTCACCAAGGGTGCACGGTGAGCCTTCGTCTCCGAAAGGCCGCATCGAGGATGTTTCGTTGAATGGTTTCGGCACGCTGACGCTTGTTGATGGCCCAGCATTGAAATCTCCAGCGATTTTCAGAATGGCTTACGCTTCTGTCATGTTGAACGATTCTCTTCAGTCGTCTTTGGTCCCGTTCTTACAGGATCGTTTTCCGGCCGCAGCAATGTCTAAGATCTGATGCTTTATGGGACTCCTGATATTCAAGGTACACTCCTGAAATGGTCGTAAGGTAAAATGCAGACTTCATCGCTACCTCGGAGATGCTGTGTCGCACCGCTCGTTCGCTGACTATAACACCACGTTCAAACTCACTTAAATCTAGATAACCTGTCACTGTAGCAGCGGTAACCGATCTAACAATTATGACAGACACTTGTTGTCTTACATAGCCGTTGCCGACCGCAGCGCCGTATACTGCCTGTTTACATCTCTCTGTATTTGAATATCTTTGCCCATACCAGTTTTTTGGTGCTTAAGTGTATATTTGTGGCATCTTTCTTAGGAACAGTCGTCTATAATGTGGTGCGACTAGAGTGTCCATTTCGCCTTGTCGATGTACTGCTCGCGTTCAGTAATGGCAAGTGGCAAATGAATGCTCTCTCGGCTACAGGTGCTGCAGGAATCGCGTCGCTGTTTGCAGGCTGTGTTGTGAGGCGGCCAGCTACTGGGTTTCGCTGGGGGCGGCAGCGGCCGCCATTGTGCGGCGTCACGTCCCGCCTGCCGATGGCCGATACGGCACAGGCGCCGCAGCGTGCTGACTGGAGCCACTCGCTGCGAATCGCCGCTCCGCCAGCCAACCACCACCCATTCCGAACGCCCAAGGCTCGCTTACGTTCAGTCCGTGAAACAAATGACTGGTACTGACAGTTCACGAGGTCAGGTGACAATGCTGCCAGATGGGGCTTACTGCACCGCAGTCGCTAACACTAGCTTGCACTATAGTCTGCTCACCGGGAGCTGAGACGGAACAGAAACAGTTTCATGTGAGCGAGCGCCATCTGTTCCAGTGAAAGCAGAGGCGTCGAAAATCCTTCGTGCACGCTTTACAGTTGATTGCCGGTCTGACGCCCAACGAAGCTTGCGTCACTAGTGACAAACACTGTATTACGAACTTGGGCTAAAATATAACTAAATAAATCCTATAAACCTGACAGGTGGCGTAGCAGATTCAAACACTACCGATTTTAGTAACACTACCAGTTACAACAGTGTCAAAGGAACGATAAAATCAAGTTCATTCTGTAGTACTTGAACTATTTTTATTCGGGTTTATAAGAAAACTCTTTTCTCTGTCCTCTACAATGCAGTCTAATTTCCAGATTTGCTTTTCAACATTTTTCCTTCAAAAGGAGGACACATTTGTTCCACTCTTCTGGAGTAACTGTTATTACTGCTTGTTCTAACAGTTCTTACAACTTTTTGTGATTTTCTGTTCGTTGCTGCAATATAGCCTTTCATTCTGCCCCAAACAAACACGATGGTGTTTATTTCGCAGTGGTACCGTGGAATTCGAGGAATGGCTTTTCCTGAACTCCTAGGTATTTCACATACTGCATATATACTGTGTGATGAAAAGTATCCGGACATCACCAAGTACATACGTTTTCGGTATCAGGTGCATTGTGCTGCTACCTACTGCCGGTTACTCCTTACCAGTGACCTCAGTAGAGGTCGGGAGAGAGCAGAATGGGGTTCTCCACCGAAATCACGGACTTGGTCAGGTGACTGAGTGTCACTTGTGCCATACGTTTGTACGTGAGATTTCCACACTATTAAACATCCCTAGGTCCACTGTTTCCGATGTAATAGTGAAGTGAAAACGTGAAGGGACACGTACAGCACAAAAACGTGCAGGCCGACCTCGTCTGTTGACTGAAAGAGACCGCCGACAGTTGAAGAGGGTAGTAATGTGTTAATAGGCAGACATCCATCCAGACTATCACACACCAAGATCCCTTGCAAGTACTATGACAGATAGGCGGGAAATGAAAAAAAAACTTGGATATCATGGTCGAGCGGCTGCTCATAACCCACAAATCACGCCGGTTGATGCCAAACGACCCCTCGCTTGGTGTCAGGAGCGTAAAAATTGGATGACTGAACAGTGGAAAAACGTAGTGTGGAGTGACGAATCACGGTGCACCATGGGGCGATCCGATGGCACTGTGTGGGTATGTCGAATGCTCCGTGAATGTCATCTGCCAGTGTATGTAGTGCCAATAGCAAAATTCTGAGGTGGTTGTGTTATGGTGTGCTCATATTTTTCATGGAGTGGGCTTGCACCACTTTTTGTTTTTCGTGTCACTATCACAGCATAGGCCTGCCCTGATGTTTTAAGCAACTCCTTGCTTCCCACTGTTGAAGAGCAATTCAGGGATGGCGACTGCATCTTTCAACGCGGTCGAGCACCCGTTCATAATCCACGGCCTGTGGGGGGCTGGTTACACGACAATAACATCCCTGTAATGGACTGGCCTTCACAGAATCCAGACCTGAATCCTATGAAACCCCTGTGGGATGTTTTAGAACGCCTACTTCGTGCGAGACGTCACTGACCGATACCGATACCTTTCCTCCGTACATCACTCCTTGAAGAATGGGAGGCCATTCACAAAGAAACCTTCCAGCACCTGACTAAATGTGTGCCTGTGAGAGTGGATGCTGCCATCAAGACTAATGGTGGGCCAACACCTGGTTGAATTCCAGCACTTCCGATGGAGGGTGCCACTACCTTGTAAGTCATTTTCAGTCAGGTGTCCGGATACCGGATACTTTTGATTACGTAGTACGCATTGTGCGCTACTCTGTTTTTTAACGAATTCTACTAGTGCTTCCTTCAACAGACTGTCTCCAAATAATATTTTAGCCATTCTGATATGTTGTTGTTGTGGTCTTCAGTCCTGAGACTGGTTTGATGCAGCTCTCCATGCTACTCTATCCTGTGCAAGCTTCTTCATCTCCCAGTACCTACTGCAACCTACATCCTTCTGAATCTGCTTAGTGTACTCATCTCTCGGTCTCCCTCTACGATTTTTACCCTCCACACTGCCCTCCAATGCTAAATTTGTGATCCCTTGATGCCTCAAAACATGTCCTACCAACCGATCCCTTCTTCTAGTCAAGTTGTGCCACAAACTTCTCTTCTCCCCAATCCTATTCAATACCTCCTCATTAGTTACGTGAGCTATCCACCTTATCTTCAGTATTCTTCTGTAGCACCACATTTCGAAAGCTTATATTCTCTTCTTGTCCAAACTAGTTATCGTCCATGTTTCACTTCCATACATGGCTACACTCCAAACAAATATTTTCAGAAATGACTTCCTGACACTTAAATCTATATTCGATGTTAACAAATTTCTCTTCTTCAGAAACGCTTTCCTTGCCATTGCCAGTCTACATTTTATATCCTCTCTACTTCGACCATCATCAGTTATTTTACTTCCTAAATAGCAAAACTCCTTTACTACTTTAAGTGTCTCATTTCCTAATCTAATTCCCTCAGCATCACCCGATTTAATTGGACTACATTCCATTATCCTCGTTTTGCTTTTGTTGATGTTCATCTTATATCCTCCTTTCAAGACACTGTCCATTCCGTTCAACTGCTCTTCCAAGTCCTTTGCCGTCTCTGACAGAATTACAATGTCATCGGCGAACCTCAAAGTTTTTACTTCGTCTCCATGAATTTTAATACCTACTCCAAATTTTTCTTTTGTTTCCTTTACTGCTTGCTCAATATACAGATTGAATAACATCGGGGAGAGGCTTCAACCCTGTCTCACTCCTTTCCCAACCACTGCTTCCCTTTCATGCCCCTCGACTCTTATGACTGCCCTCTGGTTTCTGTACAAATTGTAAATAGCCTTTCGCTCCCTGTATTTTACCCCTGCCACCTTTAGAATTTGAAAAAGAGTATTCCAGTCAACATTGTCAAAAGCTTTCTCTAAGTCTACAAATGCTAGGAACGTAGGTTTGCCTTTTCTTAATCTAGCTTCTAAGATAACTCGTAAGGTCCGTATTGCCACACGTGTTCCAACATTTCGACGGATTCCAAACTGATCCTCCCCGAGGTCTGCATCTACCAGTTTTTCCATTCGTCTGTAAAGAATTCGCGTTAGTATTTTGCAGCTGTGACTTATTAAACTGATAGTTCGGTAATTTTCACATCTGTCAGCATCTGCTTTCTTTGGGATTCGAATTATTATATTCTTCTTGAAGTCTGAGAGTATTTCACCTGTCTCATACATCTTGCTCACCAGCTGGTAGAGTTTTGTCAGGACTGGCTCTCCCAAGGCCGTCAGTAGTTCTAATGGAATGTTGTCTACTCCGGGGGCCTTGTTTCGACTCAGGTCTTTCAGTGCTCTGTCAAACTCTTCACGCAGTATCGTATCACCCATTTCGTCTTCATCTACATCCTCTTCCATTTCCATAATATTGTCCTCAAGTACATCACCCTTGTATAAAGCTTCTATATACTCCTGCCACATTTCTGCCTTCCCTTCTTTGCTTAGAACTGGGTTGCCATCTGAGCTCTTGATATTCATACACGTGGTTCTCTTCTCTCCAAAGGTCTCTTTAATTTTCCTGTAGGCAGTATCTATCTTACCCCTAGTGAGATAAGCCTCTACATAATTACATTTGTCCTCTAGCCATCCCTGTTTAGCCATTTTGCACTTCCTGTCGATCTCATTTTTGAGACGCTTGTATTCCTTTTTGCCTGCTTCATTTACTGCATTTTTATATTTTCTCCTTTCATCAATTAAATTCAATATTTCTTCTGTTACCCAAGGATTCCTAGCAGCCCTCGTCTTTTTACCTACTTTATACTCTGCTGCCTTTACTACTTCATCCCTCAGAGCTACCCATTCTTCTTCTACTGTATTTCTTTCCCCTATTCCTGTCAATTGTTCCCTTATGCTCTCCCTGAAACTCTGTACAACCTCTGGTTCTTTCAGTTTATCCAGGTCCCATCTCCTTAATTTCCCACATTTTTGCATTTTCTTCAGTTTTAATCTACTGGTCATAACCAATAGATTGTGGTCAGAGTCCACATCTGCCCCTGGAAATGTCTTACAACTTAAAACCTGGTTCCTAAATCTCTGTCTTACCATTATATAATCTATCTGATACCTTTTAGTATCTCCAGGGTTCTTCCACGTATACAACCTTCTTTCATGATTCTTAAACAAAGTGTTACCTATGACTAAGTTGTGCTCTGTACAAAATTCTACTAGGCGGCTTCCTCTTTCATTTCTTAGCCCCAATCCATATTCACCTACTATGTTTCCTTCTCTCCCTTTTCCTACACTCGAATTCCAGTCACCCATTACTATAAAATTTTCGTCTCCCTTCACTATCTGAATAATTTCTTTTATTTCATCGTACATTTCTTCAATTTCTTCGTCATCTGCAGAGCTAGTTGGCATATAAACTTGTACTACTGTAGTAGGTGTGGGCTTCGTATCTATCTTGGCCAGAATAATGCGTTCACTATGCTGTTTGTAGTAGCTTACCCGCATTCCTATTTTCCTATTCATTATTAAACCTACTCCTGCATTACCCCTATTTGATTTTGTGTTTATAACCCTGTAATCACCTGACCAGAAGTCTTGTTCCTCCTGCCACCGAACTTCACTAATTCCCACTATATCTAACTTTAACCTATCCATTTCCCTTTTTAAATTTTCTAACCTACCTGCCCGATTAAGGGATCTGACATTCCACGCTCCGATCCGTAGAACGCCAGTTTTCTTTCTCCTGATAACGACATCCTCCTGAGTAGTCCCCGCCCGGAGATCCGAATAGGGGACTATTTTACCTCTGGAATATTTTACCCAAGAGGATGCCATCATCATTTAATCATACAGTAAAGCTGCATGTCCTCGGGAAAAATTACGGCTGTAGTTTCCCCTTGCTTTCAGCCGTTCGCAGTACCAGCACAGCAACGCCGTTTTGGTTAATGTTGCAAGGCCAGATCAGTCAATCATCCAGACTGTTGCCCCTGCAACTACTGAAAAGGCTGCTGTCCCTCTTCAGGAACCACACGTTTGTCTGGCCTCTCAACAGATACCCCTCCATTGTGGTTGCACCTACGGTACGGCCATCTGTATCGCTGAGGCACGCAAGCCTCCCCACCAACGGCAAGGTCCACGGTTCGGGGGGGGGGGGGGCATTCTGATATATGAGGGCTATTCTGAAAGTAAGGAACGATAGGTCGCGAAATGGAAACCACAGTGAAAATCAAAACTGTTTTATTCGCAACAGTTAGCTACAACTTCCAACTACTTATCTCCATATTCGCCGACCCGACTTAGACGTTTGTCGTAGCGCTGTGCCAACTTTCCAATACCCTCGTTATAGAAGGCAGCCGCCAGTGGTTTCCGCCAATTCTCCATGCTGGCCTACAGCTTGTTGTCTGTGCGAGAATGTTGCCTCCATAGCCAGCCGTTCATGTGAGCAGAGATGGAAGTCAGAATGAGACAATTACGGGCTGTATTATGGGTAATCAAACATTCCCAATTGAAAACAATGCAGGAGCATCTTCATTGCCCCTGCAGAATGCGGCTGAGTAATGTGTTGAAGAAGAAAACGCAAGACAGTTATGTAATGCTGGCTGCATAGCTTGAGGCGAAATTTCTCACCAAGCCCTCGTACTTGGCGGGAGACAATATTGTTGTAGGTATCTTTAAATATATTGTTGTAGGTACCCAGTGTACTCAGAACTAAAAAGAACAAAGGAACGCGATCGACGGGCATACTAAAGACACTGTCCAACACACCACTTGAAAACTTTATCGGATTTTTACTATGGTTTCCACTTCGCGAATTATCGTTCCTTTCTTTACGAATAACCCTCTGTCGTGATATTTCTTTCTTGGGGGACTTAAAAGAGTGTGTGGCCTTGTTACCACTTAGCAAATGGTACATCGAAGAATAACCAACACTTGAAGATGCTGCTGTTTTCAAAACAATATCGGTCATTGACTGCTCTGAATACAACAGCTCCGTTTGGTACGCATTAAAAACCACGTGTTTCTTTGCAGAACTTAATTATATCTTCTTCTATTGCCTCTTGGGTGGACTCAAAACTGACACTTCGGACTCACTCACTGCACCCTTGGAGAATGAAAGTGAGTTTACCATACGTGATACTAATGAAGAAAGAAGAAAAATAGCTGTTGGGTAAGAACATAAACAATGAATGCTAAATATGGTTACGAAACTGATACTTACGCTAGTAATAAAAAACTGGAGTTTCAAACCAGATGAGCTTTGCAATCAGATTACAAGATCACAAACTAACGACTCATACCGCAAAGGACGAGGGCTCACTGTGTGACCGCTCCCTGTGCTGTTGACCTCGGCAGCGCTGTGGTCACCCGCCTCGATATATTTTTACAGCAAGCTTTTCATTTCAGTTAATGGAGTACAGAGGCAAAAATAATAACAAAGAAACGCGGTAGCACACACACCCTATCTGTGAGCCTATGTTTATTTAGAGTAACTAGTTCTAATAATTAAACTCGAAAAATTGGAAGAGCTACTATGTACGCATCATGCCGAAATACCTTAATGTTATATCTTGACTAATGTTAGTTGCTATACTCCGATATACTCCTCAGTAGAATTTCTAACTATTTTGGCAATATTGTCATTTACTGTTTACGTTGTTAAATATTTGCATTATTAACTTGTTCTGCAATGGCCAACGGAATAATTTACTCGTGTATAAACAGTTACAATCTGAAGACAGTACTCATGATGTGATGATCGTTACGTAGTACGCTCTCCTATTAAATTACAGTGTTTGCTGCAGTTACAGTAGTGAGAAAACTCCACTACTGTCGCTGTCAGAATATGACTTCGAATAGTTTTCTTCTGTTGAGATCGAGGTAACATTGGCGTTTAACCAAGTTTCATCCAACTACATAAAACTTTCCGGTTTCACACCCCTCATCATCCACAGAAATCTTCAGCGCCGTTCAACAGCATCTAACTTTTCTACTAATATTTTACGTTCTTTAGAAAAGGACTAGTTGAAGTCTATGTCTTTGAGCTCTCTACGGAATGATAATCCGCTACATAACAAACATCGTCTTCCAGAAGCTAAACGAGTAATTTCAAGCACCTTGATGTCTTTTCTTAAATTATAATAGTTATGTACATGACGACGAATAGTGTTTCTCAGGAAATCGTCAAAAACTGTCTCTTGTCTCTTCCACTGCCGCGTTTTTCCTGGTGTCTACAGTATTACTGTGCTAATATCATCACAGTCTACCATGTACAGGACTATTCTTTCCCTAAAGTTTCAACACTGTTTTTGATTACTTTTGGAGTTGTGCCAGTCTTCTTCACGATCAGTGGAACAGGAAAGAAGGGTTGCCTTTTTCGTTTCCTCCCCTCGAAATACTCCCCCACCGAGTCCACGAATTCGCGGAGTTGTCTAACTCCTTCTCTTCGCCTGTTAGGTTGCACCATACGTCACATTGGGCATGCTTCAAAACGAAACCGAGTTGAATAAACACTGAAAACACCAGGAACGAAATAATCTACGAGCGTGAGTTCTACATAGACAAGGCGAAACGACAGTACCACTTAAGCCGTCATCTCATGGGACGTGAAAACGCACATGGCATGTCAGATTTTTGTCTCGCTAAGACTAACGTGGCCAGTGAGATGGGACATCGTGTTATGTCACAAGCACAACACAAGAGCCGCTGTATTGTATACCGTTGAACATCGTATTTTGTGGGATTTCTTTCTCATATAGTATATGGTAAGAACATAAGCTGCTTCAAAACATCAGCAATTGGAGGATCTCTCGAGAAACTGTCGTCTTAACTGTGATTTGTTATAATAAAATGACACGAAACAAAATATCGGTAGGTGAAGGCTTCCAGTAGTTGTTGTTTTTAGTGTTACAACTTTTTTTGCCAAGGAAGTAAACAAATATCGAGTAATCACTTGCAGATCTAGTCTTTAGACAGTCTATACCACATATGAAGAAATGGCAGTAATATGTAAGACGTTGCGCAGTTGATGTTGTCGTGGGCTCATGTATTGTGAAGTGAAATACTGAATGTTTGAGTACACCCACTTCCAAATTATTTTCACCTTTTGTTTTGTAAAGGATTTTGACTCTTTCTTGTTCATTTAATAGAAGCGTTATCTCCAATATCGATTTTACTTATTATTAATCATATATTTGCTGCAATTCTTGTTCCAAATGGGAATGACTGGAAAGTTTCACCAGTCTACGTCTAGAAGTAAACTTAAGTTATATACTGGAAGGTTTTGTTATCATGAAACATTCTGCGAAAAAAACGAAAACTATCTCTGGGTTTATGGACTGGCTCGAATTTGTTTCTTTCCAGAAAATGTCTTTTTGAATCATGATGAGCAATATAGAATAAAATATTCTCTTTCATTCGAATAAAATTACGGAAAGAATCGGAATGTTGAAATCTGTTTATGAATTATGTTATTTCGGAGTGTTGGTAGTCAAAGCAGTATCGAGAAGATAGGTATTACCCATGTGCAAATTGCCATTAGACACTATACCTTAATTACTTCAATTAAAAGCGGAACTAGGATGAAAATTCAATTACGTTAACGAATAACTTTTACTAGTACGTATATGTAGTGTTGGCCCTCCAGTAAGTCGCTGTTAGAGCCATCAACGAGTCGAGAATCTCCTTCGCGATCTTCTCAGCACTTCCTCGACAATTGCTAACAGCGCTAACGCAGCTAGTTTAAGTGCGTCCATTTTCGCAAAGAAACCGTGTTTTGCGAGCCAAATAAAGCCGACATCGGACGCAGGAGACCGCTGAAGTCGAGAAACAAGTTAATTAGCTCGTCCTGTGTGCTGACGGTGTTGTCTCTCCAGTGAGGTCGGATGTCCTATCCGCGTCCACGTCAACGTTAGCTGCCTCGTCCCCTGTGAGGACGGCTTACATGCAAGAAACTCGCTGTTAACGCCTAAAACAGAGTTCTGCAGCGCGGCCAGGGACTCAAAAGCCGTCCGTCGTTAGCTGGCGTCTAGCCGTCGCAGGGCGACGAATCAATGCTTGGCAGATGTCAGTACCAAAACTCGTCTCGAAGGCTGCGGTGCTGTGCAGTGAAACATTTTTCCGTGCAGCTAACATGACAGCTTCTTACGGTCATTTTTGACATTGTTATAGTGTGAGAAAAGTAGAACTTTGAGTTTATGGTGATGGCATTTACAACGCACAGTATAGGACTTGGAGGAGCCATTAAACGGGGTTTATAGTGTCATCAGAATAGGTTACAAAATAAACATCAATGATAGTAAAGCAAAGGTAACGGAATGTAGATGAAGTAAACCAGGCGATACTGTCGTAACTAGGTTGGGAAATGATACACTGAAAGTACTAGCTGAGTTTTGCTATTTTTGCGGCAAAGTAGCTGATGATAGCTGAATTAGAGAGGATATAAATGGCCGACTGACACTAAGAAGAAAAAAGTTTCTGAAAAAAAAGAAATTTGTTGACATCGAAAACAAATTTAAGTTTCTGGAAGTCATTTCTGAAGGTATTAATAAGGCGTCTAGTGTTGAGTAGAACTTAAATGATGAGATGTTCAGACAAGAAGATAACAGAAGCTTTTCAATTATGAAGCTACAGAAAAGTGGTGAAAATTAAATACATATATCGCCGGCCGCGGTGGTCTCGCGGTTAAGGCGCTTATTCCGGAACCGCGTGACTGCTACGGTCGCAGGTTCGAATCCTACCTCGGGCATGGATGTGTGTGATGTCCTTAGGTTAGTTAGGTGTAAGTAGTTCTAAGTTCTAATGGACTGATCACCACAGATGTTAAGTCCCATAGTACTCAGAGTCATTTGAACCCCAAATACATATATCGAATAACTAAGGAAGAGGAACTGTATGGTACAGGAGGAAAAATATATAGCATTACTTGACTAAAAGGAGGCACTGGTTGATACGACACTTCTTGAGGCATCAAGGAGTAGTCACTTTGGTAATGGAATAAACTCTATGGGTAAAAATTTAAGATACAGGCAGGGGCTAGACTGCAGTAAGCAAATTCAAAGGGATGTAAGTTTCAGTAGTTATGTATGGATGAAGACTCCTGCTCTGCTAAGATGAAAGTGGAAGCAACAACAAAATTGTTTTCAGGCTGAAGATCTCAACGACAAAATTGACAGAAGGCATGATATTTTTTAGCTATAAATATCATTTCAGTCAATGTTCACACAAACAGTTTAATGTCTACTTCAGTTGTGACTGATTTGTTATCAACATCCCATAAATACTTCTTTGGCAATGGTTGCGTCAAAGCAAAACTGTTGATAATCACAAGACAGTCTAAAGCAGGACGGTCATTAAACAATTTGTATGGCCCTCTACTGGAATAAACATTATAATTTATTAAATTTTATAAAATTTCATTTCCTAACATTTGGCGTAATAGCATGGAGGAGCAGTAAATTAACAGAAAACAGCAATATGTACTCCTAATATATGTCGACATGAAGAATAAAGATGGAGAATATTAATAACTTTTGTTTCATTTAAAAATCTTCGATGGAGGCATCACATTTCAGCATTCTCTCACATTTTGCCAATGCAAACCGTGAACGTAGTTATAAAACCGTTACTCAACAGCACTACTGCACGGAATGATGCAGTGTTTAAAGGGATTTGGGTTGTTTTCTGAGGAGTGAACTTCGAACCTTTTTCCTGTCGTACTGGTTTGCCAATTCTGTACCTACTGTAAATAACTGCAGATGAATGTTCAGTTATTTTCTTTTTGTAAGGCTCATGGCCGATTTAGTCCTCCATCTGTGTCCGATCTTCTCATCGGTCTCAAATAAAGTAACTGTAAATCGCTCCAAGCAGTTGTTAAAATCACATATTTACTATTGCACATAAAACAAAGTGTGATAGCGTCGCAAAAACTGTGGCGTCTATGTACAGAGATGTGTCTCTTATTTTAGCAAGGAGCATATATGTGTGTTAATCCTGATGTTTCACGGACCATTTTAATGTTATAGTCTGGCAGTCGTGATACTGAATATCAGTAGGATTCATACGCTACCACACTACGCGCTGCGTCCGGTTACACAGCTAGGTAGCAATACACATAAAATTAAAAGTAATGAAAATAATAAGCAAACGTGTATAGGCCTACTAAATCGTTTATTGACCTGACAGGTTATTACTACACATGAAATCATTAGTCTTCAGCCGACAATAAGGTAATATGAACTTAAAATATAGGGAAAAATGAGAGGGTTCATTCATAAACGTTCAATGAAACATTCTCTTCCACGAACAACAGCAAATCTGAATCATTTGATGCTACTCTATGGCACTATGGTTTACTATTTGTCATACCACCACACAAAATGAAAGTCATCAGTTTAAATTCTCACAGATTTACTAGCTTAATTAACATAATAAGGTGGAAGTAATTACTCCAGTTGCTGACAGAAAGTATTTCTTCAAGAAGTAAGTTACTTGAACAAGAAGCTACAATTGGCAGCTGTCGGTGTTTACTAAGTTTCAAAGGTGTACACAATACCAAATTAATTAAATACCATTTCAAGAGAGTTAGCTTTAATACAGGGATCACCGTGAAACATTGCATCTGGACGTCGCATCGTCTTCTTCCTGCTCTAGTCAGAGGTTGGTCCTCATGTCATTCGCTCTGCATTCCATTAATCTTGTTTCTATTACTTTTACTGGAGCTTTCATTACGGCTTGACAACTGTGAGCGAGCGATCGATCACTAGTCAACCGGCATGCAAAAACTTTGAGTATTGGCTATCTCACCATTTATAGTTTATAACGCCGTTCCTCATGCAAATTACATCAGCTCAAACTAGGTAACAGTTTAAAATCATACAAATGTTATAAAGGAAATAAAGAATAGAATGACTTTTGTATCGAGACAGGTGAATAAACAGAAAAGAAACTCTCTTCTCGTAATAGGCGGCAGCACAAAAAACTAGCGGTGGACAGATCGCTTTCATCGTAAATTCCCCATTTCTTCTCTTGGTACTATATTATGTTTCGTGGCTCTTCGAACGCTTGCCTGTGTTAGAATAACTTCAAGAAGGTGTGGTTACGGTGCCTTGTGCAGTGCGAAGTCCTTTGGGAGGCAGACTTTAGCTGAACACCGTCGTCTCCACAATGCGAGTATTTCGAGATTAGCGAGCCTGCACTTCGTAGTAGTCTGAAGTTGGTACTCAGTACACGTCAAGTCAGAATGCAGGAGCCGAAGGTCGGGCACGAAAGCAGAAATAATCTTATGCGAAACAAATTAAATATAATTTTTTGGTATTTAAAGTGATACAAACGTCGAGGAAAGTTTAAGGAGTGGAAATGCGGTGAAGGGGTACGAACATATTAATCATACGAGGGTGAACTGATAAACCAGCCGCAAACTCCGGAGAAAGTAACGTTTTAAACTTCTCCCCTTTAAGTATCTGGAAGGCGGCAGCATATGTCGCGGGAAGGGTAGCCCTGACTTCATATACAGCGGCCAATGGCTAGTGATCTGCAGTCAGACAAAGATGGCAGATGTGCTGTGAGTACCAGACTTGAACAATGCGATTTGTATGAGCCGAGAGACTGTCCGTAGAGCACATCCATACCGTGATTCGTCCCGTTTATGGTGAGAACTGCATTTCATGGAAAGTTTTTTGGAATCGGATACAGGTATCCGGCAAAAGATACAAAAATCACAAACGCGTCCTGGCTGACCTGGTTATCCAGTGATGGTAGCTTGCTTCCTCGTCTAGCAACATTTCGCTACAACACATGGACCTCGCGGGTTGCACCAATTTGAGGAACCGAATAAACTCGTTATATCACAAGAGCTCACTCGTTGGATGCAAACGCAGCCACACGAATTCTATGCTGCAGGCTTTTAACGCCTTGTCGAACGACGGCATAAATGTTTAAGTTTACAAGGGAAGTATGCTGAAAAGGAAAATAAATTTCAGGCTGGTATACAGGGCGTATCACAGTTAGCAGCGAAGACTGACACAGGTGAAACTGTTCGAGGAGGGGAGAGGTCATCGAATGATATGCCGCTCGTGTGGAAACATGTACTAGAACTACCCCTATCGCATGCACTTGAAGAAAAATGGTGGTTACCAGAAACGCTATTTCATTTAAGAATCGATGAATTTCTGGAAATATTGCTGGTAACTGGAACTAAAAAAATTTACTAGGAAAATAACAATAATGAGTGCGAAATGAACTGATGCTGGATTAAATTTGTTGCGTAATATCCAGCGAGATCATTTGCAAGTACTGCCTCTTAATCATTAGCTGCAAACAAAGACATTGTATTAACTTTTGACAAGGTTGACTGGAATACTGCCTTTCAAATTCTAAAGGTGGCTGGGGTCAAACACAGGGAGCGAAAGGAAATTTACAATTTGTACAGAAACCAGATGGCAGTTATAACAGTCGAGGGGCATGAAAGGGAAGCAGCGGTTGGGAAGGGAATGATACAGGGTTGTAGCCTATCCCCGATGTTATTCAATCTGTATATTGAGCAAGCAGTACAGGAAACAAAAGAAAAATTCGGAGAAGGTATTAAAATCCATGGAGAAGAAATAAAAACGTTGAGGTTCGCCGATGACATTGTAATTCTGTCAGAGACAGCAAAGAACTTAGAAAAGTAGTTGAACGCAGTGGACAGTGACTTGAAAGGAGGATATAAGATGAACATCAACAAAGGCAAAAAGAGGATAATGGAATGTAGTCGAATTAAGTCAGGTGATGAGCAGGGAATTAGACTAGGAAATGAGACATTTTTAGTAGTAGGTGAGTTTTGATATTTGGGAAGCAAAGTAACTGATGATGGTTGAAGTAGAGATGATATAAAATGTAGACTGGCAATGGCAAGAAAAGCGTATCTGAAGAAGAGAAATTTGTTAACATCTAGTATAGACTTAAATGTCAGGAAATCGTTTCTGAATGTATTTTCGTGGAATGTAGCCATGTGTGGAAGTGAAACAAGGACGATAGATAGTTTAGATAAGAAGAGAATAGAAGCTTTCGAAATGTGGTGCTATAGAAGAATGCTGAAGATTAGTTGGTTAGACTACATAACTAATGAGGAAGTATTGAATAGGATTGGAGAGAAGTTTGTGGCACAACTTGACCAGAAGAAGGGATCGGTTGGTAGGACATGTTCTGAGGCATCAAGGGATCACCAATTTAGTATTAGAGGGCAGCGTGGAGGGTAAAAATCGTAGGGGGAGACCAAGAGAAGAATACACTAAGCAGATTCACAAGGATGTAGGCTGCAGTTGGTACTGGGACATGAAGAAGCCTGCGCAGAATAGAGTAGCATGGAGAGCTGCATGAAACCAGTCTCAGGACTGAAGACTACAACAACAACAACAACATATTGACTGTTAAACTTCAGTACAAAAATGCTGTCAACTACAAGAGTTGAGCGAGACAAACGAATGTTGGCATGTGTGTTTCTACATCTGATATGTGAAGTCTGTTCGAATTTTGCATCAGTAGCATAAGAGTGGAAGTAGTAGTGCCACCATGAGGATACCAATCAGGCTTGCTTTAAATACACGATATAAGGGCCGTGAGCGTTAATTAAAACTGTTCAAATGTGTGTGAAATCTTATGGGACATAACTGCTAAGGTCATCAGTCCCTAAACTTACACACTACTTAACATAAATTATCCTAAGGACAAACACACACACCCATGCCCGAGGGAGGACTCGAACCTCCGCCGGGACCAGCCGCAAAGCCATGACTGTCGCGCCTAGACCGCTCGGCTAATCCCGTGCGGCAGCGTTAATTACCCTTGAGATTGGACATAGTGAGTTGGTATCAGTCAAGAATACCTTTAAGATGACGAAGACTCCATTATCAAGAATTCAATGAGTTTGATCGAGGTTGTGCGACATGGCTAGCAGCAAATCGATGCTTCTTCGGCGATACTGCTCAAAAACTTTTTTTCAGGAATGTAGCCAGTGTACATGATTACTGGCAGCGGTGGTCACGGAAAGGGACGGTCAAAGAACACCGGGCTCTGGACGGCCAAGTGGCACTGCCGAGAAAGGTGACCGTCGTGTTCGACGTACGGCTCTGGTGCAGCAACAGTTCGAACAGCAGTTGGCACCACAGATACACAACAAATAGTTACAAATCGGTTACTCGAAGAACAGATCCGAGCCAGATGCCTTGTAGTGTGCGTTCTACTGACGACAAACAACTATCCATCGCGACTTCAGTAGTGTCAAGCGAGAGCTCAACTGAGGGCAAAGTGGAGGTCGGTTGCGTTTTCTGATGAAAGCCGGTTCTGACTCGGGGCCAGTGATGGCCGTGTGTTCGTCAAAAAAAGGTCAGGCGAGCGCCTCCAACCAACCTGTCTACAGTCTAGACTCACCTGACCTTCACCTGGATTTTTGGTCACGGATGCGATTTCGTATGACAGTAGGAGCACACTCGTAGTTATCCTACGCAGCATCAAAGCAAATCAGTACGTCCATCTTCCAATTGGACCTGTTGTGGTGCCATTAATGAACAGCATTTCAGAGAGTGCTTTCCAATAGGATAACGCTAGCCCATATACCAACGTTGTAACCAAATATGATCTAGAGAATGTCGACATGTAGCTTTGGCCTGCTACATCACCAGCTCTGTCTGCAATCGAGCACGTACGGGACGTCATCGAACGCAACTCCATCGTCATCCACAGCCCACATTAACCGTCTTAACCGTCCTTGTATTGACCGACAACTGCAATAGGCATGGAACTCCATCCAACACACTGACATCCGTCACTCGTACCTATCTACATAGTTACTCAGCATTTCACACGTAAGTGCCTGGTAGAGGGTTCATCGAACCATTTTCACTGTGCAGCTGGTCCTGGAGGAGCTAGGAGTCCTCCCTCGGGCATATGTGTGTGTGTGTGTGTGTGTGTGTGTGTGTGTGTGTGTGTGTGTGTGTGTGTGTGTGTTTGTCCTTAGGATAATTTAGGTTAACTAGTGTGTAAGCTTAAGGACTGATGACCTTAGCAGTTAAGTCCCATAAGATTTCACACACCTTTGAATATTTTTTTGATCCATTTTCATACTACTGCTCTACCATTCCACTCTCGAATGGCTCGTGGGCAAAAGGAACACCTAAATCTTTCCGTTGGAGCTCTGATTTCTCTTACTTTATTATGATGATCATTTCTCCGTGCGTAGGTGGGTGTCAACACAATATTTTCGCATACGGAAGAGAAAGTTTTTGGTTGACATTTTGTAAACAGATCTCGCCGCAAACAAAACCACCCTTGTTTCAGTGACTGCCACCCCAACTCGCTTATCATATCAGTGATACTCTCACCCTTATTGCGCGGTAACATGAAACGGGCTGCCGTTCTTTGCACGTTTTCCATGTCCTCCGTCAATCCTATCTGGTAAGAAATCCCACACCGCACAGCAATATTCCAGCCTTGGATGGACAAGTGTAATGTAGGCTGTCTCTTTAGTGGGTTTGTGACATCTTCTTATTTCTGCCAACAAAGCGCAGTCTTTGTTTCGCCTTCCCCACATTATTATCTATGTGGTCTATCCAATTTAAGTTGCTCGTAATTTTAATTCCTAGGTATTTAGCCGAAGTAACAGCACTTAGATTTGTGCGATTTATCGTATATCCAAAATTTATCGGATTTCCATTAGTACCCATGTGAATGACCTCGAACTTTTCTTTGTTTAGTGCTAATTGCCACTTTTCGCACCATACAGAATTTCCCTCTAGATCATTTTGTAATTGAAATCGGTCGTCTGATGACTTTACTAGACGGTAAGTTACAGCATCATCTGCAAACAATCTAAGGGGGCTGCTCACATTATCACCTAGATCAGTTATGTAAATCAGGAACAGCAGAAGGCCGATGACACTGCCTTGCGGAACGCCAGATATCACTTCTGTTCTACTTTATGATGTACCGTCTATCACTACGAAATGTGACGTCTCTGAGAGGAAATCAAGAATCTAGTCACACAACTGAGACGATAGTCCATATACACGCAATTTGATTAATAGTCGCTTTTGAGGAATGGTATCAAAAGCCTTCTCGAAATCTAGGAATATGGAATCGATCTGCAATCTCTTGTCGGCAGCACTCGTTACTTCATGAGAATAAAGAGCTAGCTGCGGTGCCCAAGAACGATTTTTTTCTAAATCCGTGTTAAAAAGAAAAAAAAGGTTCAAATGGCTCTGAGCACTATGGGACTTAACTTCTATCGTCATCAGTCCCCTAGAACTTAGAACTACTTAAACCTAACTAATCTAAGGACATCAAACAACATCCAGTCATCACGAGGCAGAGAAAATCCCTGACCCTACCGGGAATCGAACCTGGGAATCCGGGCGCGAGAAGCGAGAACGCTACCGCACGACCACGATCTGCGGACAATCCGTGTTGGTCATGTATCAATAAGTCATTTTTTTCTTGGTGAGTCATAATGTTCGAGTACAGTATATGCTCCAAAATACTACTGAAAAACAGTGTGTCTGTAATTCAATAGATTACTCCTATTTCCTTTCTTGAATATTGGTGTTACATGTGTTACTTTTCAGTCTTTCGGAACAGATCTTTCGTCAAGTGAGCGGTTGTACATGATGGCTAAGAAAGGCGCTATTGTGTCTCCATAGTCTGAGAGGAAACTGAATGGTATACCATCTGGACCGGAAGACTTGCCTTTCTTAAGTGATTTGTGTTGTTCGCAACACCTAAGGTATCTACTTTTATGTCACTCATGCTTACAGCTGTTCTGGTTTCGAATTCTGAAATATTTGACTTAATATTCTTTCGTGAAGGAATTACGGAAACTGAATTTAGTAACTCCGCTTTAGTGGCACAATCATCGGTAACATTTCCATCTCTGTCGCGCAGTGACGGTGTTGACTTTTTTTGCCACTGGTGTAGATACAACCAGAATCCCTTTGGGTTTTCTTACATATTTTGAGATAATGTTTCATTGTGGAAACTATTAAAAGCATCGCATTGACGTCAGCACTACATATCGAGCTTCCGTAAAACTTAGCCAGTCTTGGGGATGTTGCATTCTTTTGTATTTGGCTTGCTTTTTACGTTGCTTCTGCAACTGTGTTCTGACTTGTTTTGTGTACCATGGTGGATCTGTCTCGTCTCTTATTAACTTACGCGGTATGAATCATTCAATTGCTGTCGATACTGTATCTTTGAATTTGAGCCATATCTCGCCTACACTAACATAATTAGCTTGGACGGAATGGAGAAACGACAATGCATGCATGTCTATATGCTAGGATTCAACATTATGCCGGTTACACGGCTGATTAATGTTGCAGCATTTCATATTTCTATATTTATAATGGCTTGTCTCGCAGTGACATTAAACTCTGAACTTGTAACTTTAATCACTTAAATATGGTACAAAGACAATTGTATTCCCAAGATTTCATTACTCTAAATTCCTTTTTTTATACTGGAAACTTTTTTCCATCAGTGTATACCAGAGTTGGAACCGCGGACATGAGATTGGTAATACTGTAGTCACACGTTCACGAGTCTTATCCACCGCTTCTTTTTGTCCCCAACTAGAACAAATTCCGCTAGGATTGATTAAATTTGTGGCTGCTAAATGAACATTTTAAGTATAGTGGGAGAGATGGAGTGTCACACGTAGGAGGAATTTAATAGAAAACTTTAAAGTACTGAGAACGAAATTGGTATCCTGGGTCACCTCGTGTGACCCGCTTTCGTCGCTGCAAAACCTGCTGTGAGGCCGCTCAGATATAAACGAAGTCGGTCCTTTCCTGAAATGAAATAATTAAATACCTGCCTTTATTTGCAGGGTCGCTGTAATAGCGACCGGTATTCACGGGCTGTATAAATGGCGCTCGTGTGTGCCCCGCGCCAACATAATGGAAGGACGGAAGCGCTGCAGGACGAAGGGAAGGGACGGGAAGAGGTCGCCAGCGTGAGTGAGTGGGTTATTCACACACGCCGTGCGCCAGCCAATATTGGAACAAAGGATTAATGTTTCGACAGCGCAGCCTAGCGGCGATTATTCAAACTCGCCGGCGCTCCTCTCTTTTTATTCCCCTCCCGCGCCGTCTTCTTTTATTTTTAATTTAGTTTCCTTTTCCGGCGGGTGCTCTCGTGTTTACGCTTCACGTACTCGCTCTCTGGGCCTCAGCGGCCGAGGCGACGTTAAGCCCTTGCACGCACGCACGCACGCACGATGCGATACTCCTTTTTTTCTCCCTACGCGGGGTTTGTTTAGACTCGCCTGGCAGACGATCCTTCATGTCAACACGTGTTGGCCAGAGCGCGCCGCAGCGCCGCTGACACTGACGTTGACGGCACCCGACCGGCCGCCATCAGCTGTAATGCCTGACACTACACGCCCCTACACAAACTCAGCCAGACAGAGATTTATGCATTTGTGTTCGGAATTACGTCGGACAGCTGTTCCCGCAAATCTGCGAAACACGGCTTGATCTTGAAAGCTAACGATGCGGACATTTTTACGAGTGATGAAAAAAAAGTTTCTTGTTTCGAGGATCATATTCTGAAAATTCATTACTGATGGAGTGATCATGACCATACCTTTGTAATCGAGTGTTTCCCCTGATAGTAACCGTATTATGGGCACTGGACCCAGAAAGCAATAGAAACATTTTTATGTAACATTAATCTATGTATTTTTACTTATTTTCTAAATAAATGACGACTTATGTTTGTGGCGATGTATTCACTGAAAAAAAATATCTTTCAATGCGCAGATAACGTATCTGACTAACATGTTCCCACAGCTGGTTAACATGGCCTACAGGTAACTGTTTCCACTTCTGAAGGAAACTCGAAAAAAAAAGGACGGTCCATATAAATCTGAAGAATTTCAACGGCTCATAATTTCCATCTAAAAGATTACAGAACTGAAAAGCTGTTTTGAACAAATCAGTAGTTCTGGAAGAATCATAAACGCCGACCGTTGTCACAAGTGGATTAATATTTCTGCGCATGAGATCCTTTATCCGGTATAATGCTTCACTTGTTCGGATTGTGTTGCTTCGTTCGTATTCTCGTTGGTGGCGGTGTGTAAAGTCTGTGAGTGTGTTGTTCTGGTCGCGTGACAGTAACGGACAAGTTAATGATTCGTCCGCAGTCTCTAGTTGGTAGGAGAGCGTTTGGTCCTCCTCTTTCTTTTCTTTTTTTTGGGGGTTAGGGGGGGGGGGGGGTAAGGCAGGACATATTGGAAGACATACTCATTGGCTACAACGCAACGGGCATTTTGAAGAGAATTCAATGTGCTCGATGTTCCAAGAGAGGCAACAATCTTATCGATGGTAAGGGAGTTCGTGACAACTAGTGTATTAAACAGTGACTGTGGTAAACATAGTCCATCAGTGAGTGCAGAGGTAATTGACAATGTTCGAAGACACTCGAGGAACTCTCCAAGGAAATTGTTGCGACGACTGAGCCCGTTGACAGGCATTTCACGTGGCATGTCAAAGAGTTTCGAAGAAATCGACATTGTGACCAAACATAGTGGTCATGATGCAGTCTTTGCAAGGAGCAAATCAGAAGAAAAGAATACGTTACTGTCGATGGTTTCAGGTGTTTCTTATGCAACGTCCAGACATTCTCTCCTTAACTTGGTTTACAGATGAGGCACGGTTCTATATGCCAGGTTACAACACACAAAAGAGCAGGTACCGGGCCGGTGTAAGTTCAAATATCATCCATGAAACGCCACTGCATGGCCGAAAGATTGGAGTGCGGCGCACGGTGTCAGCATCCTGGATTATTGGCACCATTCTCTTTGACACGACCGTAGACATTACATGTTGTGCACGCATATTGACTACATCTGTGCAGCAGTTGGATGGCGTCGAACTTACAGGAGGCTATTTCCAACAAGACGGGAGAACGTGCTACATGTCTTACGCTTCCAACCAACTTGTAACCAGTTTCTTTGGTGACCGAGTAATCTTACAAAATTTGTGGCCCTCGATCACCTGACCTAACACCCGGACTTTTTTTCTTGTGGGGGTACATTAAAAGACGAGAGTATAAGAATAGACCGCGGAAAACCGAAGACCTCCGTGAGGTCGCTACACACGAAAAAAGCTACACTGACGAAGATACACATCACAGAACGTATCGGAATATGATGAGACGAGTACAGTTGTGCATCGATGTTGGTGGAGGGCACTTCCAACATTTGCTGTGAAGGCTTTCTATGTATGAATGTAATCTCCCCATTGTGTATTATCACCACAAAAAATAGCAAATATGTCCAATTATTGGTGCAAATATTATGACTCTTTAAACTAGATCATGTTTACATGGATCACACTAAAGCATAATATCTTTGTGGTCGTTAGTTCAGCGCAAACGTGGCGCAATTCAGTAATGACTACATAAGTTTCAGAACATTGATAGATTATAGTGACAATGCAGACAATGGTACCATCAGGAAACAACACTAACATCCAGTATAAAGAATGTTCATGGATGAGAGGAACAAAATTTTGGACCAAATGTCATTATTTACACTCTCATTCTCATTTTGTGGAGACCATGAAGACATTTATGTGGTAACTCAGTATCAGAGATGTCACAGAACACTGAATCGATGAAGCACACGACAGCTTCTGGTGCACTGTGTAAACATGCTTTGATCAGTATATTTGCACCGAATTTCTGGTCACTTCGGAAATAATGTGATCAAGATCTGTTCACAAGTTATATTAAACTCTGCACTTCGGTTATGTGATCCTATCTGCACATACAACAAAGGAAATATTAAATTTCATGTGCTATAGAATATATATGACCAATGCTATGTCATTCATATTCATTGATAGGAAGAAAAATGTTGAGAGTAAACAGAACTATTTGGAGAGGCAAACTGGACACAGAAATAACGTTCCAAAGAAAATTATGTATAAAGAGGTACGTAGTGATCAAAAATCCTTCCTATGGTCTGCTACTTCGTTAAAATGTTGTTGAAACTTCAACTATGGTTTCCAGAATTCTTTTTGTCTTTCCACATAAGAAACTTTTCCAAGTGATTCGTAAAACGCAAACACTAAATTATCAGCATTTGTACAGAAAACACATTTTCACATTTTATCGTACTCTTTTCATACTATGGGGAAAGATCACCCCAAAAGGTGTTGTTGAAAATAATATCTAAACTTTTGCAGCCGTAAAAAATTATTATTTACAAAGTAATTACCAATATACTGAAATCGGTGTGACAAATGGTGTCAATCGTATCGACCATGATACTCTTAAGAGTTAATTTTATATTGTATGTAGCGTACGACAATATGTTCCTTAAACTGATTCGTTCCATGGATTAACAACTTGTAAGTTCATTAAGTCATTTATCCGTCTCCTGTAGGTATTGAATCTGTACTAACAGGTCTTTCTGTTGACAAAGTATTATCATTTTCTGACATACACAACGTCCTCTAGAAACAAGTGACTGCCATGCTGCACCGAGTAGTGGTCAACAGACCGTTGTAGACAATAGAAACTTTCGCGTCGCTCGAACCTGTGTTTGGTGTGGGCTATGATGAGAATGCTTTATTGGTGATGGTGTAGCTTAACGTGGAATTTACTTTTGAGGAAATCACGTTGGAAATTAGTAAAACCTGTGAAAACTATTGGTTGTGATTGTGATTTTACATCTATTACGGAGCGTGAATATTAGGATCAGGCTAACGAAAGCAAACGTAAAATTCAGAAAGCTAAATGGAAGAAAGAGGTTGCAAGGAAGAACAGAAAGTCTGGAAAATGTTATTTCGTTAAAAACTGGCAAGAAAGTCAGTTTCACTAAATCTGAAGTTAGTAAGGACTGATGCACAAAGGAATATGTTGTAAAAATAAGCTTAAAAGACGAAGAAGGGATGTGTGAAAGGTTTTGGGCTATATGTGAAAAAAGAGCAAAAAATATATTGATTGTCTGGTCGGAACCATAGTTCTTCTGGTTATCGTCTAAACTGAAAAAGAACTAGCCTGAAGTCCTTACATCCCTGCTGCAGAGAGTTTTGCAAGTTCCCGAGATTCGTTTTTAAAACAGCTTTAAAGGCATTATATGCCGGTGCTCTTACAGTCGAAGACAAGAATGGGAAAGACAGCTGCAGGCCGCTCAAAGCAGCAAGGAAATAAGAGGAAATGATCCGCTCTCACTGGAACAGTTTCCTTCCAAACCATAGCACTACTTACAAGGCAAATTTCAAAGGAAATGATCGTCGTAAGAAAGTATATCTAAAAGAACAAAAAATAAGTGTTACGCACACAAATACGCGTATTCAGGCGGCAGTCTCAAAACCACGGATACCTTAGCGTTCGAGTTTTATGACGGGCAGAAATTGCCTCTGTGTAAATTGAGCATTGCCTTACAGTTCTACGACAGGCTACTCTTATTCTGTATGTTTAATATTCGCTGTCACAATGTCCAATGAAGTCACTTTTATTGTTTTCAAGAAGGCGTAGCAGGAAAGAAGGATTCAAATTCTGTTGGTTCCTTTTTATAAGATTTCATGAGTCGTGAACTCCAGCAGCAGACAACAGTAAGGCCATTACAACTCCGTCGGATTCATGCGGAGAGGAGTGTGGTAAGATTTTGTACTTGGCTTTCAGAACTAGAAAACGTAACCGTAAATCACGACTGTCCACCCAGGGGACACACATACAGTCAGCACGACAGCAGATAAGATCTATATGGAAAAATTCTAAGAAATATTGAAAATTTAGAGAATGTGCGTCAGGATATTACAGTGATCCAAAATAGTAAAAAGAATCCTGCAGGCTTTGAAGTTCTTGTGGCATTAAGGGGTGGGTAATTTTTAGTTTTAATTACTGCTGAATAGTAAAATAGGGAAAAATTTCGTTTAATTTTTTATGTTATAGAACGATCTATGGAAAAATAACTTAAGTTTGCAGAATGAGAGATTCACTCTGCAGCGGAGTGTGCGCTGACATGAAACTTCCTGGCAGATTAAAACTGTGTGCCGGTCCGACGCGAACTCGGATCCCGAGTATATCAGTAAGGCTCACATATTACACTATCGCGTCATATATTCTAAAACCAGAATATTTCTTTTGTATTTGACTAAACCACGTAGAAGAGTATGAAATGAATCTAGAAAGTGATTAAAATATATGATGCTCTGTATCTTGATTTCAATGTACAATGAAGCGCCATAGGAACTGGTACAGGCATGAAGGTTCAAATACAGAGCTATGTAAACACGGCAGAATACGACGCTGCGGTCGGCAACGTCTACGTAAGACGACATGTGTCTGGCGTAATTGTTAGGTCGGTTATTTCTGCTACAATAGGAGGTTATCAATATTTAAGTGAATTAGAACGTGATGTTATAGTTGGAGCACGATCGATGGGACACAGCATCTATGGGATAGAGATGCAGTGGGGATTTTCCCGCACGATCATTTTACGCGTGTACCGTGAATATCAGGAATCCGGTAAATCATCAAATCTCCGACATCGCTGCGGCCAGAAAAAGATCATGCAAGAACGGGACCAACGACGACTGAAGAGAATCGTTCAGCGTAACAGACGTGTAAACCCTTCTGCAAATTGCTACAGATTTCAATGCTGGGCCATCAACAAGCGTCAGCGTGCTAACCATTCAACGAAACCTCATCGATATAGGCTTTCGGAGCCGAAGGCCCACTCGGGTACCCTTGATGACAGCACGGCAGAAAGCTTTACGCCTCGCCTGGGCCCGTCATCACCGACGTTGGACTGTTGATGACTGGAAACATGTTGCCGGGTTGGAGGGGTATCTTATTAAATTGTATAGAGCCGATGGACGTGTACGGTTAGGGAGACAACCTCATAAATCCATGGACCCTGCATGTCATCAGTGGACTGCTCAAAGTGGCGATGACATGGGGGGGGGGGGGGGAGGGGGGCGTATGCAGTTGGCGTGATATAGGGACCCTGATGCGTCTAGATACACTCCTGGAAATGGTGTGTCAGACCCACCATACATGCTCCGGACACTGCGAGAGGGCTGTACAAGCAATGATCACACGCACGGCACAGCGGACACACCAGGAACCGCGGTGTTGGCCGTCGAATGGCGCTAGCTGCGCAGCATTTGTGCACCGCCGCCGTCACTGTCAGCCAGTTTGCCGTGGCACACGGAGCTCCATCGCAGTCTTTAACACTGGTAGCATGCCGCGACAGCGTGGACGTGAACCGTATGTGCAGTTGACGGACTTTGAGCGAGGGCGTATAGTGGGCATGCGGGAGGCCGGGTGGACGTACCGCCGAATTGCTCAACACGTGGGGTGTGAGGTCTCCACAGTATATCGATGTTGTCGCCAGTGGTCGGCGGAAGGTGCACGTGTCCGTCGACCTGGGACCGGACCCCAGCGACGCACGGATGCACGCCAAGACCGTAGGTTCCTACGCAGTGCCGTAGGGGACCGCACTGCCACTTCCCAGCAAATTAGGGATACTGTTGCTCCAGGGGTATCGGCGAGGACCATTCGCAACCGTCTCCATGAAGCTGGGCTACGGTCCCGCACACCGTTAGGCCGTCTTCCGCTACGCCCCAACATCGTGCAGCCCGCCTCCAGTGGTGTCGCGACAGGCGTGAATGGAGGGACGAATGGAGACGTGTCGTCTTCAGCGATGAGAGTCGCTTCTGCCTTGGTGCCAATGATGGTCGTATGCGTGTTTGGCGCCGTGCAGGTGAGCGCCACAATCAGGACTGCATACGACCGAGGCACACAGGGCCAACACCCGGTATCATGGTGTGGGGAGCGATCTCCTACACTGGCCGTACACCTCTGGTGATCGTCGAGGGGACACTGAATAGTGCACGGTACATCCAAACCGTCATCGAACCCATCTTTCTACCATTCCTAGACCGGCAAGGGAACTTGCTGTTCCAACAGGACAATGCACGTCCGCATGTATCCCGTGCCACCCAACGTGCTCTAGAAGGTGTAAGTCAACTACCCTGGCCAGCAAGATCTCCGGATCTGTCCCCCATTGAGCATGTTTGGGACTGGATGAAGCGTCGTCTCACGCGGTCTGCACGTCCAGCACGAACGCTGGTCCAACTGAGGCGCCAGGTGGAAATGGCATGGCAAGCCGTTCCACAGGACTACATCCAGAATCTCTACGATCGTCTCCATGGGAGAATAGCAGCCTGCATTGCTGCGAAAGGTGGATATACACTGTACTAGTGGCGACATTGTGCATGCTCTGTTGCCTGTGTCTATGTGACTGTGGTTCTGTCAGTGTGATCATGTGATGTATCTGACCCCAGGAATGTGTCAATAAAGTTTCCCCTTCCTGGGACAATGAATTCACGGTGTTCTTATTTCAATTTCCAGGAGTGTATGATTCTGATAGGTGAGAGGTACGTAAGCATCCTGTCTGTTCACCTGCATCGATTCATGTCCATTGTGCGTTACGACGAACTTGGGCAATTCCAGCAGGACAATGCGAGTCGTGACGACGTTCAGAACTGGTACAGAGTGGCTCTAGGAAACTCTTCTGAGTTTAAATAATTCCGCTGTTCACCAAACTCCGCAGACATGAGCATCATTGCGCGTATGTGGGATGCCATGAAAGGTGCTTTTCAGAAGAGATCTCCACTCCGTCGTACTCTTACGGATTTATGGGCAGCCGTGCTGGATTCGTGGTGTCAGTTCATTCCAGCACTACTTGAGACATTAGTCGAGTCTAAGCCACGTTGTGTTGCTACACTTCTGCATGTTCGCGGTGACCCTTCACGATATTAGACAGGAGTACAGGTTTCTTTAGTGTATTTCAGGTGAGTCGTTCCAGAGAACGGCTCAGTTAAAGGTGGCAGTTATAGGTACAAGATAGCGACACAGAATAACTCAGTATGTTCGAGATGGCGCAGTGGTTAATGGTTCAAATGGTTCAAATGGCTCTGAGCACTATGGGACTTAACATCTGTGGTAATCAGTCCCCTAGAAGTTAGAACTACTTAAACCTAACTAACCTAAGGACATCACACACATCCATGCCCGAGGCAGGATTCGAACCTGCGACCGTAGCAGTCGTGCGGTTCCGGACTGAGCGCCTACAACCGCTAGACCACCGCGGCGGGCAGTGCTTAATACTACTAGACTTGCCCTCCAAGAGAACCACCCGGACATCCAGATTTACATTGTCTGAGTTTCCCTCAATCTACATTGACAAAAGTGTGAAGCACCCTGAAGGCATGGTCGAAGTCAATGTAGCTTCGCACTGGCAGATATGTAAACGATAAAAATTGCAATTCTGTGTGCCAAGTAGAGCGGCAACCAGAGTACATTAACGCTGCGTGTGTTCAGTTTTGTTACCAGGCCTGGTAACAGGCCAAGGGACGCGAAAACTGTCAGATTCTGAGCGATCACGGTATAGGACACGGAGATGTCCTGTGCTGTTGGGACACATCGTCATCAACATCTGACGGAGTTTGGAAACTCTGTCATTATGGTGACATTAAAATGTTTCCAGACTATATCTGATTGCCTTCTCATAACCAGGTAATAAATAATAGCAGCAGCCAACCTCAAGATAGTATCTGTAGCATGTCGAGCCACTGAAGTCATGTTTTTCAGACACTTTAGCACAACGAACAGGACTAAAAATGACTAGTTTAAGAGTGATCTTTACTGCCATGTATCACGTAAACTCCTTGTTTCCATAATACAGAAGTATAACCACTAAAAGCGCCAAACACTTATGGACAAGGATCCACACAGAGGGAAGCCCGTCACTGATCGTGGATGAAAATTCCATCTTTGAATCAAAACTCAAACAGCACTTTAAAGAATCAGAAAACGCCTGCATTATTTTTATACAACAGTAAAGAACACATGTGGCTTACATGTCGGACTACTGATCTAACTGACAGGCTGAAGTACACTCGGTGACCACTGCCTTAAACTGTAGCCAAGTGGAGACTATAGGAGCTCGTAGCCTGCCTCCCGAGTACTGGAACATGCACAGTGCTGCCCACTACACTGATGTACATCCTGTACATCACTTTTACTAGTCGGAAGCATTTGGGAATTTTAATTTTGCGTTTCAATTCCTGCATATTCATAGTCTTGAGACATTCCACACCCTATTGGGTGTATGATGGCAGTGCTTTCATATATTCGAGCGGAATTTTTGTGTGGAGTTTTAATTTACAACCTTAGAAAACGATTGGTCGTTTAATGGAGTTATTCTATGAGCCTTAACGTCTGTAGATGGGCTTTATTTCGCTAGATGCACGATACCTAGATACAGTGCAGCCATTCTTTTAAGCAGAACTAACTCGGAATGCAGAATTGTAAATAGATTGTTTGTGTGCATTCTCATATAGAAAAAAAATCCTTCGATCTATCATTTTCTAAGGGTACTCAAACATATGGCCACGTTCTATTGGCATTTACAGTAAATGCTGCATCTTTTATCTTTCACAGTTTTATCCATATTTTCCAATATAATGTTTTAAAGTATTTTGCAAGCGTCGCTTGAACACTTGTACGGTTTGTTCTGTTTTCAGTAGCCGATTATATTCTTCCTTCGTGACAGCTGTTTTCACCAAATACTCCGAGTCACATTTTGTGACTTAGAGATCTTCCATTTCCAGTATTATTTTGCGTACAATTAATACACGAATAGTATTTAAAGAATAATGTCTGTAACGGGGAATGATTTAAGCCTGTTTGATACATTTGTTCTTTTTTCTTAAGACTCTTGGGTAACGTTATTCATGGGAACCAGTCCTAGCTAGGAAAAAATTAATATTTGACATTATTGCGAACAACAATGTCCTCGACTGAGAAAATATCTCTCTCCAGCTTCAATGTAATACTTATGTATAACATTCATGTTGTTTTGTCGGAAGCATGAGTTAATAATTTCTAAATAGTTTACAGGCAACGACGCCTAAAGAGTATCGTTCAGAGTGACACATGTGCAAACCTACAAATTGCTGCAGATTTCAATTATGGGCCATCAACAATTGTCAGAGTGCTAACCATTAAATGAAACTTCGTCGATATGGGCTTTCGGAGAAGAAGGCCCCCTAGTGTAACGTTGATGACACCACGGCACAAAGCTTTACGCCTCGCTGGGGCCCGTCAACAGCGACACTGGACTGTCGGTGACTGGAAACATGTTGCCTGGTCGGACGAGTCTCGTTTGAAATTGTAACGTGCAGTTGGACGTGCAGGGATATGGAAACAACCCCATGAATACATAGACCCTAAATGTCAGCAGGGGACTGTTCAACCTGGTTGAGGCACTGTAACGGTGTGGGACGCGTGCAATTGGAGTGATATGGGACCCCTGAGACGTCTGGATACGACTCTGACAGGTGACAGGTACCGAAGGTTCCTATCTGATCACTGGCATCCATTCATGTCCATTGTGCATTCCGACGGACTTCGACAATTCCAGGAGGACACTACGACACCCCACACGTCCAGAATTGTTACAGAGTGGCTTCAGGAACACTCCTCTGAGTTTAAACATTTCCGCTGGCCACCAAACTCCACAGACATGAACATTATTCAGCATATCTGGGATGTCTTGCGACTTGCTGTTGACAAGAAATGTCCACCACCTCGTACTCTTATGGATTTATGGACAGTCCTAAGGATGCACGGTACCACTTCCTTCCAGCTCTACTTCAGACGTTAGCTGAGTCCATGCCACGTCGTGTTGTGGCACTTCTGCGTGATGGCGGGAGCCCTACACGTAATTAGGGAGGTCTACCAATTTCTTTGGCTCTTTGGTGTATGTGTGCTGGTAGTGGTGAATGCGTCTCAAAACTTCCAGCCAGCAACGTTAGACACGAAGCGAGTATGTAAACAAAAAATCAAGACCGTAGCTCAGCTCCTATACTCCTAAGAAGCATTCAAAATACGTGTTGTACTTAACACCTCTACGTTCTCAGTTCCTGTATTTGTAAGTGTTGCAGTAGAAAAGAAAATTCTATGTTCCTTATAATGCCTGTCTACTTTGCTCCTAGACTTAACGCATACGCAGTATTTTAACAGAAACAATACGAAGTTACTAAACAGCTCAATGTTCATAAATATTTGACATTTCTTTTACTGAAGAGTGCCACTCAGCCCTCATGCGGCCGTATAACATTGTCAGTGTACAGTTGCCAATCTCTTCTCCCTCTGCTTTTTTTTCCTCTTCCATGACATAATGTTTACTTCCTTTGAACATTCAAGCGACAATACATCACTTCAGATCTGCCTCTTCTGCTTCGCACAAGTCAGGGAAAATACAGTAACTTTGGCCATTTACTCCTTTCTCATGCCACTTGTTTTCACGTTTTTCTGCAAAAGTCTGTGTGCCGTAGTAATCTTGCACGTCTTTTTGAAGATAATTCGGTCTACTCTTGTGTCCTCCACTTTCGTGTTCTCTTGATTGCCATCACTTATTATTTGTTCCATTTTACGTGAATCTTCGTTGCACCTGCTTGTGGTCTTCTTATTGTGCCAATTACACAACCAGTAACTTGCGTGGCTGGTGTTGCTTCACGCTACATACAAAGCGGTTTTCTTCATACGGCACTTCAAAATATTGATTTCTTCGTAATTCGTTTTGCAAAAATTCCGAGCACTTTTCATCATGCATGTGGCAGTACGAACGTATTACAGATCAAATTTAAAATCTCAGTTTTTATGCTTTTGGACCAATCCTGTCACAGTCCGCATGCTTAGCTGAGTGGTAACGTGCTCGCCTCCCATGCAAGCAGGCCCAGGTTCGATTCCCGGACGGTTTGGAGATTCTTTTACACCTGGGGACTGGGTGTTGTGTTGTCCTTATCATCATCATTTCTTCCTCAACACCGGCTCGCAACCCGACCAATGTGGCGTCGACTGAAAAAAGACTTGCACTTGGCGGCCGAACTCCCTCAGAAGGGGCCTCCCGGCCAACGATGCTATACGCTCATTTCATTCAACGATTTCATCGATTTTCTTCATATGACTAACTTCCTTCTACTTGCTTAACAAACAACAAATATTCACATTTCTAGGTTCAAATGGCTCTGAGCACTATGGGACTTCACCTCTATAATCATCAGTCCCCTAGAACTTAGAACTACTTAAACCTAACTAACCTAAGGACATCACACAACACCCAGTCATCACGAGGCAGAGAAAATCCCTGACCCCGCCGGCAATCGAACCCGGGAACCCGGGCGTGGGAAGCGAGAACGCCACCGCACGACCACAAGATGCGGGCTTCATATTATCTCTCATGATCTAACGACTTCTGATACCCCTCTTCCAAATATTGTTTGTGCTTGGAAACGGTGTGCTCCAGCTCCTTCCTGATAGTAATACTCGTATCTTCATTTGAAGCCTCAGTCTGCTTCATAGTATCCAAGAACATCATCTCACAATCATTGCTTACGATAAACTTTCTTCATCTTCCTTCAAAGGTATCATATGATCACATTTAATATCAAAATCTAACGAACTCTGACATATTTCTTCATGCTTTTATCGTGATAGTCCGTTTATGCCCCTATGTAACGATAATCTTCTCATACTCTAATTGAGTATTCCGTTTCAAAATGCGTTCTTCACTTCCACTGACAATACATCTGAATCCGAACCAAGAAAGTGTATATACAGTAACCTTCTATCACCATGTGCATTCTTCGCATCGTCTGCTTGACCCTTATGTTTCAAATTACGTTCTTCATCCACTGACAGTCGTTGGCAGCCCTTGCAGAAATATTGACCCACGCTGTGTTTATCACCGTCCAGAAAAGGGAAAGTATTGCCACTGCACGATTCTGTGCACGAACTGACCTCTCGAATATATCCGATAACTTTTCAACAGGTGGCCATATCATTCGTCGAAAAATCCAGAATGTTCTTCAAACCACTCGAACAACTGTGGCCCGGTGACATGTCAACCGCGCGGAGTAGGCACGCGGTTAGAGGCGCCATGTCACTAATCGTGCGACCCTCCCGCCGGAGGTTCGAGTCCTTCCTCGGGCATCCGTGTGAGTGTTGTCCTTAGCTTTAAGTTAGTTTAAGTAGTGTGTATGTCTAGGGACCGATGACCTTAGCAGTTCGGTTCCTTAGGAATTTACACACATTGCCAGTCATAAAGAATCCATCATTGTTTGGAAACGTGACGTCTATGAATGGCTCAGATGGTCTCTGAGTAGCCGAACACAACCACTTCCCTTCAATGATCGGTTCAGCTGGACCAGAGGACCCAGTCCATTCAATGTAAAGAGAGTCCACACCTTTAGGGAGCTACCACCAGCCTGCACAGTGCCTTGTTGACAACTTGGGTCCATAGCTTCGTGGGGTTTCACCATACTCAAATTATACCATCAGCTCTTACCAACTGATATCGGCGCTCAACTGACCAGGACCAATATGCTCACGCTGCTGGCGATGTCATGCTGCCGGCGGGTGTGGCCGTGCGGTTCTAGGAGCTACAATCTGGAACCGAGCGACCGCTACGGTCGCAGGTTTGAATCCTGCCTCGGTGATGGATGTGTGTGATGTCCTTAGGTTAGGTAGGTTTAAGTAGTTCTAAGTTCTAGGGGACTGATGACCTCAGATGTTAAGACCCATAGTGCTCAGAGCCATTTGAACCATTTGATGTCATGCTGTTAGGAAAGACACTCGGGTTGTTGGTCTGCTGCCGTGGCCCATTAGCGGCAAATTTCGTCCCACTGTGCTAACCGATACATTCGTCGTACTTCCCACATAGATTTTTGTGGTTATTTCAGGCAGTGTATGGTTCAAACGGCTCTAAGTACTATGGGACTTACCATCTGAGGTCATCATTTCCCTAGACGTAGAACTACTTAAACCTAACTAACCTAAGAACATCACACACATGCATGCCCGAGGCAGGATTCGAACCTGCGACCATAGCAGCAGCGATGTCTCGGACTGAAGCGCCTAGAATAGCTCGGCCACAGCGGCCGGGTCAGGCAGTATAACTTGTCTGTTAGCACTGAAAACTTTACGCAAACACCGCTGCTGCCAGTCGTTAAGCGAACGCAATCGGCCATTGCGTTGTCCGTGCTAAGAGGTAATACCTGAAATCTGGTATTCTCGGCACACTCTTGACGCCGGGATCTCGGAATATTGAATTCCCCAGCGATTTCCCAATTGAAATGTCCAACTACTTTCCGCATTCACAGTATGTCATTTCCATTTGTGCGGCCACAAGCACGTCGGCAACCTTTTCAAGTGAATCACTTGAGTACAAATTACTGCATCGCCAATACACTGCCCTTTCGTACTTTGTGTAGGCGATACTACCGTTATCTCTATATGTATATGTCGCTGTTCCATGATTTTTGTCACCTCAGTGTAAACCTGACCATATGCGTAATGAAAACACGTGTCTCTTATGCCTTTCAAAAATCGAAGTTATTTAGGTGAAAAGTGAAAACATTATTTTGAAAAAAACAACATTTCAATTCATAGTACTTCTGTTTCATTGCCCTTTACCATGTAACACATATCCCTAACAATATTTAGGCTCATCCAGTCTTTTGATAACAGTAAGCTCGTTCCACATACAGAAGTTACCATTGCTACGTAGCGTTCTCACATTAATTGGAAGGGTAATCACTGATCAAGAAAACCTTTTCATTGACCTTCTGTTATCCATGTGTTTCTCTGAATCACAAAGACGACACTGTTTCAGCCATAAATCTCGTAACTAATCCCGTGCACCATAACTGAATTTCTCAAACAATTCTCTCCTAAGAACCGTCGTAACACGTCCAAATTATAATAATAGTTTTTATCAAGTTCTACACAGTGATTTATCTGCAATGCGGCTGCGAGCGACAGCTCCGCTCTGGAGGTCATCAACACCTCTGCTGTCCACACCAAGACGACGCGTGTGTACGATCGCTGAGGTATTGACCCCACTACACACCAATACAGTACACTCTCCATGGATATAGCGCGCTCAGCTTCGAAAGTTCGAGAAGCCAGCGATAAGTAGGGAGTACAATATCGATGCATTACACATCAAAGAAGTACTCCTTATGTTAGGAGCTGCAGTTGTTTTTGTATGGACAAAAGGAGACTGTTAAAAGGAGCGTTGGCCACTTTTGACACGCCGCGGGATACTACCGTAAAACGCAACAACATTGAGACACGAGAGGTGGATGCTGCGGTACCTATGGTGCTGTCGGAATTCGTTGGAAACTGTTTTGGCTGCCTCATCCTGTATGCATCTGACCGGTTTGACGTGGGTGAATTGCGGACAGTGCTGGATACACTTATTTGTGGGAGCTGGGAGGAGGGTAAACGTGGGGTCTGACCGCTTGGCTGTCCCCTTACTCTTAGTAACAGGTGAGAGTTGCTGCCTAGTGATCACACTATATTTGAGCTACCGGAGGATGATTCGTCTGTTTGGTCAGTAACCGTTTTTTCTCCCAAGCCCAGACGAACGCTGAGGTGGCTTTGTTGGCCATTGGGACCTGCAACGTAAGGCATGTGATGGTGCCACTCAGTGAGGCTCTAAGGCAGATCAGGAATGAATGATACTGTGCATGTGTTAAGTTCGCCAGACGGTCTCGAGAGCCCTCTCTATTGGCGAGTATTGGAAACACTGGATGCAACAGGCTGCAAGTCGCAGCTCTTAACATTACGAATGATGCTTGCTGCTTGCGGTCTGAGACCATCATTGTTTCCTCTCGGCCGTTGCCTGGATTGACGAGACGATAAGCATGCACTCGGGATGCAAACACTCTGAATTTTGGCACGAGTCACAGTTAGCAGCACCGTATCCAGTTTAGATAGCAGTCCTCTGATTTGAAGCCGAGTGGAAAGGCGAAATAATGAATTCGGACTTCCGAACCTGTTTCACCGCGAAAACTCGTAACATGCCTCTTCCTTGCAATTCTAGAACGGGCACCAAAATGGGAGACAATGGTCGCTGAAGAGCTGAGAAATTAATAGTGGAAACGTTTAAGGATCAGATGAAATATATGTGATACTGTACGGAGATCACGCGAAAGAACTTGCCCCCGCTTGCCTCCCCCTTGTTTTTCTGTCAGTAGCGTATCGTGACACAGTGACACATTGTCATTCTGTAAATTTTATGAGTTGCCCAGCGTAATGGAACAAATTGCTCAGCTACCATGTTTCCAGAAGGCGAACCAGAATATGTAGGACATGGCGCCACAACACGATTCCTTGCCGACCGACAGTACAAAAATTTGTAATCATAATTTCGTCCTATGCATATTTTCGGTAAAACGTTGGACCTCAAGGAAAAGCAATATGGCAACATCGTACGACAAGTACGTTGTTTGAATGTTTTGTAGGAATTATGCCTATTTAGTTCAGATAGAGTTTTGCGCCAGAATACTCTAGTTTTGTTAGAGCTGGATTGCAGGAGTAAGAGTACTTTTTCGATATAATTTCGATCTGCCCAATTTTATTTCTTAAGCGATACATACCATTCAACTACAGTTTTTATGTGAACATAACAATTATTCGTCAAATATGTCAAACATATACATGATGAAGTGATATAACTGAAGAGAGGTATCGGCGTTGCCACAGTGGATACACCGGTTCCCGTGAGATCACAAAAGTTAAGCCCTGTCGGGCGTGGCCGGCACTTGGATGGGTGACCATCCGGCCACCATGCGCTGTTGCCATTTTTCGGGGTGCACTCAGCTACTCGACCGAATAGTAGCGGCTCCGGTCAAAGAAAACCATCATAACGAACGGGAGAGCAGTGTGCTGACCACACGCCCCTCCTATCCGCATCCTCAATTGAGGGTGACACGACGGTCGGATGGTCGCGATGGGCCACTTGTGGCCTACAGTCGGAGTGCTTTTATATAACTGAAGAGAGAGAAGCAATACTGATAATCAACACGAAAGCATGTAGGGGTGTAGTCCATGGAAGACAACAGAACAGAGTAAATGTTTTAAGCGAAAATACATCTTTAACACAGGAATAATGAAAACGATTGTACTCTCAAATCTACGTCAGTATTAAATTATTGCTCTTTTTTGTGTGAGGCTTGCTACATTTGTTGTATAACAATTAAGAAGCTACACTACGCAGTCTAAAATTAGAAAAAAATACACCTTGACCCAAAACTGAATTCTCGAACTCCTGTATTCTAACCCAGACTGTACCCATTGCACTATATCCTTTTTAGTTTTTCTTATTCCTTGTTTTTGTTTTACTTTTTTTTAAGCAGCCCCCAACCACCCATACAGCCCATCATTACGCTCGCAGAAGATGCCTTCATTGGCTAGGTGCCTTCATCTCTATTGGCAGTTTCTTGAATTAACTAAACTCTTCGTCAGGAAATAAACTGTAACCGGTTTTTTCATTGAACTTACAACTGATCTCAGCTCTGTGACGGATTCGCTGTTTGTCTCCTTGGAGTTACGTTGTCCAGTTTATTCCACAATCTTGTGTCGTTTGCCGTAGTTGGTTGTCCGATTTCTGCTCTCTTCTCTTTGAAAGAGCCACTCGCTGTAAAATCCGCACTGAACATTATTGAACCAAATTGAGTTCTTCTTACGAAAAGTAATAAAAATAAAATGTTCTGCTTTTTTGTGAGAAGTCTTTTCCTATATTCTTCGAGAAACCAGGTGATCGTATTAAGGAAGTAGAACTTCTGAATATAAGCTTAACATGATTTTGCTAAGGCAGGTGATAGTAACTTGGTCGTATTCTTACTTCAAAATGTGAGTAAAGTAGTTTGAAAATATTGGTTGAAGTCTTGGAATTCCTTTTATTTAAAGTGTTCCGCTTCCCCACAAATCATAAAATTTTCTAACGTTGGAACTTTGTTTCTGGTTACATACCGGGTGGTTATAATTTAAGTGCAGCTATACACGGATGTTCAATGTCGGCTGTAATTCTCATATGCTAGCAAAATTTGGTGGAAATGCTAATGGTTTAATGTGGAATCGATTCACCATGGGAAAACATTAGTAACAGTTGTGGCCACCAGGTGCAAATCTTGCACTGCATATTGTATGTGTGACGCTATCACAACTACGCTGTCATTTACAAGCCATAACGTGAGTGAGCAATATGCCCATCAAGAAGAGAGAGTGAGCACTGTTAATGAAACTGTTTTATGTGAAGGGTAGCAATGATAGTGTTGGACTGAGATTGTATCATCGACTGAAAGTCCAGAGGACGGACACGATGTCATCAAATGGTTTGAATACGATGACGATGGAATTAATAAAAAGGGGTGAGCTTGCCGTGACACCTGGAAGACGAAGGCGTCTTACACCGGCCCAAGTTACTGACGAGTTTGCCGTTGCTGAAACTGACCAAGTAGCATGTGACCCGTGGAGTGTTGTTGCTCGTCCAACAGTACGGAAAGCTTTACCGCCTATTTTGCGCTAGTACCCGTGCAGCAACGTTCTGAATTTGGTTCCTTGACGAGAATATACGCAGAAGGCCGTTCAGGTTTACCGTGATGTCTGCACGTTATCCAGACCTCCTTGTACAGCATGTGACTCCTACATTGGAAGAGCGCAATTGTGTGGAAACCACTGTTTTCATGCAAGACGGGGCACCTCCTCGTGTCGCTTTTCCAATAGGACATTTGCTTAATGCAATCTACAACGAACATGTTACCTCTAGAGATTTGCTAGATGCATGGTCTGCTAGATCACTTGATCTGAATCCATGTGACTTCTGGCCCTGGAGATACCTAAAAAAACGTGTCTACCAGGGACACGTCCCTTTGCTTCTTGAATTGAAGGACAGTTTACAGGAACACGTTTCTCCGATTCCACTGGAAATGCTGGGAGTAATTGTTGATCACGTCGTTTACGTCTGCAGCATCTTGTCGGCTTCTCTGGTGCTCATTGAACAAATTGTTTGAACGAAGCTTAATTATAAAATCGTTACTTTTTGACTTTTTTGACCTTTTCTGCCGACGTCCAGTTGCTATTCCATTCCATATATATTTCTGTACGACACTCTTGCATTCACAGCGCCAGATTTTCACCTGGTGGCCAAAACTGGAGCTAACACTGTTTTCAAGCGTTAATCGGTTCCGCCTTAAATCATTAGCATATGTACCACATTTCGCTGTCATACGACAATTACAGTCCACACTGGACGTCTGTGAGTGGCTGCACTTAAATCATAATCATCCAGTTGTTCGTGAAATTTCCAACCACATAGGCATAACTTTTATGTTCCGTAATAGTGTGCAAAGTCCAGTGTTGATGTTGTGGGTTCCAACTTCCTATTTACAGTTGCTAGTTCTTTTCGTGACCAAGTCCAGATCGTATGGCGATCTCTGCAATCAGAAGCATGTTCTAGCGAATTTGACAGTTTAGCTGACAGTGGTCATAACATGGATTAGTTTTCGATTTAACCTTGTACAGTTTTCTCCCGCTAGAACTTTCGCGTTGACAAGATTATACCATACAGATTTTACGTCTCACTTGAGGATATTGTTATTTACCCTCTTCCAGATAGTTTTACACCTGCACGGCACAGGCAGACAGAACAGAATGAAGAGGCTTGTCATGCATGTGATTTCAGATTTGCTAGACTGCATTCCTCTCACGTTCATTTTCTGCCGAAAATACGCACTGGGTGAAATTTTGTTACAGACATTATCCAAAGAATCGCGCTTTGCAATCCGAATGCGCAATTTTTTTTTTTTTTCGCCCTGTAAAATGACGGAAAGAAATCACAACACCAAGAAGGAGTTATGCGACTTAGACCAAAGTTGATAGGGGTGTCTCTACATCTGAAATACGATATCTATTCAAATTTCGTGCCAGTCGCGTGAGAGTCGCAATAATAGCGCCGCAGTGAGGACGCAAATCAGGTTTCCTTTAAATACGAGGATTGGAACTTTAATGGGGGCAACTATTTATTTACAGGTGGTGCAAAAGACGTGTTTCAAAGTTTTACTGACCTTCAAAGTAGTCACCAGCATTGTGTATAACCCGTTGCCAGCGATGTGGAAGTCGTGGAATAGTCTCAACAGTACCAGTTGTGTTGACAGTTCGAGCGGCGTGGTCTGTTGCCTGACGAATTTGTACCACTTTTGAAGCGAATGCCGCGAAGTGTTTCCTTCAGTGTAGAAATCGAGTTGAACTTACGACGGCTTAAGTCAGGGGAGTGCAGTAGGTGGTATAGCATTAGCAGCCCCATCAGTCAAATAAATCAGTAACAGTTTGCACTGTACGTGCTTGAACATTGTCCTCCAAAATGATGGTCAGGTCCTGCAGAAAGTCTCATCACTTCTGTTTCTAAGCTGGTCGTAGGTTGTGTTCCAAAAATGAACAGCAATGAAGCACATATGGAACATCATCGGACGATAACTCCAACGTCATCCACAAGCAGCATTAGCCGTCCCTTTGTTGATGGACTAAGTGCAACAGGCATGGAACTCCATCCCACAAACTAACATCCAGCACCTGTACAACACAATACATGCAGGTTCGCATGCTTACATGAACATTTTGGTGGTTACATTAGCTATTAATTTACCAGCGTTTTGCACTTAACCGGTGTTCTTTTTTTTCGCAATGTTAACTACTTGTATATTACCTAACCAATGAATTCACGAAATTTTATTACTCTACATTAAATACTTTTTGGTGCTCTGATTATTATTCCGTCATTGTATTATATAAGGAAATGTAGTAGCTAGTCAAATTGCTATAAACATTATTTATAACGCTGAGAAACGTGGCAGTTAAACGATATTTTACGAACCTTATAAAGAATGAGGCCGTTCCTTTCCTGCAGTTTTCGTGATAGTTTCCTATCTGTAAAAATGGTTCAAATGGCTCTAAGCACCATGGGACTTAACATCTGAGGTCATCAGTCCCATAGACTTAGAACTACATAAACCTAAATCACCTGAGCACATAAATCACACCCATCTGCGCCCGAGGCAGGATTCGAATCTGTGACCGTAGCACCAGCGCGGTTCCGGACTGAGGCGCCTGGAACCACTCGGCCACAGCGGTCGGCCCCAATATTGTTGTTGTTCCTATTATTAATGGCAAATCATCGTGGCATTAGATTTTAAAACTCTGAAGCAGTGCTCAAGAAAAGGGAGGCGATTCTCGAGGACCTAATTAAGAATGGCCTGCACCATATGTTCGAGGACTGGCAGAGACGCATTAAAGTAGGAGGAGAGTATTTTGAAAATGATCATGTAAACATTTATATGGAGTAATAAACTCTATGATGAAGAAAAAATCACTCTGAGTCTTTGTTGATCAGCCCTCGCATGTTGCACCGGGCAAGCTATTGCTGTTAAAGCCTGTATTTCCGAATGACGATACATTTTGACAACGAACAGCAGTATGCTACCTGCACGTTTCTTTATTTCCCGCGGACAAGTAATTACTCATTCCTAACTCCGATAAGCGTATTACAACTATTACAACGGAAGATGCAGAATGGTGGTGTACGCTTGACAAGACGAAGGACAGTCGACGCGACGGAGCTGCAGAATGACTTGGCACAGAGCCTTCTCGCGGCCGTCGTCAGCAGAACAATGGCGGCGCTGAAATTCGTTCCCGTTCCGACTGCAAGCTGCCGGTTTGCGCCGTGCCCGGCGGAAGTAATGCAAACGGGATCGCCGTTACAGAACGCCGGGGCGCGTTCGTTAGCGATACATTGTACGCGCGTGCCCGGCAGTCAGCGCCCACACGCGATGCAATCAAATAATATCAAGCAATTAGCTTTGAGCGGGGTTTTTCGCGTAATTCCGACGTCAATTCCAAATTGGAGCGGCCGTACCAAACGACGCGTGCCAGTTTAAATGGAGCGAGTCCGGGGTCAGTGGAGAGGGAAGGCGTGGGTCGAGAGAGGAATACAGGCCGAGGGGTGAGCTGGGTCAGACTTAATTAAGCTTTATGCAATTAAACTTTGTTTAGGGTAGATTTAGTTGTGGGAGAGGTTGCAGTAAGCTGCAGCGTTGTGGGGATCATCGGTAGGTGGCTTGGAAATGGCGAAAGTAGAAACTACATTTTCAGATTTTTTTTTCAACAAGATAATCTGTCGAATTTTTCATCGCTAAATGAATAATTTCCATTTTAATCAGTTTTGCTGGCGGAAGTAAAATATTGTTTTCGTATACGAAGAGATACATGATTCCTGAGTAACTATCGCACTATGCATTCACCATCGGGTAACGATGTTATAAAAAAGTAAAAGCCATTGTAAATGATAAAACAGTTCGCAAAAATTCATTAGTTTGTCAAATTATTTGGCAATGTGCGGATTTGTCTAAGATGTCTGTGAAACATAGAATGTGTTGAAGTGTTTGAAAAAATTAAAAAAAAATACTAGATTGACGCTGATTTGACAAGATGTCGGGTGTTGTCTGTTCTGTGTGTATGTCTCGCCGAGAAAGTGCTTTTATTACAATTTATCTCACTGTATCGTGAGTTTCCAGAAATTTAAAAACTACAATGAAAAAAGTATAGGCATAAAAAGAACTTCGCGACACGATATTCAAAGCGTGACCGCTGTGCAAAAGCAAGTTAAATTTCACAAACTTTATACATTTGCCCACTGCTCTAGCAAACTCGTGGATAGGAACGAATGAATCTGACAAACACGTTTGATCGCTTACAAACGCGAAAGGAATTTGGATGTGGCGGAAGTAGAAAAAAGCTTTTAGGTTTCTCTCTCTCTCTCTCTCTCTCTCTCTCTCTCTCTCCCTCACTTTTTTTTCTACGAGGTAACCTATCGAAATTTCTGTCGAAAAATTACCGTTAAGTCAGAGCCCTCTACACGGACGGCGTTATGACGTACTGGTCATTACGAAAGACCTAAATATCATTCACCCAGTGGTTCATTTGTCTGTCATATTCTATTAGCTAAAGCATTGTTATTTCCTTAACGTATTGTTCCAAATGTAAATGTAATAAAATGTAGACTGGCAATGGGAAGGAAAACGTTTCTGAAGAAGAGAAATCTGTTAACATCGAGTATAGATTTAAGTATGAGGAAGTCATTTCTGAAAGTATTTGTATGGAGTGTAGCCATGTATGGAAGTGAAACATGGACGATAAATTGTTTGGACAAGAAGAGAATATAAGCTTTCGAAATGTGGTGCTACAGAAGAATGCTGAAGATAAGGTGGATAGATCACATAACTAATGAGGAAGTATTGAATAGGATTGGGGAGAAGAGAAGTTGTGGCACAACTTGACCAGAAGAAGGGATCGGCTGGTAGGACATGTTCTGAGGCATCAAGGGATCACCAATTTAGTATTGGAGGGCAGCGTGGAGGGTAAAAATCGTAGAGGGAGACCAAGAGATGAATACACTAAGCAGATTAAGAAGCATGTATGTTGCAGCAGGTACTGGGAGATGAAGAAGCTTGCACAGGATAGAGTAGCATGGAGAGCTGCATCAAACCAGTCTCAGGACTGAAGACAACAACAACAACAACAACAACAACAACAACATTGTTCCAAATATGTTAGGGCTCTTTTACTCTGTCCCGTACATACTTCGTATTTTACAGTTTCATTATTATGTAGTTCTGTATCTAGAGTAGATGTTCAAGTGTGGTGAGACCTAGTAATCAGTAAGCGTGAGGACTGGGTTTCAAATCACCGATCATCTACCTAGACATAATTTTTCTTGTAATGAATGAACTCCCTGTGGGGTAGACACTATCAATATCTTTCCTCATCCATGTCCTATCCGAGATTGTTGTTCGACTCTACTTAACTCTTCATCAGTGTACGGACGCACCAGTGGTTTTATAGGCCGATATGGTGTGGAGAATGTGCAACCCAGTTCGACAGCTTGACTCATTCTCATGTCTTAGGTGTCGGTAACTCACCGTAGCTTTAAAGCAAATACATTTTATACAGGACTGATCATCAAACAGTTTTGAATTAGTAAATAAGCTTGGGAATAATACATAAATATGTGAAACGACTGAATAAATACCGTAAGATTAATAATGTAGACGAAATGAGAGGATTATCGTTTAAGCAAAACAAATGTTTAATGAATAATAATCACACTTTGTGAGCGGGCGCCGTGCGTAAAATGCGCGCCCTAATTGAAAAAAAAAACAATGAAAGAATAATTAATGCACATAGTGCAAGAAGAGCATTGAATACAGAGCATCGAATACAGAAACAAATGCGAGCGAAGTTCATTTAAGCGCAAATTAATGCACAAAAGCCAGCGGCAAACACTCGAAATCCGAAAATGCAGTTCTCCAGTATTATTTGCGACATTCATTTAAGTTCGTTATTCTGAGTAACCACTACAAAAAAAAATACAAGTAATCTATCACCAACAAATATGAATATCACGTCCAGTAGGCCGGCCGAGTTGGCCGAGCTGTTCTAGGAGCTACAGTCTGGAGCTGAGCGACCGCTACGGTCGCAGGTTCGAATCCTGCCTCAGGCACGGATGTGTGTGATGTCCTTAGGTTAGTTAGGTTTAAGTAGTTCTAAGTCCCATAGTGCTCAGAACCATTTGAACCTGCAGCATGTAATTTACATTTCACGCCTGTCTCAAATAGTATAAATGAATCCAGAATGAGATTTTCACTCTGCAGCGGAGTGTGCGCTGATATGAAACTTCATGGCAGATTAAAACTGTGTGCCCGACCGAGACTAAATGAAGTTAAATTTCTTAAAGTCATGTAAAGTCAATCACCGAAAACATAGTCAAATAATCTACGTCCGATGAAAAGTTTATGTACGCATCTCACGCTCAGAAAATTATTCCAAGCGTAACGAAAAGTTAAAATACGTAACTCAAGCGCCTGGTCGTGCATACAGTCCACTTGATCGACTCACCAACAATGACAGACCAAGATGTGACAGCCAACAACTAGCAAAATACGAATTGTACCCTACAGCTAGCCCTTATACACTTGTGAAGTCGCACACTACTGAATTTGTATTGCATGCCTACATAATGACAGCATTCATATTTGAAGGTAAGACATTAAAAGATTCATAATTTCGACAGTTTTTGCTTAACACGATGCTGTTACTCTGATAAGTTATTCAAAACATCGCAAAGCGAGTGTGACTATAAATTATTATTATAAATACATATGGCCAGTTTAACGAACGATTTTCCATTACGTTTTTAGTTGATCTGCCTTTTATTTTCATGCTTCATTCATAATAATTTTATTAATGGTTATTTACTAGATGAATAATAATTAAAAGAACGTTAAATAATAAAATGGGTTGTTAATCCACTTGGAAAAATAATAGATAAGAATCTAAAAAACTCATTCTGCTTTAATACTACGTATAACAGTGAAGGGCCTATGGTATGGACACTTTTCAATTTTTAATAAACTCTTCTGTACCTTTACAAAAATGCATCATTTGAAAAGCCACTTGTTGTGGTGTTTATTGGCATCGTCATCTAACATTAGACACTTCACACGATCATGTTACTCCAGTGGTTCAGTTGTTGTTGATTCTATAGTCTATCATAGCCTGAACAACTGTCACACGTTTGATGATTATCTGAGCAACATTCTTGAAATTTCGTTACACTTTGCTCATTGCCACAATTTATATGGCGCACTTGCTTTTTCTGTATCATGTTTGTATGGTGTGTAATATAGTTTCACTGAAAACACAATATTCATCTAGGATTCCGTCCACCGTAGCTTCCACTCAGTCGTCTCCGCCCTTCGGTTAAGCGTGCCCGGCCGAGCCTAGTGGCGCTGCAGTTCGGAATCGCGGGACTGCTACGGTCGCAGGTTCGAATCCTGCCTCGGGCATGGATGTGTGTGATGTCCTTAGGTTAGTTAGGTTTAAGTAGTTCTAAGTTCTAGGGGACTGATGACCTCAGAAGTTAAGTCCCATAGTGCTCAGAGCCATTTGAACCATTTTTGAACCGAGCCTAGTGGAAATCCCCGCCTCGCTGACTGACTCGATACTGCAACCTCCTGCTTTAGTCAAAAGCACTATTGTAGTTCTAGATAGCGACGCAGAGCGACGAGACTGACTTAGATTCCTGAGTTCACGGACGACAGTCTGATGCACAAACACCTAATGTTTTGAAACAGTGCAGGAATAGAACGAATAGCAGTAAAAATGGCGTGTATTTCACAGCCAAGTATTGCATGACAGAACGTAACTTCCATGTTTACGTCCAAGAGACAACAACGGAGAGAGAGAGAGAGAGAGAGAGAGAGAGAGAGAGAGAGAGAGAGAGAGAGAGAGAGAGAGATCATTTGTTCACGTTCAGACATGCAGTGCGCCTAACAGGACCACTAAAGTACTTAAATTCCAATCATTCACAAAAATACGTATAAAATTAACATTTTGGTTGACGTTACCTGTGAACCTTGCGACTAATCTCTGATAATATCAGTATGTGTTTTTTTCCTGGGGTGATGTAACGATTTTCGTCATTGCTTAGCGTGAAACTTTTAACGCTTTATTTTCAGATAATGATAATGTAAAAATCTTCATTTGCCATTAGTATGATTATATAATGTATTTTCATTTTTATCCAGCGTCTTTGTATGTTTCTTGTAGTAATTTATCTTTTTCCTGGAGTGTATAATATCGAACGGGCCCACTCGTTTTTCATGGTCTGGCAAAATAACGAGGGCGCACTGAAAAGCAATGCTTTCGAATTTTTTATCGGGAAACTCTTAAAGCTTATTAAACAAAAGAAACTTAATTAACGTTCTACGTCTTTATTCTTTATGTCTACATTTCTATTTCTCAGTGTAGTTATCCCGGCAACAAACAAATTTCTCCCAATGATAGACCAGTTAGTTGATACCGTCACTGTAGAATGTTTGACTTTGTTGAAGGAGCCACAAGCTCACCTCTGCTTGCAAGCCTTCATCACTACCAAAGTGAAGTAATCAATGGTGTTCTCCAAGTTCTGGAAACAGATAAAAACCGGATGCGACCAAGTCAAGGCGTCGGATTGTTGCAGATTTCGCAACGCATTATCAGGCAGAAGGAGAGGATGCTTCATTTGTGGATGAAGTCTTACAACTCGTGTTTCCAGTTTTCCGAACGTTTCTCACGCACAAACATACCTACGTCACATACCGCCATGTTACACTTTACAATTTGGAGTCCTCTTGGGGTAGATGATTGTAGCTTAATCAACGAAGCGGAAAAATCATTCGAGTAATTTACCTTTTCTTTAAAGCTTGTGGCAAATGTATGATTTTATTCAATTTGTAGATTGAGCAAGCTCTGAGAAAAACAAGAAGACATTTGGAAACGGAATTAAAGGAGAAGAGGGAAAAACTTTGAGGTCTGCCGATGACACAGTAATTATGTCAGAGACGGCAAACGACTTGGAAGAGCAGCTGAACGATATGAATATTTTCTTCAAAAGATATTATAACATGAACAACAACAAAAACAAAACCAGTGAAATAGAATGTAGTCTAATTGAATCAGGCAATGCTCAGGGAATCAGACTTGAAAATTACACACTAAAAGTAGTAGATGATTTATGTTATTATTGGCAGGAAAATAAGTGATGAGCTAGTTGCAGCGGATATAAATGCAACAGCAGGAAAAGTGTTTCTGAAAACATAAAGTCTATCAACATCGGTTATAAATTAAGTGTTAGAAAGTGTCTTACGAAGGTATTTGCTTGGAACGTACACATACATTTACATACATACTCCACAAGCTCCCATACTGTGCATCACGCAGGGAACCTTGTACCACTGCTGGCTTTTGACTTTCCTATTCCATATGCAAAATATTTGAGGGAAAAACGACTGTGTATACAGTTTTGTAAGAAACTTTATCTCTCTTGTCTTGGCGGTCCGTCGGTAGTAGTAGGAACATTCTGCAGTCGGTCGCATCGCCGTGTCTTTAAACTTTCTGAACAGTGTTTCACGAAAAGAACATCTAGTTCCCTGCCGGAAATCCCCTTTGAGTTCACCTAGTAATACTTGCGAGTTGATCGACTCTGCTGGTAGCGTATCTAGAAGTTCGCCTGTGATTTGTTTCGATATCTTCCTACAATCGAGTCTGGTGCCAGTCCCAAAAACTAGAGCAGCACTCAAGAAGGGATCGCACAAAGGTTCTGTATGAGGTCACCATCGACGACTTGCACTTTGGATTTCTTCCAACAAACTGAAGACGACTATTTGCCTTCCTTTCAACCGACATTACGTGCACACAACGAACAATTGCCATCCAGGAGCAGCTGTAAGGTAGTGAAACTGGACGATGAACGGTTCAGAGAAGAAGTAAACAGAAACTGTCGAAATTTGGTGCTACAGAACGATGCTGAAGATTAAATGTTTAGATAGGTAACTAATGGTGAGATACTGAACCGAGCTGAAGGTGAAATGAAATGTCGTTTGGCTAAGACCTCTCGTCACGTAGACCGGTCGCTTGGTGCAAGTCTTTTTAGTTAACGTCACTCTGGCGACTTGCTTGTCGATGAGGATGAAATGATGACTATGAAGACAACACAACACCCACATCCTGAGTGGAGAAAAATCTCCGACCCAGCCGAGAATCGAACTCGGGCTGCTACGAAGGCATTCTGCCGCTCTGACCACTTTTGTTCTTTAAATCTCATTTTGTCCGTTACTGTTCAATGCGTCTATTGGGGACGGACGTGGCATAATACCCGCTCAAGTTCATCGTTGCTCCATCCACTCAGTTTTTTTCACACAGGTCAGCTAACCCTCTGACCAAACAGGCTAAGCACCCGTTCTGGCTGCAGCTATGGATGCGGAAGAGCTAGAGATGAAGGAAATGTACAGCACAATTTGACCAGAAGAAATAATCCTGTTATCAAAGATATGTTAAGGAGACCGAGGTATGATTACCCAGCTTGAAATGGCTGAAGGTTTCAGCAGCTATTCAGGAATGTAGAGGCTAACACAGCTGCGACAACAACTTAGTGGCCGCGTAGGCATCCTATCCTAATCCAAGAGAGGGAACGTATCTGCGAGTTACGTACACTCTGTCGTGTGTAGTATCGTATGTTAATTGCATGTGAATCGTGTTTTGTAGGGACCACCGGATACCTAAACGAGAGTGCGAAATCGCTCAAAAACCAGTCTATCGGTTGCCAATTACACGCTCGGATTCCATCCTAGTCTCCCTCACTTCCCGGCCTCGGAATCAAGCCCACTGCACGTTAATGCTTCCCTTAGTAATCCACACAAAATTTTAACTAGCTGATATGTTGTCTATAGATATTCAGAGGGTACTTAGTATAACAACAGAACAAGTATCAAACGCTATTATTGGAAGAGGTTAAATAATTTTTCTTGTATAATTTTGCAGGTTATAGCCTATTCCCCACTCAACGCCAAATACTTAGCTCGTTTTAAGGTGCAAAGGATGAAAAAGTGTTTCGTAAGGGAAAAACGCAATTATTGTTCAATGTCATCTCCATTTAGGTCATTGCCCTTTCTGGATTTTTTTTTTTCGGGGAGTAGTTTCCGTTTTAGAAGTGCGATTCGTGCAGGTTGGATAAATACATAGATTCGCTCTCCAACCACACAGTTATTCAGACCTGGGAGTGGGTGGTGGTAACGGTAAGCCGAGTCCGGTGAATAGGAAATATGTCGCAGCAATTCGTACTTCAAATTACACATTTTTTTAAATTTCATATATACCAATGCCAATAACTACTTCGTTCTGATGAAAATTCTCTGTCTCTCTTAACGTAGCACAGGCCACTTCCTACGCATTTCTTTCAAATGGTTCAAATGGCTCTGAGCACTATGGGACTTAACATCTACGGTCATCAGTCCCCTAGAACTTAGAACTACCTAAACCTAACTAACCTAAGGACATCACACAACACCCAGCCATCACGAGGCAGAGAAAATCCCTGACCCCGCCGGGAATCAACACATTTCTTTAAAATCCAGTTTATGCAGAAGCTTATTCGGTATTCGCCATATCTTTCTTGCCTTTCACAAGTTCATCAGCAGTGCCAAGCTCGTGCAAAAGTACAGTGATACTAAAATTACCATACTTTGCTGCTTGTTTCATCTACGAAACTTTTCATAAATTTTGCAAGAAACTTGCTTATAACTTTTTGTGCTCACTCAAAAGTCACCCTGTACAAAAGCAGTCATCCAGTCAAGTTTGAACTTAGCTTATTTTACTGTGAAACATTTACCAACATAGCAAAAACGAAGTATATGCGATATGCCAAATGGAGAATTTTTCACCTAGCCTCTGAATACAAATATGAAGCGTCACTCTTTGATGCACTTTGAAATGTCCGTCAGTGACTGAAATCAAACTTTTAGGTTTATAGGAAGGACCTGTGGCAACTATTTTTGGCTGGAACACGATGATGCTGGTAGCAGACGTCGGACGAGGCACATGTGAAGCAAGCAACTAAAAGTACAGTGCTGCTGGAGAAGGCTGGAGGAAGTATGGTGCTTCCAAAGTTACGACCCTCTCCCGCCTGCTTCACAACTGAAAAGTTCCGTACATTTTCAAGACAATTTGCTTTATTAGCAGCTAGCAGCTCCATGATATCTTTATGGTGCTATCATTTTACTTATGAATTAGTTTTATGTTCATAATTGCAATCTACAGAAAAAGTAAGATGGTTCTATTACTATTTCTCACAATTTTTCTATTTCTTACAATATTCTTTACAAATAATTTCGTTTTCCGTAAGATATCGCAACGTCGTCTTGTGCAGGCTTCCTGGTAACGCAGAACAGAATTTTTCATCTCATTGAAGTACAAAACTGGGTTTATTATCTATCTTGGCACGACGAACATTATGTATTACGATCAAATTCTAACGTCAATACTGAAGCAAGTTTGTTACCGACTCCCTTTTCACCACAGCCTGATTCAGTATGACATCCGAAATTTTTATTTGTAGTCAGATGCAGGAGGACAGAAATCTGTGTGACCGCTTATGTTCACGCAGCTACCACCGTTACTTGACACTGCACTAGCATACTGTTGCGTCTATGTAAATCACTCTCTGCTTCGAATTATGACGAAAATTCAGTCCTCCAACTAAGTCCAAACTCTTGCAATTGGCCATTAATATATGCTGTGACCTGTCAAGTGGAATCTAAAAACTTTTCTCTCTCTGTGATACAGCAAAAAGCCTACACCAGGGAATAAAATCTGAGAACTGCGCCAAAGTTTCATGGTGGTCCGCAGTACCAGAGAAACAACAGTCCCAAGGTGTTTTTATCAATCCCAGTACACTTAAATCAAGCACACATTTCTTCTAGTTAAGAATAAGTGCTCGAATTATGCTCGACGTTTCTTAGACCCCCGTTTCAATTATTTGAACAAACCAAGTGGTGTTCCATTACTTTAAAAATTACAGGTGTCGTCCTCATAGTAAATGCACCTCCTTCGTTGCTGAGATTAAAAGTGAACATGTCAATAAGAAGTCTTTCTTGTTTGTTTGTGGACGCTGTCTCTCATTCCGTTCCACGAAATATGCTGGCAGACTGAAACTGTGTGCCAGACAAAGACTATTAATCAGAACCTTGCCTATCGAAAGAAATACCGTTACCAGCTGAGCTATCCAGGGGTACTCGTGACATGGCCTGGTGACATATAGTCTTCCAGTATCTCATTCTTATCTTCCAAACGTCAAAAGCTATCTTGGATACCGTGCTAGACCGGAAGCAGTGACTTAGCTCTCCATGACATTTTTCCTTCCAGGAGCGATAATTTTCTTCCTAGTGAAACACTCATTCTAGGCCTATTTCCAAATTTAAATTCGGAAATAGTATCAATTTGTACCTCGTGGTTGATGTCTGTGTGCGTCCTAGACCTATAAAACGTTCTCAGTTATAAGAAGATGTATTTTATTGCTCATTATTTTACCCAAAGTATGAAGCATGGTTTCTGCTTCTACAATATACCTCTCGGATATCCAGCCGAGTGAGTTGATCGAAATGGCACAACGTTTCGACAAGCGCTACACCTAATATCTTCGGGCGAAGTTTCCAAAAAATCTTGTTGATTATTTTAATGTAAACAATGCAGCGCTGCGAGGAACTTCCTCCCCTCACCACAGGGCATGTGACAGTTGAAAGGCAGGGTGGCTGAGCAGCGTTGCGTTCTAGTCCACAGGCGTCTAGGGCGATCAGAAATGGAGTCAGTCTTTCGAGCAGTCCAATGGATGTGTCTAAGGTCTCGCTACAGTGATCCGTTGCAAGTCCAGGGTGCCCATTTCTGCTGTTCAGCTCGGGAGAAGCCAATTCAAGGCAACGGCGCATTGAAGATTTATCACGAACACGTCCCTCTTTTTTACGATTTGTCATAATAAAATGTCAGTTAACGACATACCGGCGTTAAAAAGCCCTTAGATCACTGTAAGACATATGTTATGTATGTAATTTCACTACATTACCAAAGAACGTAGTGTAAAGACTGAGGCAGTTCAGAAGCAGAAGGAAGTAGGTTCGAGCTCAAACGATGTGCTATTTCGGGAGGGGCACTGGCTGTCAAATACCACATTCTAGTTCCTGTTCATTCCAACGCACGAATGTAACAATTTTTACAGATTAATTGAAACATAAGCTGATGAAAATAAGTTAGGCAGTTCCCATTTGCGAAATGTGTCTTTTCTGTAGAACATGTATGCATTCACTTGGAAAGCTCACAACACCAGATGAATGCCATTGCTGAAAATAATGTGTTAAAATGGAATGCAATACGTACACAATCGTACTTTCTGTTTGAACCGATCCTCTGATGAGTGCAAAGGGGCTGGCGTGTGGTAGTTGAGACCCTTCCCTTCCCCATGAAATCTAGGTTCTTATGTCACTGATGAGTCCCCTGTAGTGTGGGGGAAGGTAGGTCCTCTAGGGGCTGCATCATTTATAGCAAAACAATCAACAAGACTCTGTTTCTAAACTTCGTCCGAAGACGGTATTCGTAGCGCTTATCGAAACGTCGCACTATTTCGATCAACTCACTTCGCTGGAAACGTGAGAGGTCTATTTTAGAAGCAGGATTAACGTCTCACACACTGCATAAAATAATTATCGAGAAAGTAATCTTCGTATGACTGATGACGATTTATGACTTTTGGAGTTGCAGAGACGTCAACCATGAAGCACAAATTAATGCAGTCTCCGAATTTAAACATGAAAATGGGTCGCAAGCGATGATCTTCTCCCATTCTTCTTGTGATGTGAGGGGGAAGGGAGCGCTTGCTGCGTTTCTCTAACAAAACAACCAAGACTTCAAATGTTCAAATGTGTGTGAATTTCTAAGGGTCCTAACTGCTGAGGTCATCGGTCCCTAGACTTACACACTACTTAAACTAACTTGAAGTAATTTATGCTAAGAACAACACATAAACCCTTGACCGAGGGAGGACTCGAGTCTCCTGCGGGAGGAGGCGTGCAATCCTTGACATGGCCCTCAAACCGCGCAGCCACTCCGTGCTGCCAACTAAGACTTCGTTTCGGTACTTAGCTAGTAGGTGAATAGAGTGGCACTCGACCAAAACTCGCACCGTTTCGACTGTAAACACGAGAGGTTTATATTTATGCAATTCTCTTAGATGAGATTTTCTTTTCTTCTCTTCATAAAGCATTCTGTATTAGAGTCACCACAGCTGATTCGCTCTACATGTCAACAAGAAAAATTATCACATATGGTGCATTAGACATTGAAGTGTAAAGTACGATTTATGAACTTTAGCTGACTTTCGTGGAAGCAGACAATTATGTTCTTTGACACACTTTCACTAGTAGTTCAATTAACAATGTTATAGCACTTAGACAATAACAAAACCTAAAATGAGTAGAAGTACATAACTATTTTTATATGATTCTCGCGCACTATACATTTGGCATTTCGAAGAAAAAAGTGGGAGCCTTCACCTTCAATAAAGGAAAGATTATTTTAGTGAAGTTAAACTTGCATTAAGATATCTGTTGTGCTATATCTAATGACGCATACCTTAAAACTACAAAGGTGATGTAGAGTTTAATTTACGTTATTTATCATCTATATTTCATTTAATTAAACAATTATTACGACAGATAACTTGACACCATTAAAGCATTTCATCGTATACGTATTGCAAATGTCGCCACATGTGCGTTCCTGGAATAGGAAATCTCCGTGATGTGACACTAACGCACCCTTTTCAAAGGCTAGGGACTTCACTGTACACTGCTTAACAGATATTGCAGAATAAACACCCCACTCCTAAGTGTTTATTAATATCGTATTTGAATGTATAAAACTTGTTGTATTTTCGTTTGCAATCGTAGTGTATACTGTGGTCCAGACCCGATGGAAGCCGGTTTCCAAGACCACACTGGATTCAGAATGTACGTATCATGCACAAAAAATTATTTGCAGTACAGCGCATTTTATTTCTTTTCTCAAAAACAGCATGTATCGAATACATCCAACTAAAACAGCATACGACAAAGATTTGCAAGGTCATACACCCTCTTTTTCATGTGTACCAACAGTTTACATGAGCTTTTATTTTCCTCATAAAAAAAATCACTTATCCATATGTAGATGAGGGTGCAAGACTCTTGAAAGGTGTCGTGTAAGAAAATAAAAATGACTCCCACAGATAGTTGTTTTTGCAATAGTAAGACATAAGAGACCATCATCTTCAGAGCTGTTGTTTTTGGGCAGAATGATCACATAATCCATCGTCAGGACTTTACTACGTTTGCGATTGTTTTACTCCGAGTTGTGGTACGAATACTGTGCACATTATGTACAATTTACTATTAACATATTCTCTACGTCCTCCAATATTAAATCCGTTTCTCTATATAATTTATTTCGGCGATGTTACTTTTTTGTATGGGAGAAAGCATATTTCTTAACACTCATTAAAACGCATACTGCCAATGAAAGTACAAATCTGGGTATAATATCGCCGTACTGGAAAGTAGGTAACTGCTAATGTTCAGCTAAAGTATTACTCAGTAGCAGAGAGTAGTGCATGCGAATAATTACAAAATTTTAATAACTTCAGAATATCTCATACTATCTTACTTACGGATTAGTTTCCTACGCTGCTACTGCCACGTATTATAAGAACGACAGTGTTTGAAAGTTATATAAAAGAAATGTATTGTGCCTCTCGCACTCCAAAGAATCCCTTCTTTTAGATTTCCTTGAGAGTGTTACATGAGATCTGTCGCATCAGAATTCTGGAGAAGACACTATTGCTGACCTCTAACAAAATAACTTTAAAAATTGTAAAAATTATAAGTCATTACATTGGGTTAAGTATTGGAAACTGAGAGATGATATTTAAAAATATCAAGACGTTGACTGATATTACAAATTATGTATGAAATTAATAAGCTCGGGATTACAAAACAGCAATATCCACAAACGAGCTGCAAGCATGATGGAATGTTTCATCTCAGTCAATAGTTGCAGTGAAGCAGAACACTGTTAACGACAGCAGGTCATGGCAGTGGTAAAACTGTTTTCGTTTCATCTCTGAGCATAAACATTAATAATTGATTATAATTAGTCTTATCAGCCACATACTGCTTAAGCATACAATAAATGATGCATTTAATCTTATTCAGCAACGAAAAAGGAACGTCGTTCTGTGATAGCGGTTAACACACACTGACCAATATTGAGCTACAAAAAGTGAACACGGAAACACGAGCAAACTGCGTAAATTTCGAAGACCCCGTTGTTGATTAAAGTTTTCTCACAGAATGAGTTCACATTTCGTACCTTACAATCGTTAATCTGTTCACAACTTTTAAGATTATCTTCAAGTAAAATCCCTGAGCCGTGACGGCTCGGGTTTGATCTATCGAAAGTACCGCGTATAATGTTATCGCTGTGTCTCGGAGGAAAGAGAGAAGTGGCGGCCCCTCGTGTCGGAAGGTGGCGAGGCACCTGTGACAGTCGAGTAGATGGATTTTTGGGGGCGAGCAGAAACATTGTGATAGACAGCAGTGCGCGGATCGTGAAGCCGTGTCTGCCGACGCCGTGTGTGGTGGCAAGTGGAAAGTTTGCCACGTTACCTGATTGTGTTTGGGCGTTTGCGGCGGACTTGGTGGGTAGAAGCGCCGCTGCTGTCGGGAACATGCTGCTTCCATGTTTATGATGGATTTACCGTTTGCTTCTAGTGACTACATTCTCGTCTGTATGGCTCTGTGACTGATGTGATGCCATTCCGAGCACAATTGGTTTGGATATAAGCAGCATTTTGTTCTCAGTGTCCATCGTTCTGGCGATTACTGAGTGTGCTTGCCGTTGTGGTGTATTTATTGCGCAGTGTGCTTTCGATGCTTGGCCTTACTATTAAGGGTCCATTGCGTAAGTCCGCGTTTATCCTGTGAGGACTTGTGTCCTGCATTTAAAAACTTAGCAATGCCTCTGCGACGTGCATGGCGTTGCCTCTGGCGGCGCAGTGTACCTGTGTATCGCAGTTTGAAGGCGATTGACATTGACTTGTCTGGACAGTTTAATAAACAGCAATTGATTGATGGCCCGAATGTTTTTCGTGGACTCCATCTGAACTTCACCTGTGATGTACAAGCAGTGTTTGGAGGTAGTACCTGGCTGACACTTGCTGTTGTATGGGGGCAATCAAGCAGATTATGGTGGTCTCGAAGCATTTCCAGATGCAACTATTTTGGCTTGGAAGACATGGAGTATTGCTGAGACTACAGGACTTTGGGCTAAGCAGCCTAATGGTACTCTTGTGCCAAGCATGCCATGTGTTTTGACTACGAGAAGGAAGAAGTTAAATGCTGATGAGTACCTGTTTATATGGGCCAAAGTCGGCCATGGCAATCATACTTCTCTGCTTAAGTGTTATTGTTTTACTCCCCTCTGAATGGGAAAATGATAAAGGTCTTTACTATTACTGACCTTCCTGTATGCCACTGACTTGGTTGTGTTTTTCAGCCACGTAATTTCTGCGTTTATTGTAACGAACCGATGTCTGTTTCTGATTAATGTTTCCCCGCGACACTGAGTGTTAATCTTTTAACTAACACTGTTTTAGTTATTTTAATCAGTGTATTGCAGGAAATATCCTACTTGTGCCTCGCAAGTGGAGGGCGGAGGCGATTTATTGGCCATGATGATGTGTTAGTAGATCCATTTCACGAGTCCAGGCCAGTCGCCCGGAGATTTAGAAGTTATATGTGTGTTAATACTCCTTATTTTAAGCGTAGTGCGTTCATGCAGGAAGTTTATGTGGTTTTGCGCAGATTGCGTGGTATGTTTAGATGACTCTGAATTCAGTGTGTTAAGTGGTGTCCTCTGAGGTGCTGGAAGTAGTGGATAGACAGCTGTTTTGGACACGTTGTATATGAAAATAATTTATGTCTTTATTACGTTGGTGAGTTGCTTGCCCTTTGTGTGACAGGTGGTGCTAATTTCATTAATTTCGCCACCGGTCTTCCCAGAGGCTGCGGGAGGAACCGACCCACTGTGGCAAGCAGTTACATAGTCGCTCCCCCCACCGTAGCGGGCGTTGTTTACTAGCCCGACGCCTTCCTGTACTTGGAGGCGGGAGCGTGTTGACTGGTTTCTTACGGCTTGCAGTCTGGGGAACCGTGCCTTTGGTGTACACGTGGAAGACTTACGTTTTGCTTCCAGTACCTCGGAGTGGCTCTATGTGGGTAATGAGAACAACTTATGTTGTTGGTGGCTGAGGCCGAAAGTGGTTCATTTGCTAAACAGAAGGTGTACATGCATTTCTTTCCCATAACTATGTAAACATGTTTAGGTGGTTGTGTTCTTTTTTAAGTCAATTGAATTGTTGTTCAGAGGTCACTATGTATGACCAGTAAATTATGCAGACATTTAATAGCAAGGAAGTGTATTGAATTGTGTTCCTTATGTGGGGAAATTGCCTTGAATAGACATTTAATTAGTAAACAACTGAATGCTATTTGTGAGTTGAAGTTTATTGTGTTCCTAAACACATTAACGATTATTTTTAGTAGTTCACTTATGTAGTTAGGCGATTACAAGGCCTGTTGTGTTGTTTCCTTTTAAAAATATTATCAATGTTATTAATAAAGAAGTGTGTTGTAAAAAAATAAACAGTGAATGAAGTGCCGCAAATCCCTTTGGTCCACACCTTCCGTCATTCACCCTTGGGTGGTATTAACAGACCGTGAAAGCCCATCTCAATCCCCACGTAATCATTGAGGAATACATTCTCCCAGTTGACGTCCCACCAAATCGAGAACACCTGTTGGGTAACGAGGTACATAGCTATTAAGATGAGACGTCATACTAAAAGACTGAGTCCGAAGAAAAGTTCTTGTACTGGTTCCACATATAATACACGCTCTTTGGCTCGGAGAAATTCCGCTTGGCTCAATCCAATACTCCAAAATAAGATACCCCACGTCATGATGGCGTGAAAGCAACCGAACTATTCCAGACCGTTTATTTTTACAAAATCTGTGTGAGGCAACAGTCGCATCAAATAAAGATTTTACCAGACGTTTCAATTGTTGTGTGGTATGCTCTTATCATCTGAATGTATTATCATGTAATCAAGAAAACTGTATTACTTTTATTTGAATGTCGTCATAACATTTATATAGTATACTTGTCAACCTTTGATGGCAATGACTTTCTCAAATTTCTTATACAATCATTTGCAGTTGAAACGAACACATTGTCTGGTAATCTTAGGGGTCAGAGGTCATCAGCACAAACAAGAAAAAAGGTAGTCTAAGTCGAACACTGTCGGTCACAAAAAAGTGATTAGTTACAATCCACATAAATAAAGCTCAACATAGAGCTCTTTCCAATTCACTCTCTAGCTTCTTGTTAGATAGAAGCTACCTGAACCATTTTCAGAATTTAGTGTAATACCATTACCTTTAATTTACTGAAAAGTAGGGGTGTCTAGTAATGGTTCGTGATATCAATAGTCCGTGGCACAGCAACCATTATTTATCCTACTCGTTAATACCATTAGTCATTATTTTTTCTGAGACAGCATGTGCTTTAAATGTGTAAACACAATTAGATATAAGGATGGTAGTGAACTGACTTCACTGGGCAGATACATTAAAATGTGTTAATTTCGATTGTGATTTCTCGAGTTTAGAAATATTATTTAATTTTGTTATGTATTAGAATCATGCATTCTAATCTATATTGTTTGGTATTGACTGCGGTTTTTCTCAGGCAAACATGGTGATTTGATATTTCTTGTCTTTTTGAAGAAAAACAGACAAAAAAAAGAAGTGACGCGTTAACAGCTAATTATTCGAATGGTATGTAAATCGTTATATGTGATGTACATGTACAGACAAACAAATTATTAGTTTCAGAAAAACTGGATTATTTATTCAAGAGAAAGAACTTTACAACTTGAGGGAGTTCGTAAGGCGGTAGTCCATCTCTGGCCCTTATAGAACCATTTACTCGGCTGGGCATTGATTTTTAGAGTTGTAGGGTGATCTCCTGAGAGGCACGTGCCAAATCCTGTCCAACTGGTGGGTTAGATCGTAAAAATCCCGAGATGGTTGCGGGGTCCTGAGCGTAAGCCACCACATATTTTCGACTAAGGACACATCTGGCGAGCTTGCTATGAAGACAAGGCGTAGAAGCTCTCGCCATGTGCGGGCAGGCATTATCTTGCTGAAATGATTGCCCGAAGACGGTATGCAATGAAAGGCAACATAACGGGGCATAGAATGTCGTCGACGTACTGCTGCACTGCAAGTGAGCCCGAATGACAACCAAATGGCACCCGAGTCCATCAGTCCTGGTTTCTAAGCCTTATGGAGGGCGACTGTCTGATTGGTATCACGAGGCATTTCCAGACACGTATTTTCCCTGGAATCTTACTGACAGGAGTAGAATTGTCTTCAGGCATGAGTCTCAATTTGAACTGAGCCCCGACGAGCTGTGATGACGTGCCTAGAGACGTCCCAGACAGGGGTAAAGCTTCAACCTGACTGCCGCCCAACATGCGGCCCGATAACGAAGGTCGATGGTCTGGAGTGCAACTTCTTCCGTAGCCGGTCCCCTTTAGTTATCATTTGCTGCTCCCTTACAGCACAGTCATCTCGAGATTTTGACGATCTAACCAGCCAGTGGAACAGAATTTGGCACGATATCCCTAACGAATATATCCACCAACTCTGTCAATCAATGCCAGGTAGAATAACTGCTCGCATAAAGGGCAGAGGCGGACCAAGGCTGAACTGGTGAAGCTCTTTCTATTGAACAAGCATGCAGTTTTTCTCACATCGTAGATATTAGTCTGTCTGTTCACGTACATCACATCTTTTTGGTTCCGTCTCGTTCGCACACCGTAGCAACATAAAAACCAAGTATTAGAAATCGTTTGATCATTTGAACGTAATGTATACAGAATTATAAAAAATGATCTTATTCTGATCATGGCGGATAGAAATAAGTTATTACACGAAGAAATCGTATATAGCTATAAACGCACCTAGGTGGAATTCGAAATCGTATTAATTAACTGGAATCTAAAGTAAAATAACTCACCCCTGGTTGTGTCATTGGGTCTTTAAGAAGACGACAGGTTGGCATATTGTAAGGAGTTTAACATCCGCTGGTCGCGAAAGTGAAAACCAAACCTCCTTGTCACTTGTTCTCAGAACTGTAAGAACACAGTGAAAGACACTTGGTGGTCATCATTCAGTGCCACACCCATCGAGTCTTCCTGAACCAGTCACATTGCAACATCACCCTGTATGATTTTATGAAGTTATTTTATGGATTACACAGTGAGGAAGGAAATAACACTCTGTGTGCAGCAACATACGATGTTCTGAAAATCTATAGATTATATATGAATCTTGGTACGAGCTCATATTACTCCAAGTATTATTTTTTCGGCCTTGTAAGAAGGTATTTGACAATGACAGCAATATCTGTAATACGAGTATGTTTCTAACGTCCATTAATGAAGGGTATTTCAGTATCTTATGAACAAATATTTATATTTTACTTACTGGAACATTTTCGAACGTCGGCTCAGGTTTCACAGTGAAAAATATATCTTCTCGAAGACGATAACTGCAACAGAAGAGGAATTAAGAATTACTGAGTTGTAGCAAAAGTTCTGTATATCTAATACACCCGCGTTACAAAACAAAACAGCTCTCTGTGGCGAAGAAATGTGTTGTAAATATACGTATATTTCCAATATAATGTAATGCGCTACAATTATTTCTTTAAAATTTTTGTGCACGGATCAAAATACAATTCTCTACATTCAGGATACCTTGCTCTGTGTCCCACGTTGTCACTGCAGCGTGAGGTGTTACAAGTAACAGATACACTCGAAATCATAGGCAATACAATTACAGTCATAACGATGTAGTTCTAGGAAAAATAGGTTAGGTAATGGATGCAAGAGACATTAGTGAAATTACAGAACGAAGCATTGAGTTATAGATGCTACTGAACGTAGGTCCATGGTAATAAAATTCTAAAAAAATCACAAGCAGGCGAAAGTTTGGCGTGCGTGCACGTAGAGTTTCATAAGATCTTCCGAGTACGTGTCTGAAAATTCTTGTCAATTTCAGCTCTCAGTAGGACCTAACGACTGGACAAATGACGGGCGGAACAATTATAACGATCTTAGGATACAATGCGGCAGGTACAGATATAGTAGTGCAGTGTTTATGGAAACCAACATCTAGAAAATACTCAGCTTCGAATTACACAACTAACTATTCTCTTGTTCACGTAACAAGATCAAATCATCCTATGTTATCGTCCCCCCACTCTGCAACTGTAGTTCGTAATTACCTGTTGCTAGATCTCAGCTGGAGTATCCCTAATTAGTTTTATAGTTTTAATTTATCAAATTTGATTGCCTTAATAGCACTGATGTTGGAATCCAGGGAAATACACCAAATCTTCATGTCAAGCTGACGTCGAACAGATGTTGATCACCCTAGAATCCACACCAGACTTTCGTAAGCAGCATAAATGCCTTTCGCAGATAAAACTAAACAATAAAACTAAACAGATTTCAACGTGTAAGTATACCGTTTCAAAGTGTTGCTCATCCTGAAGAGCCATTCATTTTCTAAAGTGTACCGACAGTGCACACTATTTCACCTGCTACAACTGTTTAAACAGCGTTGATGAACTGCGTTAGGGCGTCCTTTTGCGCAAAATTTATTGCGCTACGTGTGGCGTAGCAGAATTAATCACTCATTAAGAGGCAGTATTGACCGCCTATCAGTACACGGAGCGGAAATGCAGCTACAGCAAAATGGATACCACGCTGTGTGTGAGCCATGTTCATGCCGCTGTGCGAGTGTGTACGTTGTCGCTGAATCATGAGGCCGATCTGTCAGCCAAAAGTATGCCGCCAGTAATAAAACTTTATTAAACAGTTTCCAATAATAATAATAGCAGACCACCATTCAGGTCCCAAGTTGAGAACTTTGAACGTTGCAGAGATAAATAAATTCAAGCAAAATTCGAAATTTTCGGTCTGTCAAAAAGAATAGCTACCTTGTTCAGAAACAAAAACAAGAAAAAGGCAGTTTGTAAAGCAGCCGGTATTTATTTCGAAGACGTAATACTTGTAAATACGAATATATTGTTACCTAAAGTTGTCCTGGCTTTCTTTGAACCCATATATCGACTGCATACAAATCTTACTTAAAGGCGTATGGAACAGGGTAAATACCTAACAAAATTAGGGCAGCAACAACGCTCATTGGCGTTAGTTTGTCTGCCCCCATCACAGAAGAGTAACTCTCGTGTTCTGGGAAAGGAAGACTGATTGCGTGGACTAATTAACAGCCGCGCGGAGTGGCCCCGCGGTTAGAGGCGCCATGTCACTGACTGCGCGACCCCTCCCACTGGAGGCTCGAGTCCTCCCTCGGGTGTAGGTTTCAATTAGTTTAAGTAGTGTGTAAGTCTAAGGAACGATGACCTCTGCAGAGGCGGCGGGAGTGGCCGTGCGGTTCTAGGCGCTACGGTCTGGAGCCGAGCGACCGCTACGGTCGCAGGTTCGAATCCTGCTTCGGGCATGGATGTTTGTGATGTCTTTAGGTTAGTTAGGTTTAATTAGTTCTAAGTTCTAGGCGAGTGATGACCTTAGAAGTTAAGTCGCATAGTGCTCAGAGCCATTTGAACCATTTGACCTGTGCAGTTTGGTCCCTTAAGAACTCACACACATTTGAACATTTGACTAATTATCGAGCAGTCGGCATCTAGTTTTCATAAAATAAGGACGTGCTTCTTGAGGTTTTTCCAGATGACAGAATGTTCCATCATCTTTCTGGCGTGCATCCGTTGCTGATCACTGTTTCACTCTGTGTAAGTAGGCTGTTTAGGTTTTTTTTATTGGTAACGCCGCCGCCATGTAGCGCTCTGTATAAAAATCACTGGCTGTGCCGTGTGTAGTCTGTGGCTGGTTTGCATTGTTGTCTGCCATTGTAGTGTTGGGCAGCGGCAGCTGGATGCTAACAGCGCGTAGCGTTGCGCAGTTGGAGGTGAGCCGCCTGCAGTGGTGGACGTGGGGAGAGAGATGGCGGAGTTTTGTAATTTGTAAGACTGGATGTCATGAACTATCATATATATTTTGACTATTGAGGTAAATACACTGTTTGTTCTCTATTAAAATCTTTCATTTGCTAACTATACCTATCAGTAGTTAGTGACTTGCGTAGTTTGAATCTTTTAGTTAGCTGGCAGTAGTGGCGCTCGCTGTATTTCAGTAGCTCGAGTAACGAAGATTTTTGTGAGGTAAGTGATTTGTGAAACGTATAGGTTAATTTAGTTAGGGCCATTCTCTTGTAGGGATTATTGAAAGTCAGATTGCGTTGCGCTAAAAAATATTGTGTGTCAGTTTAAGCACAGTCTTGTATAAATTTATCTAAGGGGCGTTTCATCTGTTGTAAACTTACTTTACGTTCTACAAGTAACCGTCTTTGAAGGTGGCTGTGAGGTTATAAGCAGAAGTATCGAACCAATCAATCTGTATGAGCACTTTTCTGAGCGAGAACGTTATAAATGGGTATAATCATTTATATTCGAATTTGATTATTTTACTCAGATTTTTGTTGGATAAATTTAAAGTTGTCTTTCTTACTATATGCCAAGCAAAGTGTTTCTAAGAACCTTCTTTCACCAGAATAATGAAGCAATTCTCCGTGCGTCGAGAGTGCTACTGACAGCTTCTTCTCAGGAAAGAAAGCTAACCCTGCACTTTCAGATTTGCAATCAACCACGTAAAATGTTTACACTATATTTACTGGTTCTACATCGCTTGACTGCTGCTGCACGCCTTACTTCCAAACTGACAGAAAATGGAAGACTTCAGGGTGCCAGTGCATTGTGTCCGATATCTACCAGTAATAATTTTGTAATAATAGTAATAATAATACGTAGGCCCTGCATCATTGTGGTAGGTGTTATATATTACGGTTCAGTTGTGCTGTCAGTCAGTTCAGTTATCTGTTGTAAAGTGAATAATGAAGCAATTTCTGGTCTGTTGCGGAACTATTTACTACTTGGAGAACGCCATTTCGTGAGATATTGGGGTATATGTGACATATATGTCTGAATTATAGTGTCATAGATACGCATCGTACAAATTATGTGTAGTGTCTGACTATATGAGGAACCAGCGCTGCTTCCTGGACTCAGGTAGGCGCGCCGAACCCAGATGGAGCCCACCCGGCGGATTAACGACGATGGCCGGTTTGCCAGCCAGCATGGATGTGGTTTTTCGGCGGTTTTCCACATCCCATTAGGTGAGTACCAGGCTGGTCCCCACGTTCCGCCTAAGTTAGATCACTCGCAGACATTTGAAAACGTTCGAACTCTTCCATGGCTCACACTAGATGCCGATGGCTGGGGTACACCATTTTCATCCTGGGGGATACGGGGTGGCGACAGGAAGAGCATCTGGAAACCCTCTGACAGTAACACTGCCAAATCTACAGGAACAAGGCCACCCCTGCGTTGAAGTGGGACAAAGGCCCTAAGGAAATTTTGAAAATGGGTGACTATATGAGGAAGATAATGTTCATATATGCGTTTCACGAGCTGTAACCTGAAAAATGTGTACATACTAGGAGAAATGGTTGTGAAAGTTGTACTTATTCCGCAGAACGACAATTTGTTTGGTACATTTGAGCGAGCAAAGGAGCTGGAAACAATTATCTGAAGTAGTGCGTATCCCAGGATATAGTATTGTGTCAAGGTTGAGTGAGAACCTTGGATGGCGGAGTTTCCATACGAAGATAAAGTAATTTCTTAAGAAGGGCGAAGAGTTTACCTTATGTTACTTTTACTGCTGTGCTATTAAAAAGATTCAATATGATTTCATAATACTTTTCTATTCATTATATTCTACTTTCCTATTCTATTTTGTAAAGCTTATTCCCACTATTAAGTGGAAGATAGATATTGTGAAGCCCATACTGTCACGCTTTGCACTACTTCATGGACACTGAACAATATTTTCAAGAAAGAAATATAAATTTATAATACACTGAGGCCTTTTACTGTAAAGTAAAAAGGGGGATAGGAGGAAAAGAAGTGCAGATGCAAAATAACCATAACAGAATTAATGTAGCAAATCTCAGCATCAGTGTTGCTTTACAAAATAACATTTTTATATTTGTATATATTTTATATTTGTTTCCAGATTTTAAAAGACAGTGTAAAATAACCAAACTTATCTAAAATTTCACGAATTTGCTTTCATTTTAATGAATAAGACAAGAAATTCACTGAGAACTCTGACTGCAAATTGAAAGTGGGAAACAACTTGGGGTAGTCACGAAATAATCATATAAAACCGTAAAAATTAGCCTAGTTACGAAATAACCATAGCTATTTTTTATAGAGCAGTTGTTACAAATTAACAAGGTGTTAAGTGTGATTCTTGAGTTTCTCCCGGCGTATTTGATAATCAAAATATCCACGGGTGTACTGCCGGTCTATAGTGTCCAACGGGCACAATATTTCGGCGATCAAACATGTCGCCATCATCAGGTGAACTGACGGACTGAGCTCCTGTGAACGTGCCAGTTTGAGCAGAGAGTGGTCGCTATGCCTCGCTAACCCCCAATACACCATGTGATCGACAATGCAGAAGTGTGTTTGTGCAGGCCACAGGCTGAGGTCGGAGCCGACAGTCTTCCGTCAAGGACGACTTATATGTTTTTTCCTAATTAACATGGATATAGATTAGTTCTAATGCTTTGGCATTTTTCCGATTAGCACATCTTTGCCTTTTGAGAGGTCTGTGAGGGTCGAAGGGCTTTATGTCACGCATCGCTGGGAGGATGGCGTTGGCAGTGAGGGCGATTTTGACATGGGGGAACGCCGAGCGACTACAAGCATGTGTGGGATGTGTATGGGGCAGGAGATGAGGGAATGTGTGTGTAAAATGTGGGGCTATGGCTGTAGGGGTTCTGTGACCAACATGGAAACTTGCGATTACTCGGGCTAAGTCTGTGGAGACTTTGAATCACTGCCTTCAGAGAGTAACAAAGCCCATATTGCATGGACATAGTGGTATGTTTCTTTTCATGGATCGTGGTAGATGGCAGCAGCTTTCTGTGATGTAGTACAGGCGGGCTGAGCAATTCTGTGTGGAAGGGAATTTGCTGTTCTGAACTGACAGCATTCATTCCTTTCTGTCACTGTGTTTTTCTACAATCTCAAGGTCATTATTGTTGGTCTTAGCCTCTAAGCAATATACATAACATGTTATTGGTATATCAGGTTAGCGAGTATGCTGCGGTACAAGTACTGTATATAGTTCACAGTACAGTGGTGTGGCGACTGGACTATAGTGCACTTTCGGTATAAAATCATTTTCACGTAACGGTAGAGTGCTAACTGTGTCATCGGACCACACTTGGATTTTTCTGTATCTTGTTGGGCAGCAGGAGCTGTGCCACGTAATGTCTCTGTTTCAGAATAATCTTAGGCATGGTACCTAATTCTTATCTGCATGGATAGTAAACAGGAAGGCCCAAACAAGACACGGTGGTTAGATGAGTGAAAATGTACCACGCTGGAGACAGAAGATGCAACTATATGAGCTCTTTTGACTATGTTTGCAAATTAGGTAAATGTTTGTTTTGAATCTTGATGATACTTATGCCCAATATTATTGTGCTTTTAAATATGTTAATGAGTGAATCGTATTGTAGTTTTGGATTTTATTAATGCTACAGGCTCTTTTGCGACATGTTTGCAAATAATGTAAATGTTTGTTTTGTATCTCGATGATACTTATGCCCAATATTATTGTGCTTTTAAATGTGTTAATGAATGAATTGTATTGTAGTTTTGGATTTTATTAATGCTACAGGCGGTTTCAGGAGTTAGTCTTGCTATTAAGGGCATTAAGAGAAAATTTTCAAAGAAGAGTGCAAGGTGCCCTGTGTAGGAAATTATAGTCTAGAGAAATTTGGATGTAGAACGACTGGGAGTATATGAAACGCTCACACTAAAATTTGTGTTTGAATAATTTTGAGTTGCGCTTGTTTTGGAGCCATGTATGTCCCGTTAGAATTACGGGGTTGCTATCGCTGTGAAATGTAGGATAACTTACATGTCTGTAAAGAATTGCTAGGGAACAATTGTGGTGTCGCTTTTGGGTTTAAGTGATGTTCAAGCATCATGAAATTCGTCTTTCCGTAACGGATTATTGCTCGTAACCTGCTTTTGCTTCTGAAATTTTTGTATTATCTTTTCTATGAATATTTTGTTATGATGAGTCCGGTAACATACTATATAAATGTAATATTAGTGTTTCAATAAATGTCACTCTTTACTTATTTTCCGAGTTCAATCTGAGTAGCTGGAGTTCCACAGCATAGGGATTAAATTTTAATCTTTACATTTTACAAGTGAATGTTCAATAAGCAATGGAACACATTTTTTTCTAGGCTAATTTCCGTTGAAAAAAATGCGAATTTTGATGTGGGACATCGTGGAATATTCCCGCTTCAGCATCTGTAGTTGCATGAAGTTTCGATAGGTGGCGGCGCAATACTTAGCCTTTAAAATGGCGCCTGTGACCGTGGTTCGTTCCAAACAGAGAGTTGTCGTTGAATTCCTTTTGGCGGAAAACCAAAGCATCACAGATATTCATACGCACTTGCATAACGTCTGCGGAGACCTGCCAATGAATAAAAGCATGGCGAATCGTTGGGCGAGGCGTCTGTCGTCACTGTAACGAAGTTAGACAAACTTGTTCGAGCTCCCATGTGCTGGCCAGCTGCAAACATCTGCGACTCCTGCAACGTTCGAAGGTGCGCACGGTCACATTAGAGATAAGCGATGGATTTCAATCAAACGCCTTGCTGCTCAACTTCTCATTCTCCATGACAACACAAGGCCTCACAGAAATTCGTGCCCTCGAGAGTTGCTCACAAAACTTCACTGGACTGTTCTTTCTCATCCATCGTACAGCCAGTATCTCACACTTACCGACTTGAATTTGTACAGGTCAATAAGGATGCACTTCATGGGAAGCAGTAGTCGAATGATGGGGAAGTTATTGATGCAGCAGGACATTCGGTCTGATGTCCAGCAATGGAGTAGTACCATGCAGTCATACAGGTGCTCTCAGTTCAGTGGTATAAGGCCAACGAAATGAACAGAGATTATGTTGAAACTGTAACCAAAGGAGTGGGAATAGTATGGTGTCTTGGAATCCTGTACAAATTAACCAACTTTCAGAAAAAAATGATGTTGCATTATTATTGAATGCCCGTAGTGTGTGATAGTAATTGGATAGCAGTAACATGGTTTTCATGTTTCTTTGCAGTTATGAAGTGTACATGGCGCAAGGAAATAGAGAGTCCACACTGAAAGAGAATCGTGCTCTAATTAAGCATCTTTTTTTTAAAGGTGAACATGGCCAACAAATTTGTGATGTTACGTCTGGTACGTGGGTAGTAACTGCCATTCCTACCCCAATATCAATAACCGGGTAGCTGCTTTTAAAATACGACATTTCAGCATTGAAGATGAATCGTGTCCTGGAGAGGCATCTCAAGTCATATTTCCTGAAACAGTAGATGCTGTTCATTCAGTGATCCTGGATGGTCAGAGAATAACTGCTAAAAAGATAGCAGGGGCCTTGGGCATATCCTGATAACGTGTTGATCATATTATTCATGAAATTTTTGACATGAAAGTCTGTCATCCAAATGGGTTCCGAAATGTCTCAGTTGAGACCAAAAGTGTGCACGAGTGTTTGCTTCACAGTCCTGTTTCGTCGGGATGTTGTCAGATTTTTGGAACGTCTTCTCCCTATGGGTGAAAAATGGATATCCACGTATCATCCAGAGACTGTGCACGAGCGTTTGCCTCACAGTCCCGTTTCGTCGGGATGTTGTGGGATTTTTGGATCGTCTTCTCCAAATGGGTGAAAAGTGGATATCCACGTATCATCCAGAGACCAAAGAACAGTCCAAATAATGGATACGCAATGGTTCGCAACGTCACAGGAAGTGCAAAACACAAAGACCAGCAGAGATTGCTCGCATCGGACTTTTGGGATGAAGATGGAACCCTACTTACTGGCAACTTACATCGCGGTATGATGCTATGCTAGCACTGAAAGACCTGAGTCGAAACAAGACCCCTGGAGTAGACAACATTCCATTAGAACTACTGACGGCCTTGGGAGAGCCAGTCATGACAAAACTCTACCAGCTGGTGAGCAAGATGTATGAGACAGGCGAAATACCCTCAGACTTCAAGAAGAATATAATAATTCCAATCCCAAAGAAAGCAGGTGCTGACAAATGTGAAAAATACCGAACTATCAGTTTAATAAGCCACGGCTGCAAAATACTAACGCGAATTCTTTACAGACGAATGGAAAAACTGGTAGATGCAGACCTCGGGGAGGATCAGTTTGGATTCCGTCGAAATGTTGGAACACGTGAGGCAATACTGACCTTACGACTTATCTTAGAAGAAAGATTAAGAAAAGGCAAACCTACGTTTCTAGCATTTGTAGACTTAGAGAAAGCTTTTGACAATGTTGACTGGAATACTCTTTTTCAAATTCTAAAGGTGGCAGGGGTAAAATACAGGGAGCGAAAGGCTATTTATAATTTGTACAGAAACCAGATGGCAGTAATAAGAGTCGAGGGGCATGAAAGGGAAGCAGTGGTTGGGAAAGGAGTGAGACAGGGTTGTAGCCTCTCCCCGATGTTATTCAATCTGTATATTGAGCAAGCAGTAAAGGAAACAAAAGAAAAATTTGGAGTAGGTATTAAAATTCATGGAGACGAAGTAAAAACTTTGAGGTTCGCCGATGACATTGTAATTCTGTCAGAGACGGCAAAGGACTTGGAAGAGCAGTTGAACGGAATGGACAGTGTCTTGAAAGGAGGATATAAGATGAACATTAACAAAAGCAAAACGAGGATAATGGAATGTAGTCAAATTAAATCGGGTGATGCTGAGGGAATTAGATTAGGAAATGAGACACTTAAAGTAGTAAAGGAGTTTTGCTATTTAGGAAGTAAAATAACTGATGATGGTCGAAGTAGAGAGGATATAAAATGTAGACTGGCAATGGCAAGGAAAGCGTTTCTGAAGAAGAGAAATTTGTTAACATCTAATATAGATTTATGTATCAGGAAGTCGTTTCTGAAAGTATTTGTTTGGAGTGTAGCCATGTATGGAAGTGAAACATGGACGATAACTAGTTTGGACAAGAAGAGACTAGAAGCTTTCGAAATGTGGTGCTACAGAAGAATACTGAAGATAAGGTGGATAGATCACGTAACTAATGAGGAGGTATTGAATAGGATTGGGGAGAAGAGAAGTTTGTGGCACAACTTGACTAGAAGAAGGGATCGGTTGGTAGGACATGTTTTGAGGCATCAAGGGATCACAAATTTAGCATTGGAGGGCAGCGTGGAGGGTAAAAATCGTAGAGGGAGACCGAGAGATGAGTACACTAAGCAGATTCAGAAGGATGTAGGTTGCAGTAGGTACTGGGAGATGAAGCAGCTTGCACAGGATAGAGTAGCATGGAGAGCTGCATCAAACCAGTCTCAGGACTGAAGACAACAACAACAACAATGATGCTATGCTGAACTTCTCAACAAAAAGCTGAGGAAAGGAATGTTGTTTCCGCTAGACAATGCCCCTTTATAGAAGGCGGCCATCATGTAGCAAAAATTGGAAGATCTGCACTTTTCAATCCTCAACATTAAGCAGTTTCGTCTGAATTGGCCCCTCGGACTATTACCTGTTCTCAGACCTCAAGACACATCCAAACACGACATTTTCTGAACACTGAGGAAGCTGTAAAGGTTGCGGATGGGTGGTTTGCAGCACAGCCGAAATCTTTCTTTATACTGGTTGAGGAAGATGGAACAGAGATGCTGTAAATGAGTTCAGCTCAAGGAATATGTTGAGTACATCAATTTTTACGGATCCATGAAACATTTTTTCTTTATAAGGACAAGGCTTACCAGTACCTGTCGTACACCTGCTGGAGGACTTCCAGTTCTCCGCTCTTAATACCATGCCAAATGTCCAGGGATAAAGTAGTGGGTAAAATGAAGCAATCAGCATCCTTCGAACTGGATCGCACGAGTGGATGTCATCGCTTATGGCTGTACCTGGACAGAGGTAGACCCGTGGACTTTGTTTCTCATCGAAATGAGGCAATAATCAAGGGGGGGGGGGGGGATGATGAACGGTAATAGTGATGTGTCCTGCTACGATACGTTTGGTCATGGTAACGGATGGTTTACTGTTGCCATTGTTCGAGGAGGTACTGGAGTACCAAGTGTTGCTGGACTTGAAAGTTTTGTTGACAGAGACATTATTGCCTTTCGCACTTACCATATTTCTGAATTGGCAAATAAGGATTTTTCTTAAATCTGCATATGTTTCTCCTTCTTCCTTGTCATTGTATACTCGTAACAGGAGGAAAATATCTGTTAACGAATCTGTATTCATTTGGGTTAAAGGCAAAGGTGTATGTGAATATGTAAAATTTGTTGGTGATTGTACTGTATAATTCCATAAATAATTTTTTTTTTTGCAAACTGATCTGTAGCGTAGCTTAGAATCGGACATGGGTACATCTAGAACCGGGGGGCTCAAGGAGGCAACAGCATGTCACGCCACAAAGGCAGCTGACGCAATCCGCCGACCAACTTACGTAATCTTGGCAGCGCGCCTGGCTGGCGCCTGGACAGAGGTAGACCCGTGGACTTTGTTTCTCATCGAAATGAGGCAATAATCAAGGGGGGGGGGGCGGGGATGATGAACGGTAATAGTGATGTGTCCTGCTAGATTAGTAATTTTTTTTATGTTCCCATGTTACATGCTTTGCAGCCGTCCCTCTTTAAAACAGCCACCCCCCGAAGACCACCACCTACTGTGCTGAAAGCGGCTATCTTCGAGACGGCCGCAAGGACAGCGGCATAAAGCGGTGGCGGGGCAAGTTGCTGGCGGCGCCGAGGCGGTGCACTCGTGGGACCTGCCGAAGTTGGCGCCGCGCCCGCCCTAACTGCCAATTAACAGCGAAACTCCAGCGCCACTCCTCCACACTCCACGCTAACTGTGCCCGTGGCGTCGCGGATCGACGCCATTGCGCATGCGCGATCGCGAGGCCCTAGATGCGCCGCCTTCGAGAGCTTTCGGAGTGCTCTGGGCAGCTGCTCGTCTCGCTCCGCTGAACCAGATCGCAGCGCCTGCAAGCACCGTTAAGTACTGTGTGACGACGCCATTCAGCGGTACGTGTAGGGCTGAAAGGAGCTACAAGAGAAAGGCGCAAATCTCGATGCTAGGCACTGAGATGGTAATTTTATCTACGAAATTTTTATTTCGATATACACTCCTGGAAATGGAAAAAAGAACACATTGACACCGGTGTGTCAGACCCACCACACTTGCTCCGGACACTGCGAGAGGGCTGTAAAAGCAATGATCAGACGCACAGCACAGCGGACACACCAGGAACCGCGGTGTTGGCCGTCGAATGGCTCTAGCTGCGCAGCATTTGTGCACCGCCGCCGTCAGTGTCCGCCAGTTTGCCGTGGCATACGGAGCTCCATCGCAGTCTTTAACACTGGTAGCATGCCGCGACAGCGTGGACGTGAACCGTATGTGCAATTGACGGACTTTGAGCGAGGGCGTATAGTGGGTATGCGGGAGGCCGGGTGGACGTACCGCCGAATTGCTCAACACGTGGGGCATGAGGTCTCCACAGTACATCGATGTTGTCGCCAGTGGTCGGCGGAAGGTGCACGTGCCCGTCCACCTGGGACCGGACCGCAGCGACGCACGGATGCACGCCAAGACCGTAGGATCCTACACAGTGCCGAAGGGGACCGCACCGCTACTTTCAAGCAAATTAGGGACACTGTTGCTCCTGGGGTATCGGCGAGGACCATTCGCAACCGTCTCCATGAAGCTGGGCTACGGTCCCACACACCGTTAGGCCGTCTTCCGCTCACGCCCCAACATCGTGCAGCCCGCCTCCAGTGGTGTCGCGACAGGCGTGAATGGAGGGACGAATGGAGACGTGTCGTCTTCAGCGATGAGAGTCGCTTCTGCCTTGGTGCCAATAATGGTAGTAAGCGTGTTTGGCGCCGTACAGGTGAGCGCCACAATCAGGACTGCATACGACCGAGACACACAGGGCCAACACCCGGAATCATGGTGTGGGGAGCTATCTCCTAGACTGGCCGTACACCTCTGGTGATCGTCGAGGGGACACTGAATAGTGCACGGTACATCCAAACCGTCATCGAACCCATCGTTCTACCATTCCTAGACCGGCAAGGGAACTTGCTGTTCCGACACGACAATGCACGACCGCATGTACCCCGTGCCACCCAACGTGCTCTACAAGGTGTAAGTCAACTACCCTCGCCAGAAAGATCTCCGGATCTGTCCCCCATTGGGCATGTTTAGGACTGGATGAAGCGTCGGCTCACGCGGTCTTCACGTCCAGCACGAACGCTGGTCCAACTGAGGCGCCAGGTGGAAATGGCATGGCAAGCCGTTCCACAGGACTACATCCAGCATCTCTACGATCGTCTCCATGGGAGAATAGCAGCCTGCATTGCTGCGAAAGGTAGATATACTCCTAGTGGCGACATTGTGCATGCTCTGTTGCCTGTGTCTATGTGCCTGTGGTTCTGTCAGTGTGATCATGTGATGTATCTGACCCCAGGAATGTGTCAATAAAGTTTCCCCTTCCTGGGACAATGAATTCACGGTGTTCTTATTTCAATATCCAGGAGTGTATTAATACACGTCGTACAGTAATGCAAGTGGGTTGTATGAAACCGTGGTGTCAGTCATTTGGGACACGTCTGAAAGAACAGTTAGTACGCGATATGCGGGTAAGTGCTCTACCAACTGAGCTACCCAAGCACCACTCACGCTCCCTTCTCACAGTTTTACTTCCGCCAGTACCTCGTCTCCTACCTTCCAAACTTTACAGAAGTTCTCCTGCCAACCCTGCAGAACTAGCACTCAAGAAAGAAAGGATGTTGCGGAGACGTGGCTTAGCCACAGCCTAAGGGATGTTTCCAGAATGACATTTTCACTTTGCGCGGAGTGTGCGCTAATATGAAACTTCCTGGCAGATTAAAACTGTGTGCCGGACCGAGACTCGAACTCGCGACCTTTGCCTTTCGCGGGCAAGTGGTGGAGCACTTGCCCGCGGAAGGCAAAGGTCCCGAGATCGAGTCTCGGTCCGGTACACAGTTTTAATCTGCCAAGAAGTTTCAGAATAATTTAAAATTATGAATAGAATTTTGAGAGGGAAAAATAGTGTAGGATCAGAGTTTGGTAATTGCAGATCAAAATTATAGTATATCCGCAAGTAGTTTAACGTCTATGTACAGCAAAGCCACGGAAGCTCCGTCATGGAGAAGGCAGTGACGTTAAACTCTTGTGATGAAAACCCTATAAAAAGACCTGATCGTCATTATTGCCGCCTTGTTTCCTTGATTGTTTCGTTAAACGGTGGGGAACCCTTGTCAGTCGGGGAGACAATAATTAGATGGGAGTTTATCGTGTTAAGATTCACGATAAACTGTTAGAATATTACGGTGATTAAAAGTGATGTAGTGCACGATCTCTGACTGTTGGTAGCAACGGAGTATAAAGGGGATTTTTGGACTTTAGTGCTATATGGGAACTTTACGGACATATAGACGGCAGGAACTCAAATTATCTGCTGATAAGAGTGAATTCAGAGGTACCGGTACCCAGATATTAACGTGTGGTCTTTGAAAGTGTCGTGTGCCGTTAGTGCCAATCTGGACGTAGAGCGCGTGCATATTGGCATTAGCGGACTATTCAGATTCCTACAGGCTAGGAACCTTTTAAATAGACCATCATCCATCACCAACTTAATCCTTGAATATAGAGTGAAAGCGAAATACAAGAATGTAGTACTTATTTTATTTATGTAGTACTAATCAGTGAAGGTTTTACGGAACCAAAGCTATTCAGCAGTAAGTCAAAACCATTTAGCGGAAAGAGTAGGCATTAACTAACACGCTAACTGAAGTAAACGTTTACATGTTTTACGGACTGCATAATATGAACTTTTGTGACTCTTTGACTTCCCCACTCACTCCAAAAGGTGGCGCAGGCTGTCTTAATCATAAAAGGGGATTGTTTTAGCAGGGCAAATTACTAAATAAAAGCAATATTTACAAGACTCGCAGTAATAGCAAAACACAAAGCCCGCACCACATCGGAGAGTCGACGCTGTCACGTCGGGAAGTAAAGCCCAAAAACCTACTGACGATACGTATCGACGAGCAGACGTCGACGCGGAGAACCTAAAAAGGGAACCACAAGAGGTAGTTGGAATAACCATTCCGCTATCCGGATACAGTGTTTATGGCAAATGCGCGGAATATCACGGCAAGCACTTTGGCTGATTCACACGCGCAGCCAGCTATCCGCAGCTCCGTCCATGTACTCCATGCCTGCTAATTTTAGATTCCCGCTGGAGGTCGAACGCAAATGTGTATCCGCACTGATGGTTGTGTATTCGTTGTCCATTGGGGCGATTCGGCACCACAAGACACTAGAGGCATCAATTATATTGGAAGATCAATAATGAAGCGCTCGGATTAAAACGAGTATAAGGTGAGGATGACAATGATGCTGTCTTTCACCCCTACTGTTAAATTTATACATCCAAGGCCCCGTGCTACTTTAGCGACAGAAGCGACAGGCAGCGAATGACATTAAATATATTCGTAATTGTGAATGACGTCTGTATTCTGGACATTACAGCTACAACCAGCAGCGCCAAGCGACATGCTCTGGTGTACTGCATGCCTCAAGAGGGCTGCTACAACTGACCAGCTGTTTCTATAAAACTGCGCCCATAAAACGTTGAATACTAGGGCTCGAGAGCAAGGCACAAAAATTAGGTTTACTCAGAAAAATAAGGTAATAAAGGAACACTGTGCATAAATTTTACTAGATGACCATTAACTTTCAGCAGCCAGTAAGTCGGAAAAGAAGTACGAGAAAACGATCGACTTTCCCAATGAGGTGTCGGTGGTGTACTGGTAGCATCTTCGGCAAATAATCTGAACTGTCGTGGGTTCAGGGTTCAGACCATGTTACTTCTCATGTTTAACCGACTCAACTAGTATCCCAGAACTTGTTCTATATACTAAGTAATGTCTATACTCTTTACTTTGCATCTATTAGTAAATTTTTAAGGTCTTGCGAAATTACTTGATCTTTAAATGACCGCAACTATCCCAGTATATCACGCACATTAAATTCCTAATAAAACACACCGAACAACCAAGACGTTTCACTGATATTTGATTGTTAGGACAGTAATTCATAAGCGATCAATATTCATGCGAAGTGTTTCAATTAATCTAAATGGCTGCAGAAATAAATAATAACTTTTTTTGGAAAAAAAGGTCAAATGGTTTGTTAAATGATTTGTCTAGAAGTAAGGGATTAAATGGATTATAGAGAAACATAAGTGATACCTCATTCGCTGTAAGTGATTTCGAGCATCATTCAAAGGCACGTCAAAGGTTTCGTTTATAAATTTTATTTATTTTACATGAATCATTTTAAAATATCATTTGACCGACTTCTATTATTTTTACACACATCAAAAAAATTTGCATCACCTCGTTTCTGAGAGTTTTGGAACCTGTACACAAAATTGGAATATAGATCAATATAAACATCATTTCCGCCCTTTTTATTGCTCATGAAAACCATACATTGCATGTTGTACCACCATACAGTGAGACCTCCAGATGTGGTGGTCGAGATTGCTGTACACACCGGCTGTACACACCCTGCAGCACGTCCTCTTGCATTGATGGATGCCTGTATTCGTCGTGACTATCCACAAACCCATCATGGCACTGTTGGTCCACGTTGTCCCACTCCTCAACGGCGATTCGGCGTAGATCCCTCAGAGTGGTTGGTGGGTTACGTCGTCCATAAACAGCTATTTTCGATCTATCCCAGGCATGTTCGATAGGGTTCATGTATGGAGAACATGCTGGCAACACTAGGAGAGTGATGTCGTTATCCTGAAGAAAGTCATTCACAAGATGTGCACCATTGGGTCACGAGTTGTCAGCTATAAAGACGAAAGCCTCACAAATATGCTGTCGATATGGATGCACTATCGGTCGGAGGATAGCATTCACGTAACGTGCAGCCGTTACGGCGCCTTCCATAACCACCAGCTGCATATTTCGGCCCCACATAATGCCACCCCAAAACAGTAGGCACTCTCCACCTTGCTGCACTCGCTAGACAGTGTGTCTGAAGCATTCAGCCTGACGGGTTACGTCCTAAAAATGGTTCAAATGGCTCTGAGCTCTATGGGACTTAATATCTGAGGTCATTAACCCCCTAGAACTTAAAATTACTTAAACCTAGCTAATCTATAGACATCACACACATTCATGCCCGAGGCAGGATTCGAACCTGCGACAGTAGCGGTCACGGAGATCCAGACTGAAGCGCCTAGAACCGCATGGCCACACGGGCCGGCTGGTTACGTCCAAATACGTCTCCAACGATTGTATGGTTGAAGGCATATACGACACTCATCGGTGAAGACAACGTGATGCCAATCCTGAGCGGTCCATTCGGCATGTTGTTGGGTCCATCTGTACCGAGCTGCATGGTGTCGTGGTTGCAAAGATGGACCTCGCCACGGACGTCGAGTGAAGTTGCGCGTCATGAAACCAATTGTGCACACTTTGAGTCGTAACATGACATTCTGTGGCTGCATAAAATGCATTATTTAACATGGTGGCGTTGCTGCCAGGGTTCGTCCTGAGCCATAATCCGTAGGTAGCGGTCATCCACTGTAGTAGTAGCCCCTGGGCGGCCTGAGCGAGGCATGTCATCGACAGTTCCTGTCTCTCTGTATCTCCTCCATGTCTGTACAACATCGCTTTAGTTTGATGCAGCCTGCCGTGAGTTCCTTCCTGTGCAAATCTTTTCATCTCAGAGTAATACTTTCTATCTACCAGGTGATCAAAAAGTCAGTATAAATTTGAATACTGAATAAATCACGGAATAATGTAGAGAGTGAGGTACAAATTGACACACATGCTTGGGACGACATGGATTTTATTAGAACCAAAACATACAAAAGTTCAAAAAATGTCCGATATTGCGCTTCATCTGATCAGAATAGCAATAATTAGCATAACAAAGTAAGACAAAACAAAGATGATGTTCTTTACAGGAAATGCTCAATATGTCCACCATCATTCCTCAACAATAGCTATAGTCGAGGAATATTGTTGTGAACAACACTGTAAAGCATGTCCGGAGTTATGGTGAGGCATTGGCGTCGGGTGTCGCCTTTCAGCATCCGTAGAGATGTCGGTCGATCACGATACACTTGCGACTTCAGGTAACCCCAAAGCCAATAATCGCACGGACTAAGGTCTGGGGACCTGGGAGGCCAAGCCTGACGAAAGTGGGGGCTGAGCACACGATCATCACCAAACGACGCGCGCTAGAGATCTTTCACGCGTCTAGTAATATGGGGTGGAGAGCCATCCTGCATAAACATCGTACGTTCCCACATGTGTTTGTTTATTAGCCAGGCTAGGGATGACGCGATTCTGCAACATATCGGCGTACCTTTCACCCGTCACGTATTGCTGTCCAGCACCATCCGTCGGACATTTTGTGAAATTTCTTTCTTTTTTTGGTTTCTAATAAACCCCACGTCATTCCAAACATGTGTGTCAATTTTTACCTCTATGCCTACATTACTCCGTGGTTTATTAAGTTTCCAAATTTATACAGACTGTTTGATCACCCAGTACAACCTCAGTCATTTGTTGGATGTATTCCAATCTCTGTCTCCCTCTACAGTTTTTACCCTCTGCAGCTACCTGTAGTACTACGGACGTTATTCCTCGATGTCATTACACATGTGCTGTCAACCCATCCCTTATTCTTGTCAGTGTTTCCCATATACGAGGGTTGGAATTTTAATAGTGGTAACTATTAATGTACATCTCGTAGAAAATAGATACGTATTTAAAAATTTTACTGACCTCAAAGGAGTCACCAGCAATGTGTATAACCCATTGCCAGAGAGGTGGAAGTCGTAGGATACCCTCAGCAGAGCCAGATGTGTTGACACTTCGAGCGGCGCGGTCTATTGCCCGACGAATTTGTAGCACGTCTGAAGCGAATGCCGTGAAGTGCTTCCTTCAGTTTAGAAATCGTGTTGAACTTACGAGGGGAGTGCAGTAGGTGGTATAGCACTTGTCGGCCCTATCAGTCAAACAAAGCAGTAACAGCTTGCACTGTGCGTGCTTGAGTATTGTCCTGCAACTTGAGTATCAGGTCCTGCAGAAAGTGTCGTCACTTCTGCCTCTATGTTGCTCATTTTTGGAACACAACCTATGACCGGCTTAGAGACAGAAGTGATGACACTTTCTGCAGGACCTGACCATAATTTTGCAGGACAATGCTCATGCACGTACAATTCAAGCTGTTACTGATTTGTTTGACTGATGCTGCTGCTAAGTGCTATTCCATCTACAGCACTCTCCTGAAATAAGCCCTCATGAGTTCAACTCAGTTTCTAAACTGAAGGAAGCGATTCGCGACATTAGCTTCAAATTCGTCGGACAATAGTCTGCGTCGCTCGAACTGTGAGCACAAGTGGCTGGCAAAGGGATATAAATAATGCTGGTGACTACTTTGTAGGTCAGTAAAACTTTGAAACACGTATCAATTTTGGGCGAGCTGTAAATAAATAGTTGCCACTATTAAAGTTCCAACGCTCATATTCCTTTCCTTATTGAACCTCCTCTTTCCTTACTTTATCAATCCATTTAATTCTCGACAGTCTTCTGTAGCAGCACATATCAAAAGCTTCGATTCTCTTGGGTTTTGATTTTCCCAAATGCCATATTTCACTACAACACAATACTGTACGCGAAATGTACATTCTCAAAAGTTACTTCCTCCAATTTTGGTCTATGTCAGGAAAGCCTTTTTGAGAGCGCTAATTTGCCATCGATATCCTCACTGTGCTCTCTGTCATGGGTTATTTTGCAACCTCAGTAGCGGAATTCCTTAATCTACTTCGTGACCATCAATTCTGATGTTAAGTTTATCAATGTTCTCATTTCTGTTACTTCTCAATACTTTCATCTTTCTTCGGTTTATTCTCGATCCATATTCTGCACCCATTAAACTGTTCATTCCTTTTAACAGATCCTGTAATTCTTTTTCACTTTAACTGAGGAAAGCAGCGTCATCATCGAATCTTATTATTGATACTCTTTCACTTAGAATTTTAGTCCAACTGTTGAACCTTTCTTTCATTTCCGTCATTGCCTCTTCGATGTGTAGATTGAGCAGTAGCGGCGAAGACGCCATCCCTGTCTTACAACCTTTTCAACCCAAGCACTTGCACTCTTTTCCGAGTGCTTTTTCCCGACTGTCAACCCTTGAGTATTTCTTGATTTTTGTTCAGCCTTACTTCCATTGCCAACCACAACAACCTTTTGAAAGCCAATCTGGCCGCCATCTAACAGATTCTAATGCTCTAGAAATATTTTAAATTTAGTATTTGATTCGTAGGATGCCTATGCTCCAGAAATGTCGTAAATTTACTACTTGTTTCGTAGGAAGCCTTTTTGATAGTTAAATATTACATCACTGTATGTCTTTGTGAACATAATAGCTAGGCCTTGAAGAGATGAGCAGCTTCTTGACTCTTCATTTACAAAGATAGCAGGAATTGTTCGTTTTCCCTCAACTCATTAAGGTATTCGTAATTACCACAATTACTTTCTCGTATTTGAATATTTGTTTGTATAAATAGACCCAGTCAGTGTGATAAGCTCTTCCTCTATTGCTCACTCTACTTTTTGGCCATGAAAATTCTGGCAAAATGCCATTGTGTAATTTAAAGGCAGCCTTGTTTTTGCACCACTCAAACATCTGAGTAAAACGTTTCGAGTGTTAATCGTGTTAATACAAAAAACGCCCTCCTTATGCCCCAGCATGGGTAAAAAATCTCGTTTTGGTGTCTTGAACCGATTACGAAATTTGACGAGTTTTACGACCATCTGATTGCCTATGCTCGGGAAGGATTTGGGCTTTCCACATGCGACGTGTCCATCGGTCATGAAAACCAATACGTCGAGAAGGAAAAGAAAGATCATTCTGTTCTCAAAATTAAATACAATTGCAATATGTTGGCTTCATTTCATACACGCTAATGTGTGGTCTAAAGTAAACTATACACAGTGTATTTTTATCTCTCCAAACTCTTAAAAGTTTCGCACAGTTAATTGGTTAGTTTCATGCAGCAGAGTAACTGTAATTAATAATGAAGAAATTAAGTCGTTCATAGAACGATGATATCAGACTGGAATATTCAGAAGAATGAAACTTTATCATCAAATAATTTTATTGAAATATGATGACAGTTGTTCATAGCAGCTGGATCATCCACTCTAGTGCTTTACCCACAATCTCAAAGCTTCATAGCTGTCGCTGTCACTGTCAAGCATGCTCTATTGACAAGAGTGAAACACTTTTGGATTCAAGTGTCACCGATTGGACGACAGGCAATAGCACAGACATCGCCAACCAAAGACGCTTCCGAAGCTGCACGTGTTTTGTCACCTGAAGCTGTTGAGCACTGTCTGTCGCTTCTGTTGCTCACACAGCATGTAGCCTCAGAAACGTTTATGGAAATCAAAGGAAGGTTCAAGAGTGGGATTAAAATTCAAAATGAAAGGTGGCAACGATAATATTTGGTGATGAACTGGTATCTGCAGTGAATGTGAAGAATAATCTGGTCAATAACTGCTGATGTAACACGGAAACGTACACTGCCTAGCACAGTTTACGTATAAACGATGTAATTTGCAGATTGACAATTATTGAACTATATGAAACAATGTAAATTAGTTACAATCTACAGCGTGCACATTATTCAACATGTAAACGTCACTACAGATATTCGGATTTAGGTTACGATATATTGGATATGCATGCCTTCCTAGGCGATGATGAGGCGCAGACGAATAGCGAAATTCTGCGTGACCCGCTGAAGTGTCGGAACATCGACGCTGTTGATGACCCCCTGAATAGCTGTTTTCAGGTCAGCAATGGTTTTGGGGTAATTGCTGTACACCTTTCGCATGTGTTCAGATCCGGAGAGTGTGGAGGTCAACTGAAACCCATGTTAGTGGCCTCTGGGCATCCCAGAGCCAAAATGCGGTCCCCAAAGTGCTCCTCCAGGAGATCAAAGACTCTCCTATTTTGAAACGGTCTAGCTCCGTCTTGCATTAAACCACATCTTGTCGGAATCAGGCTCGCTTTGGCTAATGGGGATGAAAACATCTTCCAAAACCTTCATGAACCGTTCGGTAGTCATCCTGTCATCAATGAATGTTGCACCGATTATTGATCACCACACAGTGACCCGTTGAAGGTGAAGAGACTTCTCGATCACGAAATGCGGATTTCAGTCCCCAAAACGCACCAATTTTGCTTATTGGCGAACCCATTCAAATGCAAGAGGGCTTCGTCGTTAAACCAAACCATACAACGCATGTTGTTGATATGGTCTTCAGTCCAGAGATTGGTTGTTGCAACTCTACATGCTACTCTATCCTGTGCAAGGTTCTTCATCTCTGAGTAACTACTGCAACCTACATCCTTCTGAACCTGCTTTGTGTATTCATCCCCTGCTCTTCCTCTGCGATTTCTTACCCTCCACAGTTCCCTTCGATACCATATTGGTGATCCCTTGATGATACTAATTCCAATCATGCCCTGAGGGCAACCCTGCAGTTGGAACGTCCTAACGCAAACCGTTCAGAAGTTATGACAATTTTATTTCATATATTACGATATGACAATTGTGGCAGACCCATAGTTGTATTATCTGACGTCAGTGATATTATATTATCCCAACCTGATGCTGTAAGTCGTATTAAAAGCCTGATCATGATCTGCCAGCCGGAACTGGTTGTTAGATATATAATTTTATCAGCAACTTGAGGTAGTAATCATAACTTTTTCAAATGCTTACGAGTTGTGGAACACCATCTCCTGAAAATACGAGGGTAATCCCAAAAGTAAGGTCTCCTAATTCTTTTTATCAGTACAAAGAACTGTTTATTTCTACAATGATTTACATTAGTTTACAGCTTGAACATTTAGCTGTTTTTCGACATAATCAACATTTCTCTCGAAGCATGTTTGTAGACACTGTGGCAGTTTTTGTATCCCCATGTCATACCAGCTCGCCGCCATGCTGTTGAGAAAGTTTTGAACTGGCGTGATTGTTGCCTGGTCTCAGGTGTAAAGTGGCATGGCCAGGTTTCGTCACCCGCGACATTCGAGTCCAGAAAATTGTTCTGTTCGGCTGCAAGGCTGTGAAGAAATGCGCAGGAAACATGAACTCGTTGCCGCATGTGGTCCTCAGTCAGCATGCGTGGCACCCATCTTGCACACACCTTCCGGTAGTTCAATGTTTCCGTTAAAATTCTGTGAGCGGTGCTTCGGGAAACCTCAGGAACCAACGTGCAACCGTGATCCGCCGATCTTCACGCATGCTTTGCTCAACCTTCAACACTGTCTCCTCAGAAATTGACGGTCTCTCGCTCCTATGTTCGTCGTGAATTTCGCTCCGACCAGCTGCAAACGCTCTACACCACCTACCAACATTATTGACATCTGTGCACGACTCACCATACACTGCCGTCATTTGGGGATGGATTTCAATAGGCTCAGTGCCCTATGCGTTCAAAAAACCGAATACCTGCGAGCAATTGGCACTTGGCGGTAACATCCAACCGGAGTCTCTCTTCTTCGGCCAGCTATTCGCATGATTCTCTTCGCCGATCTACGGAATGTTTTATGTCGTCGTGTTGCTCTTTTATGGCACGCACATTGGTGGACACTTCCCAATAATAAATTGCGGGACGTGAAAGCTCTTCCCTGTGCTTGGACCTCTTCCTCCCGACGACGAGTTCGGGAGGAAGAGGTAATTTTAACTAGACTCCAGATAGGGCACTGTCTTTTTAGCCATTGACATCTTGTAAGCGGCGATCCTCCCCCACTCTGTCCCCACTGCTGTCAACTGTGGACGGTGAGACACCTTTTACCTGAGTGCCCCTATTTTACTCCGTTACGCGCCCGTCTACAGCTGTCGCCTGATATATCTTCCATATTGGCAGATGACACGCGATCAGCCGATCGTGTTCTCGAGTTAATTAGTGCCAGTGAGATGACATCATTCATTTGAAGCTCTTTTTGGGGACAAACAACCGCCCTTCTATAGTGGTTTTTTAAGCTTTTCTTCTGTTTTTGGTTTCCCCACTTTGAATTTTGCTCCCATTGCTGTTGGTTTCCAGTTTCGTTTTTTAGCTTTACCTAAGTGACAGACCGGGCGCTAATGACCGTAGCAGTTTTGTTCCCTCAAACCATAACAAAAAAAATCTCTACGGCAGCCAAGCCTGAGCGCCTCAGCGCGGCGTGCGCATGTTGACACACAGCGCGTGAAGCACTCTTCATAACAGTGTGACCAACTGCCACACAAACAGAGTTCTGTACTTTTTTAAAAAAAATAGGAGGCCTTACTTTGGGATTACCCTCGTACATATAAGAAATATATCGTAACAGTCGGGATAATGAGCACGCAACGGAAGCTCTGCGCTGGCTCCAAATCGCGAGACCGCGGCAGACCATCGGAGCAGAAAGGTGTGGCTGCAGCTGCCGCTGAGCTGCGGCCGGCTGACAGGAGAGCCCTGCCGGTACCTGCCAGTGGCTGCCAGGGCACGCCACGCACACAGCCAGCGTGCAGCGGGCCCGCCGCGACGCCGGACAGCCGGCTAATTGCCAATTAACGAGGCGGACACTCAGACACCGCCGCGGCCACTGCCGCCTGCCGACTACAGCAAACAGCGCCTCCGCTGCACGCTGCACGCTGCAGCTGACAACGGCTGAAAGCGAAAGCCGCTGCGGGACCGCTCGTATCCGCTGCAGCGTCCTCAGCACTACTCGGTGCCTCGCATCCCCACGGTGAATGTACATTGCTGTTTATCGCGTTATGTTGACTGGGAATTTAAGGAGGGAATTTAAGGATATGGGACCTGGATAAACTGAGTAAACCAGACGTTGTACAGAGATTCAGAGAGAGCAAAAGGGAACAATTGACAGGAATGGGGGAAAGAAATACAGTAGAGGAATAATGGGTAGCTTTGAGGAATGAAATAGTGAAGGCAGCAGTGGATCAAGTAGGTAAAAAGAGGGCTCGTAAAAATTCTTGGTTAACAGAAGAGATACTGAATTTAATTGATGAAAGGAGAAAATATAAGAATGCAGTAGGTGAAGCAGACACAAAGGAATACAAACGTCTCAACAATGAGAGCGACAGGAAGTGCAAAATGGCTAAGCAGGGATTGCTAGAGGACAAATGTAAGATGTAGAGGCCTATCTCAGGAGGGGTAAGATGGATATTGCCTACAGGAAAATTAAAGAGACCTTTGGAGAAAAGAGAACCACTTGTATGAATATCAAGAGCTTAGATAGAAACCCAGTTATAAGCAAAGAAGGGAAAGCAGAAAGGTGGAAGGAGTATATAAAGGGTCTATACAGGGGCGATGTTTTTGAAGACAATGTTATGGAAATGGAAGGGGAGGTAGATGAAGATGAAATGGGAGATATGATACTGCGTGAAGAGTTTGACAGAGCACTGAAAGACCTAAATCGAAACAACGCCCCGGGAATAAACAACAATCCATTGGAACTACTGACAGCCTTGGGAGAGCCAGGCCTAACAAAACTCTGCCATTTGGTGAGCAAGGTGTATGAGACAGGCGAAATTCCCTCAGACTTCAAGAAGAATATAGTAATTCCAACCTCAAAGAAAGAAGGTGTTGCCAGATGTGAATATTACAGAACTATCAGTTTAATAAGTCACAGCTGCAAAATACTAACGCGAAAGCTTTACAGACGATTGGAAAAACTGGTAGAAGCTGACCTCGGGGAGGATCAGTTTGGATTCCGTAGAAATGTTGGAACTCCTGAGGCAATACTGACCCTACGACTTATCTTATAAGAAAGATTAAGGTAAGGCAAACCTACGTTTTATCATTTGTAGACTTAGAGAAAGCTTTTGACAATGTTGACTGGAATACTCTCTTTCAAATTCTAAAGGTGGCAGGGGTAAAATACAGGGAGCGAAAGCATATTTACAGTTTGTACAGAAACCAGATGGCAGTTATAAGAGTCGAGGGACATGAATGGGAATCAGTGGTTGGGAATGGAGTGAGACAGGGTTGTAGCCTCTCCCCTATGCTATTCAATCTGTATATTAAGCAAGCAGTAAAGGAAACAAAAGAAAAAATCGGCGTAGGTATTAAAATCCACGGAAAAGGAATAAAAACTTTGAGTTTTGCCGATTACATTGTAATTCTGTCAGAGACAGCAAAGGACTTGGAAGAGCAGTTGAACAGAAAGGACAGTGTCTTGAAAGAAGGATATAAGACGAACATCAACAAAAGTAAAACGAGGATAATGGAATGTAGTCGAATTAAATCGGGTGATGCTGAGGGAATTCGATTAGGAAATGAGACACTTATAGTAGTAAAGGAGTTTTGCAATTTGGGGAGCAAAATAACTGATGACGGTCGAAGTAGAGAGGATATTTAAATGTACTCTGGCAATGGCAAGGAACTCGTTTCTGAAAAAGTGAAATTTGTTAACATCGAATATTGATTTAAGTGTCAGGAAGTCGTTTCTGAAAGTATTTGTATGGAGTGTAGCCATGTATTGGAAGTGAAACGTGGACGATAAATAGTTTAGACAAGAAGAGAATAGGAGCTTTCGAAATGTGGTGCTACAGAAGAATGCTGAAGATTAGATGGGTAGATCACATAACTAATGAGGAGGTATTGAATAGAATTGGGGAGAAGAGGAGTTTGTGGCACAACTTGGCTAGAAGAAGGGATCGGTTGGTAGGACATGTTCTGAGGCATCAAGTGATCACCAATATGGTACTGGAGGGCAGTGTGGAGGGTAAAAGTCGTAGAGGGGTACCAAGAGATGAATACACTAAGCAGATTCAGAAGAATGTAGGCTGTAGTAGGTACTGGGAGATGAAGAAGCTTGCGCAGGATAGAGTAGCATGGAGAACTGCATCAATCCAGCCTCAGGACTGAAGACCACAACAACAACATGTTGACTGCACTGTATCAGCCAACTGCTTAGAATTCTGAAGTGAAATACGTTATACACTGAGATGACAAGAGTCACAGGATAGCTATATGCACGTATATACACTAATGCTCATAAATTAAGGATAATTGCTGAGTGTGGTGCCACACAACGTGACACTACACAAAACTGGCGCTAATAGCATCGGCACTACAGGAACACACACTACACACATCTGTAAGTTCACGGTATTGACGATATTATCACCATGCACACGTACACATACCGCACAACGGGTTGGCATACTCAGGATCAGGTGGTCGAGCAGTTGCTGGGGTATAGCCTCCTATTATTGGGCCAGTGCCTGTCGGAGCTCCTGAAGTGTCGTAGGAGTTTGAAGACGTGCAGCGAGCTACATCTACATCCACACTCCGGAAGCCACCTGACGGTGTGTGGCGGAGGGTACCCTGAGTATCTCTATCGGTTCTCCCTTCTATACGTCGACCGCGAGCATCCCAGACGTGCTCGATGTGGTTTAGGTCCGGAGAACAGGCAGGTCACACCAGTTGCTTGATATCTTCTGATTCAAGGTACTCCTCCACGATGGCAGCTCGGTGAGCCCGTGCGTTATCATCCATCAGGAGGAAGGTGGGACCCACTGCATCTCTGAGCAGGTGGACTTCCTGGTGGAAAATAACGTCCCGATACACCTCACCAATAACAGTTCCTCCATCAAAGACCTTCTGGTGTGTAAGTGTACCAATCGTAAACTCTCGCCACACTATCAAACCACGACCTCCACACAGGTCCCTTTCAGGTACATTAATTGATTCGTATCATGTTCCTGGTTCACGCCAGATGAAAACCCGCTGACAATCAGACTATACGTAGACTCGTCCGTGAACAACACCTGGGACCACTGTTCCAATGACCATGTACTGCGTTCTTGACACCCGGTTTTACGGGCTCTCCTGTGACCAGGGATCATTGGAATATACCTTGCTGGTCTTCAGGCGAATAAACCACGTCTGTTCAGTCGTCTGTAGACTGTGTGTCTGGAGGCAACTGTCCCAGTAGCTGCGGCAAGGTCCCGAGCAAGACTACCTGCGGTACTCCGTGGCCGTCTGCGGGCACTGACGGTGAGGTATCGGTCTTCTTGTGGTGTTGCACACTGTGCACGTCCCGTACTATAGAACCTGTACACGTTTCCTGTATTCTGGAATCGTTGCCACAATCTTGAGATCACACTTGATGGCACATGGAGGGCCCGTGCTACGACCTGCTGTGTTTCACCAGCCCCCCAATCGCCCTAGTATTCTACCCCTCATAACGTCATCAATATGTGTTCTTTGAGCCATTTTCAACATACAGTCACCATTAGCACGTCTGGAAACGACTGCACACTTACTCGCTACACCGTACTCTGACATCCACCAACACACCTCTGTGTAACGGGACTGTTGCCAGCGCCACCGTCAACGACCGCAGGTCAAATGTACCGCTTGGTCATACCCCGAGGTGATTTAAACCCGCAAACCGCCCACCAGACCGTTGTTTCACCATGTATCAGCATTATCCTTAATTTACGAGCATGAGTGTAGATGGTGATAGTATCGCGTACACAAAGTATAAAAGGGCAGTTCATTGGCCGAGCTACCATCTGTACTCACGTGATTCATGTGGAAAGGTTTCCAACGTCATTACTGCTGCAAGATGGGAGGTAGCATACTCAGACATGAAACGGTTATTGGTGCTAAACGCATGGGACATTCCGTTTCGGAAATTGTTAGGGAATTCAATATCCCGAGATCTACAGTGTCAGCAGTGTGCCGACAATACCAAATTTCAGTTGCTGACGGAATTCACTTAATGACCGTGAGAAACGGTGTTTGGATAGATTTGTCAATGCTAACAGACAAGCAAATCTGCGTGGAACAACGGTAGTAATCAACATTGAACGGACGACGAACGTATCTGTTAGCATAGTGCGTCGAAAGATGGCGTTAATGGGTTTTGGTAGCTGATGACCGACCAGATTGTCTTTGTTAACAACAGGACATCTCCTGTCCTGGGCTCGTAACCATATTAATTGGATCGTAGACGATCGGTAAATCGTAACCAGGTCAGATGAGCTCTGATTTCAATCGGTAAGAGCTGATGGTAGGGCTGAGTTTGGCGCACACCTCACGAAGCCGTAGATTCAAGTTGTCGAGAAGGCATTTTTCTGGCTCGTGGTGGCTCCATAATAGTGTGGGTTGTGTCTACGTAGAATGGACAGGATCGTCCGGTCCAATTGAACCTATAATTAATTGGAAATGATTATATTTAGCTACTTGGAGACCATGTGCAGTCAGTCGTCAAATTCATGTTCCTAAAAGAGGATGTATATTTCTTGGATGATAATGCGCCATGTCACCAGGCCACAGTTGTTTGCAATCGGTTTGCAGAACATTCTGGACAATGCGAACGAATCATTTGGCCTCCCAGATCGCCCAACATGATCCCATCGAATATTTACGGGACGCAATAGAGAAGCCAGTTCGTGCATAAAACCATACAGCGGCAACACTTTTACAATTATTGACTGCTATAGTGACAGGCTCAGTATTTAGGCGATGGGTTCCATGGACCTGCTGAGTCCACGCCGCGTCGAGTTACTGCACTACGCCGGGCAAAACGAGGTCCGATATCAGGAGGTATCCCATGACTTTTGTTACCTAAGTGTAAAGCGCTATTAAGTACGTTCCGAGAAAAGTAATACAAGCCGGCAAAGACTTACTCCTGGTTTAACAGCACCATTGGGACAATCCTGTGAATTCAGATACTGCAGGGAAACTGGCAGAGAAAAATTTAGTAGGAGTGAGTGGATTTTGTATTGTTCCCCTGGCGCTGGCAGTTTTTACATACAAACTAAAACTTGTCATTGCTACTTTAAAGAGAACATTACAAGAAATACTTGAATAATTATGGTCTGTAGAAACGTTCCCACTCCACGGCTGTAATGCGACAATGTTAGTGATATATTTTCAGTAAGAAAAAAGTCTAGGTTTCAAATAAAAGCAGAAGTTTTTTTACTCGTTGCGCCTTTTTGAGCCATCTTCAGAGATTCTACAGGGGAAAAATAGATACAAACTGGTTAGACATAAGGTCCTATGTAGCACGAAAAAGTGGTAATTTTTTATAAAATCCTCTATAAAACACCAGAATAAAGGGGGGCGGGGCGTACATTTGGGAACAATGGGTAACAATTTAGGTATAAAAAGCAATTTTAGTTCGGCCCAAGAATGCGAAAGTAAAAAATTAAAAAGAAATTAAAAGATGTTGCCCAAAACTGCCAACGATAACCTAATTTCCTAGTGGAACCATACAAACGACGACGATTCCTGCCTTCTGCGAAGGCAGACAGCAGAGATATTTCTACCTAATGCGTTATCCACAGTTTCCAAACATAATGTCCCCATTTATTTTGTGTTTTTATATGTTATTTAAAATGTTTTCACAACCTCCTCACGGCAGAAAGGACCACGCCGCTAATCCATCTCAATTTTTTCCACGTAGAAATTCTGAAGGTGTGTCAAAAAGATGAAATCCACGGATAAAGCTTCTGCTGTAATTTCCAACACAGGCTGCTTTTCTTACCGAAAATGATGGTCTAATTTCCTTACTGATGTATTATTTCAAAATATTTGCAAAGCTAATGTTCTCAAAATACTTTCGCCTTTAAGTGGAACCCGTGTACTTTGCACTTTTTGAATTTCAGAATGTTTGCTCCATCGAGAATGCATTTTATACATTCACTCTGATATATTGGAAGCATTAAATAATAAAATATCGACAGCTGATTTTCTGTGATTTGTCCAAGGAGTTTAAATGTGTTGATCATCTTAATGTCACGGAGAAACTGAGCTTTATGGAATTAATTACTGTACAAACAACTTGTTTAAAGTATATTTAAGAAACAAAATGCAGTATGTAGTGCTGAATAATTCAAATAATGTTGGAAGGAGAGAACAGTATAGCGATGGAAGAAATCACATTAGGAGTGTACTGAGAACCATGACTAAAAGAAAAGATCGGTTTGTAGGACACGTCGTGAGTCCTCAAGAAATCATCAGTTTCGTGAAGGACAGAATTGTATCTGTGGCTGTTAGGGCAGTGGGATACGTTGTAGAGGAAGACAAGGCTTGAATACTACAACCCGGTACAAATATCTGTAAGTTGTGGTAGTTATGAAAAAATAAAGACGGATGGACGGCACTAGTGTGGAGAGATACACCAACAACAACAGCAAAACAACAACTCAATTATTTTTGCTTTATGTCATAGTACACATGGATCTTTCCATGCACGACTCCCAAAATCATTTACTTACCTCCAGATACTATAACACTGATAAATCTGGACCGGTTTCAACCCGATTAAACTGCCGTTTTAAGATCAGTAGAAGCACTGAGGTGTTTTTTTCTGCATCGAGACCGTCCAGTGTTATTCAACAAAGGGATGGACACAACTGGGACCGCAGTGCACAGTGTCTGTGATGAATTCAAACTGGAAGGAAGTGAGCAATCAGTCGTGATCCGATCTTTAATTTTTCTGATCTAGATTTCAGCTGCAGCCGGCCGCGGTGGTCTCGCGGTTCTAGGCGCGCAGTCCAGAACCGTGCTACTGCTACGGTCGCAGGTTCGAATCCTGCCTCGGGCATGGATGTGTGTGATGTCCTTAGGTTAGTTAGGTTTAAGTAGTTCTAAGTTCTAGGGGACTGATGACCACAGCAATTGAGTCCCATAGTGCTCAGAGCCATTTTTTTTTTCAGCTGCAGCATAACTAACATTAGTGTGTATGACTTGAGTCGTATAGAGTCGACTGGCTTGTAAATGAACATCTTATTACAAGAACTTTGCATGTACGTACTTTAACATAGCGATGCACGTGCTATGGTCGTGCAACAATACGTGCATTTAAGCGACTCATTTCACATGCTTTAACTGAAATCTACATCTGCAGTGAAGTACAGATTTAATGGCGCTTGACTGCTGACTTCCTTTCTGTTTGAATTGTTCAACAAAAATACTAGTTTCTCAGTAGGTTACACTGCGTAGACTTCTGAATGTGATGCCACATTGAAGGTGTCGATTTTGTAGAATTAAGTAGAGGAATATATTAGAATTAAGAAATAAATCCAGAGAACCTTATTGCTTATGAAGTACTAAAATTTGAATATTAATTTTATGGAAGTTCTCACGGCGAACAGTTTATGATTTTATGGGTCAATAAGTAATGATATCAATTGCATGAGCTGGAAAAATTCTTACCTAAGTAAATTCGACGAAGTGCAAGAAATATGGTATTCCCACAAGGTAAATGGTTCAGTAAAGCAAAGGGCTGCAAAAGAAAGCTAGAAAACTATACTGATGCAATTTTTTTTAGAGAAGGAGGTGTGACATTTGACAGAATCAAATGTGATCATGACTAAAGATTGTGAACATAAGACGATGTAAAAAAAGGAAGAATAACACAAGAACTGATTTAGAAATGTCTGCAATTAATGGAAAAAATTAATAATGTTCGACATAACAGGAAAGAATATGTACTCTGACTGAAGAATGACAGATTACTAGCCACAAGAAGGAAGGATCACAGGACGAACGAACGTATAGCTGGTGCAACTTACAAAGAGTATTACTAACAGCCTTAACAGCCAATATCCTAATGGTTGTTTGAAAATAATGGTTAAAGGTGATGACATCAGTCTCGTACTTTAATCGTTAATACACATGTGTGACAAGAAATGTTTTACCTCCTGGTTATTCTCCTTTTGTGCAGCGGGCATCTTTCCAGCGTTTGCAGATGTCACTAATGAATTTTCCAGCACGAGTATTACATCACTAAAGGGTATACAATCCAGTGGCAACTAACGAGGATATACACAGCAATCCTCTCCATCCTAATTCGCGACATGAAAGGATAGCCATAATGGATGGTTGTGTAACGTTTCGATAATAACAAGGATTGTCCGGTTAAATGAAGTTCTAGATTAATCGCATGCTTGTCACTGATCGTTACGAAATATGCTGATAATGTTCTTCATTGGGAAGTCTACACTGATTTCGATTACGGACGTAATAGGTTTAGCTGTCGTCCAATAGCAAAATAGTATTTACTGAAGGTTAGGCGGGGCTATATAAGTCAAGGGGAAAAATAAAATCATCTTCATGTATTTGTTCAGACCATGATTATAATGGATTATGAAGTAATTACGTTGGAAAAACTTGCCATTGTTATATTTAGACAAACCTTTAAGTATAACTGAACTAATATTCGTACATCTTTTTCGTATTCTACTATGACACTCATCGTCATGTAAAGAGGCTGTTAACTGCAGGCGACTCGTGAGACACAATACAACTCGTTATACTGCCGTTTTAACGCAGTACATGAGCAAATAATCTGACAGCTACCTCCATACACTTTGGCCATTAAAATTGCTACACCACGAAGATGACGTGCTACAGACGCGAAATTTAACCGACAGGAAGAAGATGCTGTGATATGCAAATGATTGGCTTTTCAGAGCATTCACACAAGGATGGCTTTGGTGGCAACACCTACAACGGGCTGACATGAGGAAAGTTTCAAACCGATTACTCATACACAAACAGCAGTTGACCGGCATTGCTTGGTAAAACGTTGTTGTGATGTCTCGTGTAAGGAGGAGAAATGCAGTTTATCGTTTCGCGACATTGCTGCTCGCGTTGGTTGAGATACAGTCACTGTTAGCAGAATATGGAATCGGTGGATTCAGGAGAGTAATACGGAACACCGTGCTGGATCCCAACGGCCTCCTATCACTAGCAGTCGAGATGCAGGCATCTTATCCGCATGGCTGTAACGGATCTTGCAGCCACGTCTCGATCTCTGAGTCAACAGATGGGGACGTTTGCAAGACAACAACCATCTACACGAACAGTTCGACGACGTTTGCAGCAGCATGGACTATCAGCTTGGAGACCGTGGCTGTGGTTACCCTTTACGTTTCATCACACACAGGAGCGTCTGCGATGGTGTACTCAACGACGAACCTGGGTGCACCAATGACAAAACTTAATTTTTTTCCGATGATTCGAGATTCTGTTTACAGCATCATGATGGTCGCATCCGTGTTTAGCGACATCGAGGTCAACGCACATTGGAAGCGTGTATTCGTCATCGCCATACTGGCGTATCACCAGGCGTGATGGAATGAGGTGCCATTGGTTACACGTCTTGGTCACCTCTTGTTCGCATTGACGGCACTTTGAACAGTGGACGTTACATTTCAGATATGTTACGACCTGTGGCTCTACCATTCATTCAATCGCTGCGAAACCCTACATTTCAGCAGGATATTGCACGACCGAATGTTGCAGGTCCTGTATGGGCCTTTCTAGATACAGAAAATGTTCGACTGCTGCCGTGTCCAGCACATTCTCCAGATCTCTCACCAACTGAAAACGTCTGGTCGATGGTGGCCGAGCATTTGGCTCGTCGCAATACACCAGTCACTACTCTTGATGAACTGTGATATTGTGTTGAAGCTGCATGGGCAGCTGTACCTGTGCACGCCATCCAACCACTGTCTGACTCAATGCCCAGGCGTATCAAGGCCGTTATTACGGCCAGAGGTGGTTGTTCTGGGTACTGATTTCTCAGGATCTATGCACCAAAATTGCGTGAAAATGCAATCACGTGGCAGTTCTAGTATAATATATTTCTCCAATGAATACCCGTTTATTATCTGCATTTCTTCTTGCTGTAACAATTTTAATGGTCAGTAGTTTATAAACTATTCCAAGCGGGGCTAAGAACTAAATTTAGTCGAATTGAAACTTACTACAGAAATAATCATAGAGTATCACTTTATGGGTCCAAACCATAATTTTCTTAGAAAGATAATTAGAATATTATTGCTACTAAAGAAATCTGATTCAGCTCTATAACGGAGTACAAACAGTATAATTGTGGTATTATTTAATTTTTTTGTGTCAGTTTAGCCATAAAACTTTCCACATCCAACTTTAGCTCAGTGATTCCTGCAGTAACATCTCAGTACTGAGTGACCTAATGCTCGTGATTGTAACAGTTATTATGAGTGAGGCACATTTTTGCTTTCTACGGTTACTGATTTGTGCATTAATGGTAACTACTGCTACCGACAACTTAGATTGGCCTGTATTCGTGTGTATCCAGTGTGCTATACAATGGGAACCTTAATGAAAGGCACTGAAACAGCTAATATTCATTTTTCTTGAACATAAGATATCAAATTAATAAGCCTGATTCGGCTGACGTCCGTTCGATTTTTTATTAGTGTATGAAATTTACTACTTTCATTATCGCCAAAGTAAAAGCCTCCTTAGTTTTTCTATTAATTAGAATATATTTATAATTACTGATACCTTCATCCATTAGACACACGCACGGTCAAAACTAAAAATCCCCCCAGTGGGTAACGCTATTCTGTGTCACAGCAAGTGAGTGTTATAGCCTGCATGGTATATTGTAACAACACGACGTTAATCTTGTAGAACCATAACAGCACTAAACGCTTTTCCTTAGAATGAACAATAGCACAAGAAATAATAAAATAATGCCGTGCTGATACGGGCACATAATACAGGCAAATCCACTTGCGTTTGCCGAAAGTCCAATGGAATGCTACAAACGGGGCCCTAAACGGCAACTCAACTGGAATATCGACCGCGAGACAGTTTTTGGAAGTTACTGCCGGTCTGAAATGCAACAGCAACTCTCACCGATACATATCTATAGGCTTCAACTCTACCATCGCCGTACTGAGACGGTTGAGGGCATCCAGGACATTAATCACATCTTCGCCAGTCTTCGGTGAAGAAGCGAATCTATGTGGCTGATTTCTTAGATGGTCCACATGCATCCGCACCTCACTTCCCATGAGTTAACCCTCGTGTTTGCAAACAATTTAGATATAATTGGTATCATTTTTTAAGCCGGAATTGCAATGTAACTGTTACGTTCGGACTACTGTGGTGTGTGTGTGTGTGTGTGTGTGTGTGTGTGTGTGTTCTTTGCCACTGTTTGAAACCTGAAATCTGTTTGGCAGCGTAACGGGCCGACCTGTTTACTTCAGTACTATTCAGAGACTTTGTATGTTTTGTTTGTTGTATTATTCACGGCGTAATTGAAGTTCTGTTGCTCTAACAAAGACATTGTATCGAATGGCTGTAAGGTAGGAGCGTGCTAGGCGTCGACAGCACACCGCACAACTCCGACGTCATTTGGGTTGCCGCCAGCGCCAGCCGTACGGTACAAACGCCGCTGGATCTCGGAACTCTGGGAAACACCAAGGCCGGACCGTCGGGTGGCGACAATAGTGATCCACCCAGACCACTAGGCAGCGTGTTTGACACGGCACAGGTCGTTGACATGCCATTTTTTTTCTTGTATCCTCAGGTCCACGTGCCGAAATAGGATCGCGTAGATTTCCCTCATGAACCATGGACCTTGCCATTGGTGGGGAGGCTTGCGTGCCTCACTGATACAGATGGCCGTACCGTAGGTGCAACCACAACGGAGGGGTATCTGTTGAGAGGCCAGACAAACGTGTGGTTCCTGAAGAGGGACAGCAGCCTTTTCAGTAGTTACAGGGCAACAGTCTGAGTGATTGACTGATCTGGCCTTGTAACACTAAGCAAAATAGCCTTGCTGTTCTGGTACTGCGAACGGCTGAAAGCAAGGGGAAACTACAGTCGTAATTTTTCCCGTGGGTATGCAGCTTTACTGTATGGATAAATGATGATGGCGTCCTTCCGGAGGTAAAATAGTCCCCCATTCGGATCTCCGTGCGGGGACTACTCAAGAGGATGTCGTTATCAGCAGAAAGAAAACTGGCGTTCTACGGATCGCAGCATGGAATGTCAGATCCCTTAATCGGGCAGGTAGGTTAGAAAATTTAAGAAGGGAAATGGATAGGTTAAAGTTAGATATAGTGGGAATTAGTGAAGTTCGGTGGCAGGAGGAACAACACTTTTGGTCAGGTGAATACAGGGCAATAAATACAAAATCAAGTAGGGGTAATGCAGGAGTAGGTTTAATAATGAATAGGAAAATAGGATTGCGGGTAAGCTACTACAAACAGCATAGTGAACGCATTATTGTGGCCAAGATAGATACGAAGCCCATACCTACTACAGTAGTACAAGTTTACATGGCAACTAGCTCTGCAGATGACGAAGAAATTGAAGAAATGTATGATCAAATAAAAGAAATTATTCAGATAGTGAAGGGTGACGAAAATTTAATAGTCATGTGTGACTGAAATTCGGTAGTAGGAAAGGGGAGAGAAGGAAACGTAGTAGGTGAATATGTACTGGGGCAAAGAAATGAAAGAGGAAGCTGCCTGGTAGAATTTTACACAGAGCACAACTTAATCATAGCTAACACTTGGTTCAGGAGTCGAAAAAGGAGGTTGTATACATGGAAGAAGCCTGGAGATACTAGAAGGTATCAGATGGATTATATAATGGTAACACAGAGATTTAGGAACCAGGTTTTAAAATGTAAGACATTTCCAAGGGCAGATGTGGACTCTGTCCACAATATATTGGTTATGAAGTGTAAAGTAAAGAAACTGCAAAAAGGTGGGAATTTAAGGAGATGGGACGTGGATAAACTGACTAAACCAGTGGTTGTAGTGAGCTTCAGGGAAAGCATAAGGGAACAATGGACAGGGAAAGCAATACAGTAGAAGAAGAATGGGTAGCTCTGACGGATGAAGTAGAGAAGGCAGCAGAGGATCAAGTCGGTAGAAAGACGAGGGTTGGTAGAAATCTTTGGGTAACAGAAGAAATATTGAATTTAACTGATGAAAGGAGAAAATATAAAAATGCAGTAAATGAAACAGGCAAAAAGGAATACAAACGTCTCAAAATCATATTGACATCAAGTGCAAAATGGCTAAGCAGGGATGGATACAGGACAAATGTAAGGATGTAGAGGCTTATCTCACTAGGGGTAAGATAGATACTGCCAACAGGAAAACAAAAGAGGCCTATGGAGAAAAGAGAGCCACTTGTATGAATATCAAGAGCTCAGATGGAAACTTAGTTCTATGCAAAGAAGGGAAAGCAGAAAGGTGGAAGGAATATATAGAGGGTCTATAGAAGGGCGATGTACTTGAGGACAATATTATGGAAATGGAAGAGGATGTAGATGAAGATGAAATTGGAGATATGATACTGCGTGAAGAGTTCGACAGATCACTGAAAGTCCTGAGTCGAAACAAGGCCCTGGGAGTAGACAACATTCAATTGGAACTACTAACTGCCTTGGGAGAGCCATTCCTGACAAAACTCTACCATCTGGTGAGGAAAATGTATGAGACAGGCTAAATACCCTCAGACTTCAGGAATAATGTAATTATTTCAATCCCAAAGAAAGCAGGTGTTGACAGATGTGAAAATTAACTATTCATCAGTTTAATAAGTCACAGCTGCAAAATACTAACGCTAATTCCTTACAGACAAATGGAAAAACTGGTAGAAGCCGACCTTGGGGAAGATCAGTAGAAATGTTGGAACGCGTGAGGCAATACTGACCTTACGACTTATCTCAGAAGAAAGATTAAGGTAAGGCAAACCTACTTTTCTAGCATTTGTAGACTTAGAGAAAGCTTTTGACAGTGTTGACTGGAATACTCTCTTTCAATTTCTAAAGGTGGCAGGGGTAAAATACAGGGAGCGAAAGCATATTTACAGTTTGTGCAGAAACCAGGTGGCTGTTACAGGAGTCGAGGGGCACGAAAGGGAAGCTATGGTTGGGATGGGAGTGAGACAAGATTGTAGCCTCTCCCAGATGTTATTCAATCTGTATATTGAACAAGCAGTAGAGGAAACAAAAGAAACATTCTGAGTAGGTATTAAATCCATGGTGAAGAAATAAAAACTTTGAGGTTCGCTGATGACATTATAATTCTATCAGAGACAGCAAAGGATGTGGAAGAGCAGCTGAACGGAATGGACAGTGTCTTCAGCGGAGGATGTAAGATGAACATCAACAAAACCAAAACGAGGATAATGGAATGTAGTGGAATAAAGTCGGGTGAAACTGAGGGAATTAGATTAGGAAATGGGACACTTAAAGTAGTAAAGGAGTTTTGCAATTTGGGGAGAAAAATAACGGATGATGGTCGAAGTAGAGAGGATATAAAATGTAGACTGGTAATAGCAAGGAAAGCGTTTCTGAAGAAGAGAAATTTGTGAACATCGAGTATAGATTTGAGTGTTAGGAAGTCGTTTCTGAAAGTATTTGTATGGAGTGTATCCATGTATTGGAAGTGAAACGTGGACGATAAATAGTTTGGACAAGAAGAGAATAGAAGCTTTCTAAATGTGGCGCTACAGAAGAATTCTGAAGATTAGATGGGTAGATCACATAACTAATGAGGAAGTATTGAATTGAATTGGGGAGAAGACAGGTTTGTGGCACAGCTTGACAAGACGAAGGGACCGGTTGGTAGGACATGTTCTGAGGCATCAAGGGATCAAAAATTTAGCACTGGAGTTCAGCGTGGTGTGTAAAAACCGTAGAGGGAGACCAAGAGATGAATACCCTTATCAGATTCAGAAGGGTATAAGTTGCAGTAGGTACTGGGAGATGAAGTAGCTTGCACAGGATAGAATGGCATATAGAGCTGCATCAAACCAGTCTCAGGACTGAAGACCACAACAACAACAACAACAACAACAGATCCTACCGCCAGGCAGCCATTTACACAGCGCACGATCTTAGCATAGCATCTCCATTGGAGGGAGAAACCGCCCAGAAGACCTCTGCTACGACGCGCACTGGATTCCGTCACCATTTTGCGTGACAGCATGTCACTTCTCCGTCTTGTCTCTAAGTGTGATCGGCAACGTAGCAGGTTGGACTTACCATAGTTGCTACTGTTTGTTTTCTTTGTCGACAAGATAGTGCTTAGACTATACATTGTGCGTCTGTTGTTGCGGGACTTAGAAATTTCTCTAAACTGTTTGACTGTAGATGCTTGTCTTGCGAAATACTAGTGTAAAATACTTTGAAAATGTTTCACTTCCACGGCTTCAGCTACAGTGCGGGCTACTTAGATGAAAGACATGAGAAACTTGCTTGATATTGAAGTTAATTTTATTCATATTTCAACATTTTGTTGACGTTTATAGAGTGTTGTGATTGATTCCACGTGTTGAGGAACTGAATTATTTGTTTTTGTAAACCAGGAAATTTATGTTTGTTTGTAGTTAGGGAACTGTTATTTATTTGCTCGCTTCTGCAAGAATTTTGTTCAACCTTGTTACACTTAAAGGGATTTTACCTGCATGATCCGCTGACGATTTTGTTGACTGTGTTTGGAAATAGACTTGTGTTATTGAGACTACCTGCCTCTGTAGTGGATATCTCCGTGGAAACGGATGTATCACAACAGCAGGCCAATAAAGACTAAAATATTGCACGCTGACGTCTCATCCCTTTATCGAAAAAGTACGTCGTTATGTTACCGTATAAAAGACAAAGCGCCACGAGAAACTTCTGTGGGTACTGTGACGGAGTGGCCCAGAAAAGACTGCGAAATCAAAGAGCTGCGAGCATGCAGCGGCGGAGGAGGGGTCGCTCGTGCCGTGGCTTTGATTAAGGCCAGTGTAACGAGCGACCCATGATTGCAGCATCCGTGACCGGCAGACTAAATGGCCACAGTGGAACACTCGGCACAACCACGCCCAATAGCTCTGGTTTTAATTTGCATCTATATAAAATGGAGGAGGAGAAGCTGTTAACTGAGGATCTCCATGAGCTATGTTCGAATGTTACACTCGAAAAGCCGTTCCAGTACGCTAAGTGGACCATCGTTCACATAGAGGTCAGCAACGTCAGTAGATATCTTTTCCACATAGGACAGAGGACGCCGTGTCGCCTTTTACAATATCGTCGTTCTGATTGACGTGGGAACTTAAAGACATAAAACACTGCACATGCGTTTTGTTAGTTACACGAGCAGTACATGATATATATATATATATATATATAATTTCCTTGCCTAAACAAAAAAGTTTTTCCGGCTGCCGTGGCCGAGCGGTTCTAGGCGCTTTAATCCGGAACCGAGCGACTGCTATGGTCGCAGGTTCGAATCTTGCCTCGGGCATGGATGTGTGTGATGGCCTTACATTAGTTAGGTTTAAGTAGTTCTAAGTTCTAGGGGACTGATTTTTGTGTTAGCAGAAGAGCCAACACCTTGTTACGAGTGGAGGCCGAAATGCACGCGTTTTAGCTCACGCAGGATGGCGTGAGTAGGGAGGAACTATACTGACGTGAGGTCTGGAACATGACAAGGAATGAGAATTCAGTAAGTGGACGTCATTAGTTTGATACTTAACTTTAATCCATTAATGATGAACGTCGCTCTTGACGGTTCATAATTCAAAATATTATCTGTTCAGTATACATTCTGGAAGAAAATCATTATAGTAACTGACTATGACGCCCTGCTAGGTCGTAGAAAATGACGTAGCTGAAGTCTATGCTAAACTGTCGTCTCTGCAAATGAGAGCGTATGTAGACAGTGTACCGTCGCTAGCAAATTCGGCTGTACAACTGGGGTGAGTGCTAGGGAGTCTCTCTAGACTAGACCTGCCGTGTGGCGGCGCTCGGTCTGCAATCACTGACAATGGCTACACGCGGGTCCGACGTACACTAACGGACTGCGGCCGATTTAAAGGCCACCTAGCAAGCTGTGGTGTCTGGTGGTGACACCACACTGATGACCTAGGATGTTAAGTTATATAGTGCCCAGAGCCATTTTAGCCAAAAACGTTTAGCAAACGAGCGAATTGCAAAAGTAGATACACATATTTGCTTGAGCAAATCAGTAGATTGTTTCTTCCCATTCACGATTTCATAGATCCCTGCTTCTAAAAATTTCGTACGTTCTACTGTATATCCTACCTGTTACAATACGTCTCGGTGTGACTCATGCTTGCCGTACAGAAACAGCGTGTTTTATGAAGACAAAGAGAGAGTTAATTTTCAGAAGAGCACTTAATATTTATTTGAGAACAATAGTTAACAATTTTGATGCTTTCTCTCTAGTGCTATTTATTATAACACTGGTATCGTTTTCAAAAAGTGCCAGTTCTACTAGATACATTGTATGTCAGTCGTGTAAGTATGGAGTGGCAGTGGATCTAAATTGGTATCTGTGTGACTCTCTTCGCGGTACGAATGACAAGCAAACACAAGGGAAACAATAAATTTCAATGTGGCTAGATTGTCAAGGCGTGACGCTGTGAATACTTTACATCTGAAGAGTTGTGATAACTGTGCGTTTAGATGGTCAACATGTCATCCTGTTAGAGCGTACTTCCGCGATGGAGAGTACCTGAATGGCTGGTCTCACTCAGTGACAAGAGACTGTCGAGACCTATAGCAAATAAAATTTCATTCTCTTAATGGACTCCAAAAGTCGCGTCCTTCAAGTATATTTCGGTGAACAATTCGTCACAATTAGCTGTTATTAAAAAAGATGCATGTAGCACATGTCAGTCAAAGTTGAGTAAACTATGCAGTATCCTAAGGATTTTGAAAAGCTATGAGTAGGCAGTTGCGAGTGCATACTACGCATATTTTCACATTTAAATTCATGCGATCATTTTCTGGAATAACTCTCTTGTAGTGAAATGTGCTTTCAGAATTACGGAAGACAGCTATCAGAATCATTAATATGGAAAGAGTACCGCAGATTCAAGCATTTTATTTTCCTGTGCGTACATATTAGAAACATTAGTGTTTTCGTGAAGAAATATGAAATTATTAAGGAAATCATTACACAGAACAGTAAAATAACCGCCATGTTATGCCTACGGACACAAAATTGAACCTAAACCTATATGAATGGCTTCCTAAAATTATGAAATTTGTCATGGATATAGAAACTATTGGGAAACTAATAAGAACATTCCTACAGTAACACTTCAACTGTTCAGCAGGAGATGTTTCCGTTAGTCTTAAAACTTTCAAGGGATGAACACGTCACATTGCTGTTAGACCATCGTAAAGTTTACTACTCCACATTTAATTAAAAGGAAATCATAATTAATAGGTTATGCATTAGGCAACTACATTTATTACACATCTAGAGCTATGATACGTACCAAATTAAGTATACAATGCCCTGTTTTATACCAGACTGTTTAATAACTTAGAGTTAATTGCAATAGTAATACAAGTACAATTCAACTTTTATAAATAAATTTCGAAACTATAATTTTTTATGTGATAGTGTGCGCGAATCTCTTATACTTACGGATTGCCAGAATGTGATAAGCTCCGTGTCCTTGTATGTGGACTGTCAATGTCACACGAACGTGGAGCTTGTTTGCGTCTACCGACGAGAAGCGCTTGTAACCCAAACCACATAGCCAGCAGCCATCAAGTCGTTTACTCATCTTCATCTTGTGACATGGTTACAAGGACGTATGAAATTCTGCACGAAACACAGTAACTGTTAGCAAATGTTTTTGCTTGTTATTGCGGTAAAGGCATTTCGAAATTTTACTTGCTTTATCCGAGCTCGTCATTATGTTTTAGTGTTAAAGTTAAAGCTCTTGACTCCGTGCACCAAAACTCCTATGATGATCGTAACCGTTAAATTGCAAATTGATATTGATAAGGTCAAAATAGAGAGTACAGCAATCCATTATTTGAAATGATAGATTTTTTAATAGTTTATTTCGTTACTGGCATGAATCAGCTATGGTAATATTCAGATCAGCCTTTGTTAGTAAAATGATCGAAATAGATTTTGTATGTGTGTGGTGTAAGATTTCTAGTTCATTATGACGTTCAAGGAATGTGATGTGAATTCTATATTTTCATTCTTTGTGTCATACTTCATACCTGTACGTTGGACATTTTTCAAACAATATTCTTAAACAGTCGATATAATGCGCCACAGAGTTTCTGAGTAAAATCGCTGTGATCTCTGGTTTCCCAGTAGCATTATCTTTGCTGCAGCATTCTGTAAGACGTAGGCGAGGGAGTTGGGAATTGGTCACACTACTGAGCGGTTTGGAAATAGCTTACAGAGCATGGAGATAAAGATGTAGAAGAAGTTGAATTTTGGATATGTGATTTGGTGAAGTTTAATTTGAGAAACGTGAAGTTTTACAGGCTGTATTATTGCCTGTGCGTCATTTAGGTTGTGTTGGTAAAACGGAATGTTTTAGTGGAAGTTTTCCTTATTGGTTCAGATTAATTAATACGAATATCGAGACGTGATTATGTAAATCTATCAGTTCACATTTCTTGCATCCGTAGTTATAGATTTACCACTGTTTTGATATTTCCCACCATCTCATCAAGAAAATTTGGATCCGTAAAAATATTTGTCACTGAACTGTACTTCTCGGAACACAGTGGTTGAAACTGAAGTATAATCTGCGTAGCAAAGCTTCACGTCCTTGCATTGCACTATGCAAGACTTTCTTACGTTTCAGCTAATTTGCTGCTATGCTGCGTTTCCTTTATTTTCGTTACTACAAACAGTATCGAGTTTCCGTTTCTACAGGTAAGCCATGGAAATTTGTTTGGACTAGTTACATTATAGTCAAGATAGTAAGATCATTCGTAGTTAGGTGTTGCATTTCAAATTTAATGTCAGATTCCGTTTAGGTAAAATTGAGTTTAACTTACATTCATTGTCTACAGGCTCATTCTTACAGTGTTACAGTGGTGTGTGTATCATTTAGTTCAAATGGCTCTGAACACTATGGGACATAACAGCTGTGGTCATCAGTCCCCTAGAACGTAGAACTACTTAAACCTAACTAACCTAAGGACATCACACACATCCATGCCCGAGGCAGGGTTCGAACCTGCGACCGCAGCGGTTCCAGACTGTAGCGCCTAGAACCGTTCGGCCACTCCGGCCGGCTTTAAATAACATTTTTTTTAGTTCAAACATATGTCAACATCACCATCAGTTATCTGCTATAATAGCACGCCCTTTGCCTCTCCATTTTCTGCGATCTATTACTTCCTCCTTAAGGTTGCTGTATGTTGTACCGTCCATCATAACATCCAGCATCTGGAATCTCTTCCTTCCTCGCTTCCTTTTCCCTTCTACATAACTGCTTTTATCAGTCCGTCATTATTTCTTAATATATGCCCAATCCAATTTTTTTTCTTCTCTTGATTATATCTAGTAACTGTCTTTTTTCTCCCACCCTTATCAGTACCTCTTCATTTTTTACTCTGTCCATCCAACTTATTCTATCCATCCAGCGCCATGTCCAGATCTCAAAAGCCTCCAGCCTTTGTCTTTCTTTCTCATAGTCCATGTTTCAGAGCAATATAGAAGAACATTCCATACAAGACATTTTATGAGTCTCTTCCTGAGTTCTCTGTCCAGACTACTGGAGAAAATTCTCCTTTTCTTATAAAACGCCTCTTTTGCCATTGCTATCCTTGTTTTAATTTCTGTGGTGCACTTCCACTTGATGCCTGTCGTGCTTCCAAGATACCTAAAATTTTGCACCTGTTCTAGTATTTATCCATTCAGCATAATTTTTATTTCCTTATTTCCTCCTAGCGCCAATACTTTTGTTTTAGTTGTGTTAATTTTCTTTCCATATATTTTTCCGTTATTTTCAATGGTGTCCACCAAATCCTGTAATTCTTTTTCCCCTGTGGCTAGAAGGACCATGTCATCAGCAAACCTCAAACACCCTACTCTCCTTCCTCCGATTTCTACTCCTTTGTCATCTAATGCGCATTAGTCAATCATATTTTAAAGTAGAAGCTGAAAGGGGTACGTGATATGCAGCAGCCCTGTCTTACTCTTTTTCCTAGTCCGAACCAGTCTGTACTTTCTCGTCTCACTTTAATTGAGGCTTTTTGATTAAGACAGAATGAGTTTACAAGTCTTATGCTTTTCCAGTCCACGCTCTGCTGCGAAATCTACCCCATCTCCTCCACATCAACATCGATGTCCGCTGACGGAGATACTAAAATAATATAGGAGTTTCTTTTTAGTTGGCACAGACCTTTCTTTTTAGTTGGCACAGACATTCTTCGCTGATTTGTTGCTTTTTAAAAAACAGTTTGTTAGTTCTAACCTAACCTAACACCATAATTAATCGAAACTAATGATCAATGACATACAAAATCATTGATCGAAGACTGACATAAATTCTACAGTTTCAAACAAATAACTGCGATATAAAAGCCGAAAGCAAATTTCTGTTGATGGAATCTTGAAAATAGCTCCCACCAAAGGATTATCTTAACGTATTGACAGGTAAATGTTAGGGTTAGAAAACTACTGTAGGCTACCGTAGTCTGTCATAAGTAAGTGTAGACAACGGTAGCTTTTCTAGTAGCTTCGGTCAGTTATGGCCGTACCTAAATTACGTGTACGTTACATATGTTGCGTAAGTGTGTTACCTTATAACGAATGCTTTCTTTGTGTAAGCGATCAGTTTCTTACTAAATTTCCCTAGAAACTAGAAGCGGTGAACCGCCTGGAAACTGAAGATATATAAAGGACTGGGTAACCTACGGCACATTTTTGTTCTACGTAGTTACCCACCTGCCTGTTACCTAAAAATATATTTATTTATGATAAAACTGAAACCGTTAAGGTTTCTTTCAGGTTATATTCGAAAATTGTTGATTTGTAACGTGAAACACTGGGATGTTGTAGTAAAAAGAAAGGAAACAATACGGACTTATCATACAGCGCTCCAAAACGCACTTTCTTCCAGGAAAAGGTAAAATAAGAAGAACGCAAAACAAAAGTATTTGAAATATCGATTCAATAACTTGTCGAACTTATATGAAACATGCTTCTATTGTTCGTAAATAACTTTCGCGTTTATCAGTAATATCAGGAAACTGTTGCCTTTGATCATGATGAACGTTCTATTGAGTACAAAGTAACGACAGTGATTATATACTTTTTTATGTTTACACATGTAAACTGTACATATATCAAAAGTAATTGCTTTGGCTACATAAGGCGCAGCAGTTACGCCGTTGAATACTTTTTTTTGCTTGTAGAGTGCATTTTATATTCTGTAAGGATACAAAGTACGCAATGGAATTATGTGCGATTCTAATTATATGCTAAAGAAACAACCAAACAAAAAAGAGAAAAAAGAACAAAGAGGAGTCGTCGGCTCCCAGATTCTCTCTTGCAGATTCATTTACGTTTCTTTCGTGTGCCGAATCTAATTCAATCACTGTTCTTGAATAGTTTAACTTCTTGGGGATTTCAGGATTTGAGTGTTCCATTTCGCTGTACGCACAGATTTTTGCTTTTTGATCACGTGACAACTGTTTTGAACGTGGCACTGTTCTAATTGTAATTTATGTACTCAAGACGCTCTGTTACTAATGGCGCCTGTTTGACATCTGCAGTAATGGTACTTACGCACAGACTAACACCGTACACTGCTGACTGCTTTGTACCGAATTCCTCCCTTTGCCAGCCACATCTTTAGTGCTATAAGCTATACCACTGACATCAAATGCGATACCTTTTGACAACATTTTTCGGTAAACTGGGTCTCATACTATTGCATATGCACTGTGTAATAGTGCTCCAACCGACAAGCCATCCGCTGTGACCGAGCGGTTCTAAGCGCTTCAGTCTCGAACCGCGCGACAGCTGCGGTCGCAGGTTCGAATCCTGCCTCGGGCATCGATGTGTGTGATGTCCTTAGGTTAGTTAGGTTTAAGTAGTTCTAGTTCTAATGGACTGATGACCTCAGAAGTTAAGTACCATAGTGCTCAAAGCCATTTGAGACATTCCAACCGACAATGTTATTTTTCCTACAAATACCCATACTTTTATACTGAATTCCACTTCTGTTGATGTATCCCACTGTGAGGAAAGACGGTCAGTACCTTCGTGGAAATATGTTTGCCGTTGCCTACGGAACCATGATTGTACCTGATTGTAACATGGCATACACTTCTACGACCGAAGCAAATAGACGCCGAAAATATCTTTCTAGCGGGATCCAAAAATATGGAATTCTCATGGGAAGAGACGAGGACTGTATGGAGGATGTGTAAGGGATTCCCAGCCAGACTTCTGCAGTATAATCGAAACGAAGGGTACGCCATCTCCGGGAAATGATGAACTTTTTTGTTGACAGCAGGCGCTTGCTGCTCATCGAGTTTCGGGATCACAGCACCCCAAGGAACGCAAAGCGGTAGGTGGACACGCTGTAAAAATTCAACCTCGCCATCAAGTCCAGACGCCCAGGAATGTTGACGAACATGATCATTCTCCAGCAGGTATTGTATCGAATGATCCTAGTACTGGTTTGTTATATTTTCGTAATCATTGTAGCCTTTGACCATTTGATTCAATTCCAACAGCTTCAACAACTGCGGACTCGAAATGTCAAACGTTAGGTGCCAAACGTCACATTTGTCAGGAGAGTGAAGAAATAATCTATCTCATTTTGCATCCAAAAAATTTAGAAGCAATTATTCTGATAGCGCAGATGTATCCGGCTCATCTGATGACTGCAAAAGAATACTGAGAAAAATTAGGAAATAAATAAATTGTTACGAATGTGTCAAGCGGTAATTCCCTCTAGAGTTTCAAGAACCAAGTGCCATTGTCTCCTCCAGTTAGTTAATGAACGGTTTGTGTAGTGAGCTGACTGAGTGTAAGCTTTTGTTTGTATCATTAAAGCGTCTTTGTAACGAAAGGACGTAATTTGGATTTCAAAAATAGCAAAAGCACAAGCTGGAGAAGTGAATAAAGAAATAAACGTGTTTGTGAAAACTGTTATGGGAAACCATTTTCGGTAAGAGGGCCAGGGGCTCTACGGTATATTATCCAAAATTAAATCCTATGAATTCAGTTGTCTAAGAAATAGAAGTCAGTACTGAAGTTGTTTCTTGAATTTAACTTTGTTAGCCTCTTGTGAAATAATTAAAAAATATAGGAAATGGCTTTGCTTGACTACTGTTCTACTAATTAAAACATTATAACTGTATTTCTGTACTTTCATTATGACAAATGTAAAGTAGTGCCCCAGTATTAATGGCACCTGCAACAAAAACTGTGTCATTGGCATTTAAAACGAGTCGGTTCCCTGCTGTGACACCGAGCCGTTTATGTTCTAATTTATCACGTTATTTTTGGCAGTCACGAGGTGAGCCGGATAATTGTGTGGTACTAGAATATCTTTTCAAATTCTTGGTACGAAAAGAGATACAGTGTTTCTTGATTCTTTCCGAAAATGTATTATTAGTCACTTAGAACGTTTGGTATTTGTACTCTTCATTTGGGCGTGTGAGCATCAACATGCCAAGAATTGAACGAGTGGTGTGCTTGGGAGTTTGATTATAGACGTGTAGTACAGGCTGCAGAAGATGAGTTAAATAAGCAAATACAATGCAGATTTGGGAAAACTGAAGGTGATATTAGGTATAAAACTTTGCCTCCGCCGTCTTGAAATGGATGGCAGTGGTGGTAGTTGGAGGTGCTGGTGGTAGTTCGGGTCGAAAGCGTCATACAGTAAGGTTAGGCATTTGTAAACATAACGCCATCAAAATATTACACGATTCTGAATGCAACATATAATTATTATCCACTGAGTATGTCAACTTAGGAGATTAATAATCTCGTTATTTGGGGAAACGTTAATTTTTTGCTTTAACACGAAGAAATCTGCGGCTGAGCCTCGTAAAATGTTGAGTAATACATAGGGCGAGTCACTATTGGTGAACGAACGTGCCGAAAATGGCTTTAAACTTCAAGAGCGGTGATTTTGAAGCTACTGAAAACGGCGGAAACAAACACCAGAGACCATTAACGAAAGAAATGTATACGTTTCAGCCGAGCACTGAAAGATAAAAGACCACGAAGCAACGATAGTCGTGAAAATGTTATTTTTCGGTATGACAATACTCGATTTTGTGTCTCAATATCCCTCAAAACATACTTGGACACGTTAATATGGGAAGTCCTACCCGAGCCGCCGTATTGTCCATACGTAGCTCCTCTCACTACCGCATTTTCCATGAACTGCAAGCGGCCCGGTTGACCAACAGTTGCGGCCATATGAAGAAGTGAAAAATTGGATCGATTCATGGATCTGCTCAAAAGACTGCCCGTTCTTTCACAGTGGGATTCTTATGCTGCCCGTAGTATGTGAGAATGTACTGGCCAGCGATGGCCAATACACATAATAGCAAAGTTTTTGTATGTTTTTCGCAATACAACTTCGAACAAAGAGAAAAACAAGCGGAAGCAAAGTTGTAGACTTAATGGTTTGGAAATATCGTACTTGTCCAACGTAAGATTGAAAAATATACTTTTTCAGGATGTCAGTGGTTGTGTTAAGGCAGTTTCTACATCAAGGCTTTTCTCAGGAACCGGCAGCAGGGAAACTGATAGTGATTCTTCTCTTGAAACGGTATATCACATTTGCGGTCATAATAATACATTAGCACATAGCACTCACAATAAAGAAGATGGAGCAATTGTCTCTTCCGAACCTGGGGCAGCTGGTCAAAAGGACGTGAAATGAGCCTTCATGTGGCTTCACCTGTGGCACTTCTGTGATCTAATCCGCTAGAGCAATGGGAAGGCATGAAAATTACGCAGTTGCATAAAGTAGCCAACGACTACCTGATAATATCAATGACATCAGAACCCTCTGAGGAATTATTTTCAAAGGCAGGCAGAACATTGACCAAGACAAGTAGGAGCTGATCAACGAAAATCAGGATAAAAATATTGTTTATGAGTTACTGCACGGAGGAAGAATGGGAAGTTTAGGTAAGAATTAATTTACTTACTTTTGAGTACTATTTAGATGTTTCTCTGATAATCGTTTTTGTAATTTCCTGTTTCAGGCTACCAATTTTTAATAATTGGAATTTATAATGAAAGTAAAAAGTTCGCATTATTCTATTTAAAACTTTAGAAAATTGACTAGTTCTCCGTGCTATAGATGTTTAAAACAAAGTTGATGAGGTCATAGCCGATAGAATCCGGTCTGTCTAGAGTTGCACTCTACCAAAACTACAGTTCGGTAGTTTTGGTACACTGCATAAATGACATGGTAATGGTAGGATTTTTGCTAGTATTGGTGGCACTGGAAGATTTTTGTGGTAGAAAAGTATGATTTCAGCAGTCTTCTGCGCTAAGTTTAAAACACTTGTTGCTTGGCTGAACACTACAATGATCTCTAGCACTTGCACTGAGATGCTAGAGATAGAACTGACTACAGTGTATGAGGACCTAGGGGACTGAAGCCTAATGTTTCAAGAAGATAAAGTTTGTGTGCATGTTTCGGCTACAGGCAAAAAGTGGCTGAAGATAAAGATATGGATGTACTGCCCTGGCCTATATGTTGTCCGGACTTGAAGCCCTTGAAAAACTATCGTGGAATACTTCCAAGGTGTTTTCTCTACAGTGGAAAGCATTTTGGGATCATATGTGAGCTGAAAAGAGCGATACCAGAAGAGTGAGTGACAATCTCACTGCAAGAACTGAAATTTCTAACAAAATCCATGACGAAGTAAATTTTTGAGGTAATGAGGAAGAATGGAAGTTGGATAAAGTACTAACTGTACTAACAGCGCAATGATACAACAGGACAGTGAATGCCTCTATACCAGTTTCCAGCCAAGAAATGCGAGTGCCTTATTTTGTTACTCATGTTATGAAAGAAATTATGTAATACCGTCATGATTCATTATGTCTTATACGTATCTGGTACTTTCATAAGAAATTAGATATATGTTGCTCCAGACATTGTAAATTATTTTCGTAGGAACCCTGGCTTTATACAGATTTCCATTAGTTTATTGATAGTTAAGGCGATTACTTCTGAAGTAATATACAGTTTACTTACAGAATGAGATTTTCACTCTGCAGCGGAGTGTGCGCTGATATGAAAATTCCTGGCAGATTAAAACTGTGTGCCCGACCGAGACTCGAACTCGGGATCTTTGCCTTTCGTGCTTCGGTAGCTCAGATGGTAGAGCACTTGCCCGCGAAAGGCAAAGGTCCCGAGTTCGAGTCTCGGTCGGGCACACAGTTTTAATCTGCCAGGAAGTTTCAGTTTACTTACAGTTTAGCGTCCCTACTTTAGTCGATAAGAACGGAACCCTTACAGGGCCACGTTTTGTCTTTCTTTATATCAGTCTGTCCGACTGTTAAGAGCCCTTTTTCTCAGAGATGGGTATACTTATGAAGTTGAAATCTGCAATGTCATGTAAATGTTGATTCATCTGCCCCTACCTATGGGTTTATGAATCCTGCAACGCCTCTCAAACAATGCACGAGGTTATCATATCGCCTCGCTCGCTACTTGTTTACTATTACTTCTACAGAAACACGAACAGGGCCTTTTTGAAGGAAATCAAATTTTGTTAAGTTTTGTACTGGGATACGTTGTTACAGGAGGCCACTGTTTTCGAGTTATTCCGGAAAAACGCATTTAAAGGTAACTTTTGTACGTTATTCTTGAATAATTAGGAAAGGTTAGGCTGTAGCGAAAACCTTTCTAAGGGCAAAATTTGGCCACAACAGTGCTTCGGGAACTTAAATTGGAATCTCCGGAGAGAAAGCGACATTCTTTTCGAGAAACACTATTGCGAAAATGTATAGAGCCGGCAGGTAAAGCTGACTGCCGAACGATTGTACTGACGCCAACACACATTGCGCGTAAGAACCACAAACATAGGATTCTAGACATTAGGGCTCATACGGAAGCATGTAGGTAATCGTTTTTCCCTCACTCTATTTGCGAGTGGAACAGGAAAAGAAGTGATGTTGTGGTACAGGGTACCCACTGTCACACACTTTACGTTGGTTTGCGGAGTATCTATATAAATGTGGATATAAGTGTGAATTTCTTACAAAAAGATCTCCATTTTTTCAATAGACTACCTATTAGCACTTGACGAGCTAGTGAATAGGAAAATCACACACGTGGTTTCTTACGACTTTGCGGGTTGCATAAAGCACATAGGTAGGGGCGGCTGGATCACCGTATATAATGCTGAAGTATACGGTCCATCGGCGGAGTAAAAAATTTAAGCTTTAAAGTCAGTGAATTCAAAAGATATGTCTATTTGTGACACATATTTATATTTCATGCCGGTATCGATAACGATACCAGGCAAAAATCGTGAAATTCTGCAATGTATTATAAGTCTGTGCCGATCCTTCGTTGAAGGAGTTGTACTCGACCTTACCAGGATATTTTTTCCGGCTGTATCGTTTTCATTTGACTACTCCCTATGTCGAGGCATTTCCCGTCTCCCTAGTAGGCAGATTAGTATACTATCTATTGCCTGGAGTTCACTTATGTTCTCATATCAGCAGATCGCTGTCAAAAGTTCATAAAACTCTTGGAATGCAGTGGTGGCAACAGAGAGCGGCCGTTAAAGGGATTTCCAGGACACTGGCTGATTGTTAGCACCGACAACGTGATAACGCGGTGCTGTTTGCAACCTCAAAGTGTTTTCGCGCCGTCTTTGGCGGCGGCGGCGGCAGTAGCCACAACAAACCTGGCACGGCGGCGCGGTCGCGGAATCGAATGACTGGGACCTTTGGGGGCACAGTGGTGGCGGCGGTGGGGGCGGAGGCTGGCCGGGGTTGGGTGCGGGTCCCAGCCGGCCGTTCCGCTGATGGCTTGCACCTGCTACGTGACGCGGAAACGAGATCCGGCAGGGCTAACGACTCGGCTGGATATTTGTGTCCGACCAGCGGATCCCGCTCCACGGTGACACCGGAGCGCGGTGGCCCTGGCGTTATGGGAGGCGCGGCACGGTGGCCCAGGTGGCGCTGACCGGCGCCGGCCGTTACCCGAAGCCAGGACCGGCACCGAAACGAAACGGAAAACAAAGGAGACGAGCGCGGCAGCAAATGAAAGTCCGCGCGACACCGCCGCTGTTTGTTTTTATTGGCCCAAATGCCGACTTTACTGCACGGCTGAGACCTCCTACCCTCCCGCGATACGCACATTTTTACTTTCTGTTATTTCGCCCTGGGGCGGCAAAACATCTGTTGGCGCTCGCACTACGCAGGGGGTGGACGTGTGTTTTTTGTAGGCTCGGTGCTAGGGGGAAGGGGGTGGGGCGGTTGTTAGGCATCTCTGTGGTCGAATCCGTTGAAATTGCTTATGTCCGTGTTATCATTGCACTCGCGGGGAAACTAACACGGCCAGGCTCGCGTAGAAACAGAGGTTCGTCCATCTGACGACAGGCTTCGTAAAATAACGCCGTATAGGATTTTGCCGACGATTGTGCTACTTTGTCAACAACACAGAATTACCAGACTGAGGCTATTTCGGCCACAGTGGTTTATTTTTGTACTTTTTTGGTTTCTTAAAAATACTTTGTGCATTTCTCATTAACGATGCCTGGCAGTATGCAGTACAGAGCTGCATTCGGTAATTTCGTTGTTCCCTTGATAAACTATTAGCACCTGGGTATATTTCTAATGCTTTCGATGTCTATGGATGTTATGTTGCCTCCATTAGTACGAAGAGAAGGACCATTCTGCTGGCACTTGATATTTGAGGCATTTGTTCGCCTTTAAGCTTGAGAAGCTAATTTAATACCATTTGTCACCCCGTCCGTGGGGTGACTTGCGTGCTCAAACGATTTGATTAAGAAGCATAATGAGGGATCAAATGGTTCAAATGGCACTGAGCACTATGGGACTTAACTTCTGAGGTCATCAGTCCCCTAGAACTTAGAACTACTTAAACCTAACTGACCTAAGGACATTACACACATCCATGCCTGAGGCAGGATTCGAACCTGCGGCGGTAGCGGTCGCGCGGTTCCAGACTGTAGCGCCTAGAATCGTTCGGCCACCCCGGCCGGCCGTGAATAATTGTAAATGTTCTCCAAGTAGACTAGCATAACCACGACATTCGATGATCACACGAACATAACCGACACCATTTTGGAGCCACCACCAGCTTGCACAGTGGCTTGTCGACAACTTGAGTCCATGGCTTCGCGGGGTCTGCACCACACTCGAATCGAGCCATCAGCTCTTACCAACTGAAATCGTTTCCATCTGTCCAGACAACGGTTTTCCAGTCGTCTAGTCCAACCGATATGGTGACAAGCCCAGGAGAGACGCTAGAGGAGGTAGTGTACTGTTATCAAAGGCACTGGCGTTGGTCGACTGCTACCGTAATCCATTAAGCCAAATTTCGCCTCAATGTCGTAACGAATGCGCTCGTTCTACGTCTCATAATAATTTATGCTGTTATTTCACACAGTGCTGTTTGCCTGTTTGCTCTGGTAACTCTACGGAAGCGCCGCTGCTGCAGGTCATTACGGGAAGAAAGTAGGCCACTGCGTTGCCCATGATGAGAGATAATGTCTGAAATCTGGTATTCTCGACACGCTCTTCACATTGTGGATCTAGGAATAGAGTATTCCCTAACAAATTTTCGAAATGGAATATGCCGTACGTCTAGGTCTAACACCATTTCGCATTCAAAACCCAACATGAATCCCATCGAATATTTATGGGACAACATCAGGCGGTTAATTCGTGCTCAGAAATCCTGCACTGTCAATACTTCAGCAATTATGCATAGCTATACAACCAGCATTGCTTCAAACAAAAGTATTTTTATAGTTATTAAAAATTCGCATGCACGAAGTTTCGGGGCTGTCTATACTGGGTTAGGAATCCGTATTGGTTTAGAGGTAACTGTTTGGAGCTTTATAGTCCGTTTTAAAAGCGAATCATGTTAAGAAGTTCTCTATTAAGTTAACTAGTTTCTCGTTTTAAGTGTTATACGTGTTAAATTTTTCAATCGATTTCAAATATTTTGATGAGATTACAGCAGAGACATTAGATAAATTTCAAGATTATTTCAGTTTAACTGCACCTAAGTCAGTTAATACGAGGGGTGGAACTTAAATAGTGGCAACTATTTATTCACAACCAATACAAAAGAGTTACATGTTTGCACCTGTTACTATTCTTCAAAGTAGTCACCAGCGTTGTGTAGAACCCGTTGCCGGAGATGTGGAAGGCGTAGTATACCGTTAGTAGAGCTTGTTCTGTCGATGGTGCGAATGGAGCGGTCTACTGCCTGTCGAATCTCTGGGACAGTTCTGAAGCGAATGCCGCGAAGCCAAAACTGAAACGTGAATCCTACTAATGGCTTCATTATGGGTCGCCGCGAAAGTCGAAAATACGTCAGAGCCCCTGTATTGTGAAAGTTATGATGATTCTCGTGTACGACTATGATGGTGTTATCCTAACGCATTACGTTCCTCCACGGCAGACCGTCAATGAATAGTATTACTGATCGTTTTTGGAGCATAACCTGCGACCAGCTTTGCGAAAGAAGCGGCGGCACTTTGTGCGCAACCCACCCATCATTTTGCACTACAGTGAGCGGGGGTCAAACAGCGCAAGCTGTGGCTGCTCTGTTCGGTCGATGGGTCTGGGAAGTACTGTATCATCCACCATACTCACCGGACTTAACTCATTGTGACTCTCATTTGATTCCGAAGACGAAGGAACCACTAGGTGGCATTCACGTCAGAACTGTTCCAGAGATTCGACAGGAAGTAGACCGCTCCATTCGCACCATCAGTAGAACAGGCTCTGCTAACGGTATACTACGCCTTCCACATCGTTGGCAATGGGATCTAAACAACGCTGGTGACTGCCTTTCAGGTCAGTGAGATGTGAAAACATGTAACTCTTCTGTGTCGGTTGTGAAAGAATAGTTGCCACTATTTAAGTTCCAACCTCCGTATATTGCTTTCTCGTACGATTATCTCACGCAAAAACCTTGAAGGTAAAGTAGAGACATCGAACTCACACGAAACCTTATCAGCAACGGCTCTTAGCACGAATTATTTACAAGTGGAACAAGAAAAAGGGAGAAATAGTAGTGACACACGAGGTACCCTCCGCCACACAACAGACATGAAAGCGGTTTAATACTGCACTGTCATCGAATTCAGAGCTATGATGAAAGTTTCAAGTCTCTGACTTACAGGGAAATGATAATGGTAAACAATCTACCCTCCGCCAAAAACCCGACAGGAAAGCGAATTAATATTGCATTGCCATCCAGTTCTGAGCTATGTTGAAAGTTTCAATTCTCTAAGTCCTAGGGAAGCTAGTTTAAAATCAACTGCAAAATTTGTACCAAACAGAAACTAAGCGATCTAATAAAAAGCTGTTAAAAATGACTGTTCTTAAGATATAAGATCGATTAATTCTTTCAGCGTGACGGTGATGTGTATACTCTAGTCTTTGTTTGACATCATAGAGTCGTTTGACAATTATCTAACGGCAAGTTGGCTGGTTTGGTCTCATTTATTGGTCAAAAATATCTTCCGTATTTTTATGTCTCTTAGGATAGACCAGTTCAAGAATCTGAATGGTCAAAAAGAAACAATCAGAGTAATCTTGTCTCATATTATGGACACAGATACCCCTTTAAAATCTACGACTACGTCTAAAGATATACTTGTGACATGCTACAGAGAGCTGAAAGGTTCACTGAACTTGATATTGGGGGGTATATGAAACAGTAGAATCTACTATCATTAATCAACAAAAGCACATGTGAACCTTGTTCTTGCTGTTGACCATTTTACAAAGAAAATAGCTATACGTAAAATCCAAACGTCCATTCTCACCTTTATGAATACTAGACACATTATAGCGATAACGTATTTGGCAAACTACCTGCAACTCATGTGAAGTACGTAGAGCTACGAGTGCAAGCAGAATAGTAATGCCTCCGAATCTGTTATGTGAAAACTAGTAAGATTTGTAAATAACATAAATGTTATTAACATTCTACACGTTTACTGTTCATGTCTACATATTTATTTCTGAACCTAGTCGCCTTGGCGTGGAACATATTTCACCCAAAAAGAGACCAGTTTGTTGATATCATCACTGCAGTTGGCTTTGTTGACGGAGCCACAAACTTACCTCTGATTGCACCGCTTCGTCACTAACAAAGTGAAGCTGTCGAACGCCTTGCTTAAGTTTTGGAAACGGAAGCAATTTGAATGGAGCAAAGTTGAGATGACAGCGAATCCGAGGCGTCAGAGTGTTGTAGACTGATGCAGATATCGAGGTGTTCGTGTGTTTTCTGGCATTGTCACGCTGAAGGAGATGTGCTTTGGTGGACGATTTCTTCGAATCCGAAATTCGATGATAGCACGCAGTTACACACACACCTACATACAAATAGCTGCACTAAATACCACCATATTGGATCCTACAATTTGGAGCCCCCTCGCGCTAAACGGCTGGGAATATGTAGACATGAAGAATAAATATGTAGAAAGTGAATATTTAAAAAGCTTCTAGAGTTTGCACATAAAAAGTTCGGAGTCATTACTTTTCTACACGCCCTCGCATTTCTGTGATGCTTTACTTACGGGAAATTTCATAAGACAAGAATTTGCGTACCATTAATTTGCCGCCATGTTTTTGAGCAGAAAATGTACGGTGTCTGCGTTTCATGGCAAGAACTGTTACGCAGTTTTGGGGCAATCTCGCACATCGACGTGATGTGAAATTTATATTCCTGTTGCATTGCAACAGCGCCTATTACGGGGAATCATTCAGTTCGATGTTCTGCAATCTGTCCGAGGCGGATCCAATAACAGTACTCCATAGTCCTGGCACGAGCGCGCAGTTTCTTGACGATTAACGGCCTTCGCACCTACAAACGAAAGTGGAGAAATAAACACCGGGAATTGGAGCCGCACGCAGAATACTTAATTAGGTATAAACTGTTATTTCGTTTCTTTGTAACATTGTCACTTATCATACCGTCTAAATGGTTTTCCAATACGGACATTGGAGCACAATCTTTCTGCTACCGTTGCAATTCGACAGACGCATTTTCGCGAAATTTAGTTAAAAGGAAATAATCACGCAGTGAACGTGACACAAGTACGAACTTGGATATCTGCAGACACTCCCACAAATTCGATGTTCCGTACTGTCCTCTCGTCACTCTGATTTCAAAGAAAAACAAGGAAAAAGTCACAGTACATGTAACCAGCTATAAATGTGAGACAAAGCTTAAGTGAGACACCACAAATGGGGAGTTCACCTTTCCTCAACAGTGTTTTATTTCATGCGTTGGCCGATATAAATAAGAAAGAAATTTAACAAATGAAGAAAATGAATTATAAATAAATGTGTCCGCGATCCCATTGTACTGTTTATTCAAACTTCGTTTCAGATAGCAATTTAACCTATTTAATTCCAGCTGCGTAGTTTGTTCCGCCCAACGGCCATCGCTAGAATTTGGTTATTACACGAATGGCAGCCTTTGTTAGTTGTGGCAGGTCTTCACTCGTGAACTATGTACCCCGCAAATCGCAGTTGTTATAAGTTCTAGCCATCGATTTTGATCCTACTACCATTCCAGTCGAAGCTCTTGAATGTGTCTTCCACTACTAAGATTAAAACCTACTCTGGCAGTTACACTACTGGCCATAAAAATTGTTACACGAAGAATAAATGCAGATGATAAACGGGTATTCATTGGACAAATATATTATATTAGAACTGACATGTGATTACATTTTCACGCAATTTGGTTGCATAGATCCTGAGAAATCAGTACCCAGAACAACCACCTATGGCCGTAATAACGGCCTTGATACGCCTGCGCATTGAGTCAAACAGAGCTTGGATGGCGTGTACAGGTACAGCTGCCCATGCAGCTTCAACGCGATACCATTGTTCATCAAGAGTAGTGACTGGCGTATTGTGACGAGCCAGTTGGTCGGCCACCATTGACCAGACGTTTTCAATTGGTGGGAGATCTGGAGAATGTGCTGGGCAGGGCAGCAGTCGAACATTTTCTGTATCCAGAAAGGCCCGTGCATTATCCTGCTAAAATGTAGGGTTTCGCAGGGATCGAATGAAGTGTAGAGCCACGGGTCGTAACAAATCTGAAATGTAACGTCCACTGTTCAAAGTTCCGTCAATGCGAACAAGAGGTGCAACCAGTGGCACCGCGTACCAACACGCCGGGTGATACGGCAGTATGGCGATGACGAATACACGCTTCCAATGTGCGTTCACCGCGATGTCACCAAACACGGATGCGACCAACATGATGCTGTAAACAGAACCTGGATTCATCCGAAAAAAAAAAATGACGTTTTGCCATTCATGCACCCAGGTTCGTCGTTGAGTACACCGTCGCAGGCGCTCCTGTCTGTGATGCAACGTCAAGGGTAACCGCAGCCATGGTCTCCGAGGTGATAGTCCATGTTACTGCAAACGGGGTCGAACTGTTCGTGCAGATGGTTGTTGTCTTGCAAACGTCCCCATCTATTGACTCAGGGATCGTGGCTGCACGATCCGTTACACTCATGAGGATAAGATGCCTGTGATCTCGACTGTTTGAGGCCTTTGGGATCAAGCACGGCGTTCCGTATTATCCTCCTGAACCCACCGATTCTACATTCTGCTAACAGTCATTGGATCTCGACCAACGCGAGCAGCAACGTTGCGATACGATAAACCACAATCGCGATAGGCTACAATCCGACCTTTATCAATGTCGGAAACGTGATGGTACGCATTTCTCCTCATTACATGGGGCTCACAACAACATTTCACCAGCAACGCCGGTCAACTGCTGTTTGTGTATGAGAAATCGGTTGGAAACTTTCCTCATGACAGCACGTTGTAGTTAAGAGTAAATATTTATTCTCAGTCCTCGTAATATTCTTTAAATCAATGTCTTGTAATACACACGTTCTAAGGAAGCCTATGCTCTTCCTCTGGGTCCCAGATATTTTCGTATCAAATTTCATCGAAACCGGTTCACCGGGTTAGTACTGAAAAGTAACTGACGTAGCTACTTTTGCCTATATGCTATTAGCAAGGATAAAAAATTTAATAACTTTCGACATATGTGTCAACTACTCTTCTCACCTTATTCTCCCTACTCATATTTGCAGCTGGTTTATAACCACTGATATTTATCTTTTCCATATCACACACAATGTAATGTTTAGACGGGCGTAGCATATCTAATACATTATCAGATTTAAAGTCATCTAAACAAACCAGGAGCTCATCTATTCTATTCTTCAATCCCTGAGTCGTAACTTTATTGTTTACTTACTTTTGTGAGAATGGTATGAGTTTTGGGCCTCCTTAGTACCTGCCTGCCTGAACTTCTCATTGGACTAGGATATTAGTATAGAAAAGAGGTACATCCATGAGTACTAGCGCCCACCTTTATGGATATCGCAAACAACCCTGCCAGTTTACCCTTCCTATTCTTATTGAGGGTTAGGCCACGCCTTGTGAAATCCCCCCTACCAATAGCCTCGACAGGATCCAATCTAATGTCGGACAGAGTGGCTGCCCTACGCAATTGATCCAACTCCCTTCTGACAGAGCGGTTCAACGGGGGCTAATCATGCCGCACGAGAGCAGGAACCAGCCTAACATTGGTATGGGTCGTTGCAGAGGCTATTTTCCCCAGGTCACACTCAATACTGTAGCCCTGATTCCTATCAATAGTGTTCCCCCCTCCCCTCTCTATCATCACATGATCCTGCTTTGAGAAAGCCTTGCACAAGGAATCTATATCCTCTACCACCTGGCTAAGACATGCACTTGGCTCGAAAAAGTTTGTGACCTGGTACCTGTCAACTAATTTTTCCTGCAAAATCTGGCCCACACCTCTTCCATTGCTGCTACCTAGCAACAGAGCTTTCTTCTTACTTTCTACTTTGTTTTGAAACATTTGGTCTCCTAGTGAGGTTCTGTTGCATCTACTTCTACTGGAACCTCTTCCTTACTTAACTGTGGTAGCCAGGCAAATCTATTGATTGTGCCAATTGCGAAACCGTCAAAAACTCTCCTCTTTCTGTGGCCCCTGTACTCAGCTACCACTTCCCACCGCTGTTTACCCTCATCCTCCCTTAAGCTCTTGATTTCCTCCCTAGCTATGTCCAAATCAGCCTGAAAGGCTCTAATTTTCTCCTCCTGTTCAAGTATAATCCTATCTCTTGAGCAGACCCTGCAAAAGATTGGAAGAGTCTCGTTTGCTTCCCCAATTCCCACGCCGCTACAATTTGCACAATGAAACCACCTGTCACAACAGCTGCACAAAACCCCTGAACTAACTTTCCTACTGCAGCTCACACACTTAGTGGTGGTAGTTTGGAAATTAGTTAAGAGATTTACTGAGTGATAGCGATAATATATTAAATACAGATGCAAAATGACACTAAATATGTTTTGGAAACTAATATGTAAGTAAACTATTACCAAATGCACTTAAATTTGTGGTATAACGCTAAATATGCAAGATTCAAAATTAGGCCTAAACAGCCAAATGTAACCAAAACGAACTTCTGACGATTACTGGAAGAATACGCAAATAAAAGAAAAACCTTTAATGGCAAGCTCGAAGAGCACACTAATGAACGTATTCAATTAGTTAATCTATACCAGATGCACTTAAGATTGCGGTATAACGCTAAGTATGCGCACTCGGAAAGTAACCTCTTCCCGTTGTTATTCGATGTGTCCTTTTAGCAAGCAATAAAAGAAACCCACGGAGTTGGAGAGGGAATTAAAGTATAAGCAGATGAATTAAAACTTCGGTGTTTGCCGAAGACATTGCTGTTCGTCAAAGACAAGAAAGAAACCGGAAGATCAGTTGAACAGAATTAACAGTGTCTTGAAAGGAAGATATACACTCAGCATCAACAAAGGCAAAATGAGTGTAATGGATGTGGACGAACTAACAGAGGCGATTCTGAGGAAATTAGATAACAAGACGAGACACTAAAAGTATTAGATGAGTTCTGCTATCTGGCCAATATAATAATCGCTAGTCGGCGAAGTAGAGAAGATGTAAAACGTAGACGGTAATGACGAGAAAAGCGTTTCTCAGGAATATTTTTAACGTCAAACTTATATACAAGAATGAAGATATTTGTCTGTATTGGTGCCTCTTATGTATGCGAAATGTGGACGGTAAACAGATGAGACAAGAAGAGAATAGAAGCTGTTGAAATGGGATGCTACAGAACAATGGTGATGATTAGATGGGTAGATCACGTAACCAACGAAGAGGTACTGAATAGAATTGGGGAGAAAAGAAAATTTAGATATGACTTGACTAAAAGAAGGGGTGGTTGATAGGACGCATTGAGACATCAAGTGTCAAGCAAAGGTTTCGATTTCTGACAAATATTTCAAGTCTTATGTGCACATTTCAGGTGTTTGGCAGTCTTGTTGTTGTGCCTGTCTGCGACTCAACATTCCCACTATATGGCGTGTAGCAATCTGTCCTGTTCGTAGTACTGTATGTAATACTTAATTATTTGCCTTAGCTGTTCTGTTGGTTCTTGGTTCCCACGACTTGTCAACAGTCAGTGACCCATTCAATGATACATCTCCTATTATTATTCACCTCCATGAGTGATGATCACTTCAAGTTGAAAATTAAGTAGTCAGGCAAATATCAAGCAATGGTTTCAGAACTTTCTTCGTGGAATAAACAACACAGAGAAAACGTAAACATGAAGTCTCCCTACTTCTTTGCCCTTTGCTTTGCCCATGTCATCAAAACATTCTATATTTAGGAAATTTCTTTCTTAAATCGACAAGGAAACTTAAATCCAGTAACGTTAAACAATCATTTTACTTGTCGGACAAGCACTAGACAAATTTTGGCCTTAGTTTTGACTGCACTTTAGCTTTGGAAGAGGACGGTGTATACAAAATGATTTGCAGTTGTGGCAAACTGTATAGAGCCCAGTCTGGTAGGGCAACAACCACCTGCTTGAAAGAGCGCAATGGAAGTTCAGACAATAGAAGGAAACCTTACATTTCTAAAGAACCTGATTAAAGAAAGCATCCACTACAAAGTGCAACACGAAGTCTTACATAAGAGCCACAATGGGGGGGAGGTTAACTACCTTGCTATAATGGTACTTAATAAACACACGTCTATTTGACCAAACCAGGTACTGACTATATTTTACACGGTACGCCACTTCCATCTGCAAGCACTTCTAATAATCCAATACAAATCACTTAGTAAATTATCCCTCCTATATACACACCCTATTTTTTCATTTATATCAGTTAGTGTAGTTTCACTTGTCCTGTTAAAATTGTACTTTGTACCATCAGAGTTGTTTCAATTACGTGTTTAGTTTCTGTTATTTTACCTGTTTCTAATAATGGACCTGTTAAAGAGAGAGTGGTCTTGTTCAGTCAGCCTCTTTGATCAAGTAATCAAAGTTTCTGAAAATTGTTCAATTTATTTTTCTTCTCAAAACAATAAGTATTGTCGTAATGTTAAGTACCATTCATACTATTGTATCTCGTTATAACCAGACTTCTTTATGTATCTTGCTATTTAAACAAATATTACAAATACTGTAGTGGAGCGTGTTGAACAAATGAAAGGAAAAAAGTCATGCATTTGATTATTTAGTGTGTCGTATTTTAACTAATGTCAGCTAAATAGATTTACACCAAATTTTTACTAAAATAATTCCTCTTTCAATTCTTAATCTAACATTAACAACTGTCATTTTTGGAAACCAACCGAGACAATTGGTGGATGTACTACTTTAAAATCTTTCATCCTACAAAACATTTCACAGTCGCACTTATCTCTGCTCATGGCGATGGCATAACAGCCAAAAAACGGTTTGTATAACAATAAATGTTATGGAATATTGCACCAGTGTCGTATGTTTTTCATTAATAACGTTATGGGTTATTTGGTGAGACGTGTCTCTTACTGTTTTGATACATTAACCTTCAAAAATAAGTATTACGAAATGTAGAGTTTTGCAGGTAAATTAACTTGATGGGGATTGAATAAAAACATCTTCGTATTTTTAAATTTCACCGCGGTGACAGGAAGTCAATGGATTCCTCTCAATATTGTGTCGATCTCCTTTTTCCCGGCGTAATGCGGGAACTAGCTGTGGCGTGAACTCAAGTCGTTGGAAGACCCCTCCAGGAATATCGGGGGCAGATCAGTTCTAGGCGCTACAGTCTGGAACCGCACGACGCTACGGTCGGAGGTTCGAATCCTGTCTCGGGAATGGATGCGTGTGATATTAGGATCCAGTAGTTCTAAGTTCCAGGGGACGGATGACCTCAGAAGTTAAGTCCCATAGTGCCATTTTGAACCAAGAATATGCCTCTGTAGGCACCCATAATTGCAAAAGTGTTGCCGGTGCAGGAATTGTCATACGAACTGTCCTAGGAATTATCTCCCATAAATTTTCGATTGGAGTGGTTTTGGGAGATCTGGTTGGGCAAACCACTGTTCTGAATGTTCTTCAAACCAGTCACGAACAGTTGTGATAAGGTGACACGGCATTGTTATTTGGGATAAAGAAGTCCATGAATGGCTACAAATGGTCTCAAAGTAGCCGAATACAACCATTCCTACTCCGTTTTCGGTTCAGTTGGGAAATAAGACCTAGTTAAATCCATGTAAACATAGCCTACACAATTATGGACCCACCACCAATTTGCCTAGTGTCTTATTGACAACTTGAGTCCGCGTTTTCGAAGGGCTTGCGCCCACTCTAACCCAACCAGACAGCTCTTACCAACCGAACGTGGGCCTCATCTGACCGGGCCACGGTTTTCCAGTCGTCTGGCATGATCACGAGCCCTGGAGAGGCGCTACAGGCAATATCGTGCTGGTAGAATGGCACTCACCTCGGTCGTCTGCTGCCATTAAAACCAGATTTGTCCCCACTGTTCTAAGGGATATGGTCGTCGTACGTTCAAGATTGATTTCCGCGGTTACTTCACGCAGTGTTGCTTCTGTATTAGCACAGACAACTCTACGCAACCGCCGCTGATCTCAGTCGTTAAGTGAAATCCAACGGCCTCTGTATTGTTTGTTGTGACAGGTAACGCCTAAAATTTGATATTTTCGGCACAGTCCTGAGACTGTGGATCTCGGAGTACTGAATTTCCTAACGATTTCCGAAATGGAATGTCCAACGCATCTAGTTCCAACTGGCATTCCGGGTTCAACGTCTGTTAATTCCCGATTTGGTGCTATAACCATGCCGTTAGCCTTTTCACATGAATAACATGTGTACAATTGACACCTCCACCAATGCACCGCTCTCTTGTATCTTGTATACGCGATAACACCGCCATCTGATATGTGCATATCTCTATCACCGGACTTCTGGGATTCGATGTGCGAACTGGCGAAAATTCTCTTGAATCCAGTTACATCTACTCGCACATTATGAAGATAGTTTAATCGTTTTCTTCATGCACCAGATAAAAAACTGTTTAATTTATGTTTTCATCGTTCACTCTGTCTGGTAGGTTCTTTGTAGCCGGTCCTATTGATTTCGCCTGGTAATCGATAGCGGTTGACCCCCCCCCCCCCCCCTCCACCCTCCCAGCATTTTGAGACTTTCTCGATGTAATTTTACGTGGGCCACAATGACGCTGCCCTCTCGCTGGAACACTGTCACCACCGTATTATGGGAGCGCATGTTGCTGACAATTAATTGCTCGCTGGCTGCGATATTAATTGTGGCCTATTGTGGCGCAACGCCGCATTATGCGAACTGTCTGCCCGGCCACATGCTGGCCGCACCGATGCGAGCGTCGATGGAACTCGCGCCCTCCTCTGTGGAGGCTAAGTGTGTGTGAGTGCACGCCACGTGGCGTGTAGGCCTAAGTTCGCAGAAAGCTCTCCACGTGATGAATTGTCGTTGCTTGTAAGTGACAACGAACAGACATTAAATTTTCACAAAGGGATGAAATAAATATACTTGTATTATTTTCTCATAACATTAGCGATAGCGGAACGGATTACAGAACTTGTTTCGAAGGAGGGGTGGTTGAATATTGCAGCCACACACGTATGGTTATACGCCCTATTGTTTGTAAAATTCCGAGGCGTAGTCTCCCGAGGGGATATGCACTCGGAAAATTAGTAGATCAGTGTACTCGCAATAGATGACCATTGCAGTCTACAGATACATCGATACATTGTTCATCCCATGTTACCCTGTCGTCCTCAATTGCAAATCATATTACGTTGGTAGTTATCGTAAGACCGACTGTACACAGAAGAATAAAATTAAAATTTACATGTCATATTCGTTTTGTCATTCCCTTTTAAAGAACACACGGCTCTTATTTTAGCTCCATAACATGCAAAAATCAGGATCCGTTCCTTTCGTCCAAAATCTATTTTGTATATGTTTCTTTATTTTGTGTACATTAGTAACAGATAACGCAGAATACTTTATAAACAATTTACGAATAATGTGAATAATGTAAGACATTGTGATTCTTACGAAAAATAACAAAAATTTCATTCACTAAGTTGTCTAAAATTCTTCCTCAGACTACGATACCATTTAGCTGCACAACACAAATTTAAAGGAGACCGAATTTTTACCAGATTTGTATGAAACGATTGGTGCGATAATACACCTAGTACATTACACGCATTATACATGTTAACTTGAAAATTTATTACGCCTTATAATTTAATTTTAAGAATATTTTCCTTATGAAACGTATTATCTCTTCGTAATATAACTTCCATTCTATCACTAAAGCATTGAAACATAAATAATATCTACAACTTCAAATGTCAGTAGCAAACTTTCAATAGGACGTAAACAAAGCATCTCAATAAACGAAAACTCAACAGGAGAAAAGATGTTAATTCACAAATGCTGGAAACCAGCAGTGTTACCATAACATATACAATATGTCCCAAAGAGAATTGTAGGAAGGAAAAATTTTCCGTTTGGTTTGGGAAATAACAGGCGCTTGCTACATCTGAAGTAAAGAGGTTGTGACAGCGTACAAGACCCCAACTATAAATTTTAGTAGATATAGCGGCGATTTCTATATCCAAATCCAATAATGTACATGTCAATGGACTCAGAAAAAAACTATGTGACTTAATAAAGTCATAAAGAATCAAATGGTTCAATAGGCTCTGAACACTATGGGACTTACCTTCTGAGGTCATCAGTCCCCTAGAACTACTTAAACCTAACTAACCTAAAAACATCACACACATCCATGCCAGAGGCAGGATTCATCTTATATCCTCCTTTCAAGAAACTATCCAATCCATCAACTGCTCTTCCAAGTCCTTTGCTGTCTCTAACAAAATTACAATGTCATCGGTGAACCTCAACATTTTTATTTCTTCTCCATGGATTTTAATACCTACTCCGAATTTTTCTTTTGTTTCCTTCACTGCTTGCTCAATATGCAGATTGAATAACATCGGGGAGAGACTGCAACCCTGTCTCACTCCCTTCCCAACCACTGCTTCCCTTTGATGTCCCTCGACTCTTATAACTGCCATCTGGTTTCTGTACAAATTGTTAATAGCCTTTCGCTCCCTGTATTTTACCTCTGCTACCTTCAGAATTTGAGAGTATTCCAATCAACATTGTCAAAAGCTTTATCTAAGTCTACAAATGCTAGAAACGTTGGTTTGCCCTTCCTTAATCTAGCTTCTAAGATAAGTCGTAGCGACAGTATTGCCTCACGTGTTCCAACATTTCCACGGAATCCAATCTGATCTTCCCCGAGGTCGGCATCTACTAGTTTTTCCATTCATCTGTAAATAATTCGCGTTAGTATTTTGCAGCTGTGACTTATTAAACTGATAGTTCGGTAATATTCACACCTGTCAACACCTTTTTCCTTTGGGATTAGAATTATTATATTCTTCTTGAAGTCTGAAGGTATTTCGCCTGTCTCATACATCTTGCTCACCAGATGGTAGAGTTTTGTCAGGACTGGCTCTCCCAAGGCCGTCAGTGGTTCCAATGGAATGTTGTCTACTCCGGGGTCCTTGTTTCGAGTCAGGTCTTTCAGTGCTATTTCAAACTCTTCACGCAGTATCGTATCTCCCATTTCATCTTCATCTATATCCTCTTCCTTTTCCATAATGTTGTCCTCAAGTACATCGCCCTTGTATAGACCCTCTACATACTCCTTCCACCTTTCTGCTTTCCCTTCTTTGCTTAGAACTGGGTTTCCATCTTAGCTCTTGATGTTCATACAAGTGGTTCTCTTATCTCCAAAGGTCTCTCTAATTTTCCTGTAGGCAGTATCTATCTTACCCCTAGTGAGATAAACCTCTACATCCTTACATTTGTCCTCTAGCCATCCCTGCTTAGCCACTTTGCACTTCCTGTCGATCTCATTTTTTAGACGTCTGTATTCCTTTTTGCCTGCTTCATTTACTGCAATTTTATATTTTCTCCTTTCATCAATTAAATTCATATTTCTTCTGTTACCCGAGGATTTCTACTAGCCTTCATCTTTTTACGTGCTTGATCCTCTGCTGCCTTCACTACTTCATCCCTCAAAGCTACACATTCTTCTTGTCCCGTTGCGGGATGTTATATGCCGCAGAATGTGCTACTTGTTTTACTTTATTCAAATGGTTCAGATGGCTATGGGACTTAACTACTCTGGTCATCAGTCTCCTAGACTTAGAAATACTTAAACCTAACTAACCTGAGGACATCATACACATCCATGCCCGAAGCAGGATTCTAACCTGCGACGGTAGCAGTCGCGCGGTTCCTGACTGTGTGCCTAGAACCGCTAGACCACTGCGGCCGGCTTTTACTTTATTTCTGAAGAAAAAAATTACATAACAGAACGTAAATTGCGCAATTCGTATTCATGCTAACAACTATAAATGCCGCAGTCCCTTCCCATTCCACATCAGAGCTTCTCCTTCCCTCTCCCCTCCAACCGTTTCTCCCAACCGTTTTTCTCTCGATATTATTATTCAGTCCATGTACTACAACTCCCCAACATTTTACATTATCCACCACTAATCGTAATGTGCATGGATCCTACTCAAAGGACTCCTACATTTACACCCAAACCCTTCAACCCTAGAGAACACTTTTCCGCTCCCCATGTCATTACCCCGTATAGGTCCTTCTGCTTTCTAGTGAAATAGCAGTTTCCTCTTTAAGGGGACATCACTGTTTTTGCAACGTATTCTAACTATAAATTTTTGCTTCTGTCTGTATCATTTAGTCTTGTAACCACCGAAAATCACTCTACAGGTTTTAAAAATATTTTCTATATTGTTTGAAAGGAATTTTTGGAATTTTCTATAAATAACTATTCATTTATATAATTTTTGTGCGGAAAAATGAATAGTTATGTACAGTCAAACGATGGGAGGGTTCCACATGAATGTGGTCCTCCACGAACGGAAAATCTGGAAAATTTTAAACGTTTTAATTAGCATTTTGGCTGAAGAGCCGGATGCTACGCCGCTGGCAGCCCACCTTCCACGTAAGTGGAACGAGAGGGATAAAATAACAATAATGAAAAAGTACTATGATTATCTTAATAATTGCATACGTCTTTCAAATCATAACATTAAGTAAAAGAGCGACTATGTTTTTTGGTTCTGTGATAATGGAAATTCGAATGACAGAAACCATGTCAGCTCCAAAACGAGAATATGAACACATGATAGCATCTACAAACTTTTCCACTGACGGGGTGCTTTTGAATAATACACTCCTGGAAATGGAAAAAAGAACACATTGACACCGGTGTGTCAGACTCACCATACTTGCTCCGGACACTGCGACAGGGCTGTACAAGCAATGATCACACGCACGGCACAGCGGACACACCAGGAACCGCGGTGTTGGCCGTCGAATGGCGCTAGCTGCGCAGCATTTGTGCACCGCCGCCGTCAGTGTCAGCCAGTTTGCCATGGCATACGGAGCTCCATCGCAGTCTTTAACACTGGTAGCATGCCGCGACAGCGTGGACGTGAACCGTATGTGCAGTTGACGGACTTTGAGCGAGGGCGTATAGTGGGCATGCGGGAGGCCGGGTGGACGTACCGCCGAATTGCTCAACACGTGGGGCGTGAGGTCTCCACAGTACATCGATGTTGTCGCCAGTGGTCGGCGGAAGGTGCACGTGCCCGTCGACCTGGGACCGGACCGCAGCGACGCACGGATGCACGCCAAGACCGTAGGATCCTACGCAGTGCCGTAGGGGACCGCACCACCACTTCCCAGCAAATTAGGGACACTGTTGCTCCTGGGGTATCGGCGAGTACCATTCGCAACCGTCTCCATGAAGCTGGGCTACGGTCCCGCACACCGTTAGGCCATCTTCCGCTCACGCCCCAACATCGTGCAGCCCGCCTCCAGTGGTGTCGCGACAGGCGTGAATGGAGGGACGAATGGAGACGTGTCGTCTTCAGCGATGAGAGTCGCTTCTGCCTTGGTTCCAATGATGGTCGTATGCGTGTTTGGCGCTGTGCAGGTGAGCGCCACAATCAGGACTGCATACGACCGAGGCGTACAGGGCCAACACCCGGCATCATGGTGTGGGGAGCGATCTCCTACACTGTCCGTACACCTCTGGTGATCGTCGAGGGGACACTGAATAGTGCACGGTACATCCAAACCGTCATCGAACCCATCGTTCTACCATTTCTAGACCGGCAAGGGAACTTGCTGTTCCAACAGGACAATGCACGTCCGCATGTATCACGTGCCACACAACGTGCTCTACAAGGTGTAAGTCAACTACGCTGGCCAGCAAGATCTCCGGATCTGTCCCTCATTGAGCATGTTTGGGACTGGATGAAGCGTCGTCTCACGCGGTCTGCACGTCCAGCACGAATGCTGGTCCAACTGAGGCGCCAGGTGGAAATGGCATGGCAAGCCGTTCCACAGGACTACATCCAGCATCTCTACGATCTTCTCCATGGGAGAATAGCAGCCTGCATTGCTGCGAAAGATGGATATACACTGTACTAGTGCCGACATTGTGCGTGCTCTGTTGCCTGTGTCTATGTGCCTGTGGTTTTGTCAGTGTGATCATGTGATGTATCTGACCCCAGGAATGTGTCAATAAAGTTCACCTTCCTGGGACAATGAATTCACGGTGTTCTTATTTCAATTTCCAGGAGTGTAGAAAAATCGATCGGGGTGGCCGAGCGGTTCTGGGCGCTACAGTCTGGAACCGCGCGACCGCTACGGTCGCAAGTTCGAATCCTGCCTCTGGCATGGATGTGTGTGATGTTTTTAGGTTAGTTAGGTTTAAGTAGTTCTAGGGGACTGATGACCTCAGAAGGTAAGTCCCATAGTGTTCAGAGCCTATTGAACCATTTGATTCTTTATGACTTTATTAAGTCACATAGTTTTTTTCTGAGTCCATTGACATGTACATTATTGGATTTGGATATAGAAATCGCCGCTATATCTACTAAAATTTATAGTTGGGGTCTTGTACGCTGTCACAACCTGCCCCACGTGTTGAGCAATTCGGCGGTACGTCCACCCGGCCTCCCGCATGCCCACTATACGCCCTCGCTCAAAGTCCGTCAACTGCACATACGGTTCACGTCCACGCTGTCGCGGCATGCTACCAGTGTTAAAGACTGCGATGGAGCTCCGTATGCCATGGCAAACTGGCTGACACTGACGGCGGCGGTGCACAAATGCTGCGCAGCTAGCGCCATTCGACGGCCAACACCGCGGTTCCTGGTGTGTCCGCTGTGCCGTGCGTGTGATCATTGCTTGTACAGCCCTCTCGCAGTGTCCGGAGCAAGTATGGTGGGTCTGACACACCGGTGTCAATGTGTTTTTTTTTTCCATTTCCAGGAGTGTATTTGTATGGAGTGTAGCCATGTATGGACGATAACTAGTTTGGACAAGAAGAGAATAGAAGCTTTCGAAATGTGGTGCTACAGAAGAATGCTGAAGATTAGATGGGTAGATCACATAACTAATGATGGGGTATTGAATAGGATTGGAGAGAAGAGAAGTTTGTGGCGCAACTTGACCAGAAGAAGGGTTCGGTTGGTAGGATATGTTCTGAGGCATCAAGGGATCACCAATTTAGTATTAGAGGGCAGCGTGGAGGGTAATAATCGTAGAGGGAGACCAAGAGGTGACTACACTAAGCAGATTCAGAAGGATGTGGGTTGCAGTAGGTACTGGGAGATGAAAAGATAGAGTAGCATGCACAAGATAGTGTAGCATGGACAGCTGCATCAAACCAGTCTCAGGACTGAAGACCACAACACAACACAACATACTGTGCCAAACCTGTGACCTACATAGGTCAAAGTTGTTGTTGTGGTCTTCAGTCCAGAGACTGGTTTGATGTAGCTCTCCACGCTTTTTTATCCTGTGCAAGCTTCTTCATCTCCCAGTACCTACTGCAACTTACATCCTTCTGAATCTGTTTTAGTGTATTCATCTCTTGGTCTCCTCCTACGATTTTTACCCTCCAAGCTGCCCTCCAGTGCTATATTTGTGATCCCTTGATGCCTCAGGACATGTCCTACGAACCGATCCCTTCTTCTAGTCAAGTTGTGCCGTAAGCCACAAATTTCTCTTCTCCCCAACACTGTACAATACCTTCTCATTAGTTATGTGTTCTACCAATCTAATCTGCAGCATTCTTCTATAGCATCACAATTCAAAAACTTCTATTCCCTTCTTGTCTAAACTATTTATCGTCCATATTTCACTTCCATACATGGCTACACTCCATACAAATACTTTCAGAAACGACTTTTTAACACTTAAATCTTTACTCGATGTTAACAAAACTCATTTACTACTTAAAGCGTCTCATTTCCTAATCTAATTCCCGCAACATCACCCGATTTAATTCGACTACATTCCATTATTCTCGTTTTGATTTTGTTGCTGTTCATCTTATACCCTCCTTTCAAGATACTGTCCATTCCGTTCAGCTAGTCTTCAAGATCTTTTGCCGTGCTTGACAGAATTGCTATGTCATCGGCGAACCTCAAAGTTTTTATTTCTTCTCCATGGATTTTAATTCCTACGCCGAATTTTTCTTTTGTTTCCTTTGCTGCTTGCTCAATATACAGGTTGAATAACATCGGGGGTAGGCTACAAACCTGTCTCACTCCCTTCCCAACCACTTCTTCCCTTACTTGCCCCTCAATTCTTATAACTGCCATCTGGTTTCTGTACAAATTGTAAATAGCCTTTCGCTCCCTGTATTTTACCCCTGCCACCTTCAGAATATGAAAGAGAGTATTCCAACCAACATCGTCAAATGCTTTCTCTAAGTCTACATATGCTAGAAACATAGGCTTGCCTTTCGTTAATATATTCTCTAAGATAAGTCGTAGGGTCAGTATTGCCTCATGTGTTCAATCATTTCTACGGAATGCAAACTGATCTTCCCCGAGATCGGCTTCTACCAGTTTTTCCATTCGTCTGTAGAGAATTCGTGAGAGTACTTTGCAGTCGTGGCTTATTTAACTGATAGTTCGGTACTTTTCACATCTGTCATCACCTGATTTCTTTGGGATTGGAATTATTATATTCTTCTTGAAGTCTGAGGATATTTCTCCTATCTCATACATCTTGCTCACCAGATGGTAATTTTTGTCAGGGCTGGCTCTCCGAAGGCTATCAGTAGTTCTAATGGAATGTTGTTTACTCGCAGGGCCTTTTTTCGACTTAGGTCTTTCAGTGCTCTGTCAAACGCTTCGAGCAGTATCATATCTCCCATTTCATCCTTTTCTACCTCCTCTTCCATTTCCATAATGTTTTCCTCAAGTACATCGCTCTTGTGTAGACCCTGTATATACTCCTTCCGCCTTTCTGCTTTCCCTTCTTAGCTTAGAATTGAGTTTCCATCTGAGCTCTAGATATTCACGCAAGTGGTTCTTTATTCTCCAAAGGTCTCTTTAATTATCCTGTAGGCAGTATCTACCTTAGCCCTAGTGATACAAGAATCTACATCCTTACATTTGTCCTCTAGCCAACCCTGCTTAGCCATTTTACACCTCCTGACGATCTCATTTTTGAGACGTTTGTATTCCTTTTTGCCTGGATCATTTGCTGATTTTTTGTATTTTCTTCTTTCGTCAATTAAAATCAATATCTCTTCTGTTACCCAAGGATTTCTACTAGCCCTTGTCTTTTTACCTACTTGATCCACTGCTGCTTTCACTATTTCATCCCTCAGAGCTACCCATTCTTCTTCTACTGTATTTCTTCCCCCCATTCTTGTCAATCGTTCCCTAATGATCTTTCTGAAGCTCTCTACAACCTCTGGTACTTCAATTTATCCAGGGCCAATCTCCTTAAATTCCCACCTTTTTGCAGTTTCTTCAGTTTTAGTCTACAGTTCATAACCAATAGATTTAAAACCTGGTTCCTTAATCTGTCTTGCCAATATTTAATCTATCTGACACCTTCCAGTATCTCCAGGCTTTTTCCAAGTATACAACCTTCTCTAATGACTATTGAACCAAGTGTTAGCTATGATTACGTTATGCTCAGCCTACCAGACGGCTTCCTTTTTCATTCCTTAACCCCATTCCATATTCATATACTACGTTTCCTTCTCTTCCTTTTCCTACTATCGAATCCCAGTCAATCATGACTATTAAATTTTTGTCCCCCTTCACTATCTGAAAAATTTCTTTTATCTCATCATACGTTTCATCACTATCTTCGTCATCTGCGGAGCTAGTTGGCATATAAACCTGTACTACTGTGGTAGGCATCTGCTTCGTATTTATCTTGGCCACAATAATGCGTTCATTAGGCTGCTTGTAGTAGCTTACCCGCATTCCTAGTTTCTTATTCATTATTAAACCTACTCCTGCATTACCCCTATTTGATTTTGTATTTATAACCCTGTATTCGCCTGACCAAAAGTCTTGTTCCTCCTGCCACCGAACTTCACTAATTCCCACTATATCTAACTTTAACCTATCCATCTCCCTTTTTAAATTTTCTAACCTATCTGCTTGGTTAAGGGATCTGACATTCCACGCTCCAATCTGCATAACGCCAGTTTTCTTTCTCCGGAATATTTTACGCAAGAGGACGCCATCATCATTTAATCATACAGTAAAGCTGCATGCCCTCGGGGAAAATTACGTCTGTAGTTTCCCCTTGCTTTCAGCTATTCGCAGTACCAGCACAGCAAGGCCGTTTTGGTTATTGTTACAAGGCCAGATCAGTCAATCATCCAGACTGTTGCCGCTGCAACTACTTGAAAGGCTGCTGCCCCTCTGCAGGAACCACACGTTTGCCTGGCCTCTCAACAGATACCCCTCAGTTTTGGTTGCACAGAGAATTATGCTGTTGACGGGACCTGAGGCGAAAATTGGCGTAATCAGTGAATAATGGCTAATTGCTAAAAGGGTGATGTATGATCTCGAAAAAAAATATCGGTATGGCAGTGCCAGCATTTACTTTGCATTGGAATAATCCCTTAAAATGTATCGGACTAGTTACAAGAATTTAAGTAAGTGTGGGTTTTCTTTAATATCCACGCAATATGCTTTTAAGACTGAGGCGGTAGCCGCCAATCAATAGCGCACCGCAATTAGTAACATCTAACAGAGCTCGACGCTCATCGTTCGACAAGGACCAAAAAATGTTTAATTTCGAAAATCAGGTCAAGTAACAATGATAATATGAAATAAATATTTCATGAGTTTCACGTAACTGTTACTAGTGTAAACAATCTCTACTTACAGGGTGTTCATTTCAACTGAAGATACTGAAATATTTCGTAAACTACACATCGGATCAAAAAGTGTTACAATGCCAATTTGTTTGCGTCGGAGGGGGCATCCAACAATACCACACTCGGCCCCCTTCCCCAAACCGCTTGTGAGTAGAAGGGGGGGAAACTTAACTTTGAAATCTTCAACAGGAACAGTCGTTTCCTACTGCAGATTACGATTCTGTTGCAAAATCTACAACCGTTTTCTCTGAAACATTTTCTCCGTTTCGCCACACATGACTCTCTAATCGGAGGAATGGAAATGGGTACACAGTAGTAATTTACGACATGTTACTCAATGGCTCTTGAATATCCAATGACACGAGGGACCCCATCTCCGTGCCTGAGGAAAGAACAGGCCAGTATTTCATTATTTCTAGTTGGAAAACCCACTCGCAAAGCTGTATTCCTCCGACTCGACGCGACACTGCAGCAGTAGCTGAAGATGAACGCTATAACGCTTTTCCAATTAGAGTAAGTGTTAAAACGCACTACTGCCAAATTCAATATACTTAGTAATCCACTTTTACACAATACAGAAGCATATATGTGGGAATTTGAGCATAGGCGTTTCTGATGCGATCGACCACGGCCTGTTAGCACTTGTTTGTACACCTTACCTTTCAAATATCCCAAAGAAAGACATCCTGTGACGTCAAATCCGGCGACCTACCGGGACAACTAATAGGGCTCCCTCTCTCGATCCACAGGCCAGTGTAAACACGGTATAATACCTCCCGTGCTTCAATCGCGTAATGCGCTGTGCAACCGTCATGCTGAAACCACATACGTTGTCGAACGTGTAGGGCAACATCCTGCATTAGTACTGGGAGTTTTAGCTCCAAAGACGTACGATTCAACGTACCATCGAAAAAAAGGACCAATGGGTTTTTTCGCCATGAAGCCACACAATAACGATAACCGGTCAAGGACGTCGATGGTCAACTTGCCACAACCAGTGGGGATTGTCTACACTCCAGTAGTGAATGTTTCGCCGGTTTGCGCTACCGTGGTTTGTGAACGTAGGTTCATCGGAAAATAGAACCTCGGCAAAGAACGTGTGGGTCGTCTGCATTTGTTGACGTGCTCATGCACGAAAAGCTATCCGGTTATGGAAATCGATACCATGGAATTCTTGCTGCAGTGGCAAGTGGTATGGATGATACTTATGATGACGCAGTATTGTGACAATACTCCCTACGGGCATACTGGAATCGTGGTGTGATTGCCGTACACTTATCCGTAGTTTATGGTGTACTGCCGCTGGTACAGCTATCATTAGCTTTTTCTGCTCTGTACACTGCCGTGAGACGCAAAGGCGTTCACAATCTTGTAAAAGAGCGAACTAGAGCGAGTTTTCTCTGGGGAACGTTCAGCATACAGGGCAACAGCTTCCTAAACGTTTCTGCTACATTCTCCGGAAATCAAGATTCTTTCAATTTTTTATTCTATGGTTGCAACGTTCACCGTCCACTTGCACGTCTGTTTTCCATATGACAGGTTTGCACGCAATAAGCATTAAACGAGTATTGTAATGTTCGCAGCCGCTGTCAGTTCTACTTGTACACGATAAGTAACATCCGGTCGCAGTGCACTGTCTGGTATTGTATGTCGTAGTTCGCTACACGGCCGCGATGACGCGTCGAGTTGTCCCCTGTCGGACGAATACAACTTTGCGTATGTGGTTTCCAATTAGAAGTTATGAAATACTAGCCAGTCCTACCCTCGCAGCATGGAGGGAGGGTCATTGAGTAACATGTCGAAAATTACGACTGTGTACCAATTTCGATTCCTCCGATTACAGCGCCATCTGTGACGAAACGAAGAAGATGCTTCATTCAAAACGTATGTCGAGTTTTCCGTGAAATAGTAATCTGCAATACAAAAACTGGGCATCCCACTGAAGATTTCAAAGTTGACCACCCCCCAACCCACGCACGGGGTGGTGTGGGAGTTTGAATGTGGTATCCTTGGGTGCCCCTCTCCGAGGAAAACAGATTGGTTTTTTCATACAATGTGTGGTTTTCGAGATATTTCAGTGTCTTCAGTTAAAATGAACTCCTGTATAAAAGGCAATGTCCCGACTGAGGCACTGACTGACTCATCATCGCTCAGACCAAACTGCTAATAAAGGAAACTTGCGATTTGCAGAGGGTCTTGAAGAATACCATAGGCCTCGTTTACGATGGGATTTATTTTCGAAATCCCATCCCAAACGAGTGAACCAAGGGATGAAAGCTTTTTGAATATATATCTCTATTAAAGCAATTTTGAGACAAATTGGTATTTCGTTGTTTGGTGAGAAATAAAGTAGTTCGTGTTTCAGTGTATCTGGAAATTTAATCCCTAAGGGGTGAAACAGTGATGAAACCCGATTTTTAAAATAAATCATTATTTATTAATTACTACTGTATTTTAAAGCTATATCTATGAAAACTGATATTTAATTTCTCGGTTACAAATATAAAAATACGTATTTCAGTGTTTCTGGGAATTCATTACCTAAAGAGGTGAAACAGAGGATAAAATGTTTTATGAAAAGATTTCATTGTGAATGCATTTTGAAGCAAAATTTTTCAAAATAGGCATTGGGCTTCTCGGTTGGAAATGAAAAGAAAACTTTTGTCACGGTTTTTGGTAACTTAACGCCTAAGGCGGTGAAATATCGCTAAGGACAAATACTTGGAATTTTGAGACAGTGCTCATCTTATCGTTTAAGTGTTCAAAATTCCATTCCTAAGGGGGTGAAATAGCTTATGAAACGTTTTATGAAATTATTTCATTATGAAACCATACATGAAAATTTGTATTTGGTTTCTCTGTTAGACATAAAGACATATATGTAAGGGGATGGAAGTTTCTGTGGAAATATCACCAGAAGAACGCAAGAACACAGGCATGATTAACAGACACCTTGGACTCGAGCAACCAGACTCGGTGTTTGGTCAAAACTAAATTCGGAAAAGACTACACTCCAATGGCTCAGTTATCATGAATAGTTTAGAAGGTTCTGAAATTTATAAACAAAATACAAATGTCAGACCAATGACAATCATTAAAAATACAATTTATAAGAGAACCGTGTATACAAAACCCTATATATTCAAATAAAGTACAAGATAATGTAAATATCTGTTTAATGTTCAGACTCTGGATAATCTTTTGGATTTTGTTTTAAAGAATGTTGAGGAATCAGATTCGGCTTCGTGGTCTTGTTTTACCATTTTTAATAGCTTAGCGTCCGCTGCTCCGCTCGCATGGTCTGAAGATTTCACTTTCATTGTTTTGTTTCCTTTAATCGAATTTTTATTTTCTTCATAAATTTCAGAACCTTCTGAACTTTCATTATTTCAGTTTTATTGCTTTGTTTTTCTTTAATGGAATTTGCATTTTTTTTAATTTTAAAAATACAAAAATGCAAATTCGATTAAAGAAAAACAAAGCAATAAAACTGAAATAATGAAAGTTCAGAAGGTTCTGAAATTTATGAAGAAAATAAAAATTCGATTAAAGAGAAACAAAACAATGAAAGTGAAATCTTCAGACCATGCGAGCGGAGCAGCGGACGCTAAGCTATTAAAACTGGTAAAACAAGACCACGAAGCCGAATCTGATTCCTCAACATTCTTTAGAACAAAATCCAAAAGATTATCCAGAGTCTGAACATTAAACAGATATTTACATTATCTTGTACTTTATTTGAATATATAGGGTTTTGTATATACGGTTCTCTTATAAATTGTATTTTTAATGATTGTGATTGGTCTGACATGCTGTTTATTTTCACACTCAGGTTTGTTGATGATATACGCTGATCAGTCAAATCATTATGATAATAGCCCACTCTCAGACATATTTCCGTCTGATGGCATAGCGAGCGGTAAGAAAAGTGTATAAGGAATGCAGGACGCGTTTGAGATCAATCACAGCTATCGATGGTACGAACTGCAAATGGACAAACTGTTATGGCCCGCAGCGTGTGAACGTACATCTCGAAAAAGACGAATCTTGTGAGCTGTTTACATGTTGCTCTTGTGAGCATCTATGGAAGATGGTTGAAGGACGGTGAAACCGCAAGAGAATCGACAGCTATCTGTGGCAGGTCCGACGTCAGTGCTCGAGTAGGGACAAGTGTTTCGAAGCCTATTAATGTACATGGCACTCCACAGGAGACGAGCGTTAAGGTTTCTGACACCTACCCAAGGACACAAACAGTTTAGATTACGATGGTCGTGTGTTCGTCGAGACTGGGCAGTGGATCAATAGAAACGACTTGTGTGTTGGTGTGAATCACCTTTCTTGTTTCACTAGGTGCGTGGTCGACTCCTAATGCGCGATCATCAGGCACACCGCTGTTAGGAACATGTAAAGCTCCACGTACACACGCAGGTTTGGGTAGTGCGCCTCTTGTTCTCTGAGGGACGTAGAACTGTGATTTCCAAGAGGAATGTGGTAGTAATAGGAGGCACCATGACGACAGTGGAACCCCCCCCCCCCCCCTCATGCATGATTTTTTCATAGACTCCACTGGTGCCCTTTGATGTCTTGGCCAACAAATTTGCCTGATTTGAAGATGATGGAACAGATCAGGAAAACAACTGGGCGCCAGTTACGCTCTCTCGAAACACAAGACCGAAATTTAAGGGAATTCTGTAACATATTTTTATGTGCCAGAACTAAAATTTGATTATTACTTCATGTTTTTTTCTCATCTTGATGTAATATCGATTTTATTTTTTATATCTCACCTGTGAAACCAATAATTAACTTCTCATTATCATGCAATTCTTGGTTAATACTTTGCATTATTAAAATTAATGTATACCAAGTTTCTTCTACTGTTGGCAGATGGGTTTATAAATACCTAATGTCTTCCTGTGGGAATAATACATTAAATTTATACATCTTATCTTCAACCATAAGGCCGGCCGCTGTAGCCGAGCGCATCTCGGCGCTTCAGTCCGCAACCGCGCAGCTGCTAAAGTCGCAAGTTCGAATCCTGCCTCGGGGATGGATGTGTGCGATTTCCTTAGGTTACTTTTGTTTAAGTAGTTCTAAGTCTAGGGGACTGATGACCTCAGATGTTAAGTTCCATAGTGGTTAGAGCCATTTGAACCTTTTTTTTTTTTAACCGTAAAAGTAAGTGATGTAGTACATCTCTTTGGCTGGCACCTTTACCTTGCGTTGGCGGGCTACGCCTAAAAAGACTTGCGGTCACTGCAGTCAGTCTTAGCCGACGGTCAGTGTGTTCGTCAAGCAGTAAATTTTTTGCAGTAAAATTTTGCTCAGTGTTAAGTGGAAACATGGATCTGATGCATTTTCAATAGCAAGAATTTTGTTAGATGCAAGTTTTTTTTTTTTTTCTTCAAGGATAAATGTGTGTTGAAGTTGCTCTCACCACAATTTGAGCGAGCTTTGTTGTCAAGAAATGCCATATGGCGAGATGAGGCCCCATCTGTACTATGAGACATGCAAAGACGTTAAAAAGAATTACGCACCACGAAGCAACTTTCCAAATGGGTCGAAGAGCAAAACATGTGATATACATGTGCAGACAAACAAACGATCACAATTTTGTAACAATTGGATGATTTATTCGAGAGAAAGTGCTTTACAAATTGAGCAAGACAATAATGCGTTGGTCAACCTCTGTCCCTTATCCAATCAGTTATCGGCTTAGGATTGATTGACAGAGCTGTTGGATGCTCTCATGACAGATATTGTGCCAAATCCTGTCCACTCGGTGCGTTAGATCGACAAAAGCCCGATCTAGTTTGAGAACCCTACCCATAATGCTCCATACGTTCTTTAATTAGGTAGAGATCCGTCGATCTTGCTGGCCAAGAAAGTCTCGTAAGCACGAAGACAGGCAGGAAAAACGCTTGCACTGTCCGGGTAGGCGTTACCTTGGTGAAATGTAAGCCGAGGATGGCTTGCCCTGAAGTGCAGTGGGAGGAGGTGTAGAATATTACGGACATACCACTGTGCTGTAGTGCCGCTGCGGATGACACACAAAGGCATCCCACTATTAAAATGAATGGCACCTCCGACCATCATTCCTGGGTGTCGAAACGTATGGCGGGCGACATACAGGTTGGTATCCCACCACTCTCCGGGGCATCTCCACACATGTCTTCGCTGGTTACCGGGGCTCATTTCGAAGCGCGACTCATCACCGAAGACGATTATACTGCAGTCAGTCACATTCCAGGCCGAAGACAATCACGAATGCCTAGTATACAACATGCTCCCATGCTGCTCATAAGACTGGTAAGGATTTGTTGTGGTATTACGCTCGACTACTCCAGCAGTCCGTATGACAACTGCTGGACGATTGTTCGTGCATGTGGACTTCCTGCAATACGTCACCCATCTCACGAGTGCTCGTTGGGATTTAATTCTGCGAAGTGCGCAGGCCAGGCAGTTCGCCGAACATCCTCTCGTTCCTCGAAATCCACCATTTCCGTTGTTCCATGCCTTCGCCCATTGTCATCCATCATAATGAAGTCAGGGTCGAACTCTGAAATGCGGAAGGGGTAGGTTGTTGCAGTTGCGGCGAGCTGTGGATGTAGCGTGTTCAAAGGTTTGGAGGTCGGTAAGCCCACGCAAGCAGGCATTATGCCTCTCCACACCGTAACACCTAGACCATGTTCTACATTGTTCCTGGGCGCGTTACCTTTCCCATTTCTCACCACATGAGGTACGTCCAGAAACACTACTAAGACTGAATCTGCTCACATCCCAGAAGAGCAAGTGGCTCCACTCCTCGTTGGTGCAGTTCCTGACGTCTTGGCACTATTCCAGACGATGCTTTCAATGTGCTGGTGTCATCGAAATTCAGTTTACCGGTAGTCGGTGAAGAGACCATCCCCGTGCAGTCACCGTGCCACTGTGAAGTGTGAGAATGCGTGCCTTGCATGTGATTGCAGTTACACCCTTTTTTCGACGTGGGTATTTTTTTGCCTGTTGCACAATGCAGCGGCCATCTCCTGCGGTACTTGACCGTGTTCGACCATCTCCTCTTGTACAGGCAGCAGTACCTGTAGTTTGCAATACTCACAATTCTGTCAGTAACACCAGTCTCCTGGACTACACAGGTCACACTTTGTCCTTCTTCCAGTATTCCGATGTTACTTCCACGAGTGAAGTTATCCAGATATTTTTCTGGGCTATGTTGTGACGAAGAACACTACACAGTGCACCGTAACTCCTCACCGCTTACCAAACACTGTTTTCTCTTGTTTCTATAACTTCCTCATATGCGTGGCCAGCGACATTTGGTGCTGTAGTCTTGAGACTTCACGCCCTGTGACGTCAGACTTCTTGCACACGACCGGGAGCTCTATGGCAACATGCTCCCGCATTTTCATTCACTTTCACGAAGTTGTTAGTATGTTATGTTACTTTATCTGTCTTGTCCACAAATTCTGAAAAGCAGCGTAATTACTTCAATTGCCGCTTTGCCAAAATTCAGGGTTAATCTAAATATTAAGTTTAACTGAAAAGAAGAAGTTTCACACTTCAATTAATACGAGGCTTATTCTGAAAGTAAGGAACGATCATCGGTCGTGAAATGGAAACCACCGTGAAAATCCGATGACGTTTTTCCCAGGTGTGTTGGGCAATGTCTCTAGTATGTCCGTCGATCGCGTTACGTCGTTCATTTTAGTTCTGAGCACACAGGGAGCACATAAAGACACCTAGAACAATAGTGTCTCCCAACAAGTACGAGGGCCTGGTGAGAAATTTCGTCTGAAGCTATGCAGCCAAAATTACATAAATATCGTGAGTTTTCTTTTTCAAGATATTTCTCAACCGCATTCTACAGGGGCAATGAAGATGCTGCTGCATCGTTTTCAATAGGAAATGTTTGATTACCCACAATACAGCCATTAATTGTCTCCGTCTGAGTTTCACTTCTGCTCACATGAACCGCTGGCTATGAAAACAACATTTTGGCACAGACAACGAGCTCTAGGCCAGCGTGGAGAATTGGCGGAAAGCACTGGCGGCTGCCTTCTATAACGAGGGTATGGGAAAGTTGGTACAACGCTACGACAGACGTCTAAGTCGAATCTGCGCCTATGGAGATTAGTAGCTGGAAGTTGTAGCTAACAGTTGCAAATAAAACAGTTTTGATTTTCACTGTGGTTTCCATTTCGCGACCTATAGTTCCTTACTTTAAGAATATCCGTCGTATTATTTTTCTTTGAGTAAGTATAGTAACGTTTCTTGGAAAGATAGAAAAAGTATTTCCTTCTTGCTTACTTAAGTCAACTTATAAAATTTCAAGACAATTGTTGTTAATGATTTAGCATGCAGATACAATTTTGTCAACTCAGGACTCTCAACTGATTCCATAGGTTACAGTATGTTTCTTTCCGATGAAGAAAATCGCGGGGTAAGGTTGTTATGATTCTCGTCCCAGTATTGAGTACAAGCAGTCGGGTTTAGTGGACGTTTGAAAGTCATTTTAATTTATGTGTGTGTATGAAGTGTTAGGATGACAGCAGCCAACATAACATCTGTGAAACGAGGGCCACGATAATAATTCTGTCAATTCTAAGTCAAAGTAAACCATTTTTCTAAAACACAGTGTCATCAAAACTTTCAATACAGATCAGTCACTAGAGTGTCCAGATGTTGCAATATTAACTCGCACACATTGCGGAGTTAATACACGTTTACAGTTACGTAATCGTAACTAAATAACGCGATTGTAATGGTATATGAGTAATCCGGAAATTAAAATCTCATTCAAAACAGCAAAGGATTGTGTCATACTGTACGTAGACATCTAGTGCTACCTATGTCTGGAAACCTGCCAATGACTTGTGGAATCCATGCCACGCAAAATCGGTACTGTATTGTGTTACAGACATGGACCAACGCACTATACAAATGTGGTCGTTATAAGTAGCCTCATCAGTATTCGAACAATGAAAACGAAAACCTTAGCAGAATTTCCCTGTGGTCCATCAGTGAAGCAGATTCTTGCAATATGAAGATGAATTATAGTGCGGTAGTGTGTTTGTTATAGCATTCATTTGTCTTTACGTTTCTTTAATCACATAACATCCTTGAGGTACGACTGCGCCATCAGTCCATAATGATGAAACAGGTGAATTTTGGCAACTCTAACGCTGCCCATTTTGCTATTGAATGCATATCGGAACCTGCTCTGTCCCACACCACAACCCCTGCATCGTAGTCCGCCTTATGTCACGGTTAGTGTACGGGTTTCGCCAGCTGAAGCCAGCGAATACTTCAGTGGCCCTCCACAGAGGCCGCTAGCGGAGGTTGCACTACTTCGCGCCTCTCCGACACGTGTTCTAATCAGGCAAGGAGATGACATCACTCTGGCTGCGAGGCCAGTGGACGGTGCTGTGGCTGAGAAGCTAGTGAAAGGATGTGGGGCATCACTCACTGGCCACAAGCAATCGCGCGGATTCCAACTATTAATCCACGCAGTTATTTAACTCATGCCCCATCGAGTTAACAGCAGGTCTCGCCTTGTCTTCAATCGGAAGTCTACCGTCTTTATCAGGAGTCTTCTGTCTGCTGGTACAGCCGCCGCTGCAGCCACGACTGCCCCGAAACGTCGGTAATGGATTCATCTCTCGACAGTGCTTACTTATGGAGAATGACTGTTTCCTGTAGTGGACTTAGAAGGGAATACTTGAATAACGATAACAAAACCAGTGGCTATATACGAGTATGAATCCACCGCGTTTATTCTTTTTAAAACATGCTACTAGTTTCGACACACTTTACGCCCCTTCACATGAAAACACACGTAACCTCATTGAACAGTATGAGGGCACAGGTAACATACACAATAATTTATGACTAAAAAAGGGAGAGATCACATCATAAAATTTCATAATAAAAATAGGATATTGTCATCCTTGAAAGGGAATGGTCCGACCCAGTTTGTCTAAACCTACCCTGCAATTTCTCATATAGGAAGAAAACGCGCCAAAAGAAGTGCACTGTCAAATATATTGGAGCTTAGATGAACTGCAAGTATTTTTTTTTTATAATGTTAAGAGCGAAAAACTGCTCGTAACGTAAGATTATACATTCATTCCTTCCTCGCTCGCCGGCCGGGGTGGCCGAGCGGTTCTAGGAGCTACAGTCTGCAACCGCGCGACCGCTACGGTCGCAGGTTCGAATCCTGCCTCAGGCATGGGTGTGCGTGATGACCTTAGGTTAGTAAGGTTTAAGTAGTTCTAAGTTCTAAGGGACTGATGACCTTGGCAGTTAAGTCCCATAGTGCTCAGAGATGAAGAAGCTTGCACAGGATAGAGTAGCATGGAGAGCTGCATCAAACCAGTCTCAGGACTGAAGACCACAACAACAACAGCAGTGAAAACATAGTCAGGGCATTGTATGACGTTATACTGTATTACAGATGACTTCTATCAGTCAGTTACAAGTTGCAAGTTTTTTTTTCGGAATTGAGATGGAGTAATAAATGATCGTGGTCCTTAACTTGCATATGGTGCAACATATTAGATGATGCAAACTGACAGTACACTAGTGACACAAGTTTAACAAAACTGTTCCGCCAATAAACCTGAAGTCATACAATGCCCTGACTATGTTTTCACTGCTGTTGTTGTTGTTGTGGTCTTCAGTCCTGAGACTGGTTTGATGCAGCTCTCCATGCTACTCTATCCTGTGCAAGCTTCTTCATCTCCCAGTACCTACTGCAACAGGAAAATTAAAGAGACCTTTGGAGAGAAGAGAACCACGTGTATGAATATCAAGAGCTCAGATGGCAACCCAGTTCTAAGCAAAGAAGGGAAGGCAGAAAGGTGGCAGGAGTATATAGAAGCTTTATACAAGGGTGATGTACTTGAGGACAATATTATGGAAGAGGATGTAGATGAAGACGAAATGGGTGATGCGATACTGCGTGAAGAGTTTGACAGAGCACTGAAAGACCTGAGTCGAAACAAGGCCCCCGGAGTAGACAACATTCCATTAGAACTACTGACGGCCTTGGGAGAGCCAGTCCTGACAAAACTCTACCAGCTGGTGAGCAAGATGTATGAGACAAGCGAAATACCCTCAGACTTCAAGAAGAATATAATAATTCCAATCCCAAAGAAAGCAGGTGCTGACAGATGTGAAAATTACCGAACTATCAGTTTAATAAGTCACAGCTGCAAAATACTAACGCGAATTCTTTACAGACGAATGGAAAAACTGGTAGATGCAGACCTCGGGGAGGATCAGTTTGGATTCCGTCGAAATGTTGGAACACGTGAGGCAATACTGACCTTACGAGTTATCTTAGAAGCTAGATTAAGAAAAGGCAAACCTACGTTCCTAGCATTTGTAGACTTAGAGAAAGCTTTTGACAATGTTGACTGGAATACTCTTTTTCAAATTCTAAAGGTGGCAGGGGTAAAATACAGGGAGTGAAAGGCTATTTACAATTTGTACAAAAACCAGATGGCAGTCATAAGAGTCGAGGGGCATGAAAGGGAAGCAGTGGTTGGGAAAGGAGTGAGACAGGGTTGTAGCCTCTCCCCGATGTTATTCAATCTGTATATTGAGCAAGCAGTAAAGGAAACAAAAGAAAAATTTGGAGTAGGTATTAAAATTCATGGAGACGAAGTAAAAACTTTGAGGTTCGCCGATGACATTGTAATTCTGTCAGAGACGGCAAAGGACTTGGAAGAGCAGTTGAACGGAATGGACAGTGTCTTGAAAGGAGGATATAAGATGAACATCAACAAAAGCAAAACGAGGATAATGGAATGTAGTCCAATTAAATCGGGTGATGCTGAGGGAATTAGATTAGGAAATGAGACACTTAAAGTAGTAAAGGAGTTTTGCTATTTAGGAAGTAAAATAACTGATGATGGTCGAAGTAGAGAGGATATAAAATGTAGACTGGCAATGGCAAGGAAAGCGTTTCTGAAGAAGAGAAATTTGTTAACATCGAATATAGATTTAAGTGTCAGGAAGTCATTTCTGAAAATATTTGTTTGGAGTGTAGCCATGTATGAAAGTGAAACATGGACGATAACTAGTTTGGACAAGAAGAGAATAGAAGCTTTCGAAATGTGGTGCTACAGAAGAATACTGAAGATAAGGTGGATAGATCACGTAACTAATGAGGAGGTATTGAATAGGGTTGGGGAGAAGAGAAGTTTGTGGCACAACTTGACTAGAAGAAGGGATCGGCTGGTAGGACATGTTTTGAGGCATCAAGGGATCACAAATTTAGCATTGGAGGGCAGTGTGGAGGGTAAAAATCGTAGAGGGAGACCGAGAGATGAGTACACTAAGCAGATTCAGAAGGATGTAGGTTGCAGTAGGTACTGGGAGATGAAGAAGCTTGCACAGGATAGAGTAGCATGGAGAGCTGCATCAAACCAGTCTCAGGACTGAAGACCACAACAACAACAGCAGTGAAAACATAGTCAGGGCATTGTATGACGTTATACTGTATTACAGATGACTTCTATCAGTCAGTTACAAGTTGCAAGTTTTTTTTTCGGAATTGAGATGGAGTAATAAATGATCGTGGTCCTTAACTTGCATATGGTGCAACATATTAGATGATGCAAACTGACAGTACACTAGTGACACAAGTTTAACAAAACTGTTCCGCCAATAAACCTGAAGTCATACAATGCCCTGACTATGTTTTCACTGCTGTTGTTGTTGTTGTGGTCTTCAGTCCTGAGACTGGTTTGATGCAGCTCTCCATGCTACTCTATCCTGTGCAAGCTTCTTCATCTCCCAGTACCTACTGCAACAGGAAAATTAAAGAGACCTTTGGAGAGAAGAGAACCACGTGTATGAATATCAAGAGCTCAGATGGCAACCCAGTTCTAAGCAAAGAAGGGAAGGCAGAAAGGTGGCAGGAGTATATAGAAGCTTTATACAAGGGTGATGTACTTGAGGACAATATTATGGAAGAGGATGTAGATGAAGACGAAATGGGTGATGCGATACTGCGTGAAGAGTTTGACAGAGCACTGAAAGACCTGAGTCGAAACAAGGCCCCCGGAGTAGACAACATTCCATTAGAACTACTGACGGCCTTGGGAGAGCCAGTCCTGACAAAACTCTACCAGCTGGTGAGCAAGATGTATGAGACAGGCGAAATACCCTCAGACTTCAAGAAGAATATAATAATTCCAATCCCAAAGAAAGCAGGTGCTGACAGATGTGAAAATTACCGAACTATCAGTTTAATAAGTCACAGCTGCAAAATACTAACGCGAATTCTTTACAGACGAATGGAAAAACTGGTAGATGCAGACCTCGGGGAGGATCAGTTTGGATTCCGTCGAAATGTTGGAACACGTGAGGCAATACTGACCTTACGAGTTATCTTAGAAGCTAGATTAAGAAAAGGCAAACCTACGTTCCTAGCATTTGTAGACTTAGAGAAAGCTTTTGACAATGTTGACTGGAATACTCTTTTTCAAATTCTAAAGGTGGCAGGGGTAAAATACAGGGAGTGAAAGGCTATTTACAATTTGTACAAAAACCAGATGGCAGTCATAAGAGTCGAGGGGCATGAAAGGGAAGCAGTGGTTGGGAAAGGAGTGAGACAGGGTTGTAGCCTCTCCCCGATGTTATTCAATCTGTATATTGAGCAAGCAGTAAAGGAAACAAAAGAAAAATTTGGAGTAGGTATTAAAATTCATGGAGACGAAGTAAAAACTTTGAGGTTCGCCGATGACATTGTAATTCTGTCAGAGACGGCAAAGGACTTGGAAGAGCAGTTGAACGGAATGGACAGTGTCTTGAAAGGAGGATATAAGATGAACATCAACAAAAGCAAAACGAGGATAATGGAATGTAGTCCAATTAAATCGGGTGATGCTGAGGGAATTAGATTAGGAAATGAGACACTTAAAGTAGTAAAGGAGTTTTGCTATTTAGGAAGTAAAATAACTGATGATGGTCGAAGTAGAGAGGATATAAAATGTAGACTGGCAATGGCAAGGAAAGCGTTTCTGAAGAAGAGAAATTTGTTAACATCGAATATAGATTTAAGTGTCAGGAAGTCATTTCTGAAAATATTTGTTTGGAGTGTAGCCATGTATGGAAGTGAAACATGGACGATAACTAGTTTGGACAAGAAGAGAATAGAAGCTTTCGAAATGTGGTGCTACAGAAGAATACTGAAGATAAGGTGGATAGATCACGTAACTAATGAGGAGGTATTGAATAGGATTGGGGAGAAGAGAAGTTTGTGGCACAACTTGACTAGAAGAAGGGATCGGCTGGTAGGACATGTTTTGAGGCATCAAGGGATCACAAATTTAGCATTGGAGGGTAAAAATCGTAGAGGGAGACCGAGAGATGAGTACACTAAGCAGATTCAGAAGGATGTAGGTTGCAGTAGGTACTGGGAGATGAAGAAGCTTGCACAGGATAGAGTAGCATGGAGAGCTGCATCAAACCAGTCTCAGGACTGAAGACCACAACAACAACAGCAGTGAAAACATAGTCAGGGCATTGTATGACGTTATACTGTATTACAGATGACTTCTATCAGTCAGTTACAAGTTGCAAGTTTTTTTTTAGACGGAATTGAGATGGAGTAATAAATGATCGTGGTCCTTAACTTGCATATTGTGCAACATATTAGATGATGCAAACTGACAGTACACTAGTGACACAAGTTTAACAAAACTGTTCCGCCAATAAACCTGAAATGATAAAGAGCTATCGGGAATTATATTATCCGACAATCATCTGAAAATGCTTTATAGTGTCAAAAGTTTCTTTATTGAGAGACAAAATCACAATATTAGTAATGCGTGGAATCCAAATTATATTAACAGTATTTTCGTCATCCTCCTGTGTCGTTACATCCAGTCCAAGAATACAACAAGTGCAATGAACTATTTTATGCAACTGGTGAGAAAACGTTTTGGATGTAATATTCAACAATATTCACTCCCATTTTCCAGATTTTGCAACGTCGGTTACATGATATTTTCCAACCAAACAGCCCTTTTCTTGATATTTGTTCCTGAAGATTTGATATAAAGATTCGGTAATAGTAATTCGCTGATACTTATCGTTAACACTGTTGTATACGAATGATTAATACCATTCGTAGACGTAGTGTGACTCTGCCTTTTTTCACTCTAAATAATAAAGTTCTTGGACTAAATTGACTGAATGTCTTTACAAACTACATTTGGGGGAATAACAAGAAGTTTTGTCTCCACGTCAGCTACTAATATCTATATAGTATTACATATTAATGTCGTGTCCTGTACATATACGGTTACTTGAAGTACACTTCGTACTTCCCCACATGATTTACCGAGTACGTTTCAGGAGGCCGAAGAAACATGGAAATCAGTAACGTTCATCTCACTAGAAATTCAGAGGGCTCCGTATTCTAGATCTCCCTCGTTAATGGTGCACGGACTCAGACAGGCAGTTCAAATACTTTCGAACAGGTTTTCTTTCACACTTCTACGGGTTTCATTTTGGCACATACTTCGTGCTTAGTGTAAAGTTTTTGCTCCCTTCGTGCAGCTCACGCTCAGATTTTGAGAAACGAAGTCGGCTTTGGAGACTGGTTCGCTTTCCGCATCTTCTCCCTCGAGTGATTGTCAAAAAAATGGACGAAAAATAATTTCAAGTGGTGTTTAAACCTTGCTTTATGAAAGGCAATACGGCTCGGGAGACTAAAGAGAAGCTTGATAAACATTACGGTGACTCACATTATATAAGTGGTTTCAAAATTTTCGGAGTGGCCATTTGGGCACAAGCGATGCTGAACTTTCTGGACGCCCTGTGGAGGTTACGACTCCACAAATCATTGATAAAATCCATGATACGGTGATGGATGACAGAGGAGTCAAGGCGTGTGAGATTACTAGTGCTCTGGGCGTCTCGAATGAACGGGTACATAATATATTGCATAAACATTTGGACATGAGAAAGCTATCCGCAAGATGCTCATGCTTGACCAAAAACTAAATCTTGTGAAGTTTTGGAAGGATGGTTTTCAGCTGTTCAGGAAGAATCCACAGGACTTTAAGTGTCGTTTCATCACTGTGGATGAAATATGGATACGTTGCTATACTCCTGAGACCAAAGAACAATCTAAACAATGGGTTATCGTGGGAGAATCTGTGCCAAAAATTACGAAGACCATTCGTTCGGCCGGAAGAGCAATGGTGACTGCCTTTTGGGATTCGCAAGGGATAATCCTCATCGACTATCTGGACAAGGGTAGAACTATTACAGGTACATATTATTCATCGTTATTGGACCGTTTGAAAACCGAGCTGCAAGAAAAACGCCGGCGATTGGACCACAGAAAAGTCCTTTTCCATCACGACAATGCACAATCGCATACCTCAGCAGCTGTTGTCCCAGAATTAATGGATATAGGATTCCAACTCGTTTCACATCCCCCCTATTCTTTAGACTTGATTCCCTCGGACTACTATTTATTCCCCAATTACAGGAATGGCTGGCGGGACAAGGATTTTATTGAAACTAGGAGGTGATTGCAGCAACTAATAGCTACTTTGCCGACTTGGACAGTTCCTATTATTCGGAAGGGATTAAAAAATTAGAACAGCATTGGACGAAGTGTGTAAGTCTAAAACGAGACTATGTCGAAAAACAAAAATGTTTGCCGCAAACACTTAAGTAGTTTTTATTTTTGCACGAATATTTCAAGTGCCCCTCGTAATCCCTGTTACTTCTGACGTTTTCTCAATGTCTAACGAAATGTCACATCACTCGAGTGAATGTCCAAGAAATTAAATGGAAAGAACACGTATGTAGGTCCATAGGAGAAGTTGGTGATTTCGTCTGCATATTCTTTAGATTTCTGTTGTTCATCCTACACTTTCGCAAAGCTGTAAAAATTAATTGGATTCCACATTACGTGAAACTCAGGGACATGCGCCAAGACAAATGCTATAAAGAAGGATGTGCAAAGAAATCGCAAAGAAGATTAACTCAGTTTTATGTCTATTGTCAACAGTTAGTGATATCGCAAAAGGCAACTGCTGATTATTATGGACGTTAAATGAGTTCGAGGGAATAGTAACAGTGAACGACTGTGTCAGAGGAAGAGAAATTCGCTTACGAAATTATGATCGCATTGTTCCGCGTTATCTCTCTACCGTTCTGCGTGCAGTGAAGGCTATGTACCTGTCCGTTCTGGAAAAATTTGGAAATCTGTGGTAAGTTCCCTAAGTTTACACACCACTTGGTCTAACTTAAACTAACTTATGCTAAGGACAGCACACACACTCATTGACGAGGGAGGACTCGAACCTCCGACGGGTGGGAGCCGAGTGAGCCGCGACGAGTCGCATAAGACGGCGCAAATAGCCCGCGCAGCTGCCCGTGTCGTTCATGCACCGTATGATACAGCTACAGTAGGGTGGAACACTTCTCCAGCCACATGACGAGCCAAGAATTTGTCAAGTTTCAACATTAAAAGACAAAAAAAGCTTGTAACATGTTTTAGAAGGAAACACTTTGACATTGTATTCCTTTCAGTGTACTCTCCCTGCAAAAAAAAAAAAAAAAAAAAAAAAAAATTCTGAACAGGTGTCAACATGTCTGACTGGACAGTTCCCACGTCAATGGCCACAAGGAATCGCGCGAATTCCCAGTATTAATCCACACAGCTATTTAACTCGTGCCCCGCCGAGTTAACAGCAGGTATTGCCTTATCTGAATGGGCCGTCTACAGTCTTCTTCAGTACTCTTCTGTGTACGGGTACAGCAGCCGCGACTGTCACAACTGCTCCTAGACAGATTCAAACTAATATTGTACCTGAAATGGAAGTTGTGGTTTTGTATTGTTCTAATCAAAGGAGGTTTTTCGCATTGTATTAGTCATTTGATAGTTGTGTTGTAAAAATGTGCCATCGAACAGAACCCCGAAATACAGTCAGTCAACTCACGCATATCCGTAAAATATTTAAACAGGATTGTCTGCCTATGTAGTCTTCACTCTATATCATTACGGCATACTAAGACCAACTAGTAAATAGTGCAGACGTCACATCCTTTTCTCGGTTTTATGTAGAAAAGTGAGAGACGGGACAGAAACAAGCAGGCCACAGCGTTTAAAGCCCTGCACATTTTGAAGTAACCGCTAATAGCATTGGCCTGGGCTTGTGACTCTCTCATTAAATTCTGTTGTGATTCGCTCGCGGCGTCATTTCGCACGGTGGCGTCTGCCGCTTCATATTTCAGCCTCGATTTATTGCACAGTTTGTGGTTTCATCAAGTTGACTAAACGTTTTTCCTGCCTCTCTACCAGGAATTTTGATGTCTGTTAATTTGTCCGTACACCCAATACACTCGTTCAAAGTCAATCGCCTCCTCTGGCTGCGGAAGCGTTGCTGCCGTTTTTCCAAAATTTTTTAAACCGTTAATACTTATATTTCAATTAACATAATAGTGGGTACACGGTAAAACATTCCACACTATTATTTTTGTACGAGCTAGGTTTTCTGTATAGGGAACGCTATTATTGAAAATAAGGTAGTAATTCGAAATACGCTACTAACAATACAAAGCACTAGTAAATAAGCAACAAAGCAGAATGAAGCCCTTATGACAACAATTTTTTGGGGAAGTTTGTACTGCGTAAACATGTGCGTCAGCACAGTTTTGTTCCTTTCTCTCTTAAGAAGCAGTGTTTGCTCGTTTTGTACTACTCATTTACTAACAGTTAATGGAAAGCTCAGGGTGACCATTCACTTTTACGGAAGCTACTATCCGCAGGGTAACTGTTAAGATGTCCACCTATGTGTGGACTTTTCCTAAAATTGTTAAATAGCCGAAAAGTCCAAAAAATCTCTAAAGTTTTAGGCAATAGATAAGTCACTCGACCGCACAACGCTGATGAAATATTCTTTGATTACCTGCTGTCACAGCTGATGATGTTTCAGATAATGATTGACTGACCATTTCAATGGCTCTGCGTTAGCGTCAACATACTAATGAACTTTTCCAGCGTTACTCAAATACGTAAGGCAGGGATAAAATGACTAAGCCGTAAAAATTTGCTTCAAATTGTGTGTCGAACGTGCGAAGTATTACATTTCAGAATTTTCGTTAACGCAGAGCATTAAAGAGGTGGGTAACCGTATACAGTTTTCAAGGATGAACTAATAACACTTTTCACCAGAATACGAAGTTATAAGTTCAACAGAAACACCGACAACAACGATGAAAATGTTTTGTACGAAATGAGTCGACGCCTATAGTTTTCTGAAAAGGAGATATTATCTGCAGTTACGTTCCACTTCGTATCTACATAGGTTGCCGCAGTTACGAAAAAGATACCAGATGAGTGAAAATCCTAAGCTGATTTTATGTTCGTAAAGAGAAAATTTCCTGTCTCCTCCTAATTACAGTTCACATGGTCAAAATGGCTCTGGGTACTATGGGACTTAACTTCTGAGGTCATCAGTCCCCTAGAACTTAGAACTGCTTAAACATAACTAACCAAAGGACACCTCACACATCCATGCCCGAGGCAGGATTCGAACCTGCGACAGTAGCGGCCTCGCGGTTCCAGACTGTAGCGCCTAGAACCGCTCGTCCATTTCGCCTAATTACAGTCCCATGTAACTCTTACTAGCAGTGGAGCTTCGGCTCAAAAGGTAAATTTGAAGTACTTGAGGTCTTTGCATTTAGCAGGAATAATATTATGTCTTTGCAACACTGTAACGATCAGTTCACTTAGTAACCATGTGTCCCTTCACGTTAATTGATAGATTGTGCCTACCATTCTACAATACTGATAGAAGACAAATGAACATTGTAGTTACGATGCCATTTGATTTTCTGTCAGTGGACGTATGTGTAAAAGAACCCCCCTGACTAGACTTTATTACTATGATACACTGTCCAGTCACATCAATGGACTACCTGTCAAAACCTGAATAACCCACCTTTTGCAGCGTAGACCGCCGAGAGACGCGCAGGAAGTCAGTGAGGGTCTACAACAGCAGGCCGTGCTAGGTCATGAGTACCAAAGCGCTCAGTCTCACTTCACATTTTCCCAACCACCACTGGTGCGAGGAGAGGAAGAGGGGAAAACTGCAAATGCACTAAATGGATGCCCAGCCGCACTGTATACTACTTGGTTTTATATTTCACATTTATCAACAACATAAGTCACATGAAAGCAATTTTCCAGAATTATTTCATTATTTTTTGCTCGGTGAAGAAGTAACATAATTTTTTGACGGGTACGAACTGACAGCGTAAGGACAGACGCAGACAGTTTCACAGTTCTTTTGTCTTTGTTTGCTTTAACAATTAGGATGGGGCCCGCCTTTAGCAAAACACAATTTTCTTTGGTATTCCAATCATGTTTCACACCAATTGCAGTATCATCAGTGGACTTTTATTTTATGGCTGTTAAACATAAAGAAGGGTTTTTACTGTTTGTACACATGTAAATATTAGTTTTTAAAATCTTAAGTACATTTTTTTGAAGAACACATCAATTTATGCAATCTTAACTCTTTACCACATAGAGTGGTTTTTCTGTTGTCTCATTTTTTTATAGTGCCTTTAGTGCCTATAAAAACGTAGTACCTCAGGAAAACCACATCATTTGGTAAAAAGGTATGAATACATAATTTGATGTGTTCTTAAAAAAATTGTAATTACGATTTTAAAAACTAATATTTACATGTGTACAAGCAGTACAAAACACCACTCAAGTTTAACAGTCACAAAATAAAATCCCACTCATGATGCTGCAACTGTAGTGAAACATGTTTGGGATATATAACAAAACTGTGTTTTGCTAAAGGCGGACCCCATTCAAAAACATATGTATTGTGACTTACTTAGTTTTCTAAACGAAAAAAAAGATCTTTCACATAAATATGTCGGTCGGAATATTGTAGTGCTTTTGCAACTTCATTATGGATACTTGGAAATCTTACCTGAGGAAAGTAGTATAGACGTCCTGGACAGTTTTAACGTAAATAGATTTGTCATTAAAACTGGAATTACCTTGCAGGTGACTTAGTTACATAAGCACGTTCACGGGGACTCTTTCGACGGAAACGGCAGACGATCTAGAGAACAGTTCGGGAACAGGTATAACGTTGACAGTGTCCTCTAAATCTTTATAAAACTATCATTGTAATTCTGTCAGGCCCACGATGAATTCTTCCAATGTCGCGTTTTCTTTAATGCCTGTGAGATTAAGGAACTGGACTGTTTTTATCACAATGTGTACCGTCTACAGGTCGATTTTGTTTTTAAATATGTCTCTTTTAAATCAGAAAGCAGTTACTTTGCAGTGCCTTACTGTGCATAGTGTGTCAAGATCACTTAAAACCCGATGTCTGCAGTCGATTTCATTTGATCTAATTTTCGCTCGTGCACTCCTTTTTAATTCATTAATTCTACATTAACGTGTCTTAAATTGCAAAATCGATCCATGCAAGGCTCTAGACTTAACCAACGTACCTTGCAGTAATATATGATGTCCCCATAGTGTTCGTTCAGTTCTACTGGAAACTGTTGCAACTGCCAATCGAATAATGTGGGAGACTTCAGAAATTTTACTATTCGTACCACCAATGCTTTTTCATGTACAGAACAATGAATCGCGTTTATCGATAGTTGTATTTCTTTGCTCTTTCATTATCAATTAAATTTTTAAATTCTTTCTACATGGTACTGTAATGTCATTTCATAGAAAATATTCAGTACCTGTCGCTTGTGCCAATTAAGTATTTTCATTCCTCTCTCCTGTCATTCTCACTCATTTTAAAGGACTGCGAAGATAGATCGCTGGCCAGCCTCTTTTTGATTGATGAGCCACTGGAAGTTTGGATGTCCTTCATGACACGAACAAATGGTGAAGCTTAAACAGCACCGACAGTATGATTCTGCCAAACTTAGAGAGTTGTGCTAACCTAAAAGTGCCACAGCGCAATGCTAAATTACTTGTGATACTACACAACAGTACCATGCGAATAAGTTCATGTTGAAACCGCGTGTTATGCAACCGCAATGCAACGTGAGCAAACCAGTCCAGGCTTCATGACTCCACATTATTAATGCTATGATTTACGAATGGCAAATCCAGTGACTACCGTTTTGAATGCTGACAACACGTGACCAAGTTCGACAACAAAGCAACGAGTAATATCAACCGTTGAATCAAGAAAAATTTATATTGCTTGTATCCAGAACGTAACTATGCAACGAATGAAACATTAACGAACCTATCCGCTATTGACGTAAGAACAAGAACCGTTGGTTCATCTCCTCAATCACCTCGCGCCTAAGTCCGCTAGTTGAAACACATTAATCTAAAAAATTTCTACAAATAAAATATCGGTGAACGTTTCCCGGTATTAATTCACACCCGAACATGCTTCATAATCGATGTTACCCACAAAAACTACATTTTGAATAACTTTTCTCACCGTCCATGACGAGCACCTCTGCGCCCGTCTCGTTCAATCGGCGGCCCCAGAGAGTCGTAACATGGCGCGTTCCAGGACCAACCGCCAACCGTTATAAAAAACTGGTGGTGGGGGTAGGACCTCAGTGAGAACCAACCTCACAAACTTTGCCCTGCACATCCCCACTATCTTTGGAATCACGAACTCTCTGCCGAATCTGCTCACTTCGTTCTGTTGGTTCTAAACTACCCTACTGCTACCATCTTTGACTAACCCAGATTGTTATATATTCCATACATCATTACGTTTATCCATCCACATACATCATGGGTTCAAAGGATGAGAGAAGAGGTGTGAAACCAACAGAAGAAAAAATATACTCGGAAGTATTCTTGAATACAGAGGTATATAGCTGGACGAAACATTGAAAGGACGCTCTCGGTGTAAAACGAATTATTAAACATGTAGAAATTAATCAGTCAGTTAAATGAAGCGTAAACCTGTGAGGTTCCACCACATATTCTTGACTGAGGTTAAATCCTGGAAATTTAGTGGCCAGGGGCGTACGATAAACTTATCCTGGTGCTCTTCGAAACCGTGTGACGTGTACCATTTTCCTGCCAGTAGGTGCCATCTTTTAGAAGAGCAACAAACTGCATGTGGAAATGGACTTGTTCCCCAAGGACACATGCATACTTCTGTTGATCGACTGTGACTTTCAGAATGACGAGATCATCCGATGAATTCCACAAAAACATTCCTCACGATCATGCTCCCTCCTCCAGCCTGGATCCTTCCGACAATCCGATATACCATAAAACGTAATTCATCTGATAAGGCCACCTGTCGTCAGAGTGGGTTCCAGTTGCTGTATTTGGCGTGCAACTTGCAACCTTCTTCGCCGATGAACCGCAGCCAGCACTGGCACATGGGCCATGCGCCTCATGCAGAGGCCCATGCACAGCATTGTTCCCTGACGGGTCGTTGAGGAGAAACAGTTGGTAGCCCCTTTGTTCATTTGGGCAGTCAGTTGCTCAACAGTTGGAGGTCTGTTTGCCTCTACTCATCTAAACAGCTGTTGTTCCTCTGTGTCCTCTAGGGCTTATAGCGCACCACAGTCGCCTCTGCGCCGACGTTGGATAGCACCATTTCACCATATACAGCACACTACAACCACAGCTGCAAGGGAAATGTTAACAGACCTAACCGTTGTGGTGAAGCTTCCATCCATGGAGGAAAGGCAATGATAATGCCCTCTTGGAAGTCAGATAGTTCGCTTCGTTCCCTCACTACGCCAACGACTGCACCATTTGCTGTGTCTGATCAAAACGTTTTGAATACCCTCCACTGCTAGTGTTGCCATCTGCCGTCTGTGTGTGGATATTGCACGTTGCCATCAAAGACAAGCGGTGATCACACTAATATGACTCGATCGTCTATGGCTTTGGACGGTTCCCAGCGATACTCGTGTTGACACATCCGCTTAAAATCATCAGGACATTTCAGTACAATGCTCCTGTGAAAGTTTGACCTTACGAGTATAATCTATTGGCACCACAACACGGCAGTCCCAAAAAACATTCATTATCACTTTTCGCAAAAATGATTGTGTCATCACATGAAATGTAGGTGTTTCCAGTTTTTGGTTCTCTCCTTCGATTGTGGCCACAGTGAGACTCCCAGCACTCTACTGGGGTGTACGCGGCTAAGCAAATCATGTGAATTAGCCTGAGACAGTTGCAATATTCGCTCTGCTGCCTCGGTTTGGTGCGCTTTTTGGATAGATGTGATCAGTCGAACCACTGAGACCGCGGAGAAATTCGTCATGGTCCAACTTGCGCGCAAAATGGATGAGATTAATCCATGATTGATTTTCACTTTTTCCACCATCAACTCGATCGTGGTATGCCGGACTTCGAGCAAAAGCGCTTCCACTTGTCTTCCGATTGGCAGTTCTTGGTCTGACGGACTTATCTAACAACATTGGAAATTTCTGTGCCTCTTGCCCCTGTGTCATAAGCTGATAAATTGTTGCTGTACATTTCCACCTTCTCACCATCGATTTTATAGGGTAGTTTCCTTCAAATACTGAGAGCAAATTGCTCTACTTTACTGATCTGCTGCGCGATTTGGTTTTGCTCCCTCTAGCTGAATGCTATCTCAGATCACGTAAGGGATGCTACGGTACTGTGGGCCGGCCGGTGTGGCCGGGCGGTTCTAGGCGCTTCAGTCTGGAACCGCGTGACCGCTACGGTCGCAGGTTCGAATCCTGCGTCGGGAATTGATGTGTGTGATGTCCTTAGGTTAGTTAGGTTTAAGTAGTTCTAAGTTCTAGGGGACCTATGACCACAGATGTTAAGTCCCATAGTGCTCAGAGCAATTTGAACCATTTTAGAACGGTACTGTGGCGTGGTTAATCCATTGTCTACCTGGACTGCACGTATGTACTTGGAAACAAAGATCCAAAAAACCAATTAGGTAACTTTATTTCCTTTGAAGCGATAAATGAAACACTTACGACGACACATCACAATTTTCATTAATATGATTCTTAGAAAAAGATTTCTTAGCTAGTATTGCTGTGGTTCGTACTGTAAAGTATTATGTTCTCCCTGTGTAGTACCTAAGGTCAAGTTTCGCTCGAGCGGACAGGAGAGGTTAAGAGCTAGGGTAGTCGGAGTCCGACAGGAACGGTTGACGGGCAACTTCTCACTAGTAAGTCCCCGTTGCACACCTCTGCTATGCTCCTGCTGAGGAGTAATTGAACTGCATTGACGCTGTGTTAATAGCGCACATACCTATGTTGCTTTCACGTTTACTGGCATTTGAGTATTTTATCGGAGGATGTGTTCATAAATACATGATTTAAAGAGGTAAGAATCACCAGCTTATCTTTGGAAACAAAACTGGTTAACCAGAATGGCTGCCGAATCTTCACCTCGGGTGGCACAGGAAAGTGAATCTAAATGCAGATACACTGAACATGCAAATTTTTGTCAATTGTCTCTACGATAACTATAATTTCCACACAGATTGACAGTCAATTCAGATGATCATGAAGTCAATTTTGTTGTAGCAGATATATCTTCCAGTCCACTTATTTGCGTTTCATGTGAACTATGTTCATACTTATGTGATTTCAGGCTTTCTCGGCGTGTTAAAGTAATAAAATGTTGGTGGCTGATCAGTCGAATGGTAGCATCGTCTTGTCGCGACATTTCAATGAGTTCCATGTCCACTTCCTCCAAGCGAAGAATCTGATCACCCGGATAGATTTTACCTTATGTTCTTCGTCAATACAAAATTTAGTTCACAAGTGAGCCTCCAGTTGCAAAGCTACCGAACTAAAAGAGAGTCACCCGCAGGAGAAATCATACTAATGCCCTAAGCTTGATAACGGCCTTCTTCCGGTGAGAAAGAGAGCTCAAAATTTTTTTTAGATATACCTCACACAGATGAAACCAATATATGATGATTAGAACAACGGTGCTACTAAACTGTGGCTATGACGACTGTTACGTTACTTCCACTGTTCAAAAAAGTGCAAAATATTTTCAATGGCATTAATATCGGATAGTTTAGCGGGCAAAGTGTTCGATAAACCAGGAACATATGTGTGGAGCTCTCCGAACAACTCTAGTAAATAATTACATGAGCTTTAGCAGCCAGATCAATCTTATTAAACTCTTTTAATGAAACAGTACTGTTGCTTGTTGCTGGTGTTAACAGCATACTTAAGATGAAGATGTAAAAAGAATGACAATATATGGTCAACGAGAATCTGAAATAAACATCCTGCGGTGGCCACACACAACGGCTGTTGTAAACGTTAAACACCTACAGGTCGCACACAACAAGGACTCTAAGAAACACATTATACAGCCGTCCACTGCACTATTTACACAGGGTGACAATTATTGTGCTGTATGAAATAAAATCGTTGTAACTTCTGGACGATTTGCGTTAGGACGTTCAAACTGCACGGTTGCCCTCGGGGCTTGATGGGTATTAGCATGGTTTGGTTGAGCGATGAAGCCCACATTCATCTGGATGGGTTCGTTAATGAACAAAGCTGGTGTGTTTGGGGGACTGAGAATCCGCATTTCGGGACAGAGAAGCCTCTTCCCTCTCAGTGGGTAACTCTGTGGTGTGCAATGTCCAGTCACGGAATAATCGGCGCATATTCCGTGATGGCACGGTGACTACCGAACGCTACGTGAAAGTTTTGGAATATGATTTCAACATGATGTAGTTCATGCACGACGGAGCTAGACCCCATGGAAGCAGGAGTGTGTTTGATGTCCTGTATGAGAACTTTGGAGACCGCACTTAGCTCTGGGGTACTCAGAGGCCGCTGGCATAGGACTCCATTGAGCCCAATATTCTCCGGATCTGAAGACACGCGACTCCTTTTTTGGGGCTATGTTAAAGGCATAGCGTTCAGCAATAGCGCTAAAGCCATTCCTGAGCTGAAAACAGCTATTCAGGAGGACATCGACAGCATCGATTTTCCGACACTTCAGTTGGTCATGTAGAATTTCGCTATACGTCTGTCACACATCAACGCCAATAATGGGAGGCGTATCGAAGATGTCATAACCTAAATCCGAAAATCTGTAGAGACATTTCGTGTTGAATAAATTGTGCGCAAGCCGTACTTCGTAGTTAATTCACATTTTTTCACATAGTTCAATAACTGTCAACCTCTATATTCTTCCGGCCACTGAACTGCAGCTTTATTTGATGCTGAGAGCAACGGACGTCTCCGCAGTACCCGACTCCTAACGTCCACCACATGCACCCCCCTTTGCAACATTGAGTCGGAAATTGTTGAAGTTGTACATGAATTCGTTCACAGTAGCAATACCTGTCTGGTTTAAGACCGACAGATCCTAGCATTCTCTTCTTGGTTCGGTGTCGACTGAGAGCTTCTAACATCCACTGTTCATATGACATGTTACACTGCTGGTAAACACGCTGGATAGACTAGGTTTACACACCAATAAATTAGTAGACTTCATTCGCGGAGTGGTTATGGGCACGCTCCAAAATTTTAGCTTCTGTCTGTCCGTGTGGCACATACCGACGTCAGCCAGTCTTAGCGCGTTTATTTCATACAACCAACTGTGTCGCACATACCAGTTTACTATCTTGACTTGTAGCAGTGATAGAGAATAGCATGAAATGCTGGTACCAGGTACATAATCTGTATTACACTCAAGGTGCGATCGTTATTGTCTTAGTGTCTGCTAATCTTAGTTTTTGGAGCTGTGTGTCACTGAAGTCTACACGTTACAAGTGTGCAGCCCGTCTGTGTTCAGTACAGATGAATAAAATCAATGACGATGAATATTTACTTCCACTATGCCGAAAGCAAATAAATTTAGGAGATGTCGAGATGTTCCCGATACATTTTGGTACATCCGCAACAAAACAGAGCAAAAACTAAAATATCTATTTTAGTGAACAATCAACCTGCTTTCTTGGTAGGTTTGAAGCTGTTGCCGCTGACTTCCTTGGATTTTTCTTTGTGTTTGAGTAGAGTTCCGTACCTCAGTCGGTAAAAACGAACCATTACAGGAAATAGAAACACACTGTTATCAATCTGCCTGTCTCTCTGTTTGTCTGACTCTTCGACTGTGAAAAGTCCTTTTTATCAGAAATGAATAGACGTATTGAGTTGAAATACACTACTGCCCACTAAAATTGCTACACCAAGAAGAAATGCAGATGATAAACGGGTATTCATGGGACAAATATATTATACTGGAACTGACATGTGATATTCTGCTAACAGTCATTGGATTTCGACCAACGCGAGCACCAATGTCCCTATACGATAAACCGCAATCGCGATAGGCTACAATCCGACCTTCATCAAAGTCGGAAATGTGATGGTACGCATTTCTCCTCCTTACACGAGGCATCACAACAACGTTTCACTAGGCAACGCCGGTCAACTCCTGTTTGTGTATGAGAAATCGATTGAAAACTTTCCTCATGTCAGCACGTTGTAGGTGTCGCCACCGGCGCCAACCATGTGGGAATGCTCTGGTAAGCTAATCATTTGCATATCACAGCATCTTCTTCCCGTCGGTTAAATTTTACGTCTACAGCTGTCGTTCGAATCTACTGACTAAAACTGTAGCTGCCTCCGTCTAAATTGCTTCGATGCCTTCCGTTAATCCGACATGGTGCGGATCCCAAACACTCGAACAGAACCAACAATGGTTCGCATTAGTGTCCTGAGGTTTCCATTATACATGATTCACAATATTCTGAAATACTCTCAATAAAATGAAGTTGATTTCATATTACTTACTATTGTTCTTACATGCACATTCCGTTGTACACTGAAGTGCCAAAGAAACTGGTATCGGCATGCGTATTCAAATACAGATATATGCAAAAGAGCAGACTGCGGCGCTGCTCTCGGCAAGGCCAATATAAGACAACAAATCTCTGACGCAGTTGGTGTATCGGTTACTGCTGCTTCAAGGGCCGATTATCAAGATTTTTAGTGAGTTTATATCGTGATGTTACAGCTGATGCTCGTGCGATGGGACATAGCAACCCCGAGATAGCGACGAAGTGGGGATTTTCCTCTACAATCATTTAACAAGTGTACCGTGAATATCAGAAGCTGGTGAAAATGTAATCGTATGTCATTTCTCGTATAATATATTTGTCCAATGAATACCCGTCTGTCATCTGCACTTCTTCTTGGTGTAGCAATTTTAATGGCCAGTAGTGTATTTCGAGGAGATCGACTCCGGAAATTAGGAGTACCGGCATCGGAGTCTTACAGCAGAATGATTCCACTGCCGACGACGTATATTTCGCGTAAGGACCACGAAGATAAGATTAGAGAGAGTAGGCGCTTTTTTTCCTTGCTGTACTTACGAGTGGAACACGAAAAGAAATGACTAGTAATTTTACAGGATGCCTCCGCTTCCTGGGTATGTATGTAGATGTAGATGTACTGCTAGCGTATGGAAACGAGACAGACAGCGCATACTGTCGACATTTGCACCAGTGTGCACCATTTTCAGTTAAATACAGAATCAAATCTAATGTTAGCAAGAAACCAAAAGAAATGCAGTAAGTCTATAACGAGGTACCGTATACAGTTGGTCCCTTATACTAGAATATTCAAAAGATATCCCTGAACAATTACTGAACATTTGTTGGTAAAGCTCTGTTTCATCTTACAAACAGGGCAGGGACGATAGGGAAATATTGTAGTACCGATGTGGACGCATTTTGAAACTTTAGGCCACTCTTCCACCTTTTTCCTTAATCCCTGATTGCACACAAAGGACTGGCAGATATCAGTTCATTGTCAAGGCCTTCGTCATCTGTGGGTGATGCCACGATGATTCCTACTGCGCTCTGAAGGAACTAATTAATATTTTTTCCCTTTATGCTTAGGACACAGCGGAAGATCGAAGTCGAAATAATCCTGAAGAATGATGAATAATATTTGAGTAATTGATAACAGCTGAAGATGTGATCCGTATGAATTAGAGATAAGAAAATACTGTAGGCTGCCGTTGGCTATCACAAGTAGGGGTGGAATACTGTTGTTTCCCTAGTAGCTTTGGTCAGCTAAGGTCGTATCCGCGTTATCTGTACGTTAGGTGCGTTGCATACCTATGGGACGTAACATTATTTCTATGGCTTTGTTTGTGTATGTGACCAGTGTATTACTAGATACCCCTAGTAACGGGAAGCGGTGGAGCATGTTGAAACTGTATGAGAGTATATAGAAGGCCGCAAAACCAACGGAACATTTTTGTATCAAATACGTATCCACATGTCTGAAGCTTAAGAGAAAAAAAGTATTTACAGCAAAATTTAAATTTTCGACAACTAATTCAGGTTTTATTGGAAAATTTTTGTTTTTTAACGTGAAACAGAGGGATTTGTTAGTAAAAATAAGAAACAATAGAGATTTATCGTATAGCCTTATAAAACGAACTTTCCTCAAAAATAAGGTAAAATTTAAGAATAAACGAAAAATAAAAAAATATCAAACATGTTTTCAGTACTACGTCGAGCTTCCATAAAACACATTATGTTATTCATAAATAACTTTCGCATTTATTAATAACAACAAAAAACTCTTCATTTTGATTATGATGAACATTCTACTGAGTACAAATACCACAACAATAACCACATATACCTTTATGTGTTCGCGCAATGGTTACACAAAATATCAAAAGTTATGCGATTACCTAACTATTTTGTAAGGATATAGAATACACAATGGACCAACACCGAACGAAGGGCGGTTCAGATTATGTACAAAATAAACAAACAAAAAAAAAAAAAACAAGTCGTCGGCTCCCAGTTTCTCCCTAACACTTTCATTTATGTTTATTTCCGTATCAGTGCTACCAGTACTACCGGTAATCCTACCGTTTACTACTTCATTTGTGTATTGTACCAAAACGACCGGACCGTAGTTTTGTTAGGGTGCAAATCCAGTGCAAATAAGGGTGCTTCTAAAATGTGTACACGCTTTGAACTGTCATTTACAATTTATTTCCCGTTCTACAAGGTTAAATATCTGTGAGAAAGTAATGTTATGTTTCTTCAACAGATGGCAGCAGTGGAAAGGAAGTAACTGCAACATGGCGGACGTGATTTTGAGCTTTGAAGCGCAGAAGCAGATAATTAAGTGGTACTGGAAGTTCGAGAATGTAGCTGCGTTTCGAAGACAGTGGAGAACCACCTTCAAGGTTAACAATTACATGTCTACGAGACAAATTCGAAATTCATGGAACAGTCTGTGATGTGCGTAAAGGTCGATAAGGGCGACTTCCTACAGCTACAAGCGATGATTGCCCAACTGCGGTCTTGGAACTGTCTCAGGGTTCGCCTCAAAAATCTTCAAGGCAAGCGGCATGTGAGAGTAATGTAAGTGCTAGTAGTCTGCTACGCATTCTGAAGAAGGGCAAGTTTTGTGTGTACATTCCAAGGCTGATGCAACAGCTAAGTAACGACGATCCATATCGAAGGTTAGAATTTTGTGAATGGGTTCAGGAGATGGTGAGACGTGAACCGGGATTTATGGGTAGCATAATTTGGTCGGATGAAGCCCAATTCAAACTCAATGGAACTGTCAATAGGCACAATTGTGTGTAGTGGGCTGAAGACAATCCTCACATTACAGTTGAGAAGGCTGTGAATTTGCCTGGTGTAAATGTGTGGTGTGGTTTGTCTGCAAGGGGACTTATTGGGCCTTTCTGCTTTGAAGGTACTGTTACTGGAGAAACGTACCTAACAGTGCTTGCTGATTCCATATTCCCTACCATTCGTGCATTATACGGTAATGATGAGTTTCATTTCCAACAAGATGGCGCCCCGCCGCACTATCATAGGGACGTACGAACATACCTGGATCACAATGTGCCAGGCCAGTGGATAGGACTCAGGGGACCAATCGAATTTCCTGCACGCTCTCCAGACCTCATGCCGCTGGATTTCTTGTTATAGGACACAGTAAAAGTTGAGGTGTGCAAACGTAAACCACGTAACATGGACACACTTTGGAATGAGATTCAGGCAGGTTGCGCAGAAATCTCATTGGACACTTCGGTACGATGTACGCAATCAGTGGTGACTCGTACTCAGAAATCTATTGATGCTGAAGGCCACCAGTTTGAACATCAATCACATACATTTATTCTTCCAGTTGGACTTTAAGCTTTCCATTTGCAGACGTTTAACATTGTAGAATGGGAAATAAATTTTCTATGACGCTTCAAAGTGTGTATACATAATTTTGACGCACCCTGTATTTTCAAAGTTACAACTACGGCGCTCCAGGGCTTACTGACAGTGGGAAGATAGAAGGAATAAGTAGAAAGTGTCAGCCTGTCAAACGTGAAAGACGAGGCGGTCGCGGCCACAGTGTCCGCAGGGAGGTATTTTCTAGACGTGTGGCACTGAGCGTTCCGGAGTTGTCGGCCCTTTAAACCGCTGACTCGGCATCCCGCGTCGCAGAGCGACCCCGGCCTTCCCCAGCCCACTGCCGTAATCCTGAGCACGGCACACCTGAGCGGTCGCACTGCGGGCTTAACTTGCCGGCTACTGCTGCTGCTGCTGCTCCCGCTGCTGCTCGCTGCTACTCGACGCGCCACCGCCCACCGCGTTAATTAATCCGGCAGATGAGCGCACCTGAGCTGCACACATGAAGCGCTTCGTCCGCTGCCGCTGTTGCGCAGCTTAGCGAGACTCGGCGTCGCGTTACACTGGGCCGCAGGCGCTCGCTGGGTCGCAGGTAGCTGTATCATCGGCGACATATAAAGTAACCCTGCAGGCGCAGCAACAACTCGCTTTCATGGCTTCTGCCAGTCATGGCAACAGATGCGTGGACTCCCATCGAAAATTAGGCGTCTACATCACTAAGCTGCAGATTAACTGTTTGAAGTAAACCATTAAACCAAGGTTAACTAAACCAATTGAGATCATAAGGTAAATATTTATAGGTATGAGAAACATTTTCAGTAGATCCATTAAGGGGGGTAGAACGTCAAACGGGCCGACTTGGAGCAGGAGAGGCATCACAGGACATTTTCATTTCCACTGTCTATACTTTTACAAATAATTTCATAAAACTTTGTCAGCATGACCAAGAAGGATTCAGGATTCACACTCATTGCAGTGGAAGTTCGGAAACATAACAAAATAATTTTTTTACGTGTGAAGTTTCATCATATTTTTCACTTACTAATCGCTGCATTTGTTGCTATAGGTACACTTTTCTTCTTAAGTTAGAGGGATTCTTTGATGAATTTTGCACAGCATATACATCATTCTTACATCTCTAGAATTTATTTAATTTATGAAAAAACGAATGATCTGTTGTATTTTAAACTTCATGTTTAGAAAAAATACAAATTTTGTAGTTAATTGCCTCAATTTTTACCACAGTTTTTAATAGATTTGGAATATTCTAGTTTCATACTCCTTTAAGTATGGTTTGTAAGTTGTGCAAAATTAATCGAAGAATCTGTCTTACTTATGAAGGAAAGTGTACCTATAGCAACAAATGCTGCCATAAGTAAGTGAAAAAAATGATGAAATTATACATGTAAAAAACTTATTTCGTTATGTTTTCGAACTTCCACTGTTAACAGTGTGAATTCAGAATCGTTCCTGGTCATGCTGCCAAAGGTTTATGAATTTATTTGTAAAAGTATAGACAGTGGAAATTAAAATGTCCTGTGTTGCCTCTCCTGCTCCAAGTCGACCTTTTTGACGTCTTGCGCCACTTAAGAAGACGAGTAACATACAGGGTGTCTTTAAAATATGTTCACATTTTAAGGCATTAATACCTTTAAAACTATAATAGATATTAACAAATAGTTTTCACCACCATTGGTGTGGTGCTCCATCCTGCTGGAATACGACTCAGGTATCAGGTATTCCAATTGTGGCACAGAAAACAGTTGTAACTTGTCCTGGTACATATCACCTTTGACAGTGGTTTCTGTGAAAGAGAATGGACCAATGCATCTGGTAACACCAAAACATTGACCTTGGGATTGTCTCTTTCCATTTCACATGTAACCTGAGAATGCTGTGAACACCATATACGAGCCGGCCGCGGAGGCCGAGCGGTTCTAGGCGCTTCAGTCTGGAAGCGCGCGAGCGCTACGGTCGCAGGTTCGAATCCCGCCTCGGGCTCGGATGTGTGTGATGTTTTTAGGTTAGATGGGTTAAAGTTGTTCTAATTTCTATGGAACTGATGACTTCAGATGTTAAGTTCCATAGTGCTCAGAGCCATTTGAACCATTTTTTGAATCTCATATATTAGCGTTATGGTGATACAGTCCGCCGTATACATGAAACATTACCTCTTCGGCCGGCCGGAGTGACCGAGCGGTTTTAGGCGCTTCAGTCTGGAACCGCGCAACTGCTACGGTCGCAGGTTCGAATCCCGCCTAGGGCTCGGATGTGTGTGATGTTCTTAGGTTAGTTGGGTTACAGTTGTTCTACGTTCTAGGGGACTGATGACTTCATATGTTAAGTTCCATAGTGCTCAGAGCCATTTGAACCATTTTTTGAATCTCATATATTAGCGTTATGGTGATACAGTCCGCCGTATACATGAAACATTACCTCTTCGGCCGGCCGAAGTGACCGAGCGGTTTTAGGCACTTCAGTCTAGAATCGCGCGACTGCTATGGTCGCAGGTTCTAATCCTACCTTGGGTATGGATGTGTGTGATGTCCTTAGGTTAGTTAAGTTTAAGTAGTTCTAAGTTCTAGGGGACTGATGACCTCAGAAGTTGAGTCCCATAGTGTTCAGAGCCATTTGAACCATTTTACCTCATCGGAGAAACAAATAATTTCCAAAAAATCATTGTTAGCGTCAATCTTGCCTACCATACTCAGTACACATTGTCCGCGCTAAGGTTTGTCCGTAAGCTATAATACCTGAAGCTGCTGCATCTTACAGGGACATAAACTTAACCTGTTATGCATGACACTGTCCACTGTTGATAGTCGTATTTCCACATCTCTGGCCGCCATACTCACCGATTTTCTCGCGTTCCTTCCAAATGCTTGCGTACCGTGTTCACATCGGCGTCTGAAACGGATAGTCGACCACCTATTTCCTATGGCCATCACTACTTGTTTCCATAAATGAAGTATGCCAAGCCTTAATAGTCGTTACGGGCCGTGGTTGCCTTCCACATCGTTTTCGAACGTTCTGTTGCACATGGGTATCGAACGCCGTCTATATGAACCAGACGATACACGGAGCTTTCCCTTGTGGCGTACACATTTTATCATGTTTTCAACTTTAGTTTCCGTCAAAACTGCATCACCTGCAAGGTAAAAGAACTTTGAGTTACCTTACTACAAGCCCGCCAGGCCAGCCGAGCGGTCTAACACTCTGCTTCCCGAGAGGAAAGGCGTGCCGGTCCGTGGCCCCAATCCGTCCAGCGGATTAGTGTCGATGTCCTGTGTAGAGATGGGTGGTTCGCGAACGAACGGGTGCAAAGGAACGGTTCACCAAGATGAACGAAAGGACCGAGGAACGAATTCCAACGAACGATCGGTTGATAGTTCACTTCGGTCGTGGCGGTCTACTTATAGTTCCCGGCAACGAGGAACGACCGGTTCATAGTTCACTAGTTCACTTCGGTCGCGGCGGTCACTTCGGCAGTTCTCGTTCCAGCCTCGGTCGCGTGCTCGTCTCAGTCTCGGTCTCCCTCGGCCGCACTCGTCGTTCTTCGCGCGACCACCTGCCTCAGTTCCACTGCCGACCGCTCTTAGTTGTTCAGTATCCAGTCGTTCGTTTCGTTCACTGCGCTCGTCTACTTTGAATGTGTTCCAAACTGTTCTTGCACTTGGTTCTGGCTATTCAGCGTCCACGACCGGTAATCAAAAAGTATTTTATAGTTACATAAGTTACATAAAAATTACGTTGTATCTAATAGGTACGTCTTTTCAGGTAACAAAAGGGCATTTCAGCTCACTTCATTATATCGATGAACAGCAGAAGACATGCAAGGCAACTTTTTGTTTGTTATTGATATATTTTTTGGATTCATTGACTTGATTTAGCAACTGACTTTCAATAATCTGCTTAATTTTTAGTGTAAGAAAATTCATACAAAACCATTTTCGTGTACCTTTCATGTACAAAACATTACATTTAAGAAGGCTCTAATTATTTTTAAGTTTGGTTGTTTCCAATTTGCATTACCTGCCAGTTATGTTTCTTTGGAAAAAAAAGTGGGTTGTAGGTCATTTTGGCTCAGCAGGAAAAGCGATGCCACTCCATTTGAAAAGACATAGATTGCAATAAAATCGTATTTACTTATTATCTCAAAAACATTTGTTCAGAAGGAGCTTCCAAACTAAAAACTTTATTACTGCGAACTTAATTATTATTATTATTGCTGCATTAAATTTAATAATGCAACATAAAAACCTAATTTTTCTAAGCGAGTGACGCAAGTATGATGAGAAAACCACATTTTATTTTATGCTTCCATAAATTCTCTACTTCGCCTACGAACTCAGAGACAACGAGAAGTATATATAGGGTGTAAACGATTATTGTTTACAACGTAGCATAGCTATGTAGTGGAAGTCGGAACGAAGAATTTTATACAAGACATTTGTGGCCTAATAAGTTGGGAAACAGCCATCAACAGGTTTACAAGACTACAAGAGATATAGCCCATGCGTATCGCGTGAGATTTTGATGTTCTCTTCTCCAGCTCTCTACACTTCGTCATCGATTGTTTCGTAATTGTTGCTTGCAGTAGCTTGTTGTTTCTTCACTGCCTAATTATTACATGTTTGTCTGTTTGTTTGTTTGTTGTATCTGCTCGTAACAGACAACACATCGTTCGTAATTGGCGAGCAGTCTGTACTCGGTGACGGTTTTCCGTGCGCCACCCTGTATTATTTCCCTTCGATCAGTCACACAACGCTACAGTTGGCTAAACAAGATGTTCTGCAGAATCACGGAAATTACTTCTAAAAGTGTGTAAGAATTCTGTAATGAACAAAACCTCTATACTCCAGGGAGGAGGTAAGTGCCCCCTCTTGGTGCCCTCATCCTTGAGCCACCTACACTAGTTTTTCATAAGAAGCATATACCAAGCACAAATGAACGGTGAACGAGTAAAAATGAACGGTTCCCATAAAAGAACGATCAACAGTGAATTAGTTCCCAAGGATGAACAAGTTTTCGCATCTCTAGTCCAGTGTGCCGGCCAGCCTGCGGATGGTTTTTAAGGCGGTTTTCCAACTACCTCGGCGAATGCGGGCTGCTTCCCCTTATTCCGCGTCAGTTACACTGAGTCGGAAATTGCTGCCCAAATACTGTCTCCACGTACGGTACATCCTAAATACTCTACCGCTCAAACATTTGGGGTTACACTCGTCTGATATGTGGCGTTTAGGGGTTACAGTGGGGGCAGAACTGCACAATAACCCTGGGTTCGGTGTCGGGTGGTGGTGGGGTGGGTGGACTGCTGTGGCCTATTGGGGGGTTGTGAACCATTGAGGGCTACGGCTGGACGAGGCCTCTCCCTCGTTTCTAGGTCCCCGGTTTAATACACAGTACCTTATAACATGCTGAAAACCATTTCGTAATGTCAGGTATAATTTTAAACTTATTGAAGCCTCAGGTAGGAAAGGTAATTAAGGGACTCCCCGTACAATACGTTCTGAAACAATAACAATGGAATATCAAGGATGAAAATTTCTCGAACTAAAATATGTATAAAACACGGATGCGGTTCCTAACCCATGTTGTTGAAAAAATATACTTTGAATTAATTGGGCTGGGATAAAAGTTGAAGTGAGGGATCAAAATTCAGTATCAAAAGATATCAACGATAGGATTCACTGATGATATTGGTATTCTCAGTGAAAGTGTATAAGAATCACCAGGGGGGCTGAATGGAACAAACAACCTAATGATTACAGTGTATAAACTGAGAGTTGACTGAAGAAAGACATAAGTAATGAGGAGTAGCAGAAATGAGATAAGAGATAAATCTAACCTCAAACTACGGGGAGGACACAAGTAGCAGACTATCACAGACAAAGGACGCTTTATTGGACAACAGAATTTTACTGGTATCAAACACAGAACTTGATCACAGCAAGATATTTTTGAAGAATGCGTATTTGGAACACACCATTATATGGAAGTGAACCACGGGAAACGCATGAAAAAGGTAACTGAAGTGTTAGAGATGTATTGTTATAGACCGATATTGAAAAATGTGTGCACTCATAAGGTAATAAATGAGGAGGGACTCTGCAGAGTCGCCGAATAAAGAAACATATGGAGATACTGACGAGAGGAAGTGACGGGGTGATTGGACCTGTGTTGAGATATCAGGGAATAAGTTATGTGGAACGAGGGGGAGAGGAAGAGCGTAAAACAGGAGGAGGAGACAGAGACTGGAATCCATCCAAAAAATAATTTAGAACATACAGCGCATGTGGTACTCTGTGATGAAAACGTATGCACAAGAAACATATGACTAAAGTAACCAGAATATTTATTACTTAATTGGCTTGTAAGAAGGCTGTTTAAGTTTTTATATTGGTAACGCCACGTAACGCTCTGTATGAAAATCACTAGCTGTACTGTGTGCAGTCTGTGGCTGGTTGGCATTGTTGGAATATTCGCTATTGTAGTGTTGCGCAGCTGGATGTGAACAGTTCATAGCGTTGTGCAGTTGGAGGTGAGCCACCAGCAGTGGTGGATGCGGGAAGTGAGATGGCAAAGAGCGGATGATCTGGACGTGTGTCCATCAGAGACAGTAAATTTGTAAGACTGGATGTCATGAACTGATATCTATATATTATGACTTTTGAACATTATTAAGGTAAATACATTGTTTGTTCTCTGTTAAAACCTTTCATTTGCTAACTATGCCTATCAGTAGTTTGTGCCTTCAGTACTTAGAATCTTTTATTTAGCTGGCAGTACTGGCGCTCGCAGTATTGCAGTAGTTCTAGTGAATAAGATTTTTGTGAGGTAAGTGATTCATGAAAGGTATAGATTATTGTTAGTCAGGGCCATTCTTTTGTAGGGATTATTGAAAGTCAGATTGCGTTGCGCTACAAATATTGTATGTATGTTTAGTGATGATCAGAATAAGTAAAGAGAGAAATGTGTGAGTACGTTCAGTTTTGCTAAGCTGTTTGAAAAGCAAAAAACGTAAGGGGTTTACCAGCACAGTAATTCACTAATTTTTCTAAGGGGACGTTTCAGGGTGTGAGTACTATGGGACTCAACATCTGACTTCATCAGTTCCCTACAACTTAGAACTGCATAAACCTAACTAACCTAAGGACTTCACACACATCCATGCCCGAGGCAGGATTCGAACCTGCGACCGTAGCAGTCAAGCGGTTCCAGACTGAAGCACCTAGAACCGCTCGGCCACCGAGGCCGGCTGCCATACTTACAGTGTGACGCTGAAGTTACCTGTGTCTCCCGATACATGACCTTTATTGTAACATCTTGAAAGAAATTCTATGTGGGCGATGCCAACTTTTACTCTTCAGTTGTGCTTATGTGCACTCATTTCATTTGTCTGTGGTTTGCATCATTATGCACCATGGGAGCTTTGGCACTCTCCCCAGGAGCGTACTAACAGTGAAGTTCAGGTGAAGCACCCAGTTTGTTTTGGTAGGTAGTACTGACAGAACCCCAGTGGAATTTTTTTTTCTCGTAGGCTGAAATTCGAGACGCGTTCATGTGGTCTCTCCCTGGCATGTAGCTTCTGGGAGGCACTTCCCACCAACAGGGAAACGTCCGATCCCACCATTCTTAAAGGGGATAATTATTTCAACAAGAAATTCAATGTACCACGTTTCTAAACCGGACTAAAAGTATAACATATCTTCTTTTTTCCCAACACAAATTCAAAACCTTATACAAATAGTCCTGAAAATTTCTGACACATACAGTAGCTAATAATGAGGTAATTTATTAATGCATCCATTAGCAAGTAGTGTGATAGTAAGGAGGTGGACTATTCAAGTATCAATTTTTTATTACTTGCGCCCCACGTTTTTCGTTTTATATTTACAAGTATTTTCATACGTATTAAAAACCAACAATTCCAATTTTCGTGGCTATCGCTATGGAGTTAGGAGTCTTTATGAGGTTACGAGAGATTATTTCAGTCAGACTGTGGAACGAGTTGTATTACAAATTCATTTATAATTAATTATATATGGCTTTTTACTTTTGTACGAGGAAAATTTTTCATTGCTATCAAATAATTTGATGAGATTACAACAGAGATGTGTGAGAAATTTCAAGTTTCTGTCAGTTTCTCTTCACCTTTCTCAGCGAATATATTTGTTCTTCATGCTTGTGTCTGGCGGAAAGACAGCGAAGTTCGGTTAGGTTAAGTTAGAAATTTGAGCTCACATGGAGGCTTACTAGCAATCGTTCTTACCGGGAAGAAGGGTACGCGACTGGAACAGGAACACAGCAATTGTCATTGGTACACATATTACCTAGCCCACACAACAGATAAGAAACTGAGTTAATATGGCGTTGTTATCCTATTCTGAGCTAAGCTGAAAGTTAAAGTCTCCAGCTCATCGTAAAATAACTTTAAAATCAGTTGCAAAATTTGCACCAAACACATAGACAAAAACGAAAGCAAACTAATAAAAACATGTTAAAGCACCTAGTGTCTCGGTGCAGTGGTCCCTTACTTTCTGAGTCCATTACGGCTGCTCGAGAACTTGAACGACTGCTCCTGCTTTTGACACATACAAACTATTTCAGCTAAAAGTTGTCGCGCGTTAGTATTTGAAATGGAGAGGGAGAAGTTTCTTTTAGTGCTATTACTATATATGATCTGTGAGATTTTTATGTTATCGGATTTTAAATTACGTAAAAACATGTTGCAAGTCTATATGGACTTTCAATGTTTCAAACCATGTATCTGCGTTAAGTTTTATTCAGTTCTACAGAAAGATTAGTTGTCTGAAATAATGAAAAAACTTGCGCAGTCGCTTGTGAAATTGCAATTTTTGTTCAGTTCAGTAATATACTTCAGAAGGACTGAAATTTCCAGTTAATTATTACATATGTGGAAAATTTGGTACTATTTAGCAGAAACTAATCGCCGGAATGATCAAACCGGTTGACATACGAACTCACATTAAGCTGTATC